>NW_022111369.1:48195672-48235484 GCF_000313985.2 Echinops telfairi
AATGTATAGATGTGCTCTACGCAATTGTATTGTGATGAATTTTATGAGCCCCAATAAATTGATTTTAAAAAAACAACTCACTGGTCTATGATAGGAAATTTGGAAGACAATTCCTTGACCAACTTATTGGAAGAGATTCATATTTTTACTCATTCAAAACAACGGTGACCCAAGAGAATGCTCAAATTATAGAACACTATTACTGATATCACATGCAAGTAAAATTTAACTGAAGATCATTCAACGTTTGAACAGTACACTGACCAGGATCTGCCAGAGCTATAGCCAGATTCCGAGGAGGACATGGAACAAGGCATATCATTGCTGAGATCAGATGGATCTTGGCTCAAGTCAGAGAATACCAGAAAGATATTTACCTGTGTCATATTGATTATGCCAAGGCATTCAACTGTGTGGATCTTAACAAACTGTGGATAGATAACCTTGAGAAGAATGGTAATTCCAGATAACTTCATTGTACATATGCGGAACTTGTGTATGGATTAAAGGGAAGTTGTGTGAATGGAACAAGAGAATACTGCATGATTTAAAATCAATATAGATGTGAGACAGGATTTTATCCTCTTACTGTACTTACTCAGTCTGTATGCTGGACAAATCATCAGAGAAGCTAGCTTATATGAAGAAGAATGTGGCTTTGGGTCGAAGAAAGGTTTATGAACAACCTGCAGTATGCAGATGACACAACTTTGCTTGCTGAAAGAGAAAAGGACTTAAAGAACTTGCTGGTGAAGATAAAGAATTTCAGCCTTTAGTATGGATTACAGCTCAATGTAAAGAAAATCAGAATGCTCACAACTGGACCAATGGTAATATCATGCATGATTAATGGAGAAAAGGTTGAAGTTGTCAAGGATTTTATTTTGCTTTAATTTACAATCAATGCTTATAAAAATAGCTGTCAAGAGATCAAAAGGTGATTTCATTAGGTGAATCTGTTGCACAAGACCTCTTTATAGAGTATTTAAAAGCAAGGCTGATACTTTAAGGACTAAGGTGGACTTGACCCAAACCATGTTATTTTCAGTTGTCTCATATGCATGTGAAAGTTGGACATTGAATAAACAAGACCTAAAAACAATTGATGCATCTGAATTTTTGTACTGGGGAAGAGTATTGAAAGTACCATGAACTGCTAAAAGGAGAAATGGATTTGATTGGAAGATGTATGACCAGAGTGCTTCCTGGAGGCAAAGATAGCAAGATTTCATCTTATATACATGTGGTCAGGAGAGGCCAGTCCCTGGAGAAAGACATCATGTTTGGTAAAGAAGAGGGACATTGAAGGATGGGCAGGCTCTCAAGAAGATCAACTGACACCTGGCTGCAGCAATGCACTCAAGAATGGGAGCAATTGTGAGTGTGGTGAAGGACTGGACTGTTTTTCCGGTTGTTGTACATGCAGCCACTATGGGTCAGAGCTGACTCAGTGGCAGCTAACAACAACCACCTGCAGCAACATGGATCTCCTCCAACCTTGATTGCCTCTCTGAGCATACGCAGAGTCTATTTTAAGTGACATAATCAGATACTAACATTTGAAGTAACCCATAGTGTTCATACTGTTAGTCTCTGATTTTCCTAGATGTTTAGTGTATTCAATTTTTGAGCCAAGGCATTTCACCTGAAACAACAGACAAAATTACCATTCTCTTAGCACAAGTAGAGACACTGACCCAACTCCAAAGTATAAGTCCCTAGTTCCTGTCTAATCAAAGGCTATTCAGAATATCAAGGTTACAGACACAACTGACTCAAGATAACAAAGCTACTAGCAAAGGAATCATGTCAAAACAAGTGGTGAGACGGAATGATTCCAATTTGGGGAAATGCTAGAACAAAGAGGCAAATGCAGACCCAGGCATCCCTTTTTCCTTTCACAATCTGGTGTCAGCCTTTCTAAATGACTTTTGTGAGCAGTATTTCGTTAACGAGCCGTTATTCTGCAGTGACATCATCTTCAGTCTTTTCTGTCCTTTGGTGTTTCTCCTTTCTCTGTTCTTCTGGAAATTCTAATATAAATTCACTTGCAATAAAGATGCAGAGGAAGAACCAATTATGGTTATAAGTTCATTATTTGTACTGGCATGTTGGGGACAAGTGTCTGTAAGGAACTAAAACAGTTCCTTCCTGTCTCCTTTCCAAGGGTGATGATCAAAATATTTAGCTACGAGTGTGACATGTGAGCTCACCAATCAGAGACCACTGGTGGAGGTGCCAAAATAGGGAGGTAGGATCCCTTACTGCTCCCGGCATTTCCCTTCTTGTTGCCGTTGTGAGTGTATAATGCTGGGGGGGGGGTGTTGGGAAACCACACTATGCCAGCTGGTATGGAAGCATTTCAATATTTAACATCTGGTAAGACCATTTTAGCAGCTTTGGCTACATTCTCACCTTCAGTATTCAAATTCCTGTTTATCCATGTCACTTAACGAAATGCCATTTCTGAAAAATTCTTAGTTATTTGATCGGTACTATGTCATAATAATCTAATGAATTTTTATTAATAAAATACAGGCATGCAGTCATTCAAAGACACCATTCTTGGGAGCGCAACACAAGACAAATATGAAGCGGTTCATGTCCTTAAAAGATGTACTGATTTCATGCAGTAAACCCATGAGGAGACTCTTGGAGTTGGTAATATATTGATTTTGCAGATGATAAAAAAATGCCTATAGAACAGCTGTTCACAAATTAGGTTCCCAAACCAGCAATATCAGTATCACCTAGAAAATATAAATATATATTTTAGACTCCAATCCAAACCTGTTGAATCAGAAAAATCCCAGCATGGAGCCAAACGGTATGTGTTTTAACAAGCTCACTTGGTGATTCTGACCTCTCCTGAAGTTTGTGTCTCTCAGCCTTGTAGGTTCATAGATTCAGACCCAGAGGGGGCTTGCAGGGGTTAACAGTCAGGCCCTCTAAGGATTACCTTCTACCTCTGTGATCAATCGGTGTGTATTGCAATTTCCATGACGGAAATCTGCAAAGTCTTATGTCATCTATATGGGATTAATGATAGGTACTTTTTTTTTAATTTAGATTTTCTTGGGGTAAAAATATACATAATAAATTTTCCAATGAAAGGATTTCTGCTTGTTTAATGCAGTTGCACTTATTATAGCCCACATTTAGAGAACTATTATCATTATTTTCTGGTTATTCTGGTTATACACCACTAGCATAAATTTAAAGCCCTATTAGCAAAAATGTCCCCTTCTGCTTCCCTTTTTTTTCTGGTAACTCATGCCATAAAGCCTATGCTGACTCATAGCCACCCAATGTTCTGAGACTGTAACTGTTTACAGAAATAGAAAGCCCAGTCTTTCTCCCAAGGAGCTGCTGGTGGTTTTGAACTGTTGACCATGCGAATCACAACCCAACACATAACCACTGAAAATCTTTGGTTTCTGTATATTTGCTTATTTTATGTAGGTGAGTTAATAAAACATTTTGTGACTGATTTATTTCACTAAGCTTGTTTTCAAAGTTCATTCATGTTAAGGCCTGGATCAAGAATCCATTTCTCTTTGTGACTGATTAATTCTCTATTGAGTGTAGTCCCTGGATGGTGCAAACTCTTAAGTGTTCTTATAAGTAGAAGGTTGGAGGCATAAGCCTTTGCAGAAAGATTGGAGGCTTCAATGTTTTACTCACCTGGCAGAGTGCTAGTACATAGTAGGCACTTGGGAAATATTTGTGCAGTTGAACGGTCTAAACCTCCTGAAACGCATTAACTTTGTGGTCAAATAAGACTTTCTGAGCCAATTTACTGCCGCATCTTGACGGGAAAAAACCCAAAAAATCCTCTACTGATGGTTTCCAGCGTCATAGTTGTGGTCCCAGTCAAGGTTTATGGAGTCATAGCTGTGAGGCAGGGAGTTCATGGCTAGCCTAAAGTTTGAAATTAGATGATGCTAAAAATGGAAGGTATGGCAGAATTGGTAAAAAAAAGAGACAAAAAGAAAAACTAGGTAGCTAGAAAGATTAGGATCAAGAAGAAACATAACGAGAGGAAACATTTCATGGTCAGCATCACAGAACTAAGACTGTGAATACTGGATGTCTTTCCCTGGTAACCTGTGAGGTTGGACAGACAGAGGTTTTTCTACAGGAAGAGTGAACCAGAAAAATACATCTTCCCTCGTGGCTCTGTGAAGTTTCTTAGAAACACCAACTTTAAAGGTAGTTATCAAGAACAAGAGATTTTAAGTGATTATGATCACTGGAATTCAGGTGTGTTCATCAGTATTATTTTGTTGACATTTTTTGATGTCATAGTAACAGGTTCCACATTTTAAAATAAATTCCTTTCTCAGCATTTTAAAACAAGCAACTATGTAAAAATATAAATCAGCCACCTCATTCTTTTGAAAAATATAACTGCAATAGCCATAAATAATTCACGATGTGGACAGGATGGAAGAAGCAGACGTGGAAGGAAATTTAGTGTAAGGAAAAAGTATAAAAATATATTTATGGAAGGTTTTGTTTTCATATTGCCTATTTAATAATTAGTGACATCTTTTACTTCTATTTTTATCTTTCTTCCTTTTGCCATGTGAAATTATCCAACTTAAAAAAAATCGTATGTGTAATAATTCTAGTCCAGTCCTGGAGGAGATAATCCCTTGTGACTGATTTTCTTTGCTTCTGGGGAAGTGACTTAATGCAGAACCAACTCCTGGCTTGAAAGGTCCAAAGAGCAAGAAGATAATAGTAGGTAATCCTTTACCGGCAAAAACAGACTCCATTCCCAAACATGCAGGAGAGTCATTTGCCATTCAGAGTTTTTAATTAGATAAATAAACTATTTTTAATTATATAATAGAATCATCTATAAAGTACTTGTTTGTTTTTAATATGGCTAATAGCCATCAACAGAAAACATGGTTTTGATTCCTTGTATCCCTTTTGTTCCTGGGGGAAATTAAGGATTCTGCTATATTGGTATCCTAGTTTATTCATCTTTAAGCTGGGGAGAGAATCATTACTTTTTGTCTGAATCAATTACATCACTTCATATTTTCTCATTTCTGCACCTTCTGTTGTATTGACTATGATAACACATCAGACTGTGGGGACCATAACAAACCATGGATATCCTTGAGAAGAATGGAAATTTCAGAACGCTTTATTGTGCTCATGTGGGACCTGTACATTGTTCAAGAGGCAGGTGTGCAAACAGAAGAAGGGGATACTGTATGGTTTTAAATCAGAAAAGGTGTGCAAACAGTGTTGAATGCTCTCATCATATTTTTCAATCTGTAGTCTGCATAAATAATTAGAGAAAGTGGACTATATGAAGCAGAATTCAGCATCAGGATCAGAGGAAAGCTTATCCACAACCTGCAACATGCATATGACACAACTTTGATTGTAGCCTTCAGTGTGGATGTAAAGAAAACCCAAATCCTCACAACTAGAATAATAGATATCATCATGATAAAAAGAGAAGAGGTTGAGTTATCAAAGATTTAATCTTGCTTGGATCCAAAGTCAATGCTCAGGGAAACAGTAGTGATGAGATCAAATAGTGCATTGGATTGGGTAAATATGCTACAGAGAACCTCTGTAGAGTATTGAAAAGCAGGGAAGTCACTTTGAGGACTAAGGTGCACCTGACCCAAGTCATGGCATTTTCAATTGCCTCATATTTATTTGTTTGCTTGGAAAGTTGGACATTGAATTCAATACATTTGAATTATGGTGCTAGTGAAGAATATTGAGAGTACTATATACTTCCAAAAGAGTAAACAAGTCTCCCTTGGAAGAGCTATGGCCAGAATGGTGCTTAGAGGCAAGGACGGCAAATCTTACATACTCTGGACATATTGTCAGGGTATACCAGTCCCTGGAGAAGGACATCATGCTTGGTGAAAAAGTGGAAGGCCCTGAACAAGATGGGTTGACACAGTAGCTGCAACAATGGGCTCAAACATAGGAACAATTATAAGGTTGGTGCAGGACAGGCAGTTATTTGCTGTCCATAGGGCCACGAGAACTAGGAGCCGATTTCTGGGCCCCTAACTACAGTAACAACAACAACAGTTCAACATCTGGAATGTCATCAGTAATCCACACGCGTCCTTCCACACTTGTTTGACTTAAGTCATTATAAGTTAGCACTGCCGGATTTTAAACCTTTAGTATACGGACCCGCAAGAAACAAACATGAAAGACATTTCGCATTGCATGTCGCCTCTTGGGTCTGGCTTCGTTCATTCAGGATATAAATTTATTCAACTTTTAATTGTGAATTAACTGAAGAAGTAGAGAGCAAATTATATTCAATGAGTCCTACATATTTTGAATCCACTCATCCATTTCAATACCTTTAGGATGCAAATCCCTTATCCCTCTTTCTTCTCTTGTGTCTTGTTTCCCTTACTCCTTCTCTTCTGACTTTCTGAACTGTCCCACATCCTCATCGATATGTGGTGTTTACATGATTGTATTAACCTTAGCTGTTCCACAGGTGTGCAGTGATACCTCATTGCAGGTGTTATTAGAATTTTCCTCATGACTTTTGGGATTGACATAAAAGTTTTTGACCATTTGGATATCCTCTTTGGTGAATTATTTGTCCTCGTATTTTTTTAAATCATTTTATTGGGGGCTCATACAACTCTGTCACAATCCATATATACATCCATTGTGTCAAGTACATTTGTACATTTGTTGCCATCATCATTCTCAAAACATTTGCTTTCTGCTTGAGCCCCTGGTATCAGCTCCTCATTTTCCCCCTCCCTCCCCACTCCTCCCTCCCTCATGAACCATTAATAATTTATAAATTATTATTTTGTCATACCTTACACTGTCTGACGTCTCCCTTCACCCATTTCCCTGTTGTCCATCCTCCAGGGAGGAGGTTGCATGTAGATCCTTGTAATTGGTTCCCCTTCTCCACCCCACCTTCCCTCTACCCTCCAAATATTGCTACTCTCACCACTGGTCCTGAAGGAATCATCTGTCCTGGATTCCCGTGTTTCCATGAACTCGTATTTTATCCATTTAAAATGTATATGTTTTTATTATTGATTTTTAGAAGTTCTTTATACAAATACATTTTGTACCTAGTGTTTTTTCATATACAATATTATAAGTGTCTTTTGTCACACTATGCTTACTTTTATTTTTTATAGTATTTTGATGAACTAATGGAGACCTTATTGGACAGAATTGAACTTCTCCTTAGAGTTTCCAAGCTGGTAGTCATTTATCAAAGCAGACGTCGTCATCTTACTCCTGTTAAACAGCTGGTGGGACCAAACCACCAATCCTTTAGTTAGTATGCAAGAATTTAATCTCTGTGCCACTAAGTGCTGCTTCAGTCTTGGTACAAGTCTTAATATTATATACGGTAGTTCTTTGTACATATTATCATTTCAGTTGTGCAAATTTTGCTTGGTATATTTTGCTTCTATGTAATTCGTTGTTTAAAAATTTTAGAATTGGTATATCTTATTAGTGGATTGACTCTTAAATATTTCATCTTTTCGTTAGTATTTCTTGATTTAAAGTCAAGTGTATTTGATTTCAGTATAGTTATGCCTGCATTCTTTTGTTTAGTGCTTGTTTGGTTTATTTTTCTTCATCTTTTCAATTTTAGCTTTTCTGATCAGTATTTTATGTGTATAAACGGTGTATTGGAGATTTTTCCACACTCTTTGTTCTTAATTGGAATATATAGTGAATTTGCATTTAAAGTAATCAGTGATTAATATAATCTATCATCTTATTGGTTACCTGTTTGTTTTCTCCCCTTGTTTCTTTTTTCTTTCCTCTATTTATTCAATTCTTTTATTATTCAATTTATACCTTCTGTCATCTTTGCACATAACTATTCCCTTACTGCAAATTTAATGATTACTTCCCTTATTGCAACTTTTAAAATCTGTATTTCAGTTCAATGCAATCTTTTTTCCTACCACTTCCTAAGGTATATATAAGAATTTTAAACAACTTTATCTCAGTTTTGCACTCTTTACTAATATTTAATTTATTTTTGTCTTGTTCCTTAATTTAAAATATATTTTTGAGTACTTAAGTAATACATATTCATTTTATATATTGACTCTTCCTAATACTCTTCATAGTTTATATATTTTCAAGTTTGTATCATGTATCAAGTTAACAAGCTTTTAATGTTTCTTTTTGTGTGGGTCTGCTGACAAGGAGTTTTCTTTGAGAATATATCTTGTCTTCATTTTTTAGGAGTACTTAGTGGACTATTTTAGTTTCTAAATCATGAATATTTAACTCCACTGTGTGTCATCTGCTGATCATGATTGACATTACCTTGAAGTCTTCCTCCTTCCCTCCGTCCCTTCCTCTCTTCCTCTCTTGCCTATGATTTTTTTCCCCTTACAACTTCTTTGTTTTCATGTATTAGTGCATAGCTCTGGTTTTATTTATATTTGTCCTCTGCTAATTTTTAGCACTTCCCAAATCTGTGACTTCTGGAAAATTCAGACCCATTTTTCCTTTCCTCTTTCTGGAACTCATAGTTATGTGTATTTAGAATGGGATTCATATGATTTCTTGTGTTCCCATTCACTGTTCTGTTGCATTTTTTATCTTAGATGGATTTACATCACCTTTTTCTTCTGCTGGGTCTAATTTGCATGTAAAATAATCAATCAAGATCTTATTGAGAGTGATGTATATTTTTTGTTTTTAGAATTTATGTAAACACTGGTAGGTTTTAGTTGATGAAACTTTCTATCTTGTTTTCTATTTTCTTAAACATGGTGCTAACTGATTAGCCTTTATTCCTTTCCTAGTATGTATTTTAATATTACATTTTGTTAACCTAGTAGTTTTTATTTAATAATGGACATCATTTATGAATATTTGGGGGTACTCTTTTAGAGAAGCAAAAGATTTGGGACAGATAGTCTCAATCCAATTAGTGACTGGGTTGACAGGTTAGCGTGTGACTTACATAACTGGTCATTTATGATGAGCCTGCTTCTGCAGTATGGTACCGCAGGTCTGCAGCTATGGGATTGCAGTGTTCACTAAAGTCTTCCAGAGTAGGCTGTTCCTACACTTCAGTTTTTGTCTATTCAATACCGTGAGAAAGGAAAAACTCTATTTTTATATTTTACTTTGTTCTGAATAGCTCACCTTGCTTATTCATCAGATTTATCAAAAACAAAACTGTTGACTTCCCCCTTCTATCTCTGAGATGTTATTGTCACCAAAAATTTGGCCCCATTTTAAGCCAGTCATTGATAGGAACCTGTGGATTTCAATTTTCATCTCTTCATCCTTAAGAGACTCACAAACATTTGAATGATGATTTTGATCTTAGCAATGACTCTTCACATACTCTTGACCTCTGCTTTCAGTCTTAGAGGACTGTAAACAGCATGTGCTCCAAGGAGAAAACGTGGGTGCAAAAAGATCAATTTATTTAAATAAATTTTGTGTTTTCAAGATTATCGAAGGTTACCATTGATAACCTCAGCAGCTCTTTAAGACCGACGAGCACTCCTTCCCCTTCTGCAAGTGATTCCTCCATACCGGCTTTCGGTGTCTTCGACATAATTTGAACACAGCAATGTGGAATAGTGGAAAAAATATATGTGAATTAGCTAGTAGAATGACATATGGGAAAGGTCTTTACATGTATGACTATAATGTGTGCTTTCTAAATTGTTATGAAGATAAACCACATACAACAACAAAACACAGTGTAATGCCCCTACTAGGTTTATAAAATATAGCCTGCTTTCCTTTTGTTTAGCTCATAGTTTTTCACTCCCATCCTCGTATTTCTTGTTAAATTCAAAGACTTTAACAAACTAATGGCCTTAATAATAACACTATATTCCAACTTAAAAAAACCCATAAGCACTGCTATTTTTCATTAAGCATACATGTAACATACGCATGTGCATCTGTATGGTGTTAATATAGGTATAATCTATATGCATAACACATGTATATATTAGATCCATATCTATCACACCTATACTGTGTAATATACTCTTATATAATGTGTTAATATGCATGTATATCTGTGTTTCTTTTGAAATGTTTGTTTTATTGTAATTAAACATGAGGGGATTATAAAAGTTAGTTGAAAATGAAATTAAAAGATAGTGGAATTATTCCATTAGTTTTTTGAAGTCCCATTTTATATCTCATTGTGCACTAACATTTCCACCTACTCACTTATGATGTAGAGTGCATAATATCCAAGGACTTAAAATACTTGTAAGAACCAATTCAAGTAAATAACTCAGACCAAACCTGCCACCATTGAGTCAATTCTGACCCATGCAGGGCAGAGGAAATCTTCCTGAGGACCGGGCAGAGCTACTCCATCGAGTTCCCAAGGTTGTACATCTTTACAGAAGCACACGCTTCCTCTTGTGGGGTGGCTGGTGCATTTCAGCTTCTCAGCAGTCCTGGCCTTAACCCAGAGGCCTCCAGGACTCCACAACATAATGACCCCAAATGATTAAAACAAGTCTATTTCACCATGCATCTGCCAACATTTGTCATACTATGGTGGCTTGCATGTTGCCATTTCAAATGCCAGCAGGGTCACCCAAAGGCCGGCAGGTTAACAGGTTTCAGCAGAATTTAGAGGCTAAGAACAAACTCCAAAGAAGACATAGAGTGTTTCTTTCTGAGGGGTTAGCCACATCACTAGCATCACCAGAACCAGGAGCCAAAGAATAAGACAAACTTCCCAGCCCCCAGAGCAAGTAAAACTTGAGCGTTTTCGAGTAGGAGTACTTAACTGGGTACTTATTTGGGGCAACTGGGCGTGCTCACCCACAAAGGTGAGACTGATGGCCTTCAGGTTAAGGCTCACTGGAATGGGTTGCCTCTGGCACTTAATTCGGGATGCTGGGGTTGCTGCTTCAGAGAGCTTGAGTTGTATGCCATCGGATTGAGGTTTGCATAGAGTGGCATGCTCTTTGGACATTATTATCCGACTTGAAAGAACTGTGTAGCATGTCCTGACTGAACATCCATATCCTGAGCATTTATTACCTGCACTGTAACCTGTTAACGTCCTTCATGAACCCTGTAACTGTGATTGTGTTAGACCAGGTTGACGAGAGAAACAAATTTAGGAATATGTATAAGAAAGAGTGCTTTTTCTTTTCAATAAATCATTTTGGGGGGGGGCTCTTACAGCTCTTCTAGCAATCCATACATCACTTGTATCAAGCACATTTGTACACATGTTGCCATCATAATTTTCAAAACATTAGCTTTCTACTTGAACCCTTGGTATCAGCTCCTCTTTTTTCCCTCCACCCTCACATCATCCTGAACCTTTGATAAATTATAAATTATCCTTATCTTCATATCTTACACCATCCACTGTCTCCCCTTACCCACCTTTCTGGTTTTCACCACCCTGGGGTGGTGGGTGAGGTGTTTATCCATCAATCATTTTGATTTGTTTCCCCTTTCTTCCCCTTCTCAAAACCATCTTCACCACACGAGAAGGAGAAGGCTTTCAGCTTCGGAAAGGAGTTACCATCTTGGAAACCCACAGGGGTGGTTCTACCGTGTTCTGCAAGGTTGCTATGAGTCCGAATTGGTTCTGTGGCCGTGAGTTTGGGTTTTAGGAGAGGATATGAAGAGAGTCATCCTCCTTGTCTCCCTGGGAGTATGATCTGCTAAAAGACAAAAGCCACACGTCCATCAGAGCCCTTCCTCTGTGTGTATAAAACCAGCTTGGACAGAGAGAAAATCCCAAAAATCATTGGAAGCGGAGCATCTTTGAGATCTCTGTCTGATTAGCAGAGGCCCCAGAGACTGTGGAACAGACAGAGGACAGAACGAAGGACAGTCACGCAAAAAGCAGGCTAAGGCAAGGAAGCCATGAGAGAGAAAATGGGTAGCATCACTAGAACAGGACAGTGAGGCAGAGTGACAGGCTTCCTGGTCCTGAGGGCTGGAGAGAGACTTGGCTGCTGGCTGAGAAGAGATGCTGCTGTGGACCAGTGACTGCATCCTTACTGTGTACTGAATCTGACTTGTGATAACCTCTTCACTTCCTCAATTAACCCCACAATTGTGAGTACTCTCTGTGAGTTCTGAGTGGCCATTGCAATGAATTACAAAACCCACTATAAAAGTAGAGTGTCGTGGGCAGAATGGTTGGTGTCAGAATTGATAAAGAATGATGGTGGGTGAAAGCATATTGGAACCCTGCCTCATGGCAAGAGGGAATCCAAAGGAGGCCAGCCCCCTCCCCGCCTTCCCCTGGCCCCTTAGACCTCCGACTGCAGGCTCTCTAAAGGCAAAAAAGACAAATACACAGAAGCACTGCATAGGATATTGCAGGCCGTTCACTGTGTAAGGGCACTGAGTCGACAGAAATTCTAAAAACATCATGAACATCACAGATTTGTATATTTAGAATAACAGTTTTCTGACATTTAACAGGAAACCATATGGAAAAACATGCCCTTTCATTTTCTTTTTCTGTAATATACAAAGTTCTTGGAACATGAAAGGTACTAAAAATATACTTTAAAAATATCAAAAACTGAACCAATATCAAATGGACAAAAAATTGTACTGAATAAATGTTTTATTTTTCAGGTTGACCTATGAGGGAGAATGAATTAAACATGGCCGATAATATAGTCAAAGGTACAATAAAATATAGATCATTTGACAACAAATACTCTGAGCTCTTAAGCACATGTTAAGATCTCTCTAATTGCACCCACTCTACCAATACCTCGAAGAAACCTTGGAGGCATAGTGGGTTATGCATATAAGGCCTCGATGAGTCAGAATAAACTTGATTGCTGCCTTTTTTCTATACACCAGACCCTCCTGAAAGCTGCCTAGAAGGGCCCCTGAGAGAGCAACTGCTTCACCTCACTTGCAGCATGGAGCTGAGACGCATTACTGTCGCTAAGATGAACAACACGTCCAGTTAGGCTTTGACACAAGACACAGGCTTCATTTCCAAGTTCTCAAGAGAACTGCGAGAGGACATGAGGGATTTAAAAAACAAAGCCTGCAGTTTCTTAACTCTTCACTCATTCATTTCATCACTATTTAATATTTTTTTTGTATAAAGACTTATACTAAGGACTAGCATTCTTTTTTAAAAAACATTTTATTGGGGGCTCATACAACTCATCACAATCCATCCATCCATCGTGTCATGCATATTTGCAAACTTGTTGCCCTCATCATTCTCAAAACATTTGCGTTCTACTTGAGCCCATGGTATCAGCTCCTCATTTTTCCCCTCCCTCCGCCACCCTCCTTCACTCATGAACCCTTGTTAATTTAAAAAATATTATTAGTTTTTCATGTTTTACACTGACCTATGTCTCTGTTCACCCACTTTTCTGTGTCCGTCCCCAGGGAGGGGGTTATATGTAGATCATTATTATCAGCCCCCCCCCCCATTCCCTTACCCTCCTGATATCAATACTCTCATTATTGGTCCTGAGTGGTTTATCTGTTCTGGATTCCCTGTGTTTCCAGCTCTTATCTGTACCAGTGTACATGCTCTGGCCTACCCAGATTTGTAAGGTAGAATTGGGATCATGATAGTGGGGTGGAGGAAGCATTAAAGAACTAGAAGAAAGTTGTATGTTTCATTAGTGCTGTAACTGCACCCTGACTGGCTCGTCTCCTCACCACGATCCTTCTGTAAGGGGGTATCCAGTTCCTACAGATGGGCTTTGGGTCTCAACTCCACACTCCCTCTTATTCACAATGATAAGATTTTTTTGTTATTTGATGCCTGAAATGTGATCCTATCAACATCTCGTGATCACACAAGCTGGTGTCCTTCTTCCATGTGGGCTTTGTTGCTTCTCAGCTAGATGGCCACTTGTTTATCTTCAAGCCTTTAAGACTCCAAACACTATATCTTTTGATATCCAGACACCATCAGCTTTCTTCATCACATTTGCTTATGCACCCGCTTTGTCTTCAGCAATCTTGTAGGGAAGGTGAGCATCATGGAATGCCAGGTTAATAGAACAAAATGTTCTTGCATTTCAGGAGTACTTGAGTGGAGGCCCAATGTCCATCTGCTACCTTAATACTAAAGCTATATTTATATGCACATAGATCTATTTCCCCAATGTCATGTATAAATATATTTACATATGCACATGCTTGTATTTAGACTTCTATACAAGTGATCCAAAATTGATGGTGAGGAAAGTGTAGGAGGCCTGGTAGGGCTTGATCAAGGGCCATATAGCAGAGATGAATTACTGAAATCCAAATGAAGGCTGAACATGATAGTGGGACAAGAGGAAAGTAAAATGGAATAGAGGAAAGAATTAGGAGGCAAAGAACTAGCATTCTTTTAGCAGATTCATATCAGTAAATAGATTCCTTACAAAAATAACAGCTTTTCACTACATGGCTAGGGTAGAAGATAGTAACCTGTATAATATGAAGTTTTCAAATCTTCTGAGGTTGCCAGAGGTATAATATACTTCAAACTAATTTTCATATAGGTTTTGCTTTGAATAAATGGGTCTATCCAGATTTACAAGGGGCCCTTGAGGCATAGCGGCTACATGTTGGGTTGAGATCCACATTGTCAGCAGTTCAAAACCACGAGCAGCTTCAAAGGAGAGAAACAGGGCTTTATAGTCCCCTAAACAGTTGCTATTTGAAATCCTCAGAGGGTCACAATGAGTCTGTCTTGACTCAATGGCAGGGCGTTTGTTTTTTTGACATCGAAATGAACAAAAGTGAGAAATGGAGATTATCCTTCCTCAAACTATGCTCTTTGGAGTTCTTTTTTTCAAAGCACCCTTTGCATTTGCTATCTGTTTTAATTTACTGGGAAAAAAAATTTTGTACATCTAAGATATTTATATATCTAAGGAAACTTCCATTCTACTGCATAAAGCTAGGCAAGACTGTACTCATTGTTTCAATAGAAACAGTAGCCCCCTTAAGGACATCAATGCAGTCCAAAGAAAACTAATTTGCTTAACCCATCTTGGTTATAGCATGTTCAAGAGGACAAGTTTGAAGGCTGCCTCAATGAACCCTACTTCCCTGTTTTTAGGCAGATGATTCTGAGAAAGTTAATGAGCATTAACATCATACTGAAAAGCCTTTAGGAAAAGGGAAAGCTTGGAAAACGTGTAACTACTCACAGTAAGTAGTTCTGCACACATTGTCCCTGCCATCTCAGTTTTATTTAGGGTTTTAATGATGACTTATTTGGAATTAGACCTCCATGAGATGTGGCTAAGATATTACAATTTATAACTAAAGCTGCTGGTAATTTGAGTTTAAAATAACTATTTTTATTATTGGAAAATATTTACATTCAGAAAAATCACATTGTGTAGTGGTTAGGTATAATTGTTTTATTTCTGTAAATTTAATAAATCCTTTTTTGACGACCAAAGCATTGTTCTAGCATCCAGAACAGATAATAGACTAAATTTAGAAACTGGCTGTTATATTAGTTAGTTAGCCTTTTTACCTTACTGTTTAGGTCTTTTTGGCCTTTATAAAGAACTTCATTTCAGTATGAAAATAAGTAAATCTTTGAGTAACCAGCTTTGTCCCACCAGGTGAAGATATTTACTTTATTGCATATTCACTAATAAATAGTTGTACTTAACATTTTTCTGTGTTTAGAAGAGACTAAGATAATTTTTTTTTAATTGACAGCATAATGTATTTACCATATATATTTTAAACAGCCCACCCTTCTTGGGACTCTAACAAAAGTAATTGTTGCTGTTAGCTGACACCTAGTCAATTCTTACTTAGGATCTACCACGGGGAAGACACTGTCTGGTCCTGGGCCATCCTCACACTTGTTATGTTTCGTCTGTTGTGTCTTTCAACCTGAAGAGCTCATCGCTGACACTGTATCTGATAGTGTCCCTCTGCTGTTCATACGGGTCCTGATTACCTCCTTCACTCCTGGCTCTTGCCTGTAGCGAGATTCCACACCCCTTGCTACTTCTCAGAGTGCTCCTTTTAACTCAGCAGGATGGCAATCCAATTAATCCTTTTCACAGTTAAGCGCAAATGAATCCTATCAGTGTCTTCCCCACCTTCTTATCCAGACCCAGAAAATGTTGTTTGGTAGTAGTTACAGAGACTTTGGCTAGAAAAACTACTTTAAATACCTTATATGATCGTGTATAAGCCGAATTTTTCAGCACATTTTTAATGCAGAGTTTGTGGTAAAATTAGGTGCCTCAATTGATATCTGGGTCGGCTTATGCTGTAGTACATATGGTAATTCACTTCTTGAAAGATTATTTGAAGAAATTTAAAATTCCCTTATTATATTTCAAGGTTTTAAGTTGTTAGGTGCTATTAAGCAACCCAATGAGTAATTCTGTCTCACACAATAGAAAAAAAAAATTGCCAGGTTCTGAACCATCCTCCCAACTATTGCAGTGTTGGAGCCTACTATCGCAACCACTGCCTCGTTGACGAGCTTCCTCTTTTCCACTGACCAAGGCATGTCCTTCCCAAGAGACAGGTCTTTCTTGATAACATGTCCAAAGTCCTGTCCCCCACCGTCCCCACCCCGACCCAGCCTGCGCACACACATACACACATATCCTCACTTTAAGAAGCACTCTAGCCAAATCTCTTCCAAGACAGATTTATTCATTCTTCTGGCAGCCCATGATCGATTCACTATTCATTGTCAACCCCACAGTTCAGAGGCAACAATTATTGGTCATTGTCAGCTTTCACATGCAAATGAGGTTATCCTAGTAAAAAGAGACCCTTGACACTTTCAACCTTTTTCTCCACTGTCTTGGTCTTTAAGATTGTCTAATTCACTTACCACGAATTTATATTTTGACAAAATAGTATGATTGCAGTCCAAGTGTGAGATACCTGTTTTCATGTAGTTAAAGTTTATCATACGAGCAACAGTTTTATGTACAAACTAACTCTTAACTTAAATGGAAAGTCACTTCTGAAGTTCCTTTCTCGCCTAGATTATTTCACAGGTCAATGTTGGCACTCTGATGGGACTGATAGATTGATAGTATTGTTTGAACACATGAAACTTGTCTATTTTTGTTCTAAGTGAACAGAGATCGCATAGAGAAAAGCTATCATATTTTAAAGATAAGCCGATAACAAAAAATAAATGATACTTATTACACGGTGTCTTCCAAACATGGAACACTAGCCACCTGATTCAGGATATCCTAAGGAGCGTATAGAAATCCCGGTTTCAGGACTCTGCTCTGGACTTCAGGCAATAAAATCGCTTGGTGCAGCTCCTAAGAATCAGGTGAGCTTCATGTGTTGTGTGTTTTTTTCCTTAAGGTCAGATAGAATGGCAGCTGGTTATATGTAAAGACTTATAAAGTATAATAAAGAAGCTTCTAGCATATACAAATACTAAAGCAGTTTATATCATGTCAGGAGTAAGAAGGGAGGCCTTCTCAAAAATGATCTCATAAGCATTCGTTGGCAGAAACCTGGTACATTCCCAGTGCACTCTGACTGGACTTACATTAACCAGGCCTTCTGCCCCCAGAGAAGGACGTTTTGTAGATTGATTTACAATGTTTTGTTATCCAGCCACTTTTGGGTGGAAGACAGAAGGCAGTGCTTCTGTGAGGCCTTTTGCCACTTCTGTGGTTTTTTTCTTATCAACTTAAACTGTCTTTATGCAAAATTTTCTGATGTTCTAACACATTTCCTATTTTATCCTCATGTGTCATACAAATTGATTGAATATAAGGATCTGATTTCCAGTTAAATATTTTTGAGATTTCAAAATATTTTTCTTGGTCAGCAGTATAAATAAAGTTCACAGTTTATGAAAAGTATAGTAACCACATCCATTTTGCTCTGTTTTTCTTTCCTATCTTTTAAATGATCTTTTGTGTTATAATTCATATACATCTAAATATTACCCACTGCCATCAAGTTGATTCTAAGTGACCCTATAGAACAGAATAGAGGTGCCTCTTTGGGTTTCTTAAACTGAAAACACTTATAGGCGTAGAAAGCCTTCTCCCTCTCCTGCAGAGCACCTGGTGGGTTTGAACTGCTAACCTTATGGTTAAGAGACCAAAAGGTAACCCAGGATTGCTTATAACAAAGATATGTATAATAATTACATAATACAACATATAATATGTATAGTAATTATAAATTACAACGTAAAATAAACACATATGAAGGGGTACCCCCCCCAAGCCAGAATTCTTGTCCTGTTTCGTTTGCCTTTTAATTATCAGCATCTTAGGTAAGTGGTCTGGGATTGCGTGTCACTGTTTTTATTTGCTTGTGTTTTCATAATGTCTATGTTAAGCTTCGTTCATGTACTTTTGGGCCATTTGTATTCCTTCTGTATTCAAGTTTATTCAAGTCCTTTGCCCATATTTGGATTGGGTCGTTTGTATTTTTGTTAAGTCATAGAAGTTCTTTATTTTGGATAGTAAATTCTTGTCAGGTAAATGGTTTCCAAAAATTTTCTTCTGGCCTATAGATTGTCTTGTCACTTTGTTGTTAAAGTAAATTATTGGCTGAGCAAACATTCTTAATTTTGATAAATTTCCATTTGTTTATTTGGTCTTCTTATGTCTGCTTTTTTTCCTTATAAGTGTTTTATTGGTTTAGCTCTTATTTTTAGATCTTAGGTACATTTTGAGTTCATTTTCATATGTGAAATTTTTTATTAGAAAAGTTTCCTGTGATAAAGAACATTAGGTCTATCTATAGTACCCTATAGTGAATAAAATGAAGGGATAGAATAACAGCCCATTAACTCTCACATATTGTGTTGCCATGAGCAAGGATTCCAGATTGCTTGACACCCTTTCAGCCAAAGACAGAAACCAGGTTGAGTCACAAATTCTAAACTGATTCTGCGAAAGGTAGACAAAAAAGAAACAGTGGGGTTTGTTACCTTCAAAGTGCTTCAAAAATCCACAGAAAAATCAAGCAATTTATACACCCCAAACTATGTTGACAAAAAGCAGGTTTTGCAGTGATTGCAGGAAGCAACTATCTACACCCACATTTCTTCTGGGGTTACCAGACCACCATCCCCTGAGGCATCATACCCCATTGTTTATCTAAATGGGGGATGCTTTGTGCATGGTTACTTATCTAAATGGCCTTGCTTACTGCCTCCCTGAATCAGATTATCCCTACTGATTAAACTCAAAAGGAATTTTTACTGCAAAAGAAAGAAAGGGCTGTTACAGTTTGAATTTCCAACAAACTAAATCTTAAATTATGGTATATTTCTAGTATTTTGATTAACTGAGAGTTAACATTTTCACCTTTTCTATCAATAGTTTTTTTAATGTGAGTACAACTATAATACAATATTTATTTTGTTGTATATAACTAGCTTTCAGCCTTGTGATTATATAAAGTTATGTACTGTGTTTTATTATGTGCAACTAGTTTTTGCTCTATCAGGGATTTACTTTGATATTCAGTAAGCAAAGGGGAAAATATATATAGCACATGAATGCATATTATGAATGAAATTATCCTTAAACACCTTTATATAAGGTATCAACTTTATAGATTTTAGTAGATAAAGACCTCTGTGATTGCTGAATATATTGATCAGAGTCAATGAATATTGACATATTTATATATTTATGTAAGCATTGTACGTGCATGTGTATCTATATATTTGACCAAAGATGGTCCCTCCCATGGAATAGAAAAACTTTGAATGTTCTTTTAAGTATTTGGGGGGAAAGGGATTTTTTTTTTTAGGCAGAAAAAAATCTAGAATTATGCCATAAGTAAAATAGCAAAATTAAGTGGACTGTATAATGAAAAGTAACTATGTAATTATTCTGGAGAAAATATCAGATATACTCACGTATAAGCCAAGTTTTTCAGCATATTTTTAATGCAGTTTTTGTGGTAAAATTAGGTGTCTTGGCTGATATTCAGTCAGCTTATACTCGAGTATATATGGTAAGTAAATAAATCAATAAAATTAAGAGACAGTGGGATCTATAGGGCTTAGATAATGAAATATTTGATCAGAGTCAGAAGGTTCGTTTGAGTGCACAATGGATGGTTACACTATCTAAACCTCAAAATGCATAGACTCTTCTTTGGTTTTCTGTATTCAGTGTCCAATTTTCTTACACATATCTTTGCTCTTCAATACTATAGAAAGGTCCTGTGCAGCAGATTTACCTAACACAGTGTGTCTTTTGACCTCTTGACTGCTACTCCCATGAGCATTGATTGAGTCTGCACATGGCAGGTTGTTGATAAGGCTTCCTCCAATCCTGATGCGACATTCTTCTTCAGAGAACCCAACTTCTCTGTTGTTTGATCAGCATTCAGACTGAACAAATATGGTTAGACATATACCCTTGAAACACTCCTTTCCTGACAGTAAACCATTCGGTGGTCCCTTGATGACAAGACTTCTTCTTCCAAACTTTGGACATGTTGTCAAAAGAGACCAGTCCTTGAAAAGGGACATCATGTTTGGTAAAGTGGTAGGGCACAAAGAAGAGGAAGACCCTCACTGAGATGGATCGCCACAGTGGCTGCATCAATAGGCTCAGGCCTAGGACCCACTGTGAGGCGGCACAGGAGCAGGTGATATTTCCTTCTGTTGTGCATGGGGACGCCGTGGGTCAGCGCCTGCTCGACGGCACCTAGCAACAAGAACAAAACCGAAAAGCAAATTACCAATATGACTGGAGTAATGTTCATAGAAGACAATTTAAGTGCTTAAATATAGGACAGATGTAGAAGTCAGAAAATGGGGACAGAAAAGGCCCCATCCGCCACTTCATATTCACCTGAAATATGAAGCTGGAGAGAGAAATGCAGACAGGGTGGCAAATCTTTGATTGATTGTGTAGCAAGGTTAATAGCAGGGTTTTCCTTGGGAAGGAAATATAAGGAGATTGTTGAACAGTATATAAAACTGAAATGAACTAATTGTTTAGCTGATATAATGAGAAGACTGTATTGGAACATCAATGTACCAATGTCATAATACTGAGAATAATGCAACTTGGGATAAAAAAAATTGTCACTGAATAATTTTCCCAGGAGAATATGTGTAAAAACCACTAAGGAAGGCCCTTGATGTTTCTTGTTCCATTAGTGAGGGGCATACGATCCAAAAGAAAGGACCCCTTAGAGATAGAGTGGAAATCTAAGATTGCTTAAGCAGAATATGGAGTTGAAAGATTATGCTTGTGAAAAGAGCATGTGATTATTAACCATGTTGAAGAAAGAAACTGAGCTACAGAGGCAGGGCAGGGTCCCAGAAGTATGGAAATGAAGTTTTCATTTGACTCAGGTCAATCTCTGTAAAGAAGTATGTGCAACTGAAGCCTAGAATAACTAGGGGCTGAGTGCAGTGTGTACTAACTGGGAGTGAAAGTTATTAATAAATTTGAAACCAGTCAAAGAAAGAAATGTAGTTTCATGTCTTAGACTATGTCAAGGAGTTAATAATATATTACTTAGTAGCATCTGACACATAATAGGTGCTCTGAACACATTTAGTAAATGAATAAGGGTACTCTCTTTTATACATACTTAGCCACTTGGCAAAGTGGCATCTTATGAACATGAGAGTTTATTCATAAGTTCTCTTAGAGAAAAAGTTACTTCGAAATATAGACTAGAAGTTGAATGACAAGTTGTTTCTGAGGGATGCAGTATGCATTAGAAAATTGCAGTGGAATCTAGAAGTAGGGAGGGATATTTCAGGTTATTCAGTAGCCCAACCCTCTTATTACATCGATGTGGATTTGAGGCCCAGTTTTGTTAAGTGCCTTTCCATATATACATCAGGGTTCAGTTCCAGGAAATTGAAACCACTCTAGCTATTTTAAGCATGAGAGGATTTAATATACAGAAGTAAGTGCATTTGAAATTGTTGGAAATAATGGAGGAGGAGTTTCTAGCTTGTGGATCCAGAAATAGTTCCCAGAATGACGCAGCAGACTGGGCCCACCAGGCAGCTGGTAAATGGAGCCTTCAAAAAGTTCATGGAAAAAATGCCATTATCTTTCCATTTCATTTTCCCATGAGCATCCTAAATTAGCCCCCTTGGACATCTCTAAATCAGAAAAGGGGGGAGGCACAGGGTGCCACTGGCCCTGTGGAAGCCAACAACTTGCCATTCTAGACGTTATCTGAGGGTAAGGAAACTTCCACTGCTGTAAGACACCTGACGTCAGCACCCACACAGCCAGTGACTAGACTTCAGTTTCTACCACGAGAAAGCTCCAGTTTCCCAGTGTCTCCAAAATCACCTTTGCTGCTTCTGAATTCCTAATCCCTCGTATGTACAGCTAATTGCTTTACCCCAATTCTCAACTGGAAGTACAACAGCAAATATATTTGGAGACTATAGTTTCAGCTTCTAAAGGCATACATCCCCCAAGGAATCAGGAATGGAAGCTGATGACAAATTACCATCTTTTCCACTGCTGTTTTCACGAGCAAAGAACTAACTACCGCTCCTGTTATTGCAGTATCTTTTTTTAAACCGGAGGACAAGCCCCCAAAAGAAAAGGACATAGGCTCAGCCTGTTCAGGCACAGGAACTTGTGCGGATGACACAGGACCAGTGGTTCCTTCTGCTGTGCACAGGGTCACGATGGGCCAGAGCCTCCTTGATGGCCTCTGTCAACAACGAAACCAGCAAGAGGCCTGTGACCACTTAGTTCAAATAAGGACATATTTGAGAGTGAAAAAAACATTGCTATTTTTTCTAAGACGACCCACATGACAAAACTGTCCTTGGGAAACTAATCCATAGCCTGCTAACATTGTTGATGACTGTGCTTCAATAACCCTTGAAACCCACATCTCTCAACCCAAATCTCGACTTATTTTTTTTGTTCCATCCTAGTTGAAGTTCTGTTCCCCAATTTGTCAGTCATTTTCGGGTCTTCCACAGATATGTGCATTGTCTAAAACTCTTCCTGTTTCTCCACTTGTCTCACTTCTGGGGATTTTTGGAAATGCAGCTCAGATATCTCCTTCTATGCTAACCCTTCTCAGATTCTTCCTGTTCGAGTGCATTGGTTCTTTCTCAGGAAAGGGGAGGAAGGTAGGAAGGAAGCGAATAAAGAAGGAATGCAAGGAGAGAGGAAGAAAGGAAAAGAAGGGAAAGAGAAAAGGGGGAAAGTAAGTGGTTATGAACCATTTTGTCATCCTGAAGGGTCCCTGGCGGGACAGTACGTGTGGGTTGGGCTGCTGTAACTGCATGGTCCATCGTTTGGAAATCACCAGCCACCCAGGGCGAGGAAGGCAAGGCTTTCTGCTCCCATAGAGTAATAATCTCAGAAACCCACAGGGGCAGGTCTACCCTGTCCTAGAGGGTCGCTGTGAATCAGAGGCAACTCAATGGCAGTGGGTTTGGTTTTGGAGTAATTCTGCCATTCTATTTGTGATATTAATTTAAGTATTAAAAACACTTAAAACTACTGAATGGGTTGAGATATGGACTCACAAGCTCACTTAGAAATAGCCTTTGCTACCTGTGGTTTGAGTGTCCCTTCTGACACTTCAAGTAAATGTCATTATTTCTGTTTTTCATCACTCTCACCAGTGAAATGTTTTCACTGCCACATGAACCTATTGAATGTGTCATTCCTTAAAATTGAGTCAAACTTTTTTTTTTAGTTTCTTGAACTAAAAGTGAAAAAAATAAGAATCTTTAAAATATAAAAACAACTTTTCCTCTCCCTTTTCCTCCTCTTCCTTTTTTCTTGCGACTCTTGGAGGATAGTTTCCTGCTTTCAATATTTTTACAGTACCTTTTTGCCTTAGCCAGCTTTTTTGGGTTTTGTTTTCATTGAATTTAGTTGTTGCTGTTGTTCTGACTCATAGTCACCCTACGTAACAGCACACAAGAAAATATGTACAGGAAGTCATTTAGGGAATGCTAAATGGCTTTTTAAAATTTTAAGTTCTCCGTAATATTCAGAGTTAATCTTGTAAGCCTAAGCTTCTAAGAGTCAGTGCTTACTCAAAATGACCCTATACATGACAGAAAAAAGCACTAACTACTCAGTCCTGCAATGTCCTCACAATTGCTGTGTTTGCGCCTTTTGTTGCAGTCAATGTGTCAGTCCTTGGACAAGGGTTTTCCTTTTGTTTTACTGACCCTCTTTTTGACCAAGCATGATGTCCTTTTTCAGGGATGGATTCCTCCTGATAACATGTCCAAATACTTGAGATCAAGTCTCCTGAGCTAAGGAGCATTATGGCAGTGCATCAAGTCCCTTACTTACTGCATTAGGCAAATCTGTTGCACAAGACTTTCTTGAAAAGCAAGGAAGATTATATGGGCTAAATATTGAATGATGCAGGAAGCATCAAGAGAAGATAAAAAGAATACACAGTCACTAGATCAAAAACGAATGATTTGACAGTCCACCCTTTTCAGGAGGTAGCATATGAGCAAGAACCAGTGATGCTAAGGAAGAAGTTCAAGCTGCACTGAATGTATCAGCCCAAAACAAGGCCAGGAATTGATGGAATACCAACTGAAATGTTTCAATAAGCTGATGAAGAGCTGGAAGCACTAACTCATCCCTGCCAGAAAGATTGGAAGACAGCTACTTGGCCAACTGACTAGAAGAAATCCTTATTTGTACACATTCCAAAGAAAGGTAACTCAACAGAATGCTCAAATTATAGAACAATATCATTAAAATTACATGCCAGTAAATTTTGCTTAATATCATCCAACAATGGTTACAGCAATACATTGACAGGGAGCTACCAGAGGTTCAGGCCTGATTCAGAAAAGGACATGGAACAAGGGAGATCATTGCTGGTGTCAGAGGGATCTTGGCTGAAACAGGAATGCCAGAAATATGTTTATTTGTTTTTTATTGACTATACCAAGATATATAATTGTGTGGATCATAACCAACTCTGGATAGAGAGCCTTAAGAAGAATGGGAATTCCAGAACACTGTGCTCTTGAGGACCAGTTGCTAACTTCAAGATATACTGAGAAAAGATTGAAGTTGTCAGGATTTTGTCTTGCTTTGATCTCCAATCAATGCTTTTGGAAGCAGCAGTCAAGAGATCAAGGATACATTGCATTGGGCAAATCTGCTACACTAGACTTCTTTAGAGTGTTGAAAAACAGAGAGGTTGCTTTGATGACTTATGTGCACCCGACCCAAGCCATTGCACTTTCAATTGTCTCATATGTACGTTTGAATTGTGGTTCTGGAAAAAAATCTTGAAAGTACCGTGGACGCAAAAAGGACAAACTTATCTGTCTTGGGAGAAGTATGGCTGGAGTTGTCCGTAGAAGCAAAGATGGTGAGACTCATTTCACATGCTTTGGATACATTGTCAGGAGAGACCAATATCTAGAGCAGGACATCGTGATTCATAAAGTAGAGCAAAATAGAGCAGGGCCTGCAACAGGGTGAATTGGCACAGTGGCTGCAATGATGGACTCCAACATAGGGACGGTTGTGAGAATGGCATAGAACTGGACAGCAACACATGCATATATGCTTATATATACATATATAGATCTAGAAATCTCTTGCAACAATTTTCAGTTGCCTCAGATTCATGTGACACTTGCACATTGAATAAGGAGACTGAAGAAGAACAGATACATATGAATTGTTCTGGCGACAACTTTGCTCTAGTTCTTGAATGCTCCCTCACCCCAATATCATGATCCCAATTCTACCTTACAAATCCAGCAAGACCAGTGCTCGCTTCAGCTGCACATAGACTAACGTTGCAACGACACAGGGAAGATTAGCATGGCCCCTGCACAAGGATGACACGCAAACCTGGCTAGACCAGGGGATGTACACTGGTACAGGTAGGAACTGGAAACACAGGGAATCCAGGGTGGATGAAGCCCTCAGGACCAGTGGTGAGAGGGGCAACACTGGGAGGGTCAGAGGAAGGTGGGGTAGAAAGGGGAAACCAATTAGAAGGATCTACATATAACCCCCTCCCTGGGGGACAGACAACAGAAAAGTGGGTGAAGGGAGTTGTCAGACAGTGTAAGGCATGACAAAATAATAATAATTGATAAATTATCAAGGATTCATGGCAGGGGTGGGGAGGGAGGGGAAAATTAGGAGCTGATACCAAGGGCTCAAGTAGAAAGCAAATGTTTTGAGAATGATGATGGCAACAAATGTGCTTGACACAGTGGATGAATGTATGGATTGTGATAAGAGTTGTACGTGTCCCCAATTAAATGATTAAAAAAAAGTATCATGGACGGTTAAAAGGACAAACCGATCTGTTTTGGAAGAAGTAAGGCCAAGAGGGCACCTTAGAGGCAAGGATGGGGAGATTTCATGTTACATACAATGGACATATTGTCAGGAGAGACCAGTCCCTGGAGAAGGACAGCATACTTAGTAAAGTGAAGAGACGGTGAAAAAGAGGAAGGCCCTCAAGGCGATTGACACAGTGGCTGCCACAAGGGCCCAAGTATAAGACTAAATGCAAGTGTGCGTGGGGCGGGCAGTGCTTCATTCTGTCGTGCACAGGGTCACCATGGTCCACACGGAGTCAAGGGCCCCTCACAACAACAGCAACCTACCTTACAACAATAAAAATGAGTTTGTTAGTTTGTTTTTTATTTCACAGTCATTCTTATGCTTGGGCCCACTTTTACAACCTGTGGTTTTCCTTTTTCACTGCCCCTCTACTTTATCAAGCATGCTGCCTTTCTCTAGGGTGCAGCGTCTTCTGATAACATATTCCAAGTACATGAGACAAATCTCTCCTCTTTACTCCTAAGGAGCGTTCTGTCTGTACTTCCAACAAGACAGATGTGTTGGTTCTTTTGACAGTCTGTACCAAACCAAAACCCAACTCATTGCCACCGAGACAGTGCCGACTCATAAAGACCCGCTAGGGCAGAGTAGAACTGTGCCTGTGAGTTCCAGGGACTGTGCGGGAGGAGAAAGCCCTGTCTTTCTCTCTTGGAGTAGCTGGTGGTTTCAAAGTGCAGACCTTTCAGATTGCAGCGTAATATGTAACGCCTGTGCCACCAGGGCTCCTTGGTAGTCCAAAAGACTTTCAATATTCTTCACAAGCTTCAAAATTCAAATGCATCGATTCTTCCTTGGTGCTCCTTATTTTATTAGGCTGGGTTGACTATAGAAACAAATCCAGAGATACTTGTGTGTGTAAGAGAGAGCTTTATATCAAAGAGAAGTTGTATATTGAGAAAACATCGTAGCCCATAGTTCCAGATCAAGTCCATAAGTCTGACATTAGCCCATATGTCTGATACTAGCCCCCGAATTCCTCTTCAGACTCACGTAGCACATGCAGTGATGTCGAATGTAGGAAGACCCCAGGCTGGTAGGTGATGTCTTGTGGATCTAGTTGGGGTGGAAGCATGTCAGTACTGGTGCACGTCTCCATGTGTCTCCAGCTCTCTGAGTGTAGCTCTTCAACAGGAAGATGAAGGCAGAACGAGAGAGAGAGACAGAGAGAGAGAGAGAGAGAGAGAGAGAGAGAGAGAGAGAGAGAGAGAGACTCAGAGACCGACCTCCAGGGAGAAGAAGAGGAAGTTCCCAGAATCTTCATGAGAAGGCTGTGCACACAAGGAGACACCATCAGGCTGTGCCTCATTGACAGGCTAGACTCCACCCCTGCACTTACTTACCAAGTTGACATGAAATTAGATAAGTACCACACTCATTCATTGTGCAAATTCACATGCATATGAGGTGATTGAAACTCCCATGCCTTTGATCAATCACACTAATCCTCAAAGTCACATCCTTGCTTGTCCACACCTTCAGTAGCTCTTGTGCTGCATATTTACCCCATGTAATATGTCATTAGAGCTACATATCTCTATATAGATCAAACTGACTATATTTTTATATAAATTCAGTAAAATGTTATTTAGTAGATAGAGCGATAAGTAATATGTGAAGGTGTGAAATTATGTTATCTTAGGTTTGCATATTTACCCAATGTAATATGTCATTAGGTCTACATATCTCTATATAGATCAAACGGACTATATTTTAATATAAATTCATTAAGATGTTATTAAGTAGATAGAGCAATAAGTAGTATGTGAAGGTGTGAAATTGTGATATTACCTTAGGTTCAGTTCTTTAGAAAGGTGAAACTGTGAAGCGTACACACAAACCCCTCCTCCTCCCAGATATGTGGCTTCTTCAGTTGTGAGGCTAGCAACTCCTCAGTCTGTGGGTCAGACCTCAGGCTGAAGGCTTCACCTGATTCATGTAGCATCAAGAACAGAACAAATTAAGGTTGACAGGTGAGACAGTCTGAGTATTTGTAATACTGTTAATATTGTACCAGTTAGAGGGCCTTGTTTTCATTTTTCTTCTTCTTTTTTAACAAAATGTCAAAATTTCATTGTTGGCAAGGACAGCATATATTGATAATAACAATAATAACAGCTTATTGGATGTCAAGCGCTGCCACGTGAAGGAGAATGGATAAAGAATCTCAGTACGTGCACATGATGGAATATTGTGCATCCATTAAAAACCGAGGAAGCCACAAAGACCACGTGGCATGGCTGGAGCTGGAGAGCCTTACACTGAGTGGAATTAACCAATCACCAAAGGACAAATATGATATGAGACCGCCGCTATAAAGGAAAAAAGCAAGATGAAGAATTTCATGCCAAAGGGAACATACTTTGGAAATTGTCAAGTTGGGAAGGGTGAGGGAGAGAAGATAAAGTCGGTGCTATCTGTGGTTCCTGCTGACTGCGGTGCAATGGAGGACAGGCGTCCACAACAGGAAGAAGAGAACCCAAGGAGCAGATTTACTGGGAGTGTTGATTAGTCCTTTAACTGTGGAGTCTAAAGTGAAGTTCTGAGATTTAACCCCCACCTAATTAACAATAAACAATTAACAATCATTAGAGAAGTAAATAAATGATTCAATAATTTATAGTCAGTACATCAAGTCATAACATTTTCCAAAACTGGCAAGAAGACAAAGTCAGTCTCTCAACTTCTCTGTGATTTGGGAGGGAAAGCATTGAATTGTTGCTTTACTCACTTGTAAATTTATGACTTTATGCAACTGCCTAACTGTTCTGAAGCCTAATAAGTAGTTAAATTCTATAATATATGTAATTTTTTCATGTGCTCCTATTGAGATAACAAATATGTTTGGAGGTTCTTCTCAACTGGAGACTCCCCTCCCCTTTTTTCCAGCGAATTCTGTTTACCACCAATCACCTTTTAATGCTCTGCTTGGCTGCATTCAGCTCACGGAAGCACTTAGCACAGCAGGACACTGACATGGTGGTACCGAGAGTGTTCAGTGCCCAGTGAACACAGTCACTCAGCCTTGACTTCCCTGCTCCCTTCCACTTATTCCTCCCAGTCCTCTTAAGCAGTAGATAGATCTGATATGGGGTGTTGGGACATGATTAGCATGATATGTTAAATTATTTCCATTTTTATGCTATATGGGGATAATGATAGAATTAGTTATGGAGATTTTGTTACACTGAGTCAGCTTTTAAACTACAAGGCTTTAAAAAAATTATTAAAAGGTGTGTCCTAACAGTTTGCTAATGTGATCTGTCTAAACTAGCAGTTGTGAAAGTGATCCAATCTATATATACCTTTATTGCTATATAGTATTAATTCACCTCTCCTCTGCATATAAATTCAGTACAGTGGTGGGGATCACAAGGTTAACTCCTGCAGAGTATATAGTCTACCTATTTATTAACTACCTTGTATTGGTACTCAATAAATATGCATGAAGTGCAGATCAATGCAGAATATAAACTTGTGCTTTTCAATTTTGCATTTAATTAAGGTTGTTATTGAACAAATTTATCTTCATTGTATTTTTTCATGATTTTAACAGAAAGTGAGCATTCTATATTACCTTCTCCCTGTATTTTTTCTGCATCAGTGCTTTTCTGATCATTTTAACTCCATTCTTGGGTGGTGGCTATTAGTAATTCATTTCCCTCTTGACTAATACCAGATTGTTTTTCTCAGCGCTATTTTAAAATAATTATGCTGGCTATATTATTTATAAATTCTAAAATAGTTTTTTAAATAAAGACTTTTCTTATCAGAGATATAGAAGCAGTAGTTTTAGTAGTAATAGTAGTAGAAGTAGAAATAGCAGTAGCAGTAAGTGCTATTTTGTAAATTCACTTATTACCCCCAAGCACTTTGTATATGAGGGGGTACCCCCCTCAAAGAAAAACTGGAATTATGCTTGGCAGAGCAGAGCACTGTAGTATGCATTTTGTAGCATGCATTTTACCCCCCTAGGTGAGCATTGAGCAATTTGCTCTGAGGTAGTGCACCCAGTGGCATCACCTGAGAAGGTTCTCTCTGGTTAAAGAATTTTTTTGTAAAAGCAGTTCTTTCTAATCTTTTTTTTTTTTTTTTTGTAATAATTGATTTAAGAGAAAGGTGTGTGACTGTGAAATTTTGTTTCCTGCTCTGGAAAAATTCTGGAGAAACTGTTGTGATGTTCAACACATCTTACAAGAACAACACTATGGGGAAAAAACTCAAGCATATCAGTGGTTTTCTCATTTCAGAAAAGTGAAATGTCGCTTGATGACAAACTTCATTCCGGACTTTTGTCAACTTCCTGAAAAGACAAAAATGTTGACTCATAGTGCATTTGGAGTTCATTCCACCAGGTCAAACTGTTAATCAAGCTTTCTATTTAGAGGTTCTGAAAAGATTGTATAACAGTGTGCAACAAAAAAGGCCTGGTTTGTAGCAAATGGGGACTGTGTTTGACAGTACGACATGCACCTGCTCACACAGCCATCTCAGTGAGCCAGTTTTTGACAAAAAAAAAAGCATGCCTCTCTTGCCCCATGCACCTGACTTACCTGATCTTGCTCTGTGAGACTTCTTTTTGTTTCTGCGAATACAGAGGGGCATGAAAGGATAGCGATTTGACAACTTAGAAGAGGTGAAGAGAAAACGAGGGAGGTATTGTAAGTCATTCAAACTGATAAGATTGAAAAAATGTTTTCAAGAATGGAATCGCAGATTTGGCTAATGTATTAAGTGTAATGGGGATTACTTTGAAGGCGATAAGGCTGTTTCGTAAAAACATTTAAAAACATAGCTTTTGGGGAAAAATTAAATTTGGGAGTTACCCCCTCGTGGTGTTTTATCATTGTAGTGTTTTATCATCATTAACTCAGTCCCTCTATAAATCTGAAAAGTCACTATTGTCCCATTTTACAGATGAGGAAATTGAAGTTCACAGACTTTAGGCATCTCAATAAAGTAAGTTCATTCTGCTGGGATGGGAAGTCAGATGTGTCTGACCCAAAAATCCATGCAACCTATTCTTTGACAATGACATGATAAAGCAGGCATGTTTAGGAAAATTCATTATGAATGAAGATATTTCATAGCCCCTTATCTCTTTGTATTTACATTGATGTGCATAGTTTAAAAGTGTCAGAAACAATGTCATTGTATTTCCTTTGAATGTTTGAAATTGTTCACTTTAAGAATCAAGGGAAAGAAAATTGAACAGAACAGGGGGAGACAGGTATAGAGGGATTCTTGATTTAGTAAAAGCAATGGTTGAGAGGGAAAAATAGCTTTTCTCTCCTTCCCAGGTTCCCCATACATCAACAAAAAGAGTTTCTCTTTTATTACAAGAAACCCACCTGTTCAAGAAAGGATGTAAAGATCACACTAAGGTGTGCTGCCAGACAGAGCAGAATGAGCCATCTCTCTGAAACGAATATTCGGTTCTTGGTTCATATATCAGGTTGAATGATATGATAATGCTGCTATTATAGTTCTATTGGATGTTGTCTCTAACAATTCCAGCTAAAAGAGACATCTTTTAGAACAGGAAGTCTGTGTATGATTTTCTTATTTGCACACTAACTATCACAACCTTTCTCATTCTCAAGTCTGTGGGAAGACCTGAGGCGGAGGAGGAAGGCGGGCAGGCACGGTGTCTTCCCCTCAGCACAGCTTACAGCTCTGAGGAATCGACCTCTGCGGACAGTGTTCTGTTTGATGTGGGTGGTGGTGAGAGTTATTTCTGTCTTGTGGAACCAATGTCATTCCCCGATGAGGAGAAAATTCCCAGCTAATGAACTCAGAGTTGGGTTTGGGTCAAAGACTCTTACAATCTAGCTTTCAAACCTAAATGCTCCTATTCAGAGGGAATGCCCACACTGTTGGGAGTGGGTGTTGCTGTTTCTATATAATTTTTAAGCATGGAAAAGGTGTGAGGGGGGTTGTACTTCCACTGCTTCTAATCCTGTGTGGCTTGGGCTTGGTCACCAATCTTCCTGTTCAAGAGACACCTTTTCCCCTAGTTCAACTTGGCTGAAGCCACAGAAATGGAGAGGAAAATGCCTATTCATTAACACTTGCCACTGATTCAGGTGGCGTACGGATCCCAGTGCAGCATTAAATAAAACTCCATATAAAATATAAGTCAGAATTGGTTCCATCAAACTTGTTTTTAGATATGTAGTGGTTTTAGACATCAAGGTTGTTTATAAAATGAAATTCTTTCCAGGTTTATAGATTTGAAATGGAAATGAATATACTGTCCACTTTATACCAGCACTTTTGAGTAACCTTATATTTTAGGAGATTTTGTTTTCTTAAATTCAATAAAACCTTTGCTTTATCAAAAACACAGTAATATGAAGACAGATAATATAGGTCATTACAACATAAAAGTGTCTCTCCATATATACAGATATAACTATAATTCAAATATCTACTTGAAAAGTAAAATATTTCTATTCCTTGAGCTGCTTGACATAAAAAAGAGCTACACTTTATGCTTCCTCAGATACAAATAATTCTCAGATTTCCTCAGATAGAAATAATTCTAACGGTGGTTGTGCACACTTTCAGGTAGATAGCCAGATGATGGCCGATACAAACAGAAAGACATATATTGTCAAATACCTTCTACCTACTTCTTTTTTAACAGAGTTCTCAAGAAACCTGTAAGCAGAAGAAATAAAGTAGGCCATAAGATAAGAAATAAAGTAAGATAATCATACTACTAAATGTTGTTGGCTGCCATGCTATCATGTGATTTTTAATTGAAGGCTATTGGAAAGAGGAGCCATTTGAGTGTATATGTGCTAGAAGAGTTATCCTCAGTGATTACAGTAACTCAACCAGTGCCGTGGTTACACTGTTATCATATTTCCTATGATTTTTAGTCAGAATATCCATTTATTGAATATCAGCCAGTCTGGGTCTGCCCCCTGATTACCATGCCCTGCACGGAGAAGAGCTCAGCAGAAGATGAAAGCATGCTTGCCCTCCGGGCGTGCTCAGTTTGGATGATGGCATTCTCTGTACAAGGGTTTTATTTTACCTAAAGTGTTCTATGTTGAACTGATCCAATATCTGTCTGATCGTATGTTCACATGACTTAAAAAACAGACTGCAAAGCAGCCTCTTGGTGATTATGGGTTATCATGATGGACACCCGAGACAACTTCTTTTTCTTTTAAATAAATTATTGGAAGGCCCATTGGGAAAATTGAAATGCCTTGGCTCCTTTTGTGTCTTAGGAGAGTCGGACCTGGAAACCCTTGGTGATCTCGGCAGCTTTTACAGCAACATCGAGCAGCAGCTGAACGAGACAGTGAGACACCGCAGACACGCAGGAGAAAACGATTACAACATCGAAGTGCTGCTGGGTGTGGATGACTCTGTTGTCCGTTTCCATGGCAAAGAGCATGTGCAAAACTACCTCCTCACTCTGATGAACATTGTGAGTAGCCACTCCTTTCTGAGACTTGTCTCTCTTCACATCCATTGCTCTTGGTTTGGCTGGTTTCTTGGGAACCTAGGTTTGACCTTCTATTTCAGTATCCCACCTCTACCCTGCTCAATTGCCATAACTGCATTGTCAGAATGTTGATCTACAGATTCAAAATGTAAAAATGAAAAAGAAAAAAGGAGCATGGAAAAGTTTTAGTTTTTGATTGATCAATTAATTTCTTTCATCCCCAAGCAAGGACAGAAATCATGATTTTAAAAAGATCCCATGGAAATGGAACATAAAGAAGTAGGATTTTCCTCTTCTTGTTGGGTAGGCAAAAATCTCTTAGGACTTTGCCCACCTCTCTTAATGTAGACCATATGGAATAGAACTGTTTTCTTATTGTTGTTTTCCAGCATCATTCTCCATCCCCAGAGGATAAAGTATAATACATGTCTGATATGGCAGATTCTTATTGTCATAATTTTGGACAAGTGTGATTTAGCCATCATAAGGCTGGAGATAAAAATCCTCAGATCACATTTGACTAACACACTGTTGTGCTCATATACAATAGTTATCAAAAGGCTTTCCAGATGTCTCCCCCTTTCTCATTTATGAATTAACCACAGTCCAAAGAAATTTAGCAAGCAAACTCAAATTTATATTATTTGGTTTATCATTTCTATCTTACCCAAATCACAAATTAAGACAATCAGTAATCTGTAAACCACATACTTTTCAAAACTATTTGAGATATTGGTATACACTCTATGTATTTTAATTCATAGCAATACAAACACGCATTGTATTGAAATATTTTGTTTATTGGCTATTTTCCCTCTCTCATTTTAGCATTCTGCCTCTGTCTCAAATGTTTGCCTTTGATATTTCATTTAATTCTCTGGGGGTCATCTTTTTTATAAAAATGGCACGGAGTCCCTATCTGACCTCCTCTGGCTACACAGGTAGAAGAAGAATCCAACTTCACACAAGCCTAAAGCTGATTGCCCTAAGGCAGAAGTCTGAGCCGCCTCTACCCTCCATCTTCCTTGACCCTGTGCATGGATCTGTTCCTCTGGGGACACTCTCCTTTTCTGCTGTGCTCAGTCATTCATTGCAATAGCCACAGATAACTGACAGACGAAATGCACAATTGGGGTTAATTTTTTAGGGAAGTTAACAGGCTCCCAAACGTTGGGATCAGTAAACAGTAAGGATACAGTCATTGGGTGACAGTCATGCCTCTCTTCCTCCAACAGCCACGGGTCTCTCTCTGGTCCTCAGCTTCTCAGCCATTTGTTCCCTTAGTTCCTGCCTCTCTTGGTCAGGACGCCTGTCAGCATTCCACCTCACTGCCACATGGTTTTGGGTCTCAAGTGTACAGCCAGTCCCTCTGCTCAATGCCTCTGCCATGTTAGGGAGGGATGGATTTCCGTTGTACTCTGTTGGAGATGGTTCTAAAACCTTGATGAGCTCATGATTCTCTCTGTCTCTGCATTTGAGATGGTTAGCTCAAAAGAACCACAGAGGAATGCCTTTGATAGGAGGGGTCATTTTGCCTTTCAGACTACTATACCTACAAGGAAAGAAAGAATGGTGACTTGATTCACATCTCTAATAAAGTAGTTACTCAGAATATCTCCCACCTTCATCCTGGCCATTGGAATAACAGAGAGCTCCCTTCAATATGAGACACTAATCACAAGCACAAAGCTAGAATTACAGCACATCCCAAATGAGATCATGGCGAGCTAGAAGGCCACATCACGTAATTGACTACCTCTCAAGAGGGAAGGGAAAGAACAGAAGTCATCATTGGTATCCTAATAAAATTACTTCATAGAAACTTGAGGTCAGGAAAATTGAGTTTTTCTCCTAAAATTTAATACTAGACATTATGTACGAATGATTATTATCTCTTACATTGGTCATGTTTAAAAATTTTCCATGGCTATCTAGCACCATGGTCATAACACACCAGATTTGAGGTTTATAGACACAAAGGTGTTACATGTCAAATATTTTGAGACGGAAATTAGTAAGTAAAATCTACAGCAAAACAATTCTTACTTTGGCCTGATTTGTGGAGAAAAGTGTCACTATGTCTAAGAGCACGGTGCTCTTTAGTTTCATCGGTTTATCTTTTCCTTACCTGAGGAATCAACAAAAAGATTCTACGTGTAGTTTACCTGGTTGTTGATTTTATGTTCTTAATGAATCCAGAAGAAGGTAGTTACTTTACAGTTCTCAAATATAGGAAGTATTTCTGGATCCAAATAATTTGCTTTATGATTTCTCTTTAGTTTAAATTGAATTTTGAGTACTTTTTAAATGGGAAACGTATTAATTATTTGATTTGGGGGGGAGGAAGGTCCTTAAGTTATTAATGGTTAAATGTCTATTGAATAAATGACCAAATAATGTAGGACTAGATATGAACAATCTTTGGATGCATAGGTTTTGAACTTGGGACAACAAGAAATAAGTGTCAAATGAAAGTTTTTCGTCACTATAACTATATAATGAAAGCAGTGCTTAGGAAGTAAGTTAACAATTATTAGGTTTCATAATTATTCAACTATATTACAAGATAGGAAGTATTCACATTTTTCTAGAGGAAACAGGATTTTAAAAATAAGTGAAGTTAAGAAACTGTAAAAAACAGTTTGTAAATGAGTTTTAAATAATCAGAGTGTGGTGGTGGGAATGATTAAAATGACAGTGGTATTAGGTGGAGAAGCTATCTGGGTTAGGAAATTCAAATTATATTTAGTTCTCATACCGATATACTCAATATAAGTATAGCCAAACTAAATTCTTAAGTACAGCACATTTTATTTCCAGAATCATGTTAAATAGTTTTAGTTTATCTACTATTTTAAATTAGCTTTGGTCATTGCCACCATTTTTGGCTGTGATGTATGCATTCTATTTCAGGGCCATATTGCCTCAATGATATTGAGGACTGTGCATAGGAATGTGGGAAATTTGATAGGAAATTTGCCATGCAATTCTGAAAGATTGGGCACAGGATAGGCAGCTCACTAAAACACCTTTCACTTGGTGAAAGCCAAGTGTATAGTTTGAACAAATCCCCTAATTTTGTGTGATTCCCTCAAAGGGGAGGACTATACTCTTCTAATTCCCCACTTCGCTTGTGAATAAGTAAAGAAAAGAATTGTCATATTTTATTTCCTTTTATTTTTAACTCTATTTTATTGATTATGAGGATTTTCTCTCTCTTTTTTTTCTATTTCCAGTAGTGGGAATTTTCATTGATTAATAATAATTGTAAAACAACATGGACTGTTTCCCATTCTTAGATTCTTGACAAGTTCTTATTGTTTCAAATAAGAAATATGTAAAGTATGTTACATATTGCATATATTATAGTAAGAATCCATTAATTTTATTATTTTGTTATATGACTACCTTCTACGAAAGCAGTTCTCAGCTTATGACGTGAGGACAGGTCTCATTCTATGGATTCTGATTTATTGCCCGCTACGTGCCAGGCCTGCTCCTGGAAGCAGCAGTCAGGAGCCCAGACCACACATTGCAGTAGGTAAAACTGCTTCAAAAGACCAAACAAAATGTTGAAAAGCAAGGATGTTCTTTTGAGGATTAACGTGTGCCTGACTCAAGCCATGGTATTATCAATTGCCGCATGTGCCTGTGAAAGTTGGCCATTGAATAAGGAAGACCAAAGAAGAATCAATGCATTTGAATCACGGTGCTGGTGAAGAATATTGAAAGTACCACGAACTACCAAAAGAATAAACAAATCTATCTTGGAAGAAGTGCAGCCAGAGTGCTCCTAAGAGGCAAGGATGGCAGAGCTTCACGTCACAGGCTTCGGACATGTTCTCAAGAGAGACCAGGCTCCGGAGAAGGGCTCTCGCTGGGTAGAGAGGAAAGGCAGTGAAAGAGAGGAAGGCCTTCAATGAGGTACTTGGCACAGTCGCTGCAACAGTGGGTTCAGCTATAAGAACAATTGGGAGGCTGGCCAGGGCTCAGCGGTGTTTCCTTCTGTGGTACATTGGGTCTCTGTGGGTCACAACTGACTCGAGAGCACTTAACAGCAGCCAGCTCTTCTGGGGGCCCTGGGATTGCAGTGCTTTGCTGCTCACCCAGAGTTTAGTTTAGCAGTTTGAACCCACCAGCTGCTCTGTGGAAAAGAGAGGAGGCCGTCTGCTTTTTAAGAGATGCTAGTCTAAGAAACAGTTCTACTGTGTCCTATGGAGTCAGACTATGAAGCAGGAATAGACTGTCCACTTAGGAGGTATTGGCCGCTGAAACACCTTATGGAGAGCATTGAAACATTTCACAGAAAACCCTATGAATCGCATAACAATGGTCAGGATGACACAGGACTGGCCGATGTGTCCTTCTGCCTTAGACAGGGTTACTTTAAGTTGAAGCCGACTCAGCACCGAACAACAACAACAGGAGTTGCAATCAACTCTGGCAATGAGTGTTTTTGTATATAACTCCCCAGAGAAGTCTTCTCTTGTTTATTTTGTTCTACTTTAGAAACCAACCTTTAAATCAGCCTTAGATGAGTACTGACTATACCTAAGACACAAAGTACACAAAGTAGAATAAGACATAGGTATATCCCGTACCATGATCAATGTCTTGATAAGTAAAATGTTACATGAACCAAAATCAAATGCATACCTCTCAAGTGAATTCTGGTTCACAGCAATCCAATGGAGAGAGCAAAACCATTCATTTCCATCTGGCAAGACCTAGGGAAATATAATCTAGGAAGTGATAAAGTATTGGGCTGTGCAAATTGAATAGAATTTTCTAGGCAGAGAAAACTTTCCAATAAGGTAACCACATAAATAAAGTCACAGATACAAAAAAGTACAAAGTATGTAATGTAAGGAAGGCAGTGAATAATTCCTAGAGGTTGAAGTAGACTGTTTTTGGTGATAGTAACACCGGGCATTTATGGAGAAATTATTATGTGCTGGCTAGCAGTTTTAAATCACCAGCAATTCTGGGGGATATAAATATCACTGTAGATTACAACCTTGGAAACACACGGGGTCTGTTCTGCCTGTTCTGTAGAGTAGCAATGAGTTGGAATCCCCTGAATGGCAGTGATTTGGGTTTTGGCTTTATTATGTGCTAGAGGAATCCAGTTAGTGCAATGGTTAAGTGCTCAGCTGCTAACCCAAAAGTTGGAAGTCCTCACCCACCCAGTGGGAAAAAGAGGTGGTTGATGATTCATTCCTGTCAGTATTACAGCATAGGAAACTCAGTAGGGCAGTTCTACGGTTTCAGATGGGGTTGCTAAGAGCCAGAATCAACTTGGTCACACCTGACAAGAAAAACTGCATGCTCAGCACTGTATTAAACATTTTGGGGGTATCATTCACTTGCTGCTCACCTGTAATACAGTGGATGCCTCTTTGGTGGCACAAATGTTCTGCACTCTAGAATTAGTCGTTCAAACTCACCAGTATCACACTAGAAAAAAAATAAAGTCCTGATGATCTACTGTTAAAATTATAGCCATGAGTTGGAATTGACTTGACAACTAACAACATCAACATAGTTACACAGATGCCAAATGAAACAGGTGCCAATTGTGTCCAAGTTCATATAAACTCATGTACCATGACTTTGTAACTCTTCTCCAAATTTATATCCCTCTTTCTGGTGGAAGGGGTACGAAAGCGGGGGAGATTAGGCCTTTTAATGTTCTTAAACACTCACTACTGTCTTTTCCATTAGCAGCCAAATACTTAGTCATTGCACTACCAAGAGTTCCTTGGATTTTTTAAAAATCATTTTATTAGGGTTTCATATAACTCTTATCGAAATCCATACACACATCATATCAAAATCCATACACACATCAATTGTGTAAAGCGCATTTGTACATTCATTGCCCTCATCATTCTCAAAACATCTGCTCTCTACTTAAGCCCCCGGCATTAGGTCCTCATTTTTCCCCCGCTCCCCCCTTCCTCATGAGCCCTTGATAGTTATAAATTGTTATTTTTGTCATATCTTGCCCTGTCTGACGTCTCCCTTCACCC
>NW_022111369.1:48239992-48274926 GCF_000313985.2 Echinops telfairi
TCTCAATTCTTGTGGGATCCTTGCCCGGTTTTGGTATCAGAGTTATACTAGCTTCATAAAAGGAGTTCGGGAGTTTGCCATCTTTTTCTATGCTCTGGAAGAGTTTGTGTAGGATTGGTGTTTTGGAAAGGTCTTTGGCCACATATCTGTCCCGTGCAGTCTGTTTTGATTTCTTCACGGTTGCTTTCATGGGTTTTGACTATTGATAAAAGAAGAACGAAAGCCTTGGAAACTTCCAATTTGTCACCATGTAACATGATGTTTATTCGACTTGTTTTCGTTTCGTTGAGCTGTAGTGCACACTTCAGGCTGTAGTCTTTTTTCCTTCACTCCTTTGCCTTTACACAGTTTCCTTCACTCTTGACAAGTAAAATTATGTCCTCTGTGTATCACGTGGTGTTAATCAGCTCTTTTCCAATCCTGATAAGATGTTCTTTTTCATATAACACGGCTTCTCAGATTATGCTTACTCCTCACTGAAGGACAGCTGTAGGTTCAAAGACCAGATTATTATGTGGAAATTTGCTTTATGTGAAAATTGTGAGTTCTTTACTTGATTACACAACTGCAAAACTAAATTACTACACAACTATCAAATCTCTCATAACCAGCCGGGTTGACACATCCCTTTACCATCATAACCTGTGTTATTGTCACTTTTACTCTTAGCATTCATTCCCGTTACTACCTGCTGTTGCATAAAAGAGTCTGTAACCCTTTAACTATTTTCATAAATTGGAAATGTCAAACAACAAGATAGTCAATAAGTAAAAAGTAGATATATTTGCTTAGCATACAGATCATATAGGTAAAGTTAAAGAATGCAATCTCGCCACACACGTTTCCAGTTTTAAACTAAGTAGTATTCCCTTCTGTTCTAAGGAATGTCTTCTTGATATATGTGTAGGTCCCACATAAGCATAATTAAGTGTCCAGAATTCCCATTTTTTCAATGTTATCCATAGTGTGTTATGGTCTACACAGGTGAATGCCTTTGATGGTCAGTAATACACAGATATTTGTTATGATCTACACAGGTGAATGCCTTTGATAGTCAGTAATACACAGGTATTTGTTATGATCTACACAGGTGAATGCCTTTGATAGTCAGTAATACACAGGTATTTGTTATGATCTACACAGGTGAATGCCTTTGATAGTCAGTAATACACAGGCAAACATATTTCTGGTTACTCAGCTTTCAACCAAGGTTCATCTGGCATAAGCTAGTTATATCCTTAATTTCATGTCCTCTTCTGAATATAGCTTGAACTTTTGGCTGTTCCCTATTAAAAAGTATAACTTCAGCCATTTTTGAATTATCTTCCACAAAATGTTGATAAAATATGGTACTAATGATGTTGTCATTACATGTCATCAAGTTGTTTGTGATTCATAGTGACCCTTTGGATACCAGAATAAAAAACTGTTCAGTTCTGTGTCATTCTCACTGTTGTTATTTTTGAGCCCATTGTTCCAGCCATCCATCCATTTACTTGTGGGTCTACCTCTTCTTCGCTGACTCTCTACTTTACAGAGCACGATGTCCTTCCCAGGGACACATTTCTCCAGATAACCTATCCAAAGTCTAATCGTCCTGGATTCTAAGGAGTATCTGCCTGTGCTTTTCCCAAGACAGATTAATTTAGTCTTCTGACAGCGCATGGTATTTCTATTTTCTTTGCCAATACTATAATTCAAATGCATCTATTCTTTGGTGTTCCATATTCTTTGTCCAACTTTCAAAGGCCATTGAAAATACCATGGCTTGGGTCAGGCACACCTTATTCCTCAAATTGACATCTTGCACAAATACAGAATTCTTCTAGTCAGTTGGCCAAGTAGCTGCTTTCCATATTTCTGGGCATAGACTAAGGGATACTTTCAGAGCTGCTTCAGTTTGTTGAAACATTTCCATTAGTATTCTGTCAATCCTTTGTTTTTCACCAATGCCTTCAGTATAGCTTGAACCTTTTCCTTAAATACCATTGGATCTTGATCATATGATACCTCTAGAAATGATCGAATGTCAAACAATTAGTTTTGGAAAGGTGATTCTTTGTGTTCCTTCATCTTCTTTTGATGCTTTTTGCATTGCTCAATCTTTCAATATTGCAACTTCAATTCTTTTTCTTAACTTCTTTCACTGGAGATATATTGAGCATGTCCTTCCACTGTCAGGTCTTTGTACATTTTAGTGTAATTACTTTGTCTTCTTGGACTATCTTTTGAAATGTTGTGCTTAGCTCTTTTACATCATCATTTCTTCCATTCCCTTTGGCTACTCACCATGGATGAGCAAGTTTCAGAGTCCCCTCTGACATCCTCTTTGATCTTTTCTTTCTTTCTTTCTTGCCTTTTTATGACCTTTTACTTTTTCATGGGTGAAGTTCTTCATGTCATCTCACAGCTCATCAGGACTTCTGTCATTAATGTTCAATGCATAAATATGTTCTTCAGCTGTTCTTAAAATTCAGATGGGATGCATTATAATGAGTTGGAAGATAGAGATTCTGTTAGACCTATGCTGTAAAAAGGACTCATGGCATATAAGTGCCAGGAATCTGCCTTGCTACAAACTCTTTGTGATTTGCATAACATGCCCCTGCCTCAACAAACTGCCTTCATTTTCCCAATGCAGATTAAACATAACAGTTACAAAGGCAAATTGGAGCAGCTATCTCTTATATAAATATGCATACCTTTTCTAGAATATCTTAGACTATTCATTCAAGCAGAAAGTCCCTGTATCACAAGTTAAATTTATATAACAGGATTTCTTTTCTCAAAACCATTTTATTGGGAGTTAATACAGATATCAGTCATATCATTCCATAGTTCAATCACATCAAGCAGTATTGTACAATCGCTACCACAGTCAGTTTCAAAACATTCTTTTCCTTCCTGAATTCCTTGACATCAGTTTCCTTTTTACCTTCCCCCCTCCTCCCTCTCCCCACCTCTTTCTCTCTCTCTCTCTCTCTCTCTCTCTCTCTCTCTCTCTCTCTTTCTCTCACTGTGCTGTCCAGAAGCCCTTATACTACTTCCTGTCCCTATAAGGTTCATCATATACTGAAAAACAGAAAAATGCATAGCAGTAATTTAAGAGGGTGACCCCCAATAACATAACACATCTGAGATAAACCCCAATATGAATCAGATTACACCAAATGTGCAGCAGAGAGGGGATCGACTGACAAGGTTTTAGCAGTTCCAGGCAGGTTTAGCCTTTTGATCTTCCATATTCATCTCTCCAATGCACGCTGCCTCGTAACCACTTTCCTCCCAGCCCTCTACTATGGATAGACGTATTTCCTATGCAGCTCCCACAAATGAATCTGGGGCTCCCACTGCCATCCATAGCCTTCTGCAAACCAGAATCTCACAATCTAGACTCTGATACTCTTCCCTCCTTCAAGTTTGGATGACATGATTCACAATCCTTCAGTGACTGGTGATTGTGTGCTTCTTTCATGCGGACTTAGCTCTCAGCTCACTTGCATGGCTGCTTGTTTGGAGACAAGCCTTTAATACCTCAGATGCTGTTTTATCTGATAGCCGGAACCATCTAATTTCTTTGCCACATTTTGCTATAGCACCCATCTCTTCTTTGTTCCTTTCCTGTGGTTGAGTACCAAGTATCGAGCAGGGCCATGATGTAAGAACTAATTGTTCTTAAGTTGAAGCTAGGATTTAGTTTGAGCCCAAAATTCATTTCTGAATTTATGTTTCAGTTTGTTTTGGTTTTGGCTCCCTTTCCAAACACTCTTAGATCACATCTTATCAGCATTGCCATAGAAAGAGGGCAGAATAGAAACAACAAATAATTTGTAGTCAGAAAATGTTTCACACACCCTTGTCTTGAAGAGCAATGGAAGTAATTACTGATTTAACCTAAAATATAGCTCAGTCTACCTAGTTTCCGCAAACAGACAATAGTTCAAAAGTAGGCCCAAGCTGAAAAAATCTTACTAATTTATATAGAACTCTAGACTCTTTTGTTGTTTTTAGTTGAAAAGGTGTAAGAGCCCCTAATAAAATGATTTTTTTTAAGGCCAAGAAACTAAAACTAAAATTAAAAAAACAAAGAATCAGGAATTCCATGATATTGCTGCCCCAAAAGTTTCTTTGATTTTATCTGAAGCATCTCCATTAGTCCTTATCTTCTTCTCCTTTGATCTGTAGGCCTACATTCACTTCCTAGTATTCACTCATCCTTTTCATTTTTTTTAATACCTCCTATATCTGGTGCTGTGGATCATGGGTTAGGCTTCTAACAACAAGGTCAGCAGTGCAAACCCACAAGCCTCTCCGTGGTAGAAGGGTGACACTGTTCCCATGAAGGTGTACCATGCAGAAACTCTGTATAAGATCTCTATGAGTCAGAGCCTACACAGTGGCTGTCGGTATGCTGATTATACTGAACTTTATCATCTGCATTTAATGCCAGCTTTTACGTTTCTCAGATTCCTAAAACATAGAAAACTTTTCTAGCTTTTTAATACCATCGTTTTCAGTTTGGAACTTTCACAGTCTTGAAGGACGGGACTCCGTTTTACTTTGACTGATGGTAGGCTTCCATTGTTCCAAAGGCCAGAGGCATTTTTGAGGCCTTTCCCTGCTAGTAAAAATTATTTTGATGCTTAAAGTGATAAAGGCATGTGACTGTTTTCGTTAGGTGCCATCGAGCCAGTTGCAGCTCCCAGTGACCCTGTTTCCAACAGAACGAAGCACTGCCCAGTCTGGGCCATCCTCACAGCGGTTGTTACACCTGAGTCTGTTGTTGCGCCGAGTGTGTCAGCTCGTCTCGCTGATGACCGCACTGGCCTTGGTGTTAGCCAGCTGATTGCATCCGAACGATCACACAGGGCAGAGTGCAACAGTCCCTCCCATAGGGTTTCCAAACCGCCCCCAATGCCTGACGATTTTAAAGGTGGGTTTTTTGTTGTTTCACATAGAAGGTGTGTGTCTACAGACAAGGAGAAGGAGATAGCAGAAAAGCACACTCAGTTCACGGTCACGGGTCACAGCCATCCCGCTGAGTAGACCGACCCCAGTGTGTTTCTAAGGCTGTAGATCTTGACAGGAACAGAAAGCCCAGTCGTTCTTCCATAGAAAAGCTCTTGGATCCGAACAGCTAACCTTGCTGTTTGCAGCCCACTGCATAACCCACTACACCACCAGGTCTCCTTGGGATAAGGAAAAGAAGTTATTTATTTGTTTGGTTTTATATTTATTATTTTTAGAGCATATGTCTTTAAGAAGTGGGAAGGAGAGCTAGGAGCAAGTGGAACATCAGCACGTCCACTCTGCCAGGAAAGAGAAAAATAGGCAAGAACGCTGTGATTATTGAACCAGCATTAACTTCATATTGATTTTTGAATTTTTTCTACTCATTTTTTGCTACTCATTTGTAAGAACATATTATGTAACTTCTCTCCTGCTCAATCGAGAAATCCACGATAAGGATGTCTCTTCTGTAGCTTTTGAACTTTCATGATAATACACTTGAAGTTTTTCTATGCCTTATGTGTTCCTTCCTCCAAATATCACATGATCACTTCTATCTGCCCATGAGTCTGGCTTCCCTAACTCCCTAATCTCAAGCACCTCCTTTTCTCCAGTGTCTTTTCTTGAAGATGTATTGTCTCATACACTTATTCTCATCTAAAGTGAACTTTTTATATGCATTTATAGTTCTTGTGTATAGTCTATTTTCTTTGTTGAAATACACAAGTATCCCTTAGGATAACAGGGCTTGAACTTGCTTACTATGCAATTCCCATCCTCAGAATTATTGGGCACATGGCCACCCGAGACTAAATATGCGCTGACAGAATTATTAAACAGTAGTGTTCAGTAGCGTCGGACTGAAGATGAAGGATCTGGCAGGTCAGGAAACAGCTGACTAAGTAAGTGGGGCATACAGGATGGGGCTGATCACTCAAGGAAGTATGCATCTCACAGGTTTAGCTTGAATTTTAGCTGTAAAACAAGTCAAAATACATGTTTTCTCAGTCCATTTCAAACATTTAAAAAGTCTAGTCAGAATCATCTAAGTCATAATATATGTGGTTGTTTATCTTCAGTTAACCATACGTCATAGGTCTATACACAAAGTGCTTCTGTGGGAATAACAATAATAATAATAGCTAAAATTTTAAAATCAATTCTTGATAAATATATGGATTATTATACATATGAATTATTTGCATCTATAAAAATAATGATCACAAACATGTTTATCTTTTATTTGTTTGTTTGGTTTTTTGCTATTTTCAATAGCCAGGCACTGTTCTAAGTACTGTATATGTATATGTATGTATGTATGTATATATATATATATACACACACACACACACACACATATATATATATGCTAATCTATCCCTTGCAACATTCTTAGTAAGAGGGTACTGTTATTATCCCATTTTACTGATGAGGAAGCTTACAAAGATTTTAATAAAACGACGAAGTTTATATTAAGGGAAAAAAAACTGCCATCAAGTCGATGCTAACTCATAGCAACCCTATAGGACAGGGTAGAGCTGCCCCCTGTTGGTTTCCAAAACTCTTAACTGCTGAGAATGAAACCTCCTCTGGTGGATTTGAACTACTGACCTTTCGTTAGCGGCACAGTGGGTGACTACTATGCCACAGGCACCGTCAGATCCAGCTAGTCTCACTGCAAAGCCCACGTTCTTAGCTTGTAGGATGCACTGCCTCGAAAGACCTCATCCACCCACCCGAAAGAGAAAGGAACATTGGTTGGTGGAGGCCAGACAAAGCTGTTCATCAGCTGGTCAGACAAAGCAGTCAGATTGTCCTGCCAGGGAAATGTCCCGGGAGAAATTGTCCTGTCCGGGAACAACCTGGAAGGAATTTTCCTTTCAAGGAAAGGAATATTTGATTTGATTTTACCTTTTTTTCCCCCCTTCACATCATTGGCAATATTTTCCAATTTAAGGGCATCTGAAAATTGAATTAATGTTCTGTTTACCTCTTCTTTTATAATTTAATAAAGACTCTGAGCTCAACCCTGGACACCTCATTGAAAATCTACCCATGGTCCAATGGATTGGCTCACAGGGTGAAAGGAAATTCAGTTTTACATAGACACACTTTAAGTTGCATGATGTAGTGTCAAATACATGACTTCTTAGAATGGTTTATGCTTATTGTTTTTCTTATAATCCAACACACTTGTTATAAACGGCAGCCCTTTTTTTAAAAATCGTTTTATTAGGGGCTCATACAACTCTTATCACAGTGCATACATACATCAATTGTGTAAAGCACATTTGTACATGCATTGCCCTCATCATTCTCAAAACATTTGCTCTCCCCTTAAGCCCCTGGCATCAGGTCCTCATTTTTCCCCCTCCCTCCCCGCTCCCTCCTCCTTCATGAATCCTTGATAATTTATAAATTATTATTTTGACATATTTTGCCTTGTCCGATGTCTCCTTTCACCCACTTTTCTGTTGTCCATCCCCCAGGGAGGAGGTCACATGTAGATCCTTGTAATCAGTTCCCTGTTTCCAACCCACTCTCCCTCTACACTCCCAGTATCGCCACTCACACCACTGGTCCTGAAGGGATCATCCACCCTGGATTCCCTGTGTTTCCAATTCCTATCTGTACCAGTGTACATCCTCTGGTCTAGCCAGACTTGCAAGGTAGAATTTGGATCATGAGAGTGGGAGGAGGACGGGGAGGGAGGAAGCTTTTAGGAACTAGAGGAAAGTTGCACGTTTCCTCGTTGCTGCATCTCACCCTAACTGGCTCGTCTCCTCCGAGACTCCTCTGCAAGGGGATCTCCAGTGGCCTACAAATGGGCTTTGGGTCTCCATTCTGCACCCACCCCCTCATTCACTATGGTAAGATTTTTTGTTCTGATGATGCCTGATGCCTGGTCCCTTCGACACCTCGTGATCACACAGGCTGGTGTACTTCTTCCATGTGGGCTTTATTGCTTCTGAGCTAGATGACCTCTTGTTACCTTCAAGCCTTTAAGACCCCTATCTTTTATTTTCTTATTCAGTTTTTCTGGTAGCCTATTATAGCTCCTCTACCCCCCACCTCACTCCATTGATGTTTTCCAGAGTCAATTGTATACATATCAGGAAATCTTTATTTATCTTCAGAGTACAGCCCTCATTTCTTTAAAATTCATATGAAGATTATGAAAAGTAGGTAGTTTAAAAAAATCTTTCTCAATGTTTCTGTAGCAGTTTCTTAAACTTAGGGCTATGAATTACTCTAAAACTAGTTCTTTTGTGTATGGTGTTTGGCTATCCTCTACAAAGCAGTGGAAGTAGAGTAATGTGGGTAAAACTACTCTCAGGAGTCAAACTGCCTGGAGGTTCCTCCCTTTCGTTGTGGGCTTGGTGTGGGACTGTGGGCAAGTGACTTCACTTCTCTTAGTGTCAGCGTCTCCACATGTGAAATAGCCGACTTCATGATACCTCGAAAGTTGTGGCAAGGAGTCTTTGAAGTGTTTAGAACAGTGCTCTGTAAAGTCCTGTGTAATATTATCTGTTGGTTGGTTGGTGGTACTGTAAGATGCTTTGTTAACAAACATCATTTTAGTTCACTTTGAGCAATTCGAACAGGTAATCCAGAATGATAGGATGCAGTTCTTTCTGTATGTTATTTACTGACTAATAAAACACGTGAACATTTTGTTGCCAGGTCATAGGAGTTTCTTATGCAGTTTCAACCAGGTAGAAGAATCAGAAGATTCAATCAGAAGAATCTAGATAAGATGCCTTCAATATCCTCCTTTGCGTTTTAAGGAGACAGATGAGAAAATCATTCAAAGGAAGACCTACTTTACGCTATCTTGTTTTTAACATCTTATTTATCTTAAGGAAGTTATTTTTAATGTCGGAAAAGCCAGGAACAATGTGTTACTACATGGAAGTAGATCAAGCTCCCTGTAGTTTTCCCATCTCTGAAATGTGCACAATGCCATCTGCTGGAAAGTTTTTCCGTAACATTTCGACAATTGCTTTACCAAACCAGAGTTAAACTCTCAAAGGACTTTTCTAGTGTTTTATTTGATAAGTTAAACTGTGTATTTAAATAACTTTTTCACAAATTTTAAATAAAAAGCCTTTAATCCCCTCTCAGTGGGTTTCTTTTGAGGTAGATTATGAAAATAAATCTTTGCACCTTTTTTGAATTGATAGTTGTGCACATGCAGAAGTGCTTGGCATTTGGGTGAATATACCTGTGTGGTATCTTGTTTGATTTGAGCAACTCTCTGAGATAGTGAAATTACAATTTGCCAGTGAGAAAACTGGCTCCAAGAATTTAAGTGACCAGCCCAAGAACACTCCGTTTTAACTGGCTGCGCTAAGGCCAGAATCCAAGTTATTTAATATCAAATCCTGGGGCTATGTTTCCAACTCATATACCCTTTGTATATCAGTGTTAATCCACCTCACACTGACAGGGCCTGAGAAGATGAAAAGTAAATAATTATTCAGGACATTTTAAAAGTGAACCTGCAAAGGAGGTAACAGTTTTAATACTAAAACACAAATGCCACCCACTGCCATTGAGCCAATTCAGACTCATAACCTCCCCTGAAGACAGAGGAGAGACCCTTCTTTGGGCTCTGGAGACTAAATCTTTATGGGAGCAGACGGCCTCGTTTTTCTTGTTGTGGATTGGCTGGTAGGTTTGCATAACTGAGCCTGCATTAGCAGCCCAAAGTTTAACCCACTGAGCTACCTTGTACCCTAAATGTAGTTGATCGGTATGAGTACATTGGTTCAGACTCACAGCAACCCTGGAACTCCAAATTCACTGTGGTTGAGTCAGTTCCAGCTCACGGTGACCCTACAGGACAGGATAGAACTGCCCCTAAGGGTTTGCAGACTATAACGGTTTCCAGAGTAGATAGCCTGCTGTGTCTCCCCCACAGCAGCTGGGGGTTTTGAATTGCTCACCTTGCAAACCGCAGTCCAATGTGTAACCACTACAGCAACCATAAATGCAATAGAATTAAAATCTGTCCAACCTGTGCCACCTTCACAGCAGGTATTACACTGGATCCTGGCATGAAAATTACTGTGTCGGTCCTTCTTGTTCAGTTTTCCTCTTTTTCACTCACCCTCTACTTTATCAAGCATGATGCCCTTTTCCAGGAACCAGTCTTTTCTGATAACATGTCTGAAGTATGTAAGGAGAGTTCTCGGTATCTTCAATTCCAAGGAACAATCTAGTTGTAATCCTCCAAGCCAGGTTTGTTGGTTCTCCTGGGCGTGAATAGCACTTTCCGTATTCTTCATAAACTCTGCAATTCAAAGACATCGTTCTTCTCCGGTCTTCCTTCTTCATTTTTCGGCTTTCATGTGCTTATAAGATGATGGAAAGTCCCACGAGAGGCACACCTTAGTCTTCAAAGTGATACCTTGTTTTTGAACTTTTAAATTCTTCTGCAGCATATTTGCTCAGTAAATGCATCCTTTCACGTTTTGACTGCTGCTTCCATAACATTGGCAACTGGTCTAGTGGTGAGGAATTCTTAAAAATAGTTTTACTGGCATATAATTCACATATCATGCAATTTAATCATGCAGTCATATTAAGAAGAGTTGCGCAATTGTTGCAAGAAAATTCATTGATATATCTATGGCTTATATATGTATGTGTTTCACTTGAAAAATATTATCATTTTATCATCTGCTTCTTCTCGCCTTAGGATGTTTTAACATTAAGTCCAAGGGAATATGTCAGTTCCTTGAATATGCTACAGATTAGTTTGAGATAAAGCTCAGTTTGCTTAGTGGAGTTTTCACAGCATATCTTCCTGGTGTGGTCTATGAAGGATGTTTTGTGCCTCAAAGTGAAAGAGTCTAAAGTCCTAGGAATCTATAGCATGTGGCCCAGATCACCAAGGGTAGATAAAAACTACGTTAAAAGTATTGGCAACACAGAACCTGGCATTTTCTTCCCAGGGCTTCTATTTAAGCATTTTTGCCTGTTTTTCCCTTTGTTGGGAGGTTGCTTCCCCTACTCACCAATAGACATATACCCATCTTCTCCAAGACATACATGCTTCCCTCCTCTTGTCTTGACTTGAATTTCCAGTAAGGTTTGAGTATCATTTTTGTAGGAGTGTCTGTTGATTCCGGGTGACCTTAGCACAACGTTGTATGGCAGCAATTGAATCATCTCCAGTGGTGGGATTCAGCTAGTTCACTCCTATTAATCAGAATTGATACCTAATTTTTTTAAGATCAGCAAATCAGTTGTTAAAATGGCACTTGTGATCAGAATTTTCTCTAAGGTGGGGGGCTGAGCAGCCACCTAATGTGGAAATCACAAATTGACATTCCTTCCTCATTTTTAACGTTCATCCATGCAAAAGCATGTTCATTGTCCATAGGTATAAAAAATTAAAACTATATTTGTAATATTTATTCATTTCCTAAAATTCATTATAATTTTGATGAAATGCTGCATTTTTATTCCTTTGTGTTTGCTATTTCAGTAAACGAACACATAGCATAAAGAGAAAAAGTGCCAAAGAAGAGGATTGACATGCTGTCATTCATTTCAGCTTTGTGTTATGCCCCAAATGACCACCAAATAGTGTGTGAATTATGCAATTCCTGAACGTGTTCAAAGAGCTAAAACTATTGTCAGAACAATTGCTGTAAGTTCAGCAGAAGTGAAAATGGTGTTTCAAATATGAATGCCATATGTTCAGGAAAGAAAAGTCACCTGTTTGTAATGTATCAAACGCCATGACTATTATCTAAATGGCCTACTTTGAAAGGAATGGGACCCTATTCCCCCAGTGAAAAGATGGCCAAGGGAAATCAGACAGCCAGTGATACTCAAATAAAAGTGAAGAATATTGCAAGAGAGGACACCAATCAAGAAGCAATATAGAAAATCTTAAAAGTTTCATTGTTTTTGTCAGGTATTATTTGATATTTTTATGAATATTTTAAAATTTGTATAACAATTTAGTTTTGTGTACCTCTTTTATTCTTATTTAAATACTAACTATATGAAATAATAAACTAGCATTTGGTATATCATTGTTTATTATTTAAAACAGTCATTAGGGCACAAACCAGTTGTTAAAGTATTTGAATCCCAGCACTGGCCCTCTCCTTCTTCCCTCATTGTGAGATCTGACCTCAGCTGAGGTGAGGTGTCCTCTGTCACAGTGGTTTTTAGGATGGACATATAGAAGCGGTGGTATATGGTTTATGGGCTCTAGGAAGTCTCTCTACCTCGCTGCTTGGGAGACTCGATTTGAAGATCACATGACCTGAGAGCAGAAGCCTTCCCTTGGTCTTGGAATTTATACGTATAGAAGTAGACTCATGCAGTATTTTCCCTTTTGTGATTGACTAACTTCCTACTCTGAGGATTTCTGTTTTCTTTATATTGCATTACAATCTATACTGAAAGCTGTAGCCCTTGATATTCAGCATTGAATCAGTGCTCCAATCCTCTTGTCTTTTAGCAAGCAGGGTTGTATCATTGGTACCCTGCAGGTTGCTAATGAGCCTCCCATGCAATGCACAAGGTTTTCAGTCACTCCTTCCTCTGAATTGGGCAGCTGATTTCTTCTTTGTAGTCTGTTCTTAGTCTGGAAGCTCCACTGAAGCCTGCTCACTTTGGGTGCCCCTGTTGGAAATTGAAATACTGGTGAAATAACTTCTACCATTACAGCAACATACAAGCCACCGCAGTATGACAAAGTGACAGATATGCTCGTAAACTCAAGGGACAGTGAAAAAGTGGCAGTCCCTCACCGAGATGGACGGACACCGTGGCTGCAACAACGGCCTCGCGCACAGGAGCAATCGTGAGGATGGCAGAGGACCAGGCCGTCTTCCTTTCCGTTGTGCATAGGCTGCTACGGGACTTGATGGCACCTAACAATGATGACGACCCTTCCTGTAATCCTAACATCATGTTATTCACATAGTCTTGCATTATTTGCTTGGTTTACAGCAAATATAAGTGTGGTGGAAGGAAACAACCCTGGTTCACACATGACCATAAAACGTGAAGTGTCTCCTTATTCTGTTTAATTGCCTCTTGGTCTGTGTACAAGTTCCACAGAGAACAATGAAGTGGAATTCTCATTTTTTACAATTGCCTTAGTTTGTTATGACCCACACAGCTGAATGTCTTTGAACAGGCAATAAAAAATAAGTAAACATTTTTTCTGGTATTCTTTGCTTTCTGCCAACATCCATCTACTGTCACTAATTATAACCTCATTCCATTTTTGAATCTGGATGGAACTTCTGCCAGTTCTCAGTTAATGAATTGCTCTGACCGTCTTTGAGTTATCCTCTGTAAAAAATTTACTACCACATGATACACATGATATTACTCAGTAATTTCCACATCCTATTGGGTCACCTTTCTGTGGTCCGGGCACAATTATACATCTCTTCCAGTCAGTTAGCCAAGTAGCTGCCTTTGAAATGTCTTGATGCCGACTAGTAAGTGCTTCCAGCATGGCATCAGTTTGTTGACATGTGTCAGTTCGTAATTCACCCAATCCTGGAGCCTGCCTTTTCGCTCAGACCAGCAGTACAGGTTAGGCTGCTTCCTTCAACACTATTGGTTCTTGGCCATATCCTCTCTCCTAACATGATGGATTACATGTAAACCAAATCATATTGTGTCAACTCATCCATTGCACCTGACTCAAATAAACAACCTGAAATTATTGAATGTCAAACTGATGATTTCCTCTGTAAATATCCAATTCCTAATAAGTTGGTTTGTTTGTTTTTTAAGATGGAAGTAATACACAGAGGTGCTGTTCCAAAAATGATGGTTACTTATTTTAACATGAGGGCATGAAAAGACTAAGAATCATAGTCTTTTGGGTTCCACCGGTCTCTCTCCAGCCAGTTAGCCTTGTTACTTTCATGGTTTTGAGTTTTGTTCCATATTTTACTTCTCCTCTACCCTGAACCTTCTAATGCAATCCTTTTCAGGGCACTGGATAGTTCTAGTGGTCTCAGGGTTGTGGAGCCTGATGTGGCCCATGGATCCACTGGACTAATGATTTCCTTGTGCCTTTCAACTTTTGTCATTCTTCCTTCTGGCAATGGAGAGCGAATAATTGCATTTTATTATGTTTTAAACAGTTTTATTGGCGTGTAATCCACATAATCACTTCATGCTAATGGGCCCTGGTATCATCTGAGATAATAGTACTAATTCCGCAGGCCCAGTGACTCATTCCATTTACGTGTTTGAATATGTCTGAGAAATTCTCATAAATGTGCCCCCCCTTTTTTTAGTATATGCAAATAAACTTATTTATTTATTTATGTTTAAGTGTTTGTCCTTTTTTAAAAAATCACTTTATTGGGGGCTCATACAACTCTTATCACAATCCACACATACATCAATTATATAAAGCACATTTGTACATTCATTGCCCTCATCGTTCTCAAAACATTTGCTCTCCACTTAAGCCCCTGGCATCAGCTCCTTATTTTTCTTCCTCCCTCCCCACTCCCCCCTCCCTCATGAACCCTTGATAATTTATAAATAATTATTTTGTCAGTCTTACTCTCTCCGACGTCTCCCTTCACCTACTTTTCTGTTGTCCATCCCCAGGGAGGAGGTTATATATAGATCCCTGTAATTGGTTCCCCCTTTCTACCCCACCCACCCTCAACCCTCCTGGTATCCCCACTCTCACTACTGGTCCTGAAGGGTTCATCCTCCCTGGATTCCCCGTCTTTCCAGCTCCTATCTGTACCAGTGTACATCCTCTGGTCTAGCCAGATTTTTAAGGTAGAATTGGGATCATGATAGTGGGGGGAGGAAGCATTACAGAACCAGAGGAAAGTTGTATGTTTCATCATTGCTACGCTGCACCCTGACTGGCTTGTTCCCCCCCACCCCCACCCCTCCCGCGTCCTTTCTGTAAGGGGATGTCCCATTGCCTACAGATGGGCTTTGGGTCCCCACTCCGCACTCCCCCTCATTCACAGTGATATGACTTTTTGTTTTTTGATGCCTGATACCTGATCCCTTCGACACCTCGTGATCACGCAGGCTGGTGTGCTTCTTCCATGTGGGCTTTGTTGCTTCTGAGCTAGATGGCTGCTTGTTTATCTTCAAGTCTTTAAGACCCCAGATGAAATGTGCCCCTTTTTTTGCCTCATCATATTCATGGATATCTTTGCAGCAAAGGTCTACACATATACAAATATCATCTGTCAAATCTTTATATATTTATAGGTATACTCCCTCTCTCCCTTTTGATGATTTCTAGATCATTCAGAAATCTGAATCAAGAAACATTTAATAATGCAGCCAGAGGCTTGAAATTGTCCTTCAGCTCCTTCAGCTACACTGAGCATGTTCATTCCTTTCTGTTTTCTAACCCCATCTTTACATTTTTTCATTATAATGCTTTATTTCGTCTTCTAAGTCACCCTTTGCAATCTTCTGCTCAGCTCTTGTAGCTCATCATTCTTCCTTTCGTTTCTTGGTGTTATCCCGCAGCTCCACAACGCATTTGGCCTTCAGCCTGTCATGTTCATGTGCCAAGTCTGTTCTTGAGCTGATGTCTACATTCAGGTGAAATAGATTCCAGGTCATATTTTGGTTTACTGTATTTGTTTGAATTTTCTTCACCTTCATTCTGAACTTCCATGTACGCCTTGTTTTCACTGGGGCTACTGAGCCTCTCCGTCATCCCTTCCCACAGATGTAGGATTTGATTTCTGTGTATTCCAACTGGCAAAGTCTCCGAGTATACTCACTGTTGGTTGTTTTCACAAGGTATTTGTAATGAAGACATCTTGAAAAATCCTGTCATGCATACAATAGATACCTAATACCTGTTAAATTGCTAAATTGAAAGTTTATTTTCTGCTGAGTCAAAATTTTATTATGTATAGAAATAATATATATATATATTTATGTTATAATTATACATAAAACCCCGGGTCATTTCACAAGAGTGATTTGAGTCAGAGCATTCTATGCTGATTTTGTTTCAACTGTGTAATACTGGTCATTGTTGAAGAGATGCTTTCTTTTGATGAAAAGTAATTGTGACCTTAAAAAAATGTATCCTTTATAATACTCTATGTTGTAATGTTGCCATTTGTAACATGATTTTTTTAATTCATTTGCCTTAAGTAGAACTTTGCTGATTGTAAAATTAATGAATTTACTATTTAAAATTTTTTTTAATCGTTTTATTGGGAGCTCTTCCAGATATCATTCTATATGTGTGTACATATGATTACATATTAATGCATGTGCTATTTCACCTAGAAAAGTTGAAAACTTTTATATTATTTAGCCACAAATTATCATCTTTAGCATGTGATAATTTAGCCAATTTGTTTTTATTTTTTTCAGAGTTCTCTTACCACCATTGAGTTACCCTTCCTTTTTCAGTACCATATACAATGTAAATCCAGAAAGTATGTCTGCAGTTTAGCTTTAAGGCTTTCTTTGTTTCCAGGTACCCTGTGCAGTCCCTTGAGCATCTCAAATCATCCCTTGCTGTTTCTTTGTTTATATGGAACTGACATTTTTTTGATTTATGAATATCTTTATTTAGTGCCTTCCATCATTCTTGAGTTACTGTTCTCTTCAGAGCCTCCCACTATGGGATTCTGCTTACTTTTTCTCCATAGAATTTAAAATATGTTACACCGACTCTAAGCCTTTTAGATCTCAAGTTGAGTAATTTTCTCACCCTCTTTTTGGATCATTTCTCTTGGGTACAGATACTAACTCTGTCATCTAGCCAGACAGTCGGGCCTTTCTCGTTATTGTTAGCACTTTCTGAGTCACTAAGTATTCTTTATTAGCATTCATTTTGCACTAGTATAGTCAGGCAATGCAGATTAAAGCCCACCGTAGTTAGATTTCATGAGGAGCACTAATGGCATAGGAGTTGTGCACTGGACTTCTAGTCATAAGATCAGCAGTTCAAAACCAGCAGCTGCTCTCTGAGGGAAAATAAGACTTTCTACTCCTGTAATGAGTTATGGTCTCAGTTGGAATCAACTCTTTGATGGTGAATTTGGGATATACTCATATTTGCCAATAAATTACTGTGTATTTTTGGCTCATTCATTAAACTTTGTCAGCTTTGTCTTCCTTATCTGTTGGAATAACAGAATTAGACGGTGGTGATCCCTGAAGCTGTTTTAATGCTAATATCTATGATTTAAAATTATTCTAAATTACTTTTTAGATATTCTAATGTAAATATTAAACAAAAATTAGTCCCACAACTTTGCTTTTATGACCTATATCCAAGCTGTTATTTATCTGATATATACTTGGAGAGTTGCATTAGAGATTCAAATATTGAAGAACTTTTGAACTGTGGGTAAACAACCAATGTCCCAGCTCTCTCTCTCTCTCTCTCTCTGTTTTAAAGAGCTCGCAGTTTATTAATGGTTGACAGTTAACAGGGGAGGAGGGAGGAGGAAAGGGAGGGTCGACGATGATGAAAAATGACAATAGTTACGGTAAGGCTGCACAACAATGACTGTAATTACTGGAAGTACAGTTCCTTGTTGTTAGGGCCATGAGTCACTTCCAACTCATCGCCACCCTGTGCCCAGCAGAAAAAAGTGGTCTGCCGCGACTGCGGGGCGGGCGAGGTGGGGGCTTTCTGCTCCTGTAAGGCGCGAGAGTCTGGAAACTCACGGGGCACTTATGCTCCGGCCTATCGCGTTTGCTGTGAGTCCGAATAAACTCAGGAGCGGTGAGTTTGGTTTGGGTTGGTTATGAAAAGCAAGCATTCAGAAGGTGAAAATTCAATTAGAGATTTCTATATTATATATATGTCTGTGGGTATATCAGTATATTTTTATATCTGCTTAGCATGTTATCTATTGTTGCCTACTATACCTGAAAATGTAATCTGTTGTGATAAGAATTCTATGAAATGCATTTTAAATTAGAATTCACTCAGATGTAATTTTAAGCAGAGAACAACAAATTATTAAACATTATTAAAATATAGTTTAGAACGCCTTTTTACACAATTTGTTCGTACCATCCAAGGTCAGTACCTATTCATGGGATCCAAACCCCATGTATCACATATACTTAAGTATAAGCCATCCTGAATATCAGCCGAGGCACCTAATTTTACCACAAAAACGGCATTTAAAATGTTGAAAAACTCAGCTTTATAAAAAAAAATAAACATTTTAAAAAGCCTCAGCTTTACATAAGTATATACAGTGTCTTAATTTGGAAAACTACACATTGACAGTTTACCTTAAATTTGTATTTATGGGAAAGGTGCTGAGAGGAGAGGTTAGGGACCATACTTTAACTGATAAATCATACAAAAGAAATCATGGCTATTATGTCCTACCACTCATAGTACCAACTACTGAATTTTGGGGATCCCTGGAAAGGCCACAGAAAGACCATCATTCTCCTGCAAGGGCTCTGTGGACCCCCCCATTAAAACATTGTGCTCCTGGTGGTGAAATCGGCACCCAGCAGGCAAAAGGGGTGCTTTTTCTTTGTTATTGTGGCTACAACCACTTACTTACAGTGAACGCTTGGCCTGGTCCATGTCTGTTTGCTTTCGGTGACTATTTTAAATGGAATGAAACTTAGGTGAACTGTTCTTATCACTACAATAGTTTCATGAAAATTTTTATAGCATATTGTTATGTTCATAATCCTGAGGTTGACAGAATTCAATTCACATATCCAAGTATTGTTCTAAACATAAATAACTCCATTTCGGAATTCCACTTAAGCCTAAATACGAAAGAAAAAAAATGAGTTGATTGCAGTTCTTGTGGTGATTATAGGACTGATCCCTTAAATGTTTCACATGTGAAGAAATTGTTGTTGCTTTTTAAGAAACTATCTGTTTTGTTTCTAGGTAAATGAAATTTACCACGATGATTCCCTCGGTGTGCATATAAACGTGGTCCTGGTGCGCATGATCATGCTGGGTTATGCAAAGGTAAATGTCTGACAGTAGGCGAGCTGTGAGCCTCAGGAAAAGGGCTATCAGATAGAAGACTACGCTGCTCCCGCTATATCCAGCGCGTGTTTCTCTGAGATGCCTCTGTTGTTCTGAGCTGAGGAGCAGAAGGGGCCAGGATCTGGAGAGGAGCACGTGAGCGTGTGTCCTGATGCCCTGTGCTCTGTATTCCTTCGTCTAACGGGAATGGGGAGGTAGACTTCACGTTAGGCACGGCTGCTCGAGTGACAATACGTGGATACCGTTGTGGAGAAATCGACTTCCCTCCTCTTGTCATCATCACCAACTGTTTGATTCACTGTTCGTTCAAAAAGCCCGAATCCTGTCTACTCTATGGCAGACTCTCTCTAGGTCTTGAAATAGATTAGTGCACAAAAAGACCGGGTCTTCGCCCTTTCTTGATTTGCTAAAACCTTCTTTGACATGCGAGTCTTTCTACTTAAGTTAAACACATAGTGACTATTTTTCACTTAAAACAGCTTTTATCCTTTGAAAACCAAGATGCTGCATCACCAAAAGGCCCACAAGTCAGCTTTCCATACAATGCAACACGCTTTACCTGGTTTAAGATGTGCTACAGAGGACCCTGCCCTTGAAATAATGAAAGAATCCTGGTGTGGGTGGAATGGCTTATTCCCTTTGAGAAGAAAACATAGGAGAGTGATTAACTTAGTGATTTCTTCGAAGCTTTAGAATACACATCTAAAATTCATCCTCCTGATTGTAAAATGCATCCTCCTGATTGTGAAATCATGGACTGGTGCGTTTAGCAAATAGGAAAAATCCACAGGTTTCCATGGCATTGCCCCCTGAGCCTCCTCTGAGCATTTGCGGATGATAACGTGCCCTTGCTCTTTATCCCAACGTAGCCACTAACCCGGAATCCAAGTCAATTCCAGCTGCAGATGGTAACTGCGTTTGGTGGGTTGTTAAATCATTTGTTTGGGGAAGTATGTGATTCGTATATAACCAAGGATGAAAATTTTACTAAGAATGTAAACAGTAATAATAATATTTGCTGAAATGTAACCAAAGTGTCAGCCTGTCAAGTTCTATTTGGGTTCCAAGTTTAATTCCTCATTTTATCAGAGCTCCTTTGGGAAGTATGGTCGGTTCCTGGCTTCTAGTAATGATAGGCCCTATTCTCTCTCACTTTTAAACCCTGACCACAATGGGCAGTAGCAACATTCCAAGGAGCTTACATTCACTGATTAGAACTGCAAGATAAGAGCATGTTCCTCTTAATTGCCAGGAAGTTGACAATATGATGCGTTGTTTTACTTCTATTTTTCAGGAGGGGGTTAATCTAATGTGATCGCTCCCCGTGAAACCATCAGCATAAATCTTATCCAAGGATCTTTTAAGAATATCTGGAAAATAAAATCTCATGCCATAATTGTTCCCTCAATTTTTCTCATTAATATCTATGAAACCAAAAAAGTGCAAGCTGAATCAAAACTACTGGAACTCTTGCCAAAATGATTAATATTGAGCTGCCTTAAGATAGCAAAGCTCAGCAGCAGATAGTATGGTGAAGAATGTCAGGGAGCATTCACATGGGCAATACTGATCACTTTGGAGATGCCTTTTATGGACAGTTAGAATTCTGAAAGCAAAGCCGATATCTAAATAAGCCCTAAGCTGTATCCTTGGGGCTGTGCCGGTATAGGGAGTGACACGTTGGTCTGCTAACCCCTAAGTCAGCAGTTCAAAGCTTCCAGCTGCTCTGTGGGACAACTTTCTACTCCCGTAAACAGTTACAGGCTTGGAAATCGCCGGGCCAGTCCTTCGTCCCATAAAGACGGTATGAGTTGGAATTGACTTTGAGGCAATGAGTTTGGTTTTGTGTTTTGATTTAAGCAAGATTACTAAGCCATTATTTAAGTAGAATAATACCAACTTTCAATTTCTGAAAAAGTTATTAAAGAAATCTTCGTGAAGAAATGATATGTGTCTTGAACATATTCTTTTCATTTAGTCGATCAGCCTTATAGAAAGGGGAAATCCGTCCAGGAGCTTGGAGAATGTGTGTCGATGGGCTTGCCAGCAACAGAAATCTGATCCCAACCACTCTGAGCACCATGACCATGCAATTTTTCTAACCAGGCAAGATTTTGGACCTGCTGGCATGCAAGGTATTTCCATCAATATGTAGGAGAAATACTTAAGGGCATGACTTCTCAAAAATTTAATCCTAAATCAGACAGTCGGTTCAAATGTTCCAAGCTGTATCACCACTTTCCACCACAAACAGCTAACCATACTTTTTTTCCCTTTTATTGCTTCTAGCATCTTCTCTGAGACTCAAAGTATTACATGCCTCTTAGGGACTGTGGTAAATTTCACTTTCCTTTAATGACAGTGCCTCTGGCTTGGGGAGGTGGGGTGCTGCTGTAAAACCATAAAACGCTGTACGTTGTACAAGTCCCGCTATCTGGAATGAGAACAGAGAGGCCAGAGAAGTGGCTGCTGCTGAAGAACTTTCTTCCAAAGTCAGATTATAGCTAGCTGATACATTTTTTTAAGTCATTTTACTGGGGGCTCGTACAGCTCTTATCACAATCCATCCATCCATCCATTGTGTCAGGCACATGTGTACATTGGTTGCCATCATCGCCTTCAAAACATTTTCTTTCTACTTGAGCTCTTGGTATCAGCTCCTCATTTCCGCCCCCTCCCCGCTCCCCTCTCCCTTATGAATCCTTGATAATTTATGAATTACATTCTGACGTGGACTTTGGGAGAAAATGCAGACGGACTGTTTTCTTTTCATTGTAGATGGAATCCCAGGCTCTCTCTAGCAGAATGGTAACTGGAAGGCCCAGTCCCTAAAACAAGACTTAGTTGGTAGGCAAAGCAGAATGAATGGTAACCCCTGGGCACTTCCTTCCCTCAGGAAAAGGGGAGAGAGAGACCCACATGAATCCCTTTTGGAGACTATTACCTATGGCTTTCCCAAGAGAATGTGACAAAATGCTTGCAGGCAAATCATACTGCCCCTGTTTCCTGAAAAGTGCCCCCCAGCCAACTAGGCAAAGGTCCAGTAGTAATTCTTAATGGGTGTTCTCAGAAAATGAAAGTAATCGTCATTCTCTGCAGGTTATGCGCCAGTCACGGGCATGTGCCATCCAGTGAGAAGTTGCACCCTGAATCATGAGGACGGCTTTTCCTCTGCGTTTGTGGTCGCCCATGAGACCGGCCATGTGTAAGTCACTGCTGACAGCAGCAGGGCCATCAAAGGCCTCCTCTGTTTCCTCCCTGTTCGTCCGCACCGGGGGCGAGTGCATGCCAGCACGCAGTTCCACCCCCTGCCAAATGCACGGAGTTGAAACAGCGAGGAAGCCATGTACTGAAACTAAATGAGTAACCTATTGCCTGGAGGTTCATGTTATGCTTTTTGATAGCTATAGGGGAACAAATAAAAGAGTTTTTTTCCCTCATTGATTGGTTTCTGGTCCAGTTTCTCTGACTTCTAGTAGGAAGTCCCTTTGACTTCAAAATAGCCACCAGTCCCAGCATTAATCTTCAAAGTGGAAATGAAGCTTAAGCCATAGTCCCTGTGAGTCTTACCAGCGGGGTCTCCCTTTGTGTTCCAGGTTGGGCATGGAGCATGATGGACAAGGCAACAGGTGTGGTGATGAGACTGCCATGGGAAGTGTCATGGCTCCCTTAGTGCAAGCCGCGTTTCATCGGTATCACTGGTCCCGATGCAGTGGTCAAGAACTGAAAAGATACATCCAGTACGTCCCTTGCTGCATGTCACAGGAGCATTTCTGCTATAATATGAGCACAAGCAGGACACTGACTACTAACTTAAACCCCATGGTCCTAACAAAACTCCCAGTGAATGCAAACGGTTGTTCATAATAAACATGTTCATAATAAACATGTTCATACTCAGAGTAGCTGGTAGAAGAATTCCATAATACAATCAAGATATTGTAAAATATAAGCCCCAAGTTTAAATGTTTTTAACTGAGCTTTCTCTCTACTCAGTTCTTTCTCTCTAATCAATGTCTTTGATTAATGGTCAAAGTTGGGTTGAATATACAGGGAGGATAATTGTCAGGTGGTTCCCGTTTATTATATCCAAAGTGGGTATCAGGGTCTGTGCTGCTATAAGATTTGGGGGTGCAGCTAGCAATCCGGAATAATGTGCACTAGCATCCTAAGTCATATTGGGTGCACTTTCACCCAATCAGCAGGGGAATCAGCACGTAGTCTCTTCTAAATGGAACTGAAACCCCAGCCCTCAAACTGTGTACGTTTTAGACCTGCCTCTTCTGGTCTGATGAAGTCGCAGGGTCTGTCAGCTCATTTTAGGACATGATTGGAAACAACAATCCATTAACTGCATGTGTATATTCCTTTTCAGTTCCTACGATTGTCTCCTGGATGACCCTTTTGAACATGACTGGCCCAAACTCCCAGAACTTCCTGGAATTAATTATTCTATGGACGAGCAATGTCGCTTTGATTTTGGTGTTGGCTATAAAATGTGCACTGCGGTACGTCAATTACAGTCCATCTAGATTTTATGACTTGTAACTTATTTGCTTAGCTCCTGTCTGGTCAGCAGTATGCATTGATTAGCTCAAAACCAATACTGTCTGTTGTATTTGAGCGTTGCTACATGCAAAATTTAGTGACTGAAAGTTATAATTTAATACTTATAGCAGAAAAAAGGATGGAGGTGTGTTTTTTGTTTTGTTTTTTACAGTTCAAAAAGCCAGGCTTTACAGAGGTTTGGTTACATGAATTTGGTAAATAGAGGAGCAGGACTTTGAAATGTTGGTTGTCTTGCTCCTCCCATTGGCTTTTTTTCTCATTTTGTTTTCAGACACGAATCTTAGTCTTCTGTCAGTGGTTCTCAACCTTCCTAATGCCGCGACCCTTAAATACAGTTCCTCATGTGGTGGTGACCCCAACCATAAAATTATTTCGTTGCTACTTCATAACTAATTTTGCTACTGTTTATGAATTGGATGACCCTGTGAAAGGGTTGTTCGGCCCCCAAAGGGGTCGTGACCCACAGGTTGAGAACCACTGCCTTAGATAGCTTGCTTTTCCTAATCATATTGTCCAGGATTCTGTATACATGTATCTGTGACCAAGGAAATGATTGTGCATGAGAATCATGTGCAAGTCATCTCATAAAGCAAAGGACTAGAATGCAGGCTGCCCTTTGCAGATCATGTGGGTCAGGTCCTAGGTCTGTCCAATGATTAGATAAGTATAAGGTCTTGAGCGCCATGTTTACCGTCTCTGTTGCTCAGTTTGCTCGTGAGCATAATATGGGAAAATGAGGATTTAATGCCGCTAAAGTGTTTAGCACAATAGAGGCACAGGTGGAGTCTGTTAAAGCTATTCTTCCATGTGCCTATTTAGGTTAGAGTATATTTGATTAAATGTCTGTGCTGATATTTAGTAGTTCATAAAATAAGAAAGGAAAGAGTTTTGCATATTTAAAGAACATTTGTTTATTAGAACAATAACAGTTATTTCACGGTACTGAGAGGCATGACCTGTGCCTGTGGAATCTTCCAAATGATGACATTGACAACTATTTTTATCTATAAGGTAAATACTGTCAGCTCCTGAGTACATCAATTAAAGTTTTAACACTGAAAATTATGAAGGGGTGATTCAAAGCTGTGGAATAGTACAATTTTTGCAGTAAGTAACAGAGATTATGATCCCCCAAAAGTCCAAAACTGGTAGCAGTAATAAAAAACTATGATTATTTGGTGAATTACCATATCTCCCTGCCGTTAAGTTGATGCCGACTCATAGCGACCTTAAAGGACAAGATAGAACTACCCTGTGAGTTTCTGAGACTGTGATTCTTTAAGGGCGTAGAAAGCCCCATGTATTAGTCTACGTACTTTGGAGAAACAAATCCACGGCGACTCATGTATAAGAGAGAGTTTTATGTAAAGAAAATGTGCATCATGAAAACATCCCAACCCAATGCTGCCCAAGCCCACAAGTCCAACATTAACCCATTAACCCAACACCAGTCCACAAAGTCCTCCACCTCACAAAACAGAGGCAATGATGCCGACTGCAGGAGGAAAGCTGAGTCAGTGAACGAACAAGCATCTCAGCACTAACAGGGGTCTCCACACGGCTGCTCCAGTACCCAGGGCTGCTTCGGAATAGGTCCATGTAGCTTCTCCTTTGGGCTGTCTTGTAGGAAGTCAATCTTGCAAGCTGAAGCAGGGAACTGCTAAGGCAGCTGCGCCTGGTACAAACATCACAAAACAAGAGACCCGAGAACTAGAAAGGCGAGGCTCACCACCCATTTATCCCTCCACCTTTCAATTAGCCCCACATGTGATTACCGGCCAGGCTGGCACAATTAACTAACTCACCCCATCTTTTTTTCCCTCAAAGCCGATGGTGGTTTCAAAGTGGGGACTTGCAGTTAGCAACCCAGTGCATAACCATTGCAGGCAATGAATAATTAAAGTAATATTTAATACTTTAAAGACTCTAAAGAATGTTAAAATGCTTATATTTATATAGAAAGACTGGAACAAGTGGAGGAAAAACACATACAAATATTTATGTGTGCTTTAATTAAATTTGACTGTTCCATAGCACAGTAAGAATTTTTGTTATATATTCTTAGAGTGAGAAAATCAAGAATACTATCCTACTTGTAGCCAAAAGTGTCCACTACTCACCTATATCTTCAGCCACAGGAGAGGGTTTCAAATCATTTGTGGAAAGCAAAGTGAAAAGGCAATGACATTTCTTCACAAACTTTTTGAAGTTCCCTTGTATATCATTGTGAGCATCAATATATGGACAGTCTATAATCTATGTAAAGGTATTGAGAAAGCTTACTGTACTTTAAGTAGTTATGTTATATAGAAAGTTTGTTTATTTTTCTTTTAGTAAACTGATTATTATGGATTTTTTTCATAATTATAACTGTCTGGTTCTTGGGTGCTCCTGTAGGCCAGTGGGGAAGTGCTCCACTGCTAACCAAAGGGTGGTGATTGGAACTCTCCAGCCACTTCATAGGAGAAAGATGTGGTGGTCAGCTTTCTGCCTTCTTTTTTAATAACAAATGTTAATTGCCAATTAGCCGGGTGCTTACATTTAAGTTCATCAACTTTATATTCAGGGGTTTTCATCACCGATGAACCCTCCAGTAGGGTGAAGGGAGCAAAGATAAAGCAATGAACTAGACTGTTGATGGGCCTTACCTGGGGTGAAATGAGAGATAGTACTCCACGAGAGGGGGAAGCGGTCCTTCGGTCTCCTTTCTTGAAGATTGCATCTCTGCTTGCATAGTGGCTTATGCATTGGACTGCCTATGGATTGGACTGCAGTTTGAAACCACTAGTCCTCAGGAGAAAGATGAGTCTTCCTACTCCTTTAAAGATTTACAGCTTTAGAAACCTACAGAGGCAATTCTACCCTGTCTGACAGGGTCACTATGGGTCAGAATCATAGGAGAAAGATGTGATGGCGTTTTGGCATGTTCTTAGGGGCCAATTGTACTCTCTTCGGTAGGTTGCTATAAGTCAACTCCATGACACTGGATTAGGGCTTTTGGGTTGCATGTCACTCATAAGGAGCTCCCGAGTGGTGCAAATAGTTAAACCCAAGACTACTAGCTAAAAGGTGAGGTAGTTCAAACTCACCTGCCAAGGAGCTGCCTAGGAAAATAGGCCTTAGGATCCACTTCTTATGGAGCAGTCGTCTGTGAACCACCTGAGATTGTCGTGAACCAGAATGACCTTGATAACAGCTGTCAAGGGCATCTAGTTCATACCTACAAAGAAGCCACTGCGATGGCATGAAAGCTAGACAACAATGACAAATACCACGTTTAAGCTATTCATAGAATTGCTAACTTTTTGTGAAATTCCAAGATTGCCTATTTAAAAAGCATGAAAATACAAGCGTAAATCGGAAAGCATTGTGTCAAAATTACAGAAATCTTTAAAAAGATGGTGTTCTTAGTTGTTGACATAACCTTCAGCTTGGCTCACATACTTCTCGAGGCAGTGTTTCTGTATCTCTGTATCTCTACCCTTTCCCCAAGGAATTTCTCAATGTATACCACATTAAAATATCCACTTTGGCATCCTCAAGGGGTTCAGATTGTGTTCCTTAAACATGTTTTGTTATTGTTGTTGTGTTGCTTTGTTTTTAATGTTGGGAACCGAAGGCAGCCTGAAGGTGCCACATCTGAGTTATAGGATAAGGTGAAAGGGTAACGCTTCCCAATCAGATTCATCTAGGACAGCCCTTGCCATCCTCTAAGAATGAGAGAGCACATTGTCCTGATTGGGGGAAAAATTCTCCACGTAACTTTCTTGACCTTTTTTCTCACCAATCCAATTTCCTTAAAACTTCTTTATATTGAATCCTCCAATCTCATCCAGCGTCCTTTGAGAAAATCTATCAAGATCACCTTTATTTATAGTCTCCATAAACTTCAGTGCTTGAATGCAGCCCTGTAAATCTCTTCAGAAGCCATGCTTTTTGATTGGAGTTTATCCTGAAGACAACCTAACAAGATTTCAACAAGTTACAAGATTTAAACAAGTTAGTACTGAAAGAACTTGTCTGCAACTATCCAGTGATCACAGAGACATGTTTAAACATATCTCCTTTGGAATAAACATCTGCAAGAACGAACTGGAACCCCAGTACCAATACATTTTGATTCACCTCCCTGGAAAAGCCATTGTTTATCCTTAATTTACGAACGCAGACTGAAAGGATGCTCTACTTGAAATTCTGATGCAGTGCTTTCTCATGGCAGGCCACAGCCTTTTATCATGAACATGAAATGAGCATGTACAAGAGGAAGGACACGAAGATACTGTATTTCAATGAGAGTTTGATTCTCTCTTCCAGTTCCGAACCTTTGACCCATGTAAACAGCTGTGGTGTAGTCATCCTGATAATCCCTACTTCTGTAAGACTAAAAAGGGACCTCCACTGGATGGGACTGAATGTGCTGCTGGAAAAGTGAGTATATGTGCCTACGCATAGACAGGAATGTTGCATAGTGGTCATCCAAGAGAGGCTGTGAAAATATGTGTGTATATAGCTGTACTGCCATTATACACGAGGGTCCATTATGGCAATACACTGATAAAATGTTATTCATATTTTCATGTACGAGCTAATACAACATATTACCTTAACATATGAATACACTCCCTACTTACTTATTGATGCATTGAGTTTCTGAAAGTCAGGCCATTACCCCAAATTAGTGCTATGTATAAAGGAGGGGGATCGGAAGAAAGCCCCCAGGCCAGGACTCTGGGAACAACTGTGTCCCTTGCACACTGTGCTCTGAATTCCCAGGCCCTTGTGGCTGCTGTAACAAATTCCCACCAATTTGATGGCTTGAAACAACAGAAATTTATTCTCCCAAATTTCTGGAAGCTAGAAATTCATTTGTTTCCCTGAGCTGAAATCTTGGTATCAGTGGAGCCACGCTGCCTCCAGAGAAGCCAAGAGCGACTCTTGCCTCCTGTAATGTGTGGCGGCTGCCACCGTTCTCCGGCTGTTGGCAGCAACACTCCCGTCTGTGCTTCTGTGTTCACGTTACCTCCTCTTCTTTCCCGTAGGTCACATCTCCCTTTGCTTATCATTTATTGGGACTTTTAAAACTTTGCAATGGCATCTGAGGCCACCTGGATAATCTCCATTTATCAAAACCTTTCATTTACTCCAATCTGCAAAGACAAACCGCACCACCACCACCACCCCCCACCACCCCCCACCCCCGCCTCACACACACACACACACACACCCTACCTTTTATCCCCCCTAATATTCTATGAAGCTACTAAGTCCTTATTTCTGTCTTTGGGGCCACCGTTCACTCCCCTGCAGATGAATAGGAAGTCACTGCTGAATAGAATATCCAACCCCCTGCTAGTAGGACTTGATTTACTTGCATTTCCTTGCAAAAATCATGTGAATTTACATTTGGCCCAGCTCCTTGGGGAAAGATGCCCAGAGGGTTTAAATCTCAAGTGGTGTGGTCAGGACTGAATGCCCAGAAACTGGCTGAGCACCAAGCTCCACTCCTCACAAGGGGAAAGATACCCAAACTCAGAACAAAGGCATGTTAAGAACTCAATTTGAAGAGCCCTTCTAGTTTTGAAATTGGGAATTGTAGACAGGACTGCAGTTGGCAAAGAAAATGTATATAGCCTTTTAGTGTTATGTAAATCCTTTAAAGCTCTATTTCAAATGTGAATAAGCGGTGTTTGCTGTAAGAATTTATGCATTATAATAGTAAAAGCTTGCAATTATTAGTGTTTATACAATGATAGACACTCTGTTAAATACACTGCCTAAAATATCTTTTGACTCAGTTAATTGACTCATTTCTGCTTTATGAAAAGTGGCCTGTAAGTCAGCTCTCAACATCCAATTCCCCTAAATATACTTGTGTCATGTTTAAGTGTACTAGAGTTGAATTTTAGGAAACACACAGTTCTATGTAGTTTGAAGAAAGCAAATCAAAATATTGGAAAGGAAAGAAACTACTGTTTCTGGAGTACCCACTTTGGGCTAGACACTGTATGTTAGGGACCTCTGTACTATTGGGGTTCTATTGCTATTGTTGTCAGGTACCTACTAGTTGGTTCCACCTCTTGGTGACCTATCTGTGTACAACAGAAGAAACCGCTGCCCAGTCTTGTACCATCCTCACAATTATTTTTATGTTTGAACCCACATTGCAACCACTGTGTCAGTTCCACTTGCTGCGGGCGTGCCTCTTTTTTTAAGACCCTTTTCTTTACCAAACATGATTTCTCTCTCCAGAGACTGGTCCCTTCTGATAACATGTCCCCAGTCTTTGAGATGAAAGCTTACCATTTTGCTTCTGATTGTCCTTTTCAGATAGATTGCTTTGTTCTGATTAGGACTCAAGGAGTCCCTAGTTTAATTCTTTACTGGCCTCATTTCCTGAGCCCCAGTTTGCCGCATCTCAAAGGTAAGAATGCTATCTGTGAAGGTGATCTTTCAAAAGTATATAAAATTCCCTGTACATATACATAATTAAGGACATATTCTGTATATGTTAAATTGCTAACACCCCCCCCCCCCAATCAAGGCACATATTTTCATGTCATTCTTTTTAAAAGGAGCATATTACCTTTAAGAATCCTGATATTATTGATAATGAAAGAAGAATGGTAAATAGTACCTCACACAAGTTTAGTGCTATGATAAGTCTTATTGTTTATGGTATTTGATACTCACTGGTGAATGTATCCTTTCCAAACTCATGGGGAGGAACTTTTTTATTTAAAAGTCTGTGCTTATGAAATGCAACTTTAAATGATGTCCCTTATGCTGTACTAGTGTAAATGCTTTTGAATACTTTTAAATGCATTTTCCTTTCGAAACCAAAAAGAAACGAAGCCTTCCAACAGGTGGCTTTTCAAACCACTTCCGTTGGCGTAGGCAGAGTCGTTCATCGTTGTCTTCGCTGTCTTCTCCAGTGGTGCTATAAGGGTCATTGCATGTGGAAGAATGCTAACCAACAGAAACAAGATGGCAATTGGGGATCCTGGACAAAATTTGGCTCTTGTTCTCGAACATGTGGAACCGGTGCTCGTTTCAGGACACGCCAGTGCAATAATCCCATGTGAGTATTGCATCCCTCCCCTCCCACTGTACTGCTAATTATTTGGGGAACTAGCAGAACATATTTCATTACGTTGTTCTTACGATTCCATTTTATGAAATACACGTAATAATACAAGATGAAGAAACTGCTTGTTCACAGTGTTATAATCCACTGTCTATCTCAAATAAGCACAGTCCTCAGAGTGTAAATGATTAATTAACGTGCTTGGCCACTCACCAGAAGATTGGAGGTTCATTGCCACCCAGCGCCATCTCGGAAGAATGTTCTGGTCATTCTTCCCCAAATTAGCCATGATACACCCAATGGAGAACGATTGTACTCTGGAATACATGAGGTCACCTTGCATTGGGGTTGACTCCATTTCAGATAAACCTCCACTTAGCAATCTTGGGAAGAGGAACCGCTGATGAAGATTAGAGGCCCAAGTGAAGATTTCTTTTTGTTTTGGGTTTTTTTTTTCCAAGTGAAGATTTCATTGGTTGAAGAAGTAGCTGTGCAGCAGTTTTAAGAAACTGAGCAGAGAAAGTAGCTCCCTGTTCTCTTGGGGCTCGAACCATGTGAAGGCCTATCCGAGAAGGAGCTGGACCAGCCCTACCAGGGCTCAGAATGGGTTGACCTCAGAGTGAGGTAGCAAAAAGAAGCGTGAGGAAATTTTAGGGCAACAGTTCATTCATTCGTTCACTCAGGCTTAAATCCCCACCGAGGGCTCAGCAAACTTGATTTTGGGAAGAAAAAAAATTAACTGAAATATTGGACTTTCATGACCTTCCTCATTGTTTAGTTTCATGTGTAAGCATCCCTTTTTGTGTCTGGTGGCTGCATTTCTCTGACAATGTGTTTTAATAAAGACGATCAGCATTGCAAACTCATCATCTCAGAAAGATGACAGTAGCTTTCATGTTAGTAATAAAACCAATACCAACAATAATAGTAAGAGCAACTAAGGTTTACTGTGAGCAGGCTCTGCTCTGCGTGCTTTAGATGGTTTAACTTAGCTAATTCTCCTAACTCTCCTCAACAGAATGCAGTAGTATTATTATTTGTATTTTTCATGTGGAAACTGAGGCCTAGGAACTGTGGTAAACATTTCTTTGAGTTGTAGTTATACGTTTTGGACATGTTGGAAAATAAATTTCCTTAGTCAAAATATATGGTACTACTTTCTTGAGCCCAAGTGTGGGTTGCCCTTTCTTCCCCTCCCTGGTAGAGCTCGGAGGGTGTTTTGGAAAGGGACCAAAATGAGGAAGCGGGAGTTCATTCACTTTGTGCTGGCAGCTCAGAAGTTCTGGCTTCCTGCCCTCCAGCACTGTGTCTGGGAGCTTCAAAGGCTGGACCCAAGCCAAAAGGCCTTTTAAAATGTTGTCTTTTCTTTAGGCCCATCAATGGCGGTCTGGATTGTCCCGGTGTTAATTTTGAGTACCAGCTTTGTAATACAGAAGAATGCCAAAAACACTTTGAGGACTTTCGAGCACAGCAGTGCCAGCAGCGTAACTCCCACTTTGAGTACCAGAATACCAAACACCACTGGTTGCCACACGAACACCCTGACTGTGAGTAGATGCCTGCTTTATTTCTCCTAAGTGGTTGGTTACTTACAGCTCCGGCTTTGTCAACTCCAGTCCCCGGGCTCTTGATTCCTTTTGAAAATTTAGAAAACTCAGTGCTTACAGGAATAAATCCTTCTTAGTTTCCAAGAATATGGCTGAAGTTCTCCTTTCTCTTGAGATGTAAGGATTGTGGAGTATTTCCTGACAGACAGCATTACCATCATTACCAGTGAAAAGACCAGTGCAAAGCGAAACAATGGGAGTGCAATCTAGGCAAAGAAATAACTTCCTGATTGGACTGAAATCCCTCTCCTCGAAAGTGCTTCTGGAGTATGCCGATCATGCCTTTCTGAGTAATGAGAGAAACTCAGCTCTTTGACAATTGAATCAAGACCAATAAAAGGTCATTGTTAAATAATAAAAAGTACTTCCTGGCCTTTTACTTTGTCTTGTATATGATTTATCAATATATATGACTAGGACTCTTTTTTCAGGTTTAACTTTTCACCCATGGATTTTTAAAATTAAGTATGCTCAAATTGAAATGTCTACTGTATTTCTTATTCAAATAATAAAATAGTTACGTATCATCAGGCAGTCAATTACTGGTTTCCATTTAAAAGTGGTTTTAAAGAAAAGCTGTTAAAATTCCAAGGTGTAGCTTATTAAAAATGTATGTACTGTTTATCTATTTTGATTAATTTAGTTGCATAATTTATATTAAATTTTGTTAAGGAGGCCCTACAAGAAGCAAAATTGGCCTTTATATGATTGAGTCAAATAAAAGAGAACCTCTTTCAACCCTCTTAATAGCCATTAAAACCAATTAGGTTTTGAATTAAAGTTTATTAAGGAGCTGCTGTTAAGTCTAGCATGAGCTTATAACTCAGTTTGCCCGGGACAGTCCCAGTTTATTCCCGTTGGCCCTGAATTAAATTATTAATAGAGCCCCATTCACTCTCAGAAGCATACCACTTTGGATGACAAATTACATGGTCACCCTGGCTAAGGTAAATATGCCAAATATGCATACTTGTCTCCAATTCCTTATTTTATGTATTTGTATAGTATCCCTTGCGTTTGCAAGAAACCACATGGAAATTTTATACTTTAAAAATAGAATAGACTATGCTGTCCAAACATACCATTTTATGTAAATCATTTTATCCTTCGTACTATGCAGCCAAGAAAAGATGCCACCTTTACTGCCAATCCAAAGAGACTGGAGAGGTTGCTTATATGAAACAGCTGGTGCATGATGGGACACGCTGTTCTTACAAAGATCCATATAGCATATGTGTGCGAGGAGAATGTGTGGTGAGTTTGAATATACTTCACAGGCTTCCTATGGTGGTGTGCCACTCAATATTTAATATTGGTCATTATCTCTGAACAAAATTATTTAACTGTTTCCGAGATGTGAAGTTATATTATAATGAGAGTCTGTGGAGTAATCAGTCACTAAAATAAATTGAACTTTACTGAAATCGAACTTTGGTCACTGGAAAAATCAAGATTGGAATTGTTTTCAATGTCTATCTGGTTCTGGTACCTCCAGATTGGGACTGCAGTAGTTTAGAGACCATGCAATTGCTTTGAGTATTTTACTAGTATCTGTTAGCTATTTAAAGGAGCCCTGGTTGCCTAGCGGTTATATGTTGGGCTGCTAACTAACTGCAAGGTCAGCAGTTCGAAATCACCAGTGCTCTACAGGAAAAAGACAGGGCTTTCCACTCCTGTAAAGAGTTAATCTTGGGAACTTACAGAAGCCATTCTCTCCTGTCTACAGGGTCGCTATGAGTCCACACTGACTCAATGGCAGTGAGTTTTGTTGTCTTTGCTATGAAATGGAGGCCTGGGAGGTAGACGTTTGGGTTGCTAATCATAGGTGGTTGGTTGAAACCCATTAGCCCTCAAGAAAGATGCTGCTCTGTACTCCCTTAGGAGTTTCTAGTCTCAGACTCTGAGGGATGGCACTGGTCTTGTCCTATAAGGGTTGCTGTCAGTCTGTCTACTCAATGGCAGTGAGTTTCATTTGCTACTGTAATACAAACTTTAAGAGAGATTCACTTTTCTTTCTCTCTCACCTTCTAATTAATTATAAGTTATACCTTAAATTCCACTTGAGAAGAAAAGTAATAAAGATGCAAAAACAATAGCTTTTACCCCTTTTAAATTAAAATATAGTTTATTTTCAGGTTCATGTTACTAGTTAAATTTTAATATGAAAGTAATCTTATTCATTGAGTACACTGATCCTCAAATGTTTGACATTTCAGTATAAGAATTGTTGTTATTGAATCTCAAACATGGACACCTCACAATTGGGCTGAAATTTCCTCAGGAGTAGAATCTATCTCTTGTCCACTTTTTACCTACCACACTATCCAGTATACGCATTGTACTATTTCTCCTGCAAATTCCATCCTGAAATTAAAGTGCAATGCATGTCATTATTCTATACTGATATACAGCAAGTTCCTTAATTTGAAACACCTTCAGTTAGTTACCTATTAAATTATTGAGAAAATGTAAACTCTTCTGGCATTCAAGGATTTTCACAGCCTGTGCTATCCAGATATGCCACCTGTTCTTTCATGTAACATGAACCTTCCACTGGTTTCAATAATGTTTTTTTTTTTTTTAAATCAATTTATTGGGGCTCATACAATTCATCAAAATACATAGATCAATTGTGTAAAGCACACCTATACATTTGTTGCCCTCATTA
>NW_022111369.1:48276411-48292684 GCF_000313985.2 Echinops telfairi
TCCTCCTGTCCCAATACCATGATCAGTCCATTCTGGCTTCAGTAGTTCCTCATGGTTGCCTTGACCGTGGTCACTCCCTACCAGTCCTCCCGTCCCCTCCCTACCGTTGGTTTTGAACCATTTGTTGTTCCCTATCCCTAGGTTGACCAACCCTCCTCCCTTCCTCTACCTCCTGCACTCCCATGTCCCTCAATAATGTTTTAAATACTATATTCTGAACCCACTGCCCATGAGCAAACCACTTCCATGACTCCATTTTAACCTCATCACATACCCGAAATGCCTCTGCACAGTGTTCCTTAAAGAACCCACCAAAGGCTCCACCTCTATGAAGTTTGGCTCCTCCCTAACCAAATTCTAAGGTTTCTGAAAAATAAATGTATGATTCACTGTTTAAATTTCATTTTTATAAATGTCAAAGCAGCAAGCGAAAAGCAGCATCTTTTCCCCACACTCATTCTTTCCAACATCTGTGCTCAATAAATACTTGTTTGATGATTATGACAATGCATAATGGGGTTGAGAGTACTTTGGGGACAATTGTTTGTTACTACCTAGAGAACAAGGCACATGACTTCAATCTGGTTCTTTAAAAGATGTCAAATAGATATTAAAATCAGGGCTACAGTGGCTGTCTCTTGCAAACTCCACGTTGGCACGTGATTGCACAGCCGTCTCTTCATTCTGTGGGGTACCGAACTTGACTTGGCACACGGAAGGTTGCCACATTGAATGCCTTCTTTTCCCAGAAAGTGGGCTGTGATAAAGAAATTGGCTCCAACAAGGTTGAGGACAAGTGTGGCGTCTGTGGAGGAGATAATTCCCATTGCCGAACTGTGAAGGGGACATTCACGAGAACCCCACGGAAGCTTGGTAAGACGACGTTTCTGTGCACTGCCTTAAGCCTTCTCTGTGCTTGGTCGTTCTGGGTCCTCTTCTTTACGAAATGCATTATTTGCTCCGTAAACACTAACAATTAGCAAAAAAAATGTATTTTTCATCTACATTTCTTACTAAGAAACTTTTTCAAAACTCTGAATAGTGTCTATGATGATAAGTAGCTACTTAATTTAAAGAACAAGTAAAACCAACATCAATTATTTTGTAGCAAGCAAACATTTGTGCTCATTTTATGCTCTTAATAAAAATAATAGATCTAACTATGAAAATTGATAACTCATTTTGAATTTTCATTGATAAATAAATTGCGAATTGGGTATTAAAAGTCAAAAAACATGAAATGTGATGTTTTAAATATTGCCTAAGCTTTATTTCTTTTTACTATTTTTTTTAACCTTTATTGACTTAGTGATTTCCTCTTCCTTCCCCTCCCCACTGGTAATCATCAAAGACTTTTTTTTTAGTGTGAAAATCATTTCTTGACCTTTTTATAATATGCATACAAGTTATAAAAAGTTATTGCATGCTTCAAATAGAATTTGTCCCACAAACTTTTTGGAGCTCCCTCATATTGATCCCTTTGTGATTGACTTATTTTACTCATCTTCTTTTATTTTAAAAGTGAACAAATGTATTCTTTCTGCACATCTGTACATTAAGGCTTCATCTTCACATAGCTTTACCAAGTTGTGTTAAAAATGGAGCTACGAGCTAAACTAACCTGAGATAGAACTGTGCATAAGAACACACTTGGCTGCTAACCAGAAGGTTGCTCGTTCAAACCCACTGGCTGCTCCATGGGAGTAAGATGTGGCAATATCTTTCCATAGGGATTCACACTCTGGGAAACCCTGTGGGGAACTTCTCCTTGGTCCTATAGGGTCTGTATGAGTTGGGCAATGCATTTTTGCTGGTTTGTTGTTGTGTAGCTCTTATGTGTGTGAATTGTATACTTGTCACCTAGTCCGTGCCTAAGACTTCAGCACACACCGAAGGTCCCACAGCTGGCGTAAATGATAGCCGCACACACAAATAATAAACAAACGTGCTCAAATACTTATAGTTCCTCATTGAAATTCTCATACAGATTTGGAAGCAGCTATTATTACTAAATACTTCTTGAATTTGTAATAAGTATTATTCAGTATTCGCCCAGCATTTATTGGGCAAATGCTTCTGATCAGTCAGCATATAATAGCAAATCAGCTGGCATGCCTCCCTTGCGAACCCTCTCATATGTCTTCGATAGAGCACAGTTACTAATCAAGTGCCAGAAAACAACAGACAAAGAAAGGAAAGAAATTTAAGATACTCGGAGTATATCATAATGAAAATGTTTCATTTAGAACAAAAGAAAGTATAAGAAAGGTATCCAAGTGGAATACTTCCCTTAAGGCTTTCTAGTACCATAATCCTCCTGCTGCCCAGCTTGAGCCAATCCCAGTCCCATCACTTTGCCTTGTATTGAGGACAGCAGAACCAGATGGCGATATTCTGATGTGTGCTTGTTAGGTATTCCTTATTATAGATATCGTTTCTCTTGTAGTTGCTTTGCCTCATATCTTGAAAATTATTGTAAAACATTTTAAAAGCAAAGATTATTTTTCTTTGTTGGAATTATATATTCTTTTCTTTTGGGTAAGAATCGTGCATTTCCCTTTATTTCCAGGGTGAAGTAATAGAAGGATAACGTTTGGGGCTGTAATCATTTTTTCTCTGCTATGTGTACTACAGGATAACGACACTGTTTTGTTCCAGAAACCACCCACATGATGCTGACCTTGTGCATCAAGGGTCAAAAGTAATGGTTTCATCCACCATATCTCTCAAAACTAGTCCAAGTTAACCCACTATCCATTATTCTTCAATAATACTGTCCTCACAGTTATTCAACAGACTAATTAACCTTTTCCAACAGGAAAACAATTAAGCAAGAGGTGCCAAAAAGAATTCAAGTTGCTGGAAAATGAAATCTGCAAGTATTCAACCCCCATCACCTACATCATTTCGTAGTCATGCTTGGTCTTACTTTCATTGACTATTAATAATTTATTGATATTAGCCAACTGTTATAATGTTATGTATTGACCTGCTGACCAAAAGGTCAGTGGTGTGACCCTACCAGCCAATCTGTAGAGAAAGACTGGACAACTTGCTTGCATAAAGATTGAGAGTCTCAGAAACTAGGAGACAGTTCAGCTCTGACCTTAGGGTCACTGTGAGTCAGAGTGAACTCTGTGGCAATGGATTTAACTATTGCAATTTTGATTTAACGTTCAGAAAACAGTTTTTGTATCTTACCTTAAAATATAGATGACATACAATATAGTCAATGAACCAGCAAGACTTTGATAAACATGAAATCTCCACTAATTAAAAACATTCTATTTAAGGGAAGATGAGAGGCGCTTTCACTTTACCCAAAGGAGCTCGCAATATTTCTCTTGCTGAAACAAGGGAAGCTAAAAATGTACTGGGTAAGTTGTTGTAGACTGCAGAAGACGGGCATCCATAAACGGCATCAAGCTGTTTTGCTGCACTTGACTACTAGCATGTTACTACTGGCCATTGCAGACATAGACAGACATGGTATATTTCACATGTTGGACTTCACCCCGGGCTAAAGTGCTGACAACCCATGACACCAAAATGTCAACTCCAGTAGAGTAGTATATAAATTTCATAATGCATCAAAGGTACAAGTTAGAAATCATCTTACATTGAGTTTTTGGTAAAAAAAATGAGATGATATCTTGGTTTCCTCACATAATCTACTAATGATTTTATAGTTAATATTATTTGTACAAAGGAGCCCTGGTGTTGCTGTTTGATAAGCATTTGGACTGTCAGGGGTACAAGCCCACTAACCACTCCCAAGGAAGAAAGGCTGTCTGCTCCTGTACAGACATACAACCGTGGAAATGCTATAGATAGGTTAACGATGAGTTGGAGTGGATTAGATGGCAGTGGTTTGTCATTAGCTTAATTGTAAGTATCCTACGGTTATATTTAGGAGATATGATAATACTAGTAAGGCTTTGTCACATATACTATAAGATACAATCGAATTGACATATGATTTTAAAACCAAAGACAACCATTTAAGCATATAGTATTTATTAATTCTTCCTTAGAAGGCTGAGGTCAAGGGAGATGTAAATGCAATGCACAATGTAAATCACAGGCCATTTCCAATCAAATAATTTGGTCAGATCAACAAGTCGATCAGATCAACAAGTCTGGGTGGCCTGGCTGTGAAAGCGCTCAGGTGCTAACCAGAAGGTTCACAGTTTGAGTCCACCAACTGGAGTGAAACCACTGTGGGAGAAAGTGGTGGCAGTCTCCGTCCAAGAGTTACAACCTTGGAAACCCTTCCCATTGTGTTTCAGCATTGATCATAATGTGTGTGGGGGAGACTCAATGGCCATTTCCACAGCATGCATTTACAAATATTTGCATTGTATAGCTTATGTAAGCCAATCTCAAGAAAAACCAGCTACGGTACTGATTAGTCTTTTGTAATTTCTTTAGACTTCGGCTGTTTTCAGTATGAAAACACTGATTATAAGTCTGGTTTTCGATTGCAGTCACTTAGTCTATGAAAGGACTCTACCAAACCCAAACCACCGGCCAGCACACGGATTCCAGCACAGTGGCCCTTCCTAGATAAAACACCTGAAGAAGTCAGATGGAAACAATATAGTTGTATAACCATTTGATACCAAACTAACCTCCACCCGTCCACCCCCGGATTTAAAAAAAAAAGTACACTTGGTCTTAAGCCAGTATCACAAAAACTACCAAGGCTTTGAACACATTTCTGCCACGGCTTCTTTTCCTTTATGGATGTCTTCTTTGCACTGTGGAGCAGTTATGTAGTGAGTGCTCTCCTAACCATGGTTGTTGCTTTGTTTTTGTTTTTTGCTTCCTCCAATTTTCACTACGCATGCCAAGGGTACCTTAAGATGTTTGATGTACCCCCTGGTGCTAGACATGTGTTAATCCAAGAAGACGAGGCTTCTCCTCATATTCTTGGTAAGTGCTTCCGTCCTCTGGCCCTGCTCTATCATCCACGTACATGCGAGTTATTGATATATATGTATGTGTAGACATGTATATATATGCACCTATCTGTATATACGTACACATACATATCTATCAAATCATTAAAATGACAGATACATGCAGTTATGTAATAATGTATTTTTGTTTTGTTTTGCTATTTATCTCAACTCTTATTTTGAGACAAGAAGTGTGCAAAATTGAAGTTTTCATGTGGGGTGAATCCAGTGATTCTTCATTAATATATGAGGAAAATGAAGAAACATTTGAAAAGTTTAAATTTGTTATCTATCTTTCCTCTGTATTAAGGACTGCTGAAAAATACATATGCTAATAAAATGCAATAAATTAAGGAATAATATCAGAAACATTTGCCATACTTTTATTGGCCAATGAGTTCTGATATTTTGGCTGATGCTACAATATATGCCTCTCCTGATTTTGATTGCATTTTTACTTCTTTGGCTGAAGAGCAAACACACATGTCATGTGAATTTTAGAAGTCCAATACTGAATGTTTCTCTAATATCTAACTTACATAAGGTTTTTGACTGACACATGCAGATCTGTTTGCATGGCTGTTTAGATCTTTCAAATGAGATCCTTTTCCCCATTCTGAGAGGATCATGTGGAAATGCTGTCTTACAGGGATTTGTATTGGAAGTGCACATACAAGTGTAACCATAACTCCCATAGATCCCTTGGTGCGTTTAACAAATAAAAAGAAAGGTCTTATCTGTCAACTCCATGAAATTCTGTAGCTAATTATTTCTTTTCCCATATTACCTTAGATATATTAATTATTTTATGGTGTTTTGTAAATTCGTGGTATTTTGAATATCTTCTAGATTGTGTTCACTGCTAGTGACATAACATAGTTCTGTCTCTAGTATTTAAAGCCTTAATCTTCAACCAAGAGTGCACATTGTTAATTTTGCAAAATTCAGACTAAATTAAGGTGGGTAGTTCTAGATACCGTATGTACTCATGTAAAAGCTGAGTTTTTCAGCACATTTTTTTATGCAGTTTTTGTGGTAAAATTAGGTGCCTTGACTGATATTCGGATCGGCTTATACTCAAGTATATACAGTAGTTAAAAGTATGTTTTCTAACTATTTTTAGTATAGTAATGACTCTATTGCAGTTTTTTTCTAAATTACCATTCTATCCTGACAAACAGCTCCAATATTTTAAGTGCCATTTATTACTTTTAATTGATTAAAGGGAGATTTTTATCTCAGAATATATAGTTAATATGTAATACCTTAAGAATTCTAGCAACAGTTAATAGCTTTTTCTAGTGATATAAGTAGCTGTTATGGTCTTGGAATTTTACAATTATAAGAGCTAAATTGTCCAATCACTTACAAATGAGTTCAACTCTATTATGTGCCTACAAGTGCTTTAACCAGCATGGAAGAGGTACACAGTAATGTGCTGTTATTTTATATGCTAGTCTAATATGAGGATTTTATATTAATTTCTGGAGAAGTGTCTACTGCTTCTAAATTCTTACCTTTTGAGGAACGTACAGAATGCAGATGAGTTACAAACTCTTTTACAATGTTTTCAAACTGGGAATATGTGCTAATATATTTTTCTTCTCATTTAAACACCTTTTCATTTTGACTAGTTAGGAATGCGAATTGAAAGGTTTTAATTAAAGAAATGGGAGTCTTATCAGACCTAACATTCATTAGATTGTTCTGATGCTAAATAAAAAGGAACCGTTTTACTATGATAGACAATCTGGATCTTCCGATCTGTCATGTGAAAAGATAAAATATATGCCGGCTACTATTTTTCCTCCTTTAGCTATTAAGAACCAGGCGACTGGCCACTATATTTTAAATGGCAAAGGGGAGGAAGCCAGGTCTCAGACCTTCATAGATCTTGGTGTGGAATGGGACTATAACATTGATGAGGACATCGAAACTCTTCACACCGATGGACCCTTGCACGACCCCGTTATTGTGTTGGTATGTGACCCTGTGAGCTTAGTATGTACTTGGGTTAGTTTGTAATTTCACAGCTAGTTCAACTGAAACCTTTTACATTGTTACTGTTGTTGCTTTAAAATTTTTTTCATTGCTTTTTATAAGTTCATTTATCCACTGTCTATTCTTTGTGCCCTTTTGCCATATGTTTTATTTCACATACATTATAAACCTAAGGCGAATATTTTAGTTCAACTTAAGCAATCCATTATGTTTTAAAGATGTCAAGAGAAGAAAAATAGATGTTTGTGCTTACCCAGCTGTTTACAGTTCCTGGTGCTTTCCACTTCTCCCAGTTGATCTAACTTCCCATCTGAAAACACCTGTCTTTAGAATAAGCAACTTCCTTTCACACTTTTGTCCTTGTGTGGGTGTATTCTTTCAGCTTTCAATGATCTAAAAATGTTTTTATTTCCCTCTCAAACTTGAAAGATAGCTTCACTAGGTATAAAATGGGATTGGTTTTGTTTGTTTTTCCCTTTGAGCCTATTACAGATATTGTTACATTTTCTCCTAGAATCAATCCATAGCTTTTGATGGGAAATCCGGCTCCTTTATAGTCCTGCTTTGTTATGTAATGTGTTATATTTGGGCTGTTTTAAAGGATTATTTTGGACAACAAATATGTTTAGCTGTTTAATTTTTTTATTTAATTCTTGACTCGGTAGATTGATGTGTTTTCCAAATTTGGATTAATTCCCCATTATGTTTTCAGAAGGTCTTTTTGACCATGCGTCTACATTGGGGATGAATTTAGGTGTATACTAAGACTGATAAGATTGTTTCCCTAGACCCTTAGATGCTGATCACTCTTTTACAAACTTCCCTTCCCTTTTTTTCTTTCGATTGAAAGATTTCTATTGTCCTTTGTTCATGTTCATTAACTCTTTCTCATGTATCCCTAATCAGCCATGAGCCTACCCACGCAATTTGTTTTATAATTATTATAGCTAGTGTGCTTTTCTCTTATGGAGTTTTTTCCTAATTTCTGTTTCTTTACAAAGATTTCACATATATTCACTCATTTTTGTCTAACTTTTCCTTTAAGCCCCAGGTCTTCATGGTCTCTGTGTCTATGGGCTCCCTTCAAAAAAATACTTGATTACATGTCGTATGTAATCATTTTTCTCCTTAGCGTTTTTCTTGTACAATGATCTTGGTGGATAATAAGTGGTAGGGTTTTTGGTTTATATTGCCATAAGGACTTTTCAGTTTTGTTCTCCCAGGAAGCTAACTCATTGGCAGTTCTTCTGATCCTGTCTAAGGGCACATGGTAGTCTAGATGGTGAAGCATTTCACTGCCAAGAGAAAGATTGGCATTCCATACCCACCCAGCCACTCTGGGGAAAAAGAACTAAGGATGTGCTCCCAAGACGTTATAGCTAAGACAGCTCAATGGAAAGTTGTACTCTTGTGCATGTGGTCACTAGGTACTGGAATGGACTCGATGACACCCAACACCTACTGATTCCGTGTGACCTGGTTTTATCTGTCAGTCTATTTCAATTTTTAAAAAATTCGTATGGCATAACCATCCTGATGTCTTAACTAAATAAGGGAATTGTTAGTGAGGGATCGCTCTCCTGGTCAGGTTAAAAATCCAAGTCTCACACCTGACAGACCTGCATCTCTCCCACCATCATCTCCTCAGCAGCCAGTCACGGGTAGGCTTCTGCAAGCTGTCTTGGGGGCACACAAACCAGCCCTACGACGTCTAGGCCAGCTCTCTGTGCAGCTCTCCCTTCCTTTGTATCCTGCCTCGCAAGTTCCTAACTGCTATGATCTCCATCAGTGAAACTGTTAAGCTTGGTTTGGACTCCTCCCAATGCTATGGTCCAGTAACTAACCCCCATCCAAACGTCTCTCTTCTCACTGGGATCGTTATCCTGGGAAAGAATTACCTCATATATTCTGCTCAGCTTTATAGTTTATGATGGCATGACTGCAAATTCATTATTCTCTACTTGATTTGAAATGTATTGTTGGATCAAGTACACAAATATTTATAAGGTTCTCTATAAAAGATATTACATTAATCAAAATTCAAAATTTCCAACTCAATTCCAAGCTTTTTTTTTTTTTTCTCTCTTTGAGAAATATTTCCTTTTGGTGAAGTGTTAGTCCAAATCTTTTGTTCATTTTTTAAGTGGATTGTTTTCTTTTTATTAAGTTTTGAGAATTTTTAAAATGTAATCAATGTAAGTCTTCTGTGAAAAAATGTGACTTACAAATATTCTTCCCAATGCATAACTTGGGTTTAGTTTTGTTTTTTTAGTCTCTTATTTGCACTGTTCATACAAAAATATTTTGAATTTTTAAATTATGTCCAGTTTATCCATTTTTGATCTGTTATGAATCAAACTTTTTGTGTCTTATAAGAACCTTTGCCTAGCTCCAGGTCAAAATGTTTTCTTTCTTTCTTTTTGTGTTGTTATTGTTTATTTGCTCGTTTGGGTAGAATGGTATAGTTTACGTCTAGATATATAAACTATTTCAAGTTAATTTTTGTATCCATCTTATATAAATGTAAGTTCATATCTTTGTCTATACATCTTTGTGCTACTTACCTCTGACTACCCAGAAAATTACACATGCTAGCCAAAGACCAGACGCACTGAGTAGCTCACAGTTTCTGTGGATCACCCATCTGGAAACAGCTTAGCTGACTCCTTCTGGTTCCGAGTGCCTCCTTTGGTTGCAGTCAGCCATCACCCACAGCTGTAGCCACACGGGGCTACACTAAAAGGGAGTCACTACCAACTCAGTGATGTGGATGTGGAAAGGCCTCAGAAGATTGCTTCCATCTCTTTCTCACGGGTTGGTTGGCAGGTCTAGTTTCTCACCACAAAGCACTCCTACCATGGGAGCCAGTTGACTTGACCCACCTCCCCCATGACTCCCTCAGAGAACAGCGTAACGGCTGCAATGCGGAGGCAGGGAACTGAGAGAGCACACTGAAGGTGAAAGGCAGTCTTTCCAATGTGTCCTGGAAGTGACATCCCATCAGTTCAACCACAGTCTACCTGCTCGAAGGCAGGCAGTAAGTCCAGTCCACACAGAGGTGTGGGGAGCCATGCTACGCTTTGTAAGAGGAGAGGCATCCAAGAGGGCTTAGATCTTCTTGAAGCTGCCATAATGTCCAATTACTCTAACACCATTTGTTAAAAGGACTATCAGTTATTGATTAAATAACCTTTTCGCTCAAGTCAAAACTTAATTCTCCTAATTTCTGTTGGTTTATTTTTAGATCTTCTGTTCCATAGGATAGCTCTCTATATATACATATACCACACATGAAGGGTACCCCCCCCAAAAAACAGATCTTTTGTCCCAAAGCTATGTATTTTATTTTATTTTTTAAAAAAACAGCCTTATCACCTTCAAAATACTCTCCATTACACTTAATGCAGTTGTCAAATCTGTAATTCCATTCTTGGAAACATTTTTCAAACTCATTTGTTTGGATGGGTGACAGCACCTCCCTCATTTTTTACTTCACCTCTTCTAAGTCATCAAATTGCTGTCCTTTCATGTCCCTCTTTATTTACAGAAACAAAAAGAAGTTTCACGGAGTGAGGTCAGGTGAGTAAACTGAGTGAGGCAAGAGGGGCATGATGTTTTTTTTGCCCAAAACTGACACATTGAGATGGCTGCATGTGCAGGTGCATTGTTGTGGTGGCAAAACCAGTCCCCTGTCTGCCCCAATGCAGGCCTGTTTTTGTTACACACTGTTATGCAATCTTTTCAGAATCTCTAAATAGAAAGCTTGATTAACAGTTTGACCTTGTGGAACAAATTCCAAATGCACAATCCCCTTCACATCACATCGAGATTTGGGGGGTGCCCTCTTGTGTGTGTGTGTGTGTGTGTGTGTGTGTGTGTGTGTGTGTGTGTGTGTCTAAATTATTTAGATTACTTTATGCCTGAATGACTGGGAGGCAATCACCAATTTAAAAGGACTAGAAGACATGAACATGCAGTGTGCAGTAGACAAAATACAATGCTAATAAGCTTAAGAAATTAAACTTGATTATCAGCGAACTAAATAAAAATACTGAGTGAAACTAAATAAAAACACATTCAGTTAGCAAAGAAGAAAAATCACGTACAACGTTAAATGATGCACTTTATGTATGAAGTTGGTATGATTCTAGTGGGACATTTAAAAAGTATATAAACTCACGGCTGTCAGGGCCATTCTGATAACAACCCTAAGGAGCAGAGTCAAACAGACCCCATAGGGTCCCCAAGACCGTGATCTCTGTGGAAGCAGACGAGCACATGTTTCTCATGTGGAGAGGCCATAGGAGAACGACCAATCTTCAAATGGTTCAGCCAAGCTCTTAACCAATCCCACATTCTCATCAATAAATATATTGAGGAATAATGAAATGGGTTAATGATGCATACTACCTTTAGAATGAAAGATTATACTGAGATTTAAAATCATGTTTTCAAAACACATATACTTTCCTGGGAAATGTGTATAACAAATTAAATAAGCAAGGTCAGAAAAATAGGTATGTCTGAACACAAACACATACACATACAGATGCATGCATAGTCCATCCCAACACCGCAGAAATGACTGGTTTTCTCTGGTATGAAACAAGATAAAGATTTTTATTTTTTTCATAATTTTTTAGAGAAGTGTTACTACTTGTATTATCATTACAAAATAATTTTAACAAGTAATTTAAATACACGGAAATATGCTATACCTTAAAGGAACCCTATATTGAATCTTATTATAAAATCCTATTTTCATAGTGCAATGTCTTAATACTTATATATACATTTCATGGTCAAAGGTATATATGTCTGCATTTTTTTCCTGCATGCTTGAACATCAACTAATAAAAATAAAGACACTGTTTTTAGAAACTATTGGAAAGTTTTCCAGTTTTAATAAAAATTTTAAAAAACTTAATTATTGGTTAATTTTCACTCAAAAATAAACACTAAGTTGATTTATACATCTGTTTCATGTTTATGTTAGATTATACCTCAGGAAAATGATACCCGCTCTAGCCTGACCTATAAATACATCATCCATGAAGACTCTGTACCTACAATCAACAGCAACAATGTCATCCAGGAAGAATTAGATACTTTTGAGTGGGCTTTAAAGAGTTGGTCTCCGTGTTCCAAACCCTGTGGTGGAGGTAACAATTACATAATTACTCTACTGTAAATGTACCCAGTTTATTCTATCTTAAGAACATTACTAATAGAGGTTATACTCTTAGAAACATTAAACATAATAAAATATAAATTAAAAAGTATTTTCACTGCAATCTCAGAATCCTGAAAGGATAGGAATCCATTTATCAATGCTTCTTTAAATCCTCTTTTTCTTCTCTTAGATTTTCTGTTTCACATTTATTGCAGGGTACTCCTAACAAGCAGAAATGTTCCATTCGGTGTCCTCTGGTTCTCACCTTTCTTTTTTGCCTTTATATCCATGTATTCCTTTCTATTCTATCAGGATTAATAATATGAAAACTATTAGTTATAATCATATAACCCTGATTATGTACCAGTTACTTCATGTTTCATATGTTCTTTTATATGTTGATTCATAGATTTGACAATGTCTTTATGAGAGCAATATCATTATAACTATTGTACTGATTTTATATATATATATATAATCAGTACAATATATCATATATATATAGTCATTAAATCTATCCCAACTCTTAAGGATCCTATAGGACAGAGTAGAATTGCCCAGTAGAGTTTTCACATTGTAATCTTTATTGAAGCTAGCTGACTGCCATTACACTGACCAAAACACATCTAGGTGCCTCAAAGGTTAGACTTGTTTCTGGGATAATTTGACCTGCTGACTTCAAAAATAGGCACTTGTTTTCCTCTGTCAGCTCCAGTGTTTGCAATATAGAACATGTACTGTATACCACTCTTCACTCTGCTCACCAAGGAAATATCAGGATATTTTTATGTAATGTTAGCTAGCCTAAGATGAGAGGAAGTGCACACTGGCTTTATTTAAAGTAATTTGTGTTGTGCTAAATATTTAAGTCAAATTATACTTCACATGATGTCCTTTGATCCAAAGATATATTTGAACAGTGCAAATTACATGAAGTTGGAATTTTCCTCAAGGATCAATTCATCTTTATTAGGAATTGAACAGCAGGAAGTTCCAATTTGTTATCTTTAAATGGGGCCAGAAATAAGTGGTACTGTACAATAAATAAGGATCCCTAGTGGCCTAGAGAGTTATGTGCTTGACTGGACACATTCGACAGCCATTCGACCCTGCCAGCAATTCTACAAGAGAAAGATGAGGTTTTTCTACTCCGCTTAAGAGGTAAAGCCTCAGAAACCGCAGGAGACGATCTTCTCTGTCCTATAGGGTCACTGTGAGTCATCATCAACTGACTGGTGATGACATCAGTTCATTAAATTGAGGTTCAGATGTTCTGAAACCCAAAATGGGTTTGCCAGAGTTCAGTTTCCTTTATTAAGATGAAAATGCTCCAGTCTTCTTATAAGATGGCATGACCTCTCCACTTGTGCACAGAACTCTCAAGAGAAAGGTTAGTTTGTATTATCAAGCACCCTGGAGCCAACCTCACTTCTGAAACCTTTAACATAAGTTACCCACCGACTTACATACATTACAATGTATTCTGAAAATTTTATTGTATATGAAGAAAAATTTAGGCCTTCAAAATATTTGTGAATTTTTCATGAAAATTTTTCATATTTATGAAAATTGCTAAGAAGTCTTAGAATTTTTACATTCTAAGTAGCCCTCACATCTTCCATATATGTGCTTTTTCAATTTTCTTTTTTATTTTCTCTTCTTCTCAGGCCGTGTTCTGGCTTTGCACTATCCAGCTTGTTGTCGTCTCTGTATAGATTGCACACCGTCCCGTAACCAAGAGAAAAAATCTGCCATTTAATCACTTATAACTCATGGTGGCCCTATAGGCCGGTGTCCTCCTAGTCTTTCCTTCTAGTTTGTTCTTTTTCTGGAAATTCTACTGAAACCTGCTGACCGTGGGTAACACGGCACTTTGATAAACCAGTGGCATAGTTTCCAGCATCACAGCAACACACAAGCCACCACAGAATGTCCAATTGGCAGATGACAAAAATCATAGAAACCTTTATTAGGGAATAATATAAATTGCCAACATGTCCTCTGTACAAGTCTATATACTTTTTAATGTGGCATTTCTATATCTCAAAACCTTTCTCCAAACAATTCTGCATTCTTTGGTTTACACCATGTCAAAATGGCAGTCCTGGAATCCGTAAGAGATTTGTAGTGTATTCCTTTAAACACTCTAAGAATAAGTGGGCAGGATCAGGGCTGTATGGTGTATGAAGTCAGATTTCCCACCAAATTTCCCCAAGATAGCCCTACCTTCTCTCAAGAAGGAGGCGGTGGGTTGTTGGGATGGTAAATCATTGCTAAGCTCAGCTTTCCTGGCCCTGTTCTCACTAACACTGCTGTTCAGTTTTCTTAAGTCTTCTTTATAATAAGCCCTTGTGATCCTCCTGTGTCCTTGGATAAAAGCTATTGATTACCCCTTTGGAATTCAAAAAGTACCACAGTCACCATAATTGTGTGCGCTGACCTCTGTACCTGGAATTGAACTGGCCCAGCAGATCCCCTGAGAAGCCATTGTTTTGATTGGGCCTTTTATTTGAAGACACCCTTACAAAACTACAGGCATTACTTGGGGAACTTTTTCTACACCCATCTGATGTTCAGAGTGACATGCTTAGCCATGGTTTGTTTTAACAAACGTGGGCCTACATGATCTGAAACTGTGTGAGCAGTACTCTTTGTCCGTATATGTCAGATCATAGCATCATATCTGTAATACTTTCTGGTTTTAGTATTGTGTGTGCATAAGAGAATGTTTCTGTTAAGGAGGCACACCTTTAGGTCCTGAAGAGGGAAGGATCAGGATGTCTGTAGCTTACTCTCAAATGATTCAGTACAGTAATACTGTCTATATAACAGACGAGAGTAAGTAAATGTAGTGAAATGGTAATCAGAGACGAAACTATAGATCATGGATATACCAATGCTTATTATACTATTTTTGTCACTTTTTTAGGTTTTAATTTTTTTCAAAATAAGTGCAAAAATACAAACATAATCATGAGTATCAAACTTAGTTATTGGAATAAATCTCTTCAGCTAACTCACTGTAACCTTTAGGATGATGTCCAAATGCCTGCCAGGTGGTCACTCTGTCAAGATTTGATGCTTTCCTATCTTCTTCCCCAGAAACCTGCAGCTGCTGTTTGGCATGCCCTTGACTTTAAGTGCCTTCCTGCTCCATTTATTTTGTCCAGTACCCCAAAAAAGAAAGAAAGAACAAGGCAGTGCCATCTAGTCAATGCTGACTCATTGTGACCCACTATGGGTTTCCAAGACTTCAACTCAGTTGTTCTCAACCTGTGGACTGCGACCCCTTTGGGGGCCAAATGACTCTCCCATAGGGGTTGCCCAATTCATAACAGCAACAAAATTATGGTGTCACCATAACACGAGGAACTGTATGAAAGGGTCATGGCATTAGGAAGGTTGAGAACCACTGCTGTAACTGTTTATAGGAGTAGAAAGCCCAGGCTTTCTCCCCAGGAACTGCAGTTAATTTTAAACTGCTGGCCATGCCGATCACAGCTCAACATGTAACCACTACATCTCCAGGGCTGTTTGTGTAGTACTAGTTGAACTTAACGTGTCCTGGTAGGCAAACTTTAGACAGCCAACTGCCCGGTTAGTGGCTCAAACCCACCATAGCTGCTCTATGAGAGAATGATGGGGCTATCTGCTCTTTATAAGAATAATTGTAGGGAGAGAGAACATTTTTCTGCCAAGGGCCATTTGTATATTTTTAATATAATTGATGGGCTTTCCTGGTCAAACCTTTAATTAACTAATCCCTAAGGAGCCCTAGTAATGTAAAAACAGACATCAAATTTATGATGAAGCTTGAGTGGAAGAATGATGAAATCATTGATGCTTTATAAAAAATGTATGGAGCAATAAACTTCCCCTCAAGGCAGTTAATAAATGAATAATTCACATCAAGAAGGGAAGAGACAATATTGAAGAGGAAGGCTGCTGTAGCAGTCCAGTCAATTTTTGAGGAAAAGCTTAATTTTGTTGTTGTCTTAATTGAAGATCATCAACCATGCATAACAGAAACCATAGCAATCTGATTTTATCTCTCTAGAGAACCCTGTCTAACACATTTTGGTACCAGGAGTGCTTCTAGAGAAATAAAATCATAAATATGGGCTTCTTAAATTGGCTC
>NW_022111369.1:48292784-48344090 GCF_000313985.2 Echinops telfairi
TGTGTGTGTGTGTGTGTGTGTGTGTGTGTGTGTGTGTGTGTGATTTTTATTTAGATTACTTTATGCCTGAATGACTGGGAGGCAATCACCAATTTAAAAGGACTAGAAGACATGAACATGCAGTGTGCAGTAGACAAAATACAATGCTAATAAGCTTAAGAAATTAAACTTGATTATCAGCGAACTAAATAAAAATACTGAGTGAAACTAAATAAAAACACATTCAGTTAGCAAAGAAGAAAAATCACGTACAACGTTAAATGATGCACTTTATGTATGAAGTTGGTATGATTCTAGTGGGACATTTAAAAAGTATATAAACTCACGGCTGTCAGGGCCATTCTGATAACAACCCTAAGGAGCAGAGTCAAACAGACCCCATAGGGTCCCCAAGACCGTGATCTCTGTGGAAGCAGACGAGCACATGTTTCTCATGTGGAGAGGCCATAGGAGAACGACCAATCTTCAAATGGTTCAGCCAAGCTCTTAACCAATCCCACATTCTCATCAATAAATATATTGAGGAATAATGAAATGGGTTAATGATGCATACTACCTTTAGAATGAAAGATTATACTGAGATTTAAAATCATGTTTTCAAAACACATATACTTTCCTGGGAAATGTGTATAACAAATTAAATAAGCAAGGTCAGAAAAATAGGTATGTCTGAACACAAACACATACACATACAGATGCATGCATAGTCCATCCCAACACCGCAGAAATGACTGGTTTTCTCTGGTATGAAACAAGATAAAGATTTTTATTTTTTTCATAATTTTTTAGAGAAGTGTTACTACTTGTATTATCATTACAAAATAATTTTAACAAGTAATTTAAATACACGGAAATATGCTATACCTTAAAGGAACCCTATATTGAATCTTATTATAAAATCCTATTTTCATAGTGCAATGTCTTAATACTTATATATACATTTCATGGTCAAAGGTATATATGTCTGCATTTTTTTCCTGCATGCTTGAACATCAACTAATAAAAATAAAGACACTGTTTTTAGAAACTATTGGAAAGTTTTCCAGTTTTAATAAAAATTTTAAAAAACTTAATTATTGGTTAATTTTCACTCAAAAATAAACACTAAGTTGATTTATACATCTGTTTCATGTTTATGTTAGATTATACCTCAGGAAAATGATACCCGCTCTAGCCTGACCTATAAATACATCATCCATGAAGACTCTGTACCTACAATCAACAGCAACAATGTCATCCAGGAAGAATTAGATACTTTTGAGTGGGCTTTAAAGAGTTGGTCTCCGTGTTCCAAACCCTGTGGTGGAGGTAACAATTACATAATTACTCTACTGTAAATGTACCCAGTTTATTCTATCTTAAGAACATTACTAATAGAGGTTATACTCTTAGAAACATTAAACATAATAAAATATAAATTAAAAAGTATTTTCACTGCAATCTCAGAATCCTGAAAGGATAGGAATCCATTTATCAATGCTTCTTTAAATCCTCTTTTTCTTCTCTTAGATTTTCTGTTTCACATTTATTGCAGGGTACTCCTAACAAGCAGAAATGTTCCATTCGGTGTCCTCTGGTTCTCACCTTTCTTTTTTGCCTTTATATCCATGTATTCCTTTCTATTCTATCAGGATTAATAATATGAAAACTATTAGTTATAATCATATAACCCTGATTATGTACCAGTTACTTCATGTTTCATATGTTCTTTTATATGTTGATTCATAGATTTGACAATGTCTTTATGAGAGCAATATCATTATAACTATTGTACTGATTTTATATATATATATATAATCAGTACAATATATCATATATATATAGTCATTAAATCTATCCCAACTCTTAAGGATCCTATAGGACAGAGTAGAATTGCCCAGTAGAGTTTTCACATTGTAATCTTTATTGAAGCTAGCTGACTGCCATTACACTGACCAAAACACATCTAGGTGCCTCAAAGGTTAGACTTGTTTCTGGGATAATTTGACCTGCTGACTTCAAAAATAGGCACTTGTTTTCCTCTGTCAGCTCCAGTGTTTGCAATATAGAACATGTACTGTATACCACTCTTCACTCTGCTCACCAAGGAAATATCAGGATATTTTTATGTAATGTTAGCTAGCCTAAGATGAGAGGAAGTGCACACTGGCTTTATTTAAAGTAATTTGTGTTGTGCTAAATATTTAAGTCAAATTATACTTCACATGATGTCCTTTGATCCAAAGATATATTTGAACAGTGCAAATTACATGAAGTTGGAATTTTCCTCAAGGATCAATTCATCTTTATTAGGAATTGAACAGCAGGAAGTTCCAATTTGTTATCTTTAAATGGGGCCAGAAATAAGTGGTACTGTACAATAAATAAGGATCCCTAGTGGCCTAGAGAGTTATGTGCTTGACTGGACACATTCGACAGCCATTCGACCCTGCCAGCAATTCTACAAGAGAAAGATGAGGTTTTTCTACTCCGCTTAAGAGGTAAAGCCTCAGAAACCGCAGGAGACGATCTTCTCTGTCCTATAGGGTCACTGTGAGTCATCATCAACTGACTGGTGATGACATCAGTTCATTAAATTGAGGTTCAGATGTTCTGAAACCCAAAATGGGTTTGCCAGAGTTCAGTTTCCTTTATTAAGATGAAAATGCTCCAGTCTTCTTATAAGATGGCATGACCTCTCCACTTGTGCACAGAACTCTCAAGAGAAAGGTTAGTTTGTATTATCAAGCACCCTGGAGCCAACCTCACTTCTGAAACCTTTAACATAAGTTACCCACCGACTTACATACATTACAATGTATTCTGAAAATTTTATTGTATATGAAGAAAAATTTAGGCCTTCAAAATATTTGTGAATTTTTCATGAAAATTTTTCATATTTATGAAAATTGCTAAGAAGTCTTAGAATTTTTACATTCTAAGTAGCCCTCACATCTTCCATATATGTGCTTTTTCAATTTTCTTTTTTATTTTCTCTTCTTCTCAGGCCGTGTTCTGGCTTTGCACTATCCAGCTTGTTGTCGTCTCTGTATAGATTGCACACCGTCCCGTAACCAAGAGAAAAAATCTGCCATTTAATCACTTATAACTCATGGTGGCCCTATAGGCCGGTGTCCTCCTAGTCTTTCCTTCTAGTTTGTTCTTTTTCTGGAAATTCTACTGAAACCTGCTGACCGTGGGTAACACGGCACTTTGATAAACCAGTGGCATAGTTTCCAGCATCACAGCAACACACAAGCCACCACAGAATGTCCAATTGGCAGATGACAAAAATCATAGAAACCTTTATTAGGGAATAATATAAATTGCCAACATGTCCTCTGTACAAGTCTATATACTTTTTAATGTGGCATTTCTATATCTCAAAACCTTTCTCCAAACAATTCTGCATTCTTTGGTTTACACCATGTCAAAATGGCAGTCCTGGAATCCGTAAGAGATTTGTAGTGTATTCCTTTAAACACTCTAAGAATAAGTGGGCAGGATCAGGGCTGTATGGTGTATGAAGTCAGATTTCCCACCAAATTTCCCCAAGATAGCCCTACCTTCTCTCAAGAAGGAGGCGGTGGGTTGTTGGGATGGTAAATCATTGCTAAGCTCAGCTTTCCTGGCCCTGTTCTCACTAACACTGCTGTTCAGTTTTCTTAAGTCTTCTTTATAATAAGCCCTTGTGATCCTCCTGTGTCCTTGGATAAAAGCTATTGATTACCCCTTTGGAATTCAAAAAGTACCACAGTCACCATAATTGTGTGCGCTGACCTCTGTACCTGGAATTGAACTGGCCCAGCAGATCCCCTGAGAAGCCATTGTTTTGATTGGGCCTTTTATTTGAAGACACCCTTACAAAACTACAGGCATTACTTGGGGAACTTTTTCTACACCCATCTGATGTTCAGAGTGACATGCTTAGCCATGGTTTGTTTTAACAAACGTGGGCCTACATGATCTGAAACTGTGTGAGCAGTACTCTTTGTCCGTATATGTCAGATCATAGCATCATATCTGTAATACTTTCTGGTTTTAGTATTGTGTGTGCATAAGAGAATGTTTCTGTTAAGGAGGCACACCTTTAGGTCCTGAAGAGGGAAGGATCAGGATGTCTGTAGCTTACTCTCAAATGATTCAGTACAGTAATACTGTCTATATAACAGACGAGAGTAAGTAAATGTAGTGAAATGGTAATCAGAGACGAAACTATAGATCATGGATATACCAATGCTTATTATACTATTTTTGTCACTTTTTTAGGTTTTAATTTTTTTCAAAATAAGTGCAAAAATACAAACATAATCATGAGTATCAAACTTAGTTATTGGAATAAATCTCTTCAGCTAACTCACTGTAACCTTTAGGATGATGTCCAAATGCCTGCCAGGTGGTCACTCTGTCAAGATTTGATGCTTTCCTATCTTCTTCCCCAGAAACCTGCAGCTGCTGTTTGGCATGCCCTTGACTTTAAGTGCCTTCCTGCTCCATTTATTTTGTCCAGTACCCCAAAAAAGAAAGAAAGAACAAGGCAGTGCCATCTAGTCAATGCTGACTCATTGTGACCCACTATGGGTTTCCAAGACTTCAACTCAGTTGTTCTCAACCTGTGGACTGCGACCCCTTTGGGGGCCAAATGACTCTCCCATAGGGGTTGCCCAATTCATAACAGCAACAAAATTATGGTGTCACCATAACACGAGGAACTGTATGAAAGGGTCATGGCATTAGGAAGGTTGAGAACCACTGCTGTAACTGTTTATAGGAGTAGAAAGCCCAGGCTTTCTCCCCAGGAACTGCAGTTAATTTTAAACTGCTGGCCATGCCGATCACAGCTCAACATGTAACCACTACATCTCCAGGGCTGTTTGTGTAGTACTAGTTGAACTTAACGTGTCCTGGTAGGCAAACTTTAGACAGCCAACTGCCCGGTTAGTGGCTCAAACCCACCATAGCTGCTCTATGAGAGAATGATGGGGCTATCTGCTCTTTATAAGAATAATTGTAGGGAGAGAGAACATTTTTCTGCCAAGGGCCATTTGTATATTTTTAATATAATTGATGGGCTTTCCTGGTCAAACCTTTAATTAACTAATCCCTAAGGAGCCCTAGTAATGTAAAAACAGACATCAAATTTATGATGAAGCTTGAGTGGAAGAATGATGAAATCATTGATGCTTTATAAAAAATGTATGGAGCAATAAACTTCCCCTCAAGGCAGTTAATAAATGAATAATTCACATCAAGAAGGGAAGAGACAATATTGAAGAGGAAGGCTGCTGTAGCAGTCCAGTCAATTTTTGAGGAAAAGCTTAATTTTGTTGTTGTCTTAATTGAAGATCATCAACCATGCATAACAGAAACCATAGCAATCTGATTTTATCTCTCTAGAGAACCCTGTCTAACACATTTTGGTACCAGGAGTGCTTCTAGAGAAATAAAATCATAAATATGGGCTTCTTAAATTGGCTCTTCAGCCTGATTATTCTTAATACTAGTGATGCTACTTCAACATCCCAAAGCATGGATAAGTCTGCTACTCTTCCTAATCCATGGTGTGGAATAGCAAAAATAATACCTAAAGTAGTACCACCGATAGATGAGGTGCTGGTTAAAGGAGTGGCTCTGAGTGATCATATGTTTGATATTTTCCAGGAGTTTTGTAAGGATGACAAGTATAGGCAAGCTGGTTGGCTGCTCCTTCTTACAATGGAAAGTGTGATTAAGGAGAGAGATGGTCTCAGGGCCTCAAAAGCACGCCTCAGGTGCAGACTAACGGATTTGAAAGCTTCAATCTGTGCTACAAAGGAGAGCCTTCTCTCCTCTAATAAAAGAGCTGACATTGCTGAGAACCAGGTCCAGAGTCTCATTATACGAGTGGCTGAATTACAACGGCAGCTGAATTGCAGATCTAGAGCAGTGTCTGAAACCAAAGTAAGGGCATTGATTGGGAAAAGTTGGGACCCTGAAACATGGGACGGGAACATATGGGCTGATGATCCAGAAGAGGAGGATATTGAGCCCTTAGAAACAATTGACCCACCCCACTTCTGGTACCAAAATGTGTTAGACAGGGTTCTCTAGAGAGATAAAACCAGATTGCTGATAATTTCACATATATTCTTATAAAGATAGATATATATAACACAAGAAATGAACAGTTAAATTATAAAGCTGTACAAATGGCTCAGTGCAACTCACTCCTGTGAGACAGTTGTGAGACACTGGCAGTCCTTCAAGTCTTGAGGGCCACCCGGTAGTCCTCTGTAGAGAGAGCTACGCTATCCCTAGCACCAGCAGCAAAACAGCCAGGCAGGTCACCAACTGTCAGTCTCCAGCTCCAGAGATGTACATTTCAATCGTGTGGTCTTAAAGAGACCTCAACTTACAGCAACACAGTCCACAGGCTAGGCGTCCCACAGGTAGTGTAGCCTGTAAATTGAGGCACAGAACAAGCAAGGCAGCTGCACACTGGTCCAATGATCAAAGAGCAAGAGACAAGAAAGGCAAGGCTCGCCGAGCCCTTTAGCTCTCCGCCCTTCAATTAATCCCACTTGTGTTTGTTGGCCAGGCTGGCACAATAAACTAACAATCTCAAGCACCATTAAATATCTCAATTGGTTCAGCTTACCTAACTCTGACTGAAAAATTAAAGTTGCGCATACTTTCTGCTAGAAGTGTGCCAAAATATTTATGCACAGATTAACTAAAGACAGGAGCAAAGCTTTCAGTAGAAAATATGGGATCAAGATACTGAAGTATTTCTTTGAAGAACTGTAATAAGAGTTGAAACATAGCTTTACCAGTATGACGCGAAAGATAATGCTTAATCAAAGCAATGATTAAAGGTAAAAGTTGTCCAGTCAAACAAAAGCAGATTGTTCAAGATCAGCAGTGTTTTGGGGTGCTTAAGGTACTTGTTAAATTTCTGGAAAGCCAAAGAATGATGACATCTGTGTATTATGAAAGCTTTAGCAGAAAAATGCCTGGGACAGATTCACTCGAGAGTTCTTGCCTACCATTAAAACATTCCTGCTCATTCCTCTCATCAAAAAAGACAATTTCGCAGGTGTTTCCATGGGAAATCAGTAAGCATCTAATTTATCATCATGATTTGGCTCCTTTTGACTTCATTTTGTTTTCTAACCTTTAAAAATATTTAAAGGGTACCATTTTTCTTTAGATAACAACGTAGAAAAACTATATTTGCATGATTTCATTCTCAGGACCTTCCTTTCCTTGGGGATGGACTAATTAGAATCATCTTGTACAAAAGTGTCTTCACCTTGATGGAGCTTATGTTGAAAAATAAAACCTGTATTTTTGTTGTATCTTTTAATCCCATTTCAGGAACCTTTTGAAGTCCTCATCTACAACCAAATATTTGTTGCATCAATTAGCTACTAAATATATAGCTGCAGAATAGCTGATTAACTATAAAGAAATAAATGTCATTTTTCAGGTTTCCAGTACACCAAATATGGATGCCGTAGGAAAAGTGATAGTAAGATGGTTCATCGAAGTTTCTGTGAAGCCAACAAAAAGCCAAAACCTATTAGAAGAATGTGCAATATTCAAGAGTGTACACACCCACTGTAAGCATTGATTTTAAGTCTCATTTTCTGAGGTCATAGTAGATAGGGTTTAGGTCTCTTTAACTCTTTTTTATTTTAATTGTATTTGTTTGTTTTTACCAAAGCTTTATATATACCTGGTCAACATAGTCCAATCTTTCTATAGGTAACATTATATAAAGTTGCAGTTCCCTCCTCTCCACTCTATTTCTGCTTCCCAGAAACCACACCTCTTTTAGCTTTGTGTTTTGTTTGCTATTTGCTATTTACATATTTCCATCTAAGTAAAGCATTTCTGTTTGGGGCACAAACGAAGATTTCGTGTAATCAGTAGGTCCAGTAGTTTACCAAATTCCTTGGCAATGACAAGTGAGCGCTCTCAGCATTGCAACCATTTGTTGAAACAGCTGACTTGGTATTTCAGCATTTTTTAGAGCCTTGGTTTTTACCAGTGCCTTCAATGTTGCTTGGACATCTTCCTTCAGAAGTATTTGTTCTTTATCATATTCCCTCTCCTAAAATAGGTAGACATCGGTGCTTTTTAGTACACTGTATTCCATCTATCTACTTTTGATGCTTCCTCTGTTGTTCAGTATTATTCCCCCATAATCCTATAGTACTGCACGGTTTGGGGATACACAAATGTACATGCATGTGCACACACGCACGCACACACACACACACAAATTATCCAAAACTTTATTTTCTCTCTGATTTTTGAACGAGTTGTTCCATATTTTCTAGCCTCCTAGAAGCCCTGATGGCAATTCTGGTAAGTGTTAGACTGCTAAAAGCAAGGTCAGCAGTTCAAACCCACCAGCCAATCTATGGGAGAAAATTAAGGCTCTCTGCTACTATAAAGAAACAGAAAGGGACAATTCTATTCTGTCCTATATGGTGACTATGAGTTTTAGTGTTGCTATTGAGTAGTTGGTAGTCATTTTAGTTATCAAGTCTTATATATAACCTAGCTTTCTTTTGTGTGTGTGTGTGTGTATTTTTTTATTTTAATAAATCATTTTATTGGGGGCTTTTATATGTATTGTAACAATCTATAAATCCATTATATCAAGCAGACATCTTCAAATGTTGTCATCAACAATTCCAAAACATAATCTTTTTTCTTGAGCCCTTTGATATTAGCTCCTCTTTAGTCCCTCCCTCGCCCAGCCTACCACCCTTGCAAACCCTTAATATATTATATATTGTTATTATTATTTATATATATCTTACACCATCCATTCTATCCCTGCACTTAACTATCCTGGTGTTCGTCCATGGAAAACTGTTAGGATTTTCTCTTTCCTGATATTTCACAGTGATAATCCTTTGCTGTTTATCTCTTAGGAGCCCTTATATTGTGTACTTTATAGACCTTTTTCATTTTACACCTCAGATTTAATCTGATAACCTCAGATTTTTTAGGCATGCCCTTCTTTGACTTTGAATCATTGTGTTCTGTTTTCATGCTCTTTTCTTTTTCCAACAGGTGTGTTGGCACATAGTTCACATATTATACAATTTCGTAGCCCAGTCATATCAAGAAGAGCTGTCTACTCACCACCACAGCCTTTTTAGCACATTTTCTTCATCCTTGTTCTTGTGGCTATTAGCTCCCTATTTCCACCCAACAACCATGCCGTATTCCCAAAGAACCATTAATCCAATCACCATCTCTATAAGTATACCTATCCTAGATTTCATATACAGAATCATGTTCTTTTCTTTTGGAACATGATAGCAGCGTCTTAGACTTATTTCCTTTCCAAGTCCTTTGATTTTTACTTCTGATCTGTATTTTCATGTGTGTGTGTGTGTGTGTGTGTATACTTATGTATGCACACATATAACTATTTTAGTATATTAAACACTATTTTTAATTCCATACATTTTTTGTTATATTTCCCTACTCCTTTCCTCTTTAAGGTTGTGTTAGTCTCTATGTGTCAGGTGATCCTTTGTGATGTACAGGTATAACCAAATACAGTATTTAAAACACTGACTGGAAGGATGTTTGAAACTTGTAAGTTCATAGGCTTCCATGTAGCATGGTTGAGCTTGGCCATTTCAATAAAAGAACTCAATAGTATATGCGCAATTCAAATGGAAGGTTAAGATTTCATAGGAAAAAAAATCAGTAAAGAATGTTTAAAGGAACACAAGCCTGCTTTATAGCGCTTCCAGAAATAGTATGTTCTAAGCTAAGGTCATGTCACCATTCCAACAGTGAGCTACGCAAAATAACTGCCTCCCTTCATTTCAATCTATCATAAGCCTGTTTTCATAATAGCCTTATGTCTTATGACCATGCTCCCTGTCCCCCTTAAAAAGTTTTGTTTAAATCTTACATAGGATAAAACTCAGGCACTCTTGTGGGGTAAAGGATCAATGTGTCTCACTGCTACCCCAAAGACCTCTCATTAGTCACCCTGTTTCACCTACTCTTTCCCAGGTAGCTGAGCACCAATCTCTGGACATCTCTGACTTTCCGTAGGGCAGGTCAGTGCTTATCAGCTTGTACTGTAGACTAATGGTATAAGACCGTCCTAGGACTGCGGACTTCGTCGCACTGCTGTCTCCACTCCAGAACTGTGCTGTTGTGGCTTCCTCCCTAGTCTTCTTTGCTCCCGTGGGTTCATGCAGTTTTTCCTCTTGATTTCCAGGTTAGGGCGTACTCCTCACATATATTTATCGTCAGAAGAGAGCCACGTGTGAGTGAAACCCGCAAAAGGAAGAAAACACCGTATTTCAGTTCCCACAATATATCCCTTTGCCAGTTTGCTAAGCGATGAGCACTTTGAAACTGTGACTTTCAAAGACTACCAAGGTTTTCGCGTAGTTATACTTTGATGCCCTCGGATGGGGGTTGGGGGGTAAGGGGGGAACTACAGGAGAAAAATAACTCTGGAAAGGACAAAACATACTCCTCACTTATACTCCAGACTAATTACTCAGCAAAGTAGAATCCACAATGTAATAGCCCATTAGGACCCACTAAACAGATGTAATGGAAATGCTAAGTCTATAGCTGATTTGTATCATGTTCTGAGCACTGATTTTGACATTAGAATTAAGCATTTTCCCATGTGAAATCTTTTATTGAACATATCTCCTTGAAACGAATGCTGACACCAGTTTTGGCCCCATCTCAAATACATACAGCCTTTACTCCGTTGTCAAGCATATGATCGAGACATCTCATTTTTTTCAAACTGAATTGATATTTCGGGTAGTAGTAACAGACATAGTAGTAGTAGAAATGAACCAATTGAAAGCTCAAATTATGAGTAAGTTCTATAGGTTCATGATAAAATAAAAGGAAAAAGAAAGTAGCAGCAGCCAGATCAGTTATTTAAAGAACCATCAGACGCGTTTCTTATCATTTCCTTTCGCATCTATTCAGCAGCGTTAAACAATATGTCTAAGAGCAAGTTGGTGCTATTTCCAACCAAGCCGAAGAGGGCCAGGGTAGTCTGATTCTGATGAGAAGCTTCAGAAATCGTTTTACAAACCATCCATTAGGAAAGGAGAAAACTCCAGAGTAACTGAGAGAGAGAAAAACAAGAACACCTGCCTCAAAAACCAAACACCCAATTTATTGATATTCCTGTGGGTTTCCAAGACTGTGAGTGATTACGGAGTAGAAAGCCTCATCCTTCTCCCTCCGAGCAGCTCTGGTTTCTAACTGCCGACCTTGCAGATCTCAGCCCCACGTGTACCCACCACACTACCAGGGCTCCAGCCAGAGAGGAGGGCACGAAAGCCACAAGAGAGCTTCAAATGATTTGTGGGAAAATTGATTTAAGTGAAAATGACATTTTTTCCATGAATTTTTTGAAGCCTCCCCGTGAAAGTGCCAGGTCTCTTTTTATGAGGAAGCCCTCAGACCTTTGAATTTCTTGTCGCCTCCATCTTTCGGAAACTGCTTCCGGAGCTGCGCCAGGCACCTGACACTGCACGCCTTTCCAAGAGTAGAAATGACTAGGCTGCCCTGGCAGACAGGCATCTACTAATGACCTGGTTCCCTCTGACCCCGCATCCCACAGCTGGATCGCAGGCGACTGGGAGCATTGCACCAGGTCCTGCGGGAGTTCTGGCTACCAGCTGCGCACGGTGCGCTGCCTGCAGCCCCTCCACGACGGCACCCAGCGCTCGGTGCACAGCAAGTACTGTGTGGGAGACCGTCCCGAGAGCCGCCGGCCTTGTAACAGAGGGCCCTGCCCCGCCCAGTGGAAAACAGGGCCCTGGAATGAGGTGAGTGTGTGAATTCTCTCTCGGTGTTTATATATAAGTATTTGTTTAGCATATTGTATTTTTCAAACATCACGTAGCCTTTATGGGTATTCAGAAATTGCCTCTTGTTGTAAATATTAAGCACCTGGGGCTGAAAATCAAGATTTCCTTCCAAAGGCAATTTCACCCAGTATGATGTTGATGGCAAAGTAGTACAGTGTCTTTGGCAATGGATGGAGTAGGGTTCCTAAATCAGATGATGCCTGTTTAGCGATTGACTAACTGAATGGACTATTTGCCTGTATTTCTTTGATGTTTCTTTCACATATTAAAGATATAATAGTATCCATGTTATGTATGTGGCAATGCTCAATGACTCATTGAGTCCCAGGAGGAACATTTGTGGGAGGAAAGGGCACCGAGAGCAGGTAGAGAAGGCATGCAGAAGGGAAAAGCAAACCCAGGAAGAATCAGGTGAATGAAGGTCCTCTATACAGCGTCACAAATAGGAAGCTTGTCCCAATAGAGAGTCTTAGAGTCCTAGAACACAGGCCTCTATCCATAGCTTCTACTTAAGAAAATAGCATGGCATTTTCTGGGCTGAATTTAAAGCATGAAGACTTTCATTAAAGAGACACATTTATGGCAACACAGAAGCAGCAGTTCACAAAACGTTCCATGAAGCAAGGGCGGAAGTCAGTAAGTGCCGCCATCTGCAAGGAAGAGGAGGGTGTAAAACCCCATACGGTCTTGGCTTCTTCACATCAGACATGTTGACTCGCTTCAGAAACAATTATTCTTCGATGCAGTCCACTTAGTTCTGATCAATGTACAACAGAACAACACATCGCCCAGTCTTGCCACCATCCTTACATCTTTGCTGTTGGAGCCCATCGTTGCCATCTCTGTGTCAACTCATCCAGATGAAGATCTTCATCTTTTTGGTCAATCCTCTCTGCTCAGATCTTTCTTCGGGTACTGGTCCCTCCCAGTAACATGCCGAAAGTGGACAAAGTCTTGTCGTCTGGACTTCGAAAGAACCATCTAGCTGTGGTTCTTCTTCAAAAACAGATCTGTCCATCCTTCTGGCGGCCCATTGCATTCTTCACCAGAACCATAACTCACATGCATCAGTTCTTTGGTAGCAGAAATTAGTGGTATCAAACCGGTGACCTCGTTCACATCCAATGCTTATTAATTACCAGACACTTTGCTCACTGCTTTACGTATATTACCTTCTTTGCCCTCTTTTAGTATTTTAACCATCCTCCGAGACAGTAGAAGGGGGCTTTAAAAATTAGTTGAATAATTCCGTTTTCTTTCAAAACATTTTTCAAAAACTTTTTAAATCCCCCCTTCATGTTATTTATTATCCTAGTTCTTCAGATCTGAGCAAATAATCTAAGAATGGATTATATGAAGAAGACTGAGGCATCCGGACGGAAGGAAGACATCGAAACCCTGTGCTGTGCAGATGACCCAGCCCTGCTCTCTGACGGTGAAGAGGGCTTGCAGCACTTACTAGTGAAGATCAAAGAAGACAGCCTTTCCTGTGGAGTATCTCATCCTGAAGACAACAAAAATGCTCACAATTGGACCCGTAAATAACATCATGATAGAGAAAATATTAAAGTTCTCAAGGATTTCATTTTACCTGCTTCCATGACCAATGACCCTGAAAGCAGCAGTCAAGAGACCATGTATTGCATTGTAGCCAATCTATTACAAATGACCTCTTTCGAGCACTGAAGAGCAAATGTGCCACTTTGAGGACAAAGTTGCCACTGACCCAAGCCATGATTTTTTTCAATCACTTTATATGCATGTTAAAGCAATGAATAATTAAGAGCAATGGCCTTCTGTCTTGGAATCATGGTGTTGGCAAAGAATATTGAATACAAGATGAGCTCCCAGAAGAGTGAGCAAATCTGTCTTGGAAGAAGTACAGCCAGAATGCTCCTGAGAACTGAGACTAGAGAGGATACTTTGGACATGTTATCAGGAGAGACCAGTTCCTAGAGAAGGACTCCGTGGTAGGTAAAGCCACGGTAGTGAAAAAGTTGACCTCCAATGAGATGCATTCACACAGTAGCTGCAGCAATGGACTCCAACCCAGCAGTGATGGGGAGAGTGACCGAAGACTGGTCCTTGTTGTGTCCTGTGGGACATTGGGTTGCTATGAGTTACAACCATCTCAAGGGCACTTAACAACTGTCTACAGATGAGAAAAAATGGATCATGGCAGACTGGTAAATAATAGAAGTAGAATGTGAACCCAAGGATTTATCTCAATTACCACTGTGCAACATCACTTCTGGAGTTGTGTGCATGTGTGTGTGTGTGTGTGTGTGTCCAAGCATGCATGTGTGTGCACAGGCAAGACACTGGATGGAAAAGCCTGGTCTCTGTAATCCACAGTCCATAATCGCTGCCATTGTTGCCCTAGTGTTCAGTCACCTGCGGGGAAGGAACGGAGGCGCGGCAGGTCATCTGCAGGGCTGGAGACCAGTGCGATGGGGAAAAGCCGGAGTCCGCCAGAGTCTGTCAGCTGCCTCCTTGTAACGGTACGTGTGACGCTGATGTCTTTCCCTGGTGTTTTTTAGTCCTTAAAAGAATAAAATAAATTTTTTTTCATTTCTTTCAAAGTGAAGCCTGGAGTTTAAAATGGCCTCTTAAGAAATATCCAAAAGAAAACATCTTCGAATACTAGCTTAACACAGTTCTTCCCGCCCCCGCCCACCCCCACCCCCATTAATCTTCCTTTTATTTTCACTGTCCTTATATATATCGGGCCTATGTTTGTCATTGGGGGTTGGAAACTTCTGAGAATGGTAACATCAGCAAATTATACAGTGCAACATTGAACAATAATGCAGTCTCCCCCCAAATCTACAGTTCTTCGAGATGGTGTCGGAGACGACGTCTCACACCAGCTAATTACGCTGACGGCTGCATCTGCGCCTCTGCCCTCCTATGCGATAATGCTAGGCCACCAGCCATGCCACTTCTGACAGTTTCCGCTTTACCGGGGGCTTCCAACTCTTTTCTCTGTTCCACATTTCAATAGACCCTCCAAGCATAGTAGAAGGTATGCTATTACTGGAGGTTTGGAAACATTTTACTAAAAGTGTTCAATGTAAACATGTCTGACTTCTCTGTCTCACCTTCTCTCCCTCGTACCGCACCCCCTGCTTTCTCCTGGCTTCTTGACCCCTCTCTCTCTCCTCCTGCCTGCATCCCTCCTTCGCCTCTTGGCTTTCCTTTCCACTCTATCTTTACCCAGTTCCTTTTCTCTCTCCTCTGTCGGCCTCCCTCCTGTGCCCTGTCACACTTGTCCTTTTGCCCTTGCCTGCAGGGCACACTCTCGTACACCCCGTTGTCCCTTTTGCCCCTAGTTCAGCCTCGTGACAACTCTGGGCATGGCTTTACCTCACTGGTGGGACTTTGAGCTAAACAAGTTGCATTTTCTTTTCACATTTTTTAAAAATAGTTAACACCACAAGGAAGCCATCGATGGAATATCAACAACAGCTACGTGAAATTTTCCTTTCCTTCAATTCAGAATATTGTCATGTAACTATTTTAGCAATTGTTTTCTTTGTCGACAATGTTCAGACTTGAAGTATTTGAAACCTTATGAACTAGAAATGTGTTAGAGCAAGGACAAATGGGACCACAAGAGGGAGACAAAGCACTGCTGTAGTTGAGAGTTTTACTTTGACAAGTAATTTTTTTTTCTTTTTAAAATCATTTTATTGGGTGCTCTACAGCTCTTATCACAATCCATACATACATTCATTGGGTCAAGCATATTTGTACATATGTTGTCATTATAGTTTTCAAACATTTCTTTCTACTTGAGTCCAGTTCATTTTTTCCCTTTCTCCCCACTCTCCCTCCCTCATGATAATTTGTAAATTATCATGAACCTTTGATAATTTGTAAATTATTATTTTTTTCATGTCTTACACCAATTGCTGTCTCCCTTCACCCACTTTTCTGTTGTTCGTCCCCCTGGGAGGAGGTTATATGTCAATCATTGTGATAGGTTCCCCTTCCTCCCCCCATGAACATACTTTCATCATGTAATGTTTTTATAAATTTTCATTTTGTGAGCAACAATTTCAGAGTTATGATTGTTGGGAGTTAGAAATGAGGAATAAAGTTTTCTTCCAAACTATGGATAACCATGTACATTAGAAACATTTGCAAATTATTCTTTTTTTTAAATCATTTTATTGGGGGCTCGTACAATTCTTATCACAATCCATCCATCCATACATACATTGTGTCAAGCACATTTGTACATTTGTTACCATCATCCTCAAAACATTTGCTTTCTACTTGAGTCCTTAATATCATCTCCTCCTTTTCCCCATCCCTCCCCGCTTCTTCCTCCCTCATGAACCCTTGATAATTTATAAATTATTATTATTTTGTCATGTCTTACACTATCCAACGCCTCCCTTCACCCACTTTTCTGTTGTCCATCCCCCAGGAGGAGGTTATATATAGATCCTAGTAATTGGTTCCCCCTCTCTACCCCACCTTCCCTCCACCCTCCCAGTATGGCCACTCTCAGCACTGACATTTAAAGAGAAAGAGCAGAGGTCACCTGTTAGCAACAGCAATGTTTGCTACCACTGTAGTACTTCACCCAGTGTAGTCCTCCACACCGCGACGCTAAACACTTTGTAAACTGCTACTCTCTGTAGAACCTTGCAGATGTACACCATTGTCAATATATACTTTCTTATCCTCCTTAACCCCCGGGGGTTAATTTGTAATTGTGACATCATAATGCTAATGTGGCAAGTGTCATATGTCCATAACGCCATATTCACGTTTCCTCCTCTAACTCATCACCATGAGTCATTTCCCACTCATAGGAAGTAGAACCGCAGCTGTGAGATGCCAAGACTGGAAATCATTATGACAGTAGAACCCTCATTTTCCTCCTGTAAGGTGCCTGATGTTTTTGTACTGCTGACTCTGTGGTCCTCTATTTGTCCTGCCATGATGATCTAGAGGTGGAGCCGGCAGGCTAACCACTCCCTTAGTTGTAATGACTGCTTTTGCCATAGGACTTCATGTCACCACCTTATTTTATCCCCAGGCAGATGACCATAAAACCAATGTCTACCTTTCTTCTTCGCTGTTTTTTCTCTACACCTTTCCCTACCCTCCTGTCTTCTGCACACACTAGTGCAGAATATCCGGGCCCTCATGAGACCCGGCAGGGCTCCTTCCTCGGCAGAGCCTCCAAGCTCACTTCCTGAGATGCTGGAGTCTCTCAGGGGAGCGCTTGCTTTAACTCGGAATCAGCTCTGTGTTTCAGCTAAGCAGTGTGCAGGGATGGAGATCAGGAATCAGAGGCTCAAATAAGGTTCTCCAATACTGAGGTTAGAAACTGCAATCAGTAGGAAGAAGACACTGTCTTATTTTAAGACAGAGTCGTAGGCAAAATAATTTAAATATGATGTAAAGTTGCTATTTGAAGGTAATGTTCATCAATGTGATTGTAAAGCATTCTCCATATAGATGGTTAACCAGTGTGAAATACTGAAGCATGTAATACTAAAGAGATAAGTAGATGTCAAGAAAATGTGAGTCATTCTACAATATGGAAAATGAATATTGTGTTATAACTCTGACAAAATTGTAATTATCGTACTTCATTTTTCCTTGCCCACTGACTCTCAGATATTTGTTTGTTTTTACTGAAAATATTAGAAAAAAATTATTCTTTTGCTCCTTTGGTAACTTCATAGCAGGTTTCTTACGTGATAGTAAGAAATAATAATATATTGTATTTGAAATGCTGTATTCCATGAATGCCATCATTTATCATTCTTTTGCTTTGTGAAATAACCATCAGATCAGTATTTCTCTGATACACAGCTCCAATGATGGCCCTTATATGCATTTGCATGGAAAAGAGTACCCTGAAAATAAGCTCAAAACAATACTGCCATGAACTTAATATTTGTATTTTCTGAACAGTGGAGCCCTGGTAGCCTAGTGGTTACATGCTGAGCTGCCACCACCAGGTCAGCAGTTTGAAACCTCCAGCTGCTCAAAGGGAGAAACATGAAGTGTTTTTCTCCTTTAAAGAGTTATAGCCTGGAAACCCACAGGAGCAGTTCTGCTCTGCTGCCCTAGGGGGTTGCTATGAGTCAGGATCAATTCAACGTAGTGATGAGATGATGAGTTCTTAGAGCCTCCAAACTAATAACACTGGGGTGGGGGGTGGGGCAGGGAAGGATATGCGCGCACACACAATCACTAAAATATAGCAGTCGTATTATGAGTGCTACTATGTGTCCCTTTAAAAAGGTTGTTAACTTAGTGAAATTAAATGTAAGTGTGAAGAACTATAAATTGCTCCTACAAAAATGGGTACCCTTTACTATAGCTGATGTTTTCAAATACTCTGAAAATGGTCAATGATACATATGCAACAGTACATTCAAATTAGCCAATCAAGACAGCTTCTTTGTTTTCCCCTTAATATATATATTTAATTTATTTTGTTCTAACAGATCTTTGGTATATTGTTTTGATTTTAACTATACACTGAATGGAGTAGCTATCCAATTTGAAAACTAGGAACATCACAAAAGACAAAACCACATTTATCCCTAAGAATGTTGTGGTAAAAGGAATCCTCTTTTCTTGTTCCGAGGTCAGGCATGGTCCTTCCAGGGGGAGGACACGTTCTCTGTGGTCTGCTGAGTCCTGATGGAGATTAGAAAGGTGCTCCCCCCGAGTCATGGGTGCATAGAGAACTTCTCACATCAGTGAATTGTTCCTTCAATATATCTTTTTAATACATTGGCTGAGGTGGACGACTATTATTACTGCCAGGTGATACTTAAAGCATTTTATCTTGTATTTAGTTATATGTATTGATTTATTTTATTTTAACGTTTTCCAGATGAACCATGTTTGGGAGACAAGTCGATATTCTGTCAAATGGAGGTGCTGGCGCGCTACTGCTCCATCCCAGGTTATAATAAGCTATGTTGTGAGTCATGTAGCAAGCGCGGTGGCACGCTGCCACCACCTGACCTCCCAGAAGCTGCTGAAACTCAAGATGGTGCTATCTTTAACCCCACCGACTTCCCAGAATCTCTAGTGATGCCAACATCTTTGATTCCTTACCATTCAGAGACGCCTGCTGAGAAGAAGAAAGTGTTGAGTAGGATCTCAGCAGGGCAAGAGTCCAATGCATATGCTGCTTTCCGACCAAACAGTAAACTCGATGGTGCTCAGCCAGCGGGAAGCAAGACCCTGAGAATTGCCTCCCCCGCCACCAAGAACCGCCACCTCAGTTCATCTTCACAAATAGCTGCTTCTCCCTTCCTGGCAGTCAACGATTCCATGAGTGCTTCTTCTCCAAGAAGAACCTCAAGGAGAAATGAAAAAGTTATTGACAAGAGACGTCCTCTACGGTCATCCACCCTGGGAAGATGAGACAATGAATGTGAAAGCCATCAGAGGCACACCTGGACCACGCCCCTTCTTTTCATGGTGCATGCAGCTTGTGCAAAGTGGCTCTCGCCAGAGGTCACCCCTGCTGCTGTCTCTGTGTGCAAGAACAAAAAGTGCTGGTTCACTTTCGTGTGGCTTTCCTCCTCTTGTTGTCCATGGGCTCATGTGCCAGAATTCATTGGGAGAAAGCACCAAAGAGTATGAGCAGGAGGAAAATGTACTGCAAACTGTGTTGGCCACTCGCTAAAGGGAAATGGACTAGAACCAATTATGCCGATCCGCTGGTTTTTGTTTTTAAAAAGTTACAGTAAATATTTAAAAGACGTGCCAACAGTTTACACTTTTACAAGATATTTTGGGAGCAAGGAATCCTTAGACGTATATTTGTATTTATCTATATTAGAAATATTGTACAAGCAGATCTGCAGCTGTTGTGTAAATAATGTATATTGCAGAAATCAGTATTATTTTAAGAGGTGTGTTTTCAAATGATTGTTTACTATATTACATTTCTGGATGTTCTTGGTGCCTGTCATTGAGTATTGCCTTATTTGACTTTCTATGAGTTGATTTTCACACCATAATATTGCAGAGAAGAAGTTTGAATTACAGCTACAGACAATGCAAAAGGTTTTATTATAGGGTGCTGTTGAATCAACAATGTGATTCCTAAACTAGAGGGAAACAAAAATACATAAGCTACAGATGTATCGATTTGAGCTACCTATGGCTTTCTACTCTTGAAATTAAGAGTAGTAGGATGGGTGTCCGTGTCCTTGTAATCGCAGGGAACAAAGGACATAGTGAAAAACTGTGCAAGACAGAACTGGACCATTCTTATCAGGGCCTCACTAGGTACCCCAGAGATGCCCTGTGTTCTTGTGTTGTTTCTTATGTTCCCTTTATTGATCTATATAAACATTTATATACATTGCACTGCAGTTATCACAAGGGAAAAAAGGTTGGGTGACAACTCGTTGGTTGGTAGCTGAGAAAAGCATCCATGACACTCTAGGAAGGCGTGGGGCTTTGAAAGTAGGTCCAAGAAAGCATTTCTCAGAAGTTGGGATATTTCTTGTCCACATGGTTGATATCTAAATGTTCACAACCACAATGCATCTGACTGCAGTCACACGCTAGTCATTGATGTCGGTGATCCTCTTGCTCAGAGTGAAGCCAGAAATGCCCTCTCCCGGGAGCAGATGTAAAGTACTTGTATATAGGATCCAGACCCGAAGATATTTATTAAAAGTTGATTATTTGGATAGTATTTTTATGTACTAAATATTTACACTAATATCAATGGCCTATTTTGGTAAACTAGAGAGACATATTTAGAGATGCATGCTTTGTTCTGTGCACAGAGGAGACGTTTAAGCGAGTGACAGCAGCCAAATCAAGGAGTTCGTATGGAGAAGCTGCACTGTTTTGTAAGCCCTTTCGATTTTGAAAGTAGACACAAAGTTGATGACTTTTCCCCCTTTTTGGAAATATAAAAGAATATGGGCTCAGATAGCTTGCTGTTTAATGAAATAGGAATTTAGATAATGTTTAAAAGTAATTGTGGAAGAGATGAGTACTTCAGGAATTGCACTCCAACAAAAAGAAATATATGCGTTGTCAGCATTATCTTTTGGGGCTCAGGACCTGATTTGTTAAAATGTATTCTACAAACTAAGATGTAAGTCTGTTGACCCCACCAGAGCACATCGTGTGCAAGAACTTTTAAAGATTACACACGAATCACCTGACCTACTGACTTGATACCTCTAAAGAATCGCTGCTACTTGGTGCAAAATTTTGGAGAGCCAATAAATTCAGTTAGTTTCAGATGGTGCGACAATCCATGAACCTTGAAGAGAAGTTTGTTTGTTTTTTTCTAAAAATGTCCCCAGAATGAAATCCTCGCTAGTTTGCTTGAGTGTGCAGACCATACCACAGGGAAGTCAGTGTAAAGAAAGAGGGTCACCCACATACACCTCCGGAAAGACGTACATATTTGTTACAACTCTGACCTTGAAGTTTTCTCATCTACTAAGCTCAAATTCCTTGTTATCAAAGTGTACACTACTGATGCTGTTTGTTGTATTGGGAGCACGTAGCAATAAAAGTGTTAACAAAATATAGACCTGGCTGTGTAGATTTCATCATTAGATGTCTTTGGGGTGATGGAAATATCCTCCCCTCCTATAAAGTAGAAGTACGTGAAATCAATTTGCTTTACGCGGGCCTTTTCTGAAGAGAGGAAAATCCAGTTACAGTATCCCCTGTTTTCATGTCAGAGAGCTTCCCAAGGATTTTTTTTTAATACAGAAATAAGAGGATCTAGGAGTGGCATTATATTGATGTAAAATATAAAGAGAAGTTCTTTCTGTAGACCTGTGAAGAAGCCGAGAAATATGCTACTTATATTTAGGAGAAGGAAAGGGAGCCTCCACTTTGAACATATGCTGTCCTAGAATGGTGTGAATAGCAGGTGTTCATCAGAGGTTGTGCCTGGCTAGCAGAATACTGATGTAACTACGTCACTTATGACTCAGGAATTGAGGAGAGATGGGTGGGTGGGCGAGGCCTAAGAAAGGAGAGCCCTTCATTCCAGAACGAGGAGATTTTGTAGCATTGAGGTGACCGGCTTTAACCTTAAAGGTAGGCAGCCTCCAGTCTTAAGTTCATGAACCATTTGAGGCCTAGAGGACCTTGGGTAATCTCACGAAGTTTCCATTTCCTCATCTGTAAATTGGGAGACAGAATTGTCAGACATAAGCGAGTGATTGCTATGGGGAATGAGATCATGCATGGAAAGCTGTTTGCACAGGGATTGACGTACAGTTACTTCCGCAAATATTAACTCGATGTGATTGTCCTTGTGGTCCTCCTCTTCATTATGTGATGGAACCACAGCCTTCCTCCAGGGACCGTAAGGCATCTGAATTTCGGTCACTAGGTCTCATTGACGACAGTAAAGAACACAGTCCCAGGATGCAAAAGACAAGCAATCCGACAGCGGTACAGATGGGAGTTGGAAGCGCAGGGAATCTAGGACGGAGGAGCCTCTCAGGACCGGGGGTGACAGTGGCGATACCAGGAGGGAAAGGGGAGGTAGTAAGGGGGAATGGATCACAGGGAGCCACATATGGCCTCCTCTCTGGGGGACGGGCAGCAGCGGGGTGGGTGAAGGGAGGCGCCGGACAGTGTAATATAAGATACAATAATAATTTATAAATTATTAAGGGTGCATGGGGGAGAGGGGAGGGGAGGGGGAAAAAAAAAAAAAGGAAAATGAGCGGATTCCGGGAACCCAAGAGGCAAGAGAATTTTGGGAATGATGAGGGCAACAAATGTATAGATGTGCTTTACACAATTGATCTATGTATTGTGATGAATTGTATGAGCCCCAATAAATTGATTAATAAAAAATTTAAAAATATCCATGAAAGGGACCACTGACTAAAAATAATCCATTGCTACTAGTTTTGAGCTTTTAAAGTAGTCCTCCCTTTCCCTTTGCAAATGAATAGGGTAACATTTCTTTGAGGATGGTGATCGCACAACATTACCCCAAATTATTAAGAGGAAAAAATAGTGTTTCTCAGCCCTGTATTCTACTGTTAAAATATTAATACACTTCACAGAAATAAAAACATATGTCATTCCTACAAAGCTTTTATACATTTTCTTCATGAAGGAACTGCTTAAATATGAGCTTAAAAGATTCCAAACTAAACTCACTGTCAAGCTTACAGTGACCTTAGAGAGCAGGGTAGGCCTGCCTCTAAGTTTCCAAGACCAACTATGTTTTTTTCCCTTAAGTTTCCCATTATTTATTTCAATTAAATACTTTTTATTGGGGGCTCATATCTCTTATCACGATCCATATAAGCATCCATTGTGTCAAGCACATTTGTACCATCACCATTTTCAAAGCGTTTTCTTTCTACTTAGCCCTTGATATCAGCTCCTCATTTTTCCCCCTCCCTCCTCCACCCGCCGTCCCTCATAAATCCTTGATAAGTATAGATTATTGTTTTCACACCTTAAATCGTCCTCTGACACCCTTGACCCACTTTTCTGTTGTTCACCCCCCAGAGAGGGGGTTATATGTTGATCCTTGTGATTGATTCCCCCTTTCTCCCTCCACCTTCCCCTAATTCTCCTGGTAGCTCTATTCTCATTGTGGGCCCTGAGGGGTTTATCTAGCCTGGGTCCCCTGTGTTGTGGGCTCTTATCTGTAGCAGTGTGCATGTTCTGGTCTAATTCGATTTGTAAGGTAGAATTGAGGTAATACTAGCGGGGGGAAGGAAGCATTAAGGAACTAGAGGAAAATTGTGTGTTTCATTGGTGCTATACTGCATCCTGACTGGCTCATCTCTTCCTTGTGACCCTTCTGTGAGGGGCTCTCCAGTTGTCTACATATGGGCTTTAGGTCTCCACTCCACTCTCACCCTACCCCCAATGCCCATCCATAGTGGGTATGATTTTGTCTTGGGTCTTAGATACCTGATCCCATCCCATCGACACCTCACGATCACACAGGCTGGTGTGCTTGTTCCATGTGGGCTTTGTTGCTTCTGAGATAGATGTTTATCACTTGTTTATCTTCAAGCCTTTAAGACCCCAGAGGCTCTATATTTTGATAGGTGGGCACCATCAGCTTTATTCACCACATTTTCTTATGCACCCATTTTGTCTTCAGTGATCCTGTCAGGAAGGTGAGCATCACAGAATGCCGGATTATTAGAACAAAGTGTTCTTGTGTTGAGGGAGTACTTGAGTCAAGGCCTAATGCAAGACCAGCTCTTTATAAGAGGAGAAAACCTGTCTTTCTCCCACAAAGCTGCTGGTGGTTTTGAACAGCTGACCTTGCGGTTAGAAACCTAAAGCATACCCACTACACCACCAGGACTCTGTATACAGTCAACTGAAAAATTATGAAAATGTGGAGAAACCAAAATGTCAATCCCACGGTTAAAACGTTTTAAAGGGCAGGAGACTTGTTAAAGTCAAACTGATTAAAATTCAGTACAACCCCATGGAACCCACCTGAGGACCCACAGGCTTTATCAATAAATCAGTGTTGGAAACCTTGATATTTTGGATTCAGACATTTTGGAACATTCACTTAGAGCCAGATACAAAGTTTTAAAATTCTTTAAAATCAAAGAAAGCAAAAAGTTTCCTCGATTTGCTTACAAATCAAAGAAAGCAACCCACTAAAACCAAGTTGACATAAACAACAATTTTATATAGAAAACCAGATGGAGTAAATGTCTCGTAAGGCTGCAGAGTCACCACGGAGCCCAAGGATGAACTCGCCTAAGTGTGCCGCCGTCTTGATCCGTGCCTGAGGTATAAAATATTGCTCATCTACCTGGTGTCATCACAAGTGTTTGGTGACCTCGACTCAATTCTGATCCCAAGAGACTCTATGTACCTGTAACGCAAGGAAGCACTGCCCTGTCCTGGCCCCGCTCATTACGTGGGAGCCCCTTGGTGCAGCCACTGTGTCGCTCCATCCATCGAAAGCCATCCTCTCCTGCACTGCCCTGCTGCTTCACCTGCCCTGCTGTCCTTCTCCAGGGCCTGGTCTCTCCTGTCACCATGTCCAGAGGATGTGAGGCCACGTCTCCCAACCTTGGCCTCTAGGGAGCGTGCTGGCTGTACTTCTGACAAGACCGTAACAACTGATTCGTAGTTTCAGAAAATGTTTCATGTTTGATGAGTTTTTAGCCATTTGCTTTTTAACAATTCTGATCTGTGTGTATGTTTACATTTGTGTAATAGAATCCAAAACGAAATTCCAATCTCAAGGAATAATTTAGAAAAATTATTTCAAACCAGGAGTTCTTCTTATCAAGAGTGCTACCATCCGCCCCTGTAGGACATCCTCAAACTTTAAACCAAAATAACAGGCGTTTCATCAGTCCATTATTGAATGGATGAGTGATGCAAAATACATATACAAGTCATCATTTAACAAATTGAAGATGCAAAATACAGACACACATACATACCTCTATGCAAGGGATTTGTTGTTTAGAGAGTTACATGGAAAGACTCACGAGCAGTTCAAGAGGGAAGCATCTTCCCCAGGCTGGAGCAGAAAGAAGTAATAGGCCTGTTTTCTATGACAAAGAGGCAGAGTTCTAAACTTCAGAAGCTATGTGGCCTGGATAATAAAATCCTAGACTATTGGTTTAAATCCCAATGGTACAATACATTTATTGTAACTGGGGAAAATTATTTAATATGATTATGCCTCAGCTTTAAAATGGGGCTCTTTAACTTCAATAATATAGCAAAAGAATGAACTCAGTGTTTGATAAATATTATATGCTCAATAAAGGTTGATATTTATGGTACAGAAGGATGGAAGCAGAGAGTTGTATAAAGCATGCATTTAATGCAACACCCTTTTTAAATAGGCTCTACTTGTCATACCCCCCTCTTGTCTGTTAGTGTGTCACACTGTGGTGGCTTGTGACTTGCTGCGATGCTGGTCACTAAGTCATTGGCATTTCAATTGTCAACAGGGTCACCCAAAATGAACAAGTTTCAGCAGAGCTTAGCTTTCAGGCTCAGAACAGACAGCAAAGAAGGACTCAGCTCCCCACGTTAGATGAAGGAGCAGCTGCAAAGCCTTCTGCATAGCTTTGAAAGTTGTCCGATTCTGAAGGCCTAAAGAATGGAAACACTCTCACCACTGGTCCTGATGGGATCATCTGTCCTGGATTCCCTGTATCTCCAGTTCCCGCCTGTACCAGTGTACATCCTCCAGTCCAGCCGGATTTGCAAGGTAGAATTGGGATCATGATAGTGGGGGAAGGAAATATTCAAGAACTAGAGGAAAATTGTATGTTTCATCCTACCCAGATGGAATCCACAGAAAAGAAATTGACTACATCTGTAGGAACACATGATGGAGAAGTTCAATAGCAGCTAAAACCAGGAGAGAGGCTGATCGTGGAACAGATTGTCAATTGTTCATTCAGGATAAAGCCAAAGATAAAACAAATCCATGAGAGCCAGAATACGACCTTAAGTCGATCGCACGTGAATTTCAAGAATACCTCAAGAACAGATTCGATGCATTGCACAGTAATAACAGAAGACCTGATGCACTGTAGGAAGACGTCAAGAACATCATTCATGAAGTAATCAAAAAGCCATTAAAAAGACAAAAAAGAAAAGAAAAATCAAAGTGGATGTCCGAAGAGACTGAAACACTGTGAATTATAGAGTAGCTAAAGCAAATGAAATAAATGATGAAGTCAAGGAGCTGAATAGAAAATTTCAAAGATACTGCTAAAGACAAAGACAAAGAATATAATGAAATATGCAAAGACCTAGAATTAGGAAATTCAAAGACAAAAACATGCTCAGCATATCTTAATGACTCAAGAAAAAACGCAAGCCTTGAGTTGCAATCTTGAAAGATTCTATAGGCAAAATATTAAATGATGCAGGAAGCATCAAAAGAAGATGTAAAAAATACAAAGAGTCACGGTACCAAAAAGAAGTTGTCAACATTTCACCATTTCTGTAGGTAGCGTATGAGCAAGAACCAATGATACTGAAGGAAGAAGTTCAAGCTGCACTAAGTGCATGAGCCAAAAACAAGGCTGTGGGAATTGATGGAATAACAACTGAAATGTTTCCAAAAGCTGAAGAAACACTGGAAGCATGTACTCCTCTATGCCAGGAAATTTGGAAGACAGCTACATGGCCAACTGACTGGAAGAGATCCATATTTGTGCCATTCCAAAGAAAGGTGACCCAACAGAATGCTCGAACAAAGTACCTGATATCACACGCAAGTAAACTTCTGTTTATCATCCAACAATGGTTGCAGCATACGTTGATTGACAGGGAGCTGCCAGAAGTACAGGCCGGATTCAGAAGAGGATGTGGAACAAGGCATATCATTGCTGATGTCAGATGGATCTTGGCTGCAAGCACAGAATGCTAGAAAGATGTTTACTTGTGTTTTATTGGCTATGCCAAGGCATTCAACTGTGTCGATTATAAGAACCTATGAATAACCTCGAGAAGAATGGGAATTCAGAATACATCATTGTTCTCCCATGGAACTTGGACCAAGAAGCAGTTGTGTGAAAAGAATAAGGGAATAATACTATGTGGTTTAAAATCCGGAAAGGGCTGCAACAGGGTTGTCTCCTCTCATCCTACGCGTTCTAACTGTATGCTGAGCAACTCACCAGAGAAGATGATTTGTATGAGGAAGAATATGGCATTAGAATTGGAGGAAGGCTTATTAACAACCTGGGATATGCAGATGACACAATCTTGCTGGTTGAAAGTGAGGGGGATTTGGAGCACTTGCTGATGAAGATCAAAGATTTCCACCTCCAGTGTGGATTATGACTCAATGCCAAGAAGACCAAATCTTCACAACAGGACCAACAGGTAACATCATGATAAATCCAGAAAAAGTTTAAATTGTCCAATATTTGTCTTTCTTGGATCCACAGTCAATGCTCATGGAAGCAGCAGTCAAAAAATCAAAGGCAAGTTACATCAGGTATATCTGTTGCACGAGACCTCTTTAGAAAAGTATGGAAAAGCAAGAATGCTAGAGGAACAAACTGAGCTTCCCCCAAGCCACGGTATTTTCAATTGCTTCATATGCGCATGTGAAAGTTGGACATTGAGTAAAGAAGACTGAAGAAGCATTGACTCATTTGAATTGTGGTGCTGGAAAATTACATTGAAAATATCATGAATTACAAATCGATCTGTCTTGGAAGATGTATGCCCAGAGCACTCCCTACAGGCAAGAATGGTGAGACTGTGTCTTACATACTTTGGACATGTTTTCAGAAAGACCAGACCCAGGGATGGGACATCATGTTTGGTGAAATAGAAGGGCCAGGAAGGAGGGGAAGGCCCTCAAGGCTATGGGTCGATAATGTGGCTGCAACAAGGGGCTCAAGCACAGGAACAATTGTGAGAAGGGTCCAGGGCCAGGTAATGTTTCCTTCCATTAAGCCTAAGGTTGAGTTGGCTCAAAACCAAATCATTGGCCTCTAACAACAACAACAACATATGATTATTATGAATAAGAATTGACTCGTACAGGAGATTTTAGTAACAATAATGTAGCTTACTGGATCATGATTATTTATAAATGTGTGTTCATATACGTATATATGTTCAAATGTGGTTGTATGTATATGACATGTATTTTGCATATATTTCTGATTGTATCTCCAAGCAAATATTCTGAGTGATAAACAGCACATTAGAATAGAAAAAGTGGCACAGATGGCCCTAACATCTGACATCAACATCTTAATTTTAATAGCTTCTAAGCTTCAGAATGTTATTAGAGAATAAATTTGAAATGTTTTCCTTATCAAATGTCTCCTTTAACAACTCTAATTTATCTTGTACCATTTGCTGGTGGGCTTTTTGGCTGTAATGTAAATTAAAAAACAATAATATAAAATTTATGTAACAAAAAATTCCATTTTTACATCATGGATGTGATTGGACCTGGTGTGGCCGGGACCAAGGAGCAGCACTTAATTGTCAAAGGCAAGGTGAGTGTGCTTATAACACTTAAACCAATAATTAGAATAATCTGACTCAAATATACCTATAGTGTTGTTTAATGGTCATGCTATTCCAAGTACTATGGAAAGTCTATAAATATTCATCTATAGAAGTGAAAGAGTTCTACATTAGGTGAATAGAAATCTTATTTGAATCAATAAAACAGAGAGTTACAAACCTTCAATCAATGCCTGGGCTTGAGCGGCTTTACAGACCTACAAAGGCCCCTCTATGCAGCAGAGGCCAAACAAGAGATGGCGTGCGTGGTAGGGTGTTGTGTCACCTTGACTTGGCAAAGGTTCTCAGTGGTTTGGCACTTAACATGTAGTATTCTTCCCGCGATGAGAACTCCTCAGGGATGTGGCCCACTTCCATTATACGTAGACTCTGTCGAAAAGCTTGCTTGCTTTCTGCTGAGTCTTTCGTCTGTGTTTAGCTGATCATCTGACCCCGGATTTGCTGGACATGAGCCATCCGCCTACTACTTTGCATGCTTTCCCAGGACTTAACAGCAGCCTACCATCTTACCTGTCAACCTTAGATTCACATGCTTCTGCAACCAGAAGCTTGCTGTCTGACCTGCCGTCCACTCTTGCAGCTATATGAGTCAGAGGCCTCCAGCCTGACATCTGACCCAGGGACTTGCAACTTGCCATCTCCATAATTTTGTTAGTCATCTCCTTGATATAAACCCATGTGTAAGCAAACATATGCAAAGTCTTAATTTGTGTTCTCTCTTTATCTTCTCTGGGTTCTAATATCCATTGCAGCAGCTACAAAGAACTCACAGGCAAAATTCATGATTAAAGGATTTATTGAGCAAGTTAAAAATTTGTAATGAAAGCGAGACATGCTCTAGGTTAAGTTATTTGTCAGAACATGTTAAAAAGCCTGCCAATAAATGCCCAGAAGGTTATAAGCCTCATTCTGAAGGTATTCAGCTTAAGCTCCATGGGCCAGCAAACCTAGTTCCCTAAATTAAGTGCCCAGAGGCACCCCATTGCAGTAAGCTTCACCCCAAAGGCCCTCAGCTCCACTTCCATGGGCCAATAAGTGCAACTTCTCCAGCTAAGTGCCCAGAGGCATCCCTTTCTACAAACCAGCCTTCTGCACAAAAGCACTCATCTTTCTTGCTCCATCCTTCTCTTCTGTGCTCTGGTCCTGGCCCGCCTGCTGCTCCTCTGACGGTGTACAGTTATCTTCTGGATCCAGGAGGCTCACTGAGCAGGGATCTCGGGTTCAAAGGACACTTTCCACTCCTGCTTCTTGCTGGTCATGAAATCCCTCTTTGTCCTTCTCAAGGGGCTCATGTTATACACCAAAGAACAGCATTCCAGGGAATCCTTTTCACAGCCACTCACAGGTGAATCCTATCAGTATCTTACCTCACTTTCTTAACAGACCTCGCAGGAAACAGTCATTTTGTGAGTTAGAGACTTTTCTAGAAGAGCCACGTTAAATTATTAAGTAATTCACTTTACCTGTAGGCTACCCCATGGCTCTTGTAGACATTTTCCTTCCAGACTTAAGGATTAACTCCACCCATTAAAATTGTAAGCCAGAAACGCCGTGCCTTTGTATTTTGTTTGTTTGTTAAAAGGTCATTTTATTGGGGACTCTTACAGCTCTTATAACAATACATACATCAATTGTATGAAGCGTATGTATACATATGTTGCCATCATTATTTTCTAAACGTTTACTTTCTATTTGAGCCCTTAGTATCAACTCTTTTTTCCCTCCCCATCCCACCCTCATGACCCCTTGATAAATGATAAATGATAGTTGTTTTCATATCTCACGCTGACTGCTGTCTCCCTTAATATCCAACTTCTATATGGCCTGTCCCTTATAACCCAGTGTTGAAGCCTGATGTGACGAGTCTTCGTTTCTGATTGCACCTTTGCATCCACAAGCACGCATGCGTCAGCAGAGTGCAGTCTAAAGCAGGCCAATCGGAACAACGACAGCAAGGTGCACAAGCCACACAGTGAGTCGCCTTTCTCCTCCTTTCACCAGGTTCTGACCATCTCAGCCTTCGTCATCCATGCAAGATCAATTGGCACCATCTGCAAGCTTTGGGATCCCCCTGCCCCACACTGCTACACTTCAGACCAGCTTTCCCCGGGGGCTAAGACGTGCCCATTTCCTCAATATTCATTCCACTCCTTAAACTTCAAGCCAGTCAACTTCTCTCATCTTTGCCTTCTGTGGATGACTAGTACTTCGTGGGGACTAAGAAGCAGTCCAGCCCAACATTCCCCCTGCGTTGCCCCACTTCCGTTCGGCGAGCAGGGCCAGGCAGTTGCCATAGGAACACACCAAACTCGCTGTTGCCTTTAGGTTCCGTCCTAACCCCAACCAAACTCACCGCCATCGAGTGGGTTCCAGCCCATGGGGACCTTATAGGCCAGGGTAGACCTGCCTCGGTGGAGTTCTGACGCTGCAACTCCTTACAGGAGTGGAAAGCCCCATCTCTCTTCCAGGAGCGATTAGTGGTTCTGAACTGGTGACTTTGTGGTTAGTAGCCAAACCCATAACTACTGTGCCGCAGGCTCCTAACATTCAAGCCTAGAAGGGACTTGCTTTCTGCTGGGCACACATGTAACCTGCCTGCGTTGATGCATCTAAAGGCAAACTGCTTGCTCACGTGTTTCAAAAGTCAAATCGTCTTTTTCTCTGTAGGTCCTCCCTTCAAAGAGAAAACTCCGGTTCTAACAACAGTTCTGGGTGCTCAGGGGTTTTTTCTAAGCCCCTTACACTACCTTGACTTCAAACAAAAAAGCCTTTTCTTTTCAAGCAATTCTTAACTCCCCTTTTTTCATATTTAGTCAAATATAGGTTGAGGCAGACTTTTAAGATCTTGTCATCATGATTAATGTCTTGTAATCATGATTGATTTCCTATAATGCTATGCCAGGTAGGAGAAATTTTGAGGATCCGTTGTGAAGCCAAATAAGCATCTAACCCTTAATCTTTTTTAAATAATTGCATGAGTAAGTTGGAAATAAGGAAAATCAAGGAAAAATTGATGCATTTGAATTGTGGTGCTGGAGAAGATTATTGAAACTACCGTGGACTCCCAGAAGGACAAACAAATCTATCTCTGAAGAAGTACAATCCGGGTGCTCTTTAGAGACAAGATGGCAAGGCTTTCTCTTACAGACTATGGACTGGTTATCTGGAGAGACCAGTCCCTGGAAAAGGACACGGTGCTGTGGAGGGTCAGTGTAAAAGAGGAAGGCCCTGAAGAAGATGGATTGACACTCTGCCTGCAACAGTGGGGTCAAGCCTGAGAACAATTGCGAGGAAGGCACAGGCGAGCAACATTTTGTTCTGTTGTGCGTAGGGTCACTATGGGTGGGAACCAACTCGATGGCACCAAACAACAACAACAAAATACAATAATCCCTTATCCACCCTTGGACCATAGCTACCTATGTACATATGACCGAGGGCTCTGGCGGGATATTCCAGAAGGCACTGGCCTCCTACTAATCTTTGAAGCTTCATTGATTTTACTTCTCTGGAGAATCCAGCTTAAAACAGATAGTCATTGGAAATTTAGAGTACTCATGTTTACTTGTAATGAAATAGGGAGAGAAAAGGCCTTTGATCCTCTGTTTTCAGAACTTAATCTACAGTGTACTCTTTTTCTGTACAATTTACACCATCCATTTTGGCATCCTGTAGGCATTTATAAAATGTAGAGCCTAATAATATCTAATATGCTGCTAATATGTTAATAAAGTTCTATTAATAATGTAATAAGGTTAATAACTGTTCTATTATTAGAACAGTTCTGTTCTTTTAATTATGATTGATCTCAGCAACGTCCGATGCATAGTAAGCACTGCTATTGCTTCTATCAATTTATTGTAAGAAATCCTTGATGTTTTCATTTAATGTTCTATTTATTGAGTTCCATTAATAACCCTTTACATTTTATTTGTTTCTCCAAGTCGCTAGTCTTTGAATTGTATATAGGTGACCATATTCTTCTACAATAAGACCCTTAGGAATATCTGAATACTAATTTCAGTGTTATGCAGCAAGAAATATATGCAAATTTCTTATGCAAATGAGACATTCCATTAAACATTTACAAATGGGCAAAAAATGTTGCCACACATTTTAATGCATCAAGTAGCTGAGAACAGTGACATAAAGAATAAAGAGTAGAACATTCACCACAACAGTCTTTGTCTATTATTCTCTGGTCATTTCTGTCACATGTAGATTTTTACTACTCAATGGTTACTATGTTACCCACCACTAATTACATTTGCATATACATCTCTCTCTATATATCTAGCTAGCTAGCCAGCAATCGCACACACCCAAACTCCCTCTCTCCGTTTTGTTCCTCTATTGTAGCACTTCTCAAACGATTGGTCGCAACCCCTTTGGGGGTCGAAGGACTCTTTCACAGGGGTCGCGCGAGATTCATAACTAGCAAAATTACAGCTATGAAGTAGCAACGGAAATAATTTTATGGTTGGGAGGTTATTACAACCTGAGGAACTGGATTAAAGGGCCGCTGCATTAGGAAGGTGAAGAACCACTGCTCTATAGTGTTGCAATAAAAAATCTCCCCAAGTTTTAGTTTTAATAAAGTCTTGTGAAAACATCCACGTGGATGAGGAGGAGGATTGCTCTCCTACAAACATCGAATATTCTTGAAAACTCACCTTTAGAGGAAATAATCTTTGAAACCCCACAATGCTAAGCAGCTACTGCTTGAAGTTCTCTGAACAGCCCCGCCAACTTCGGGAGCCTTGTGACCAGGCTGCAGATGTTTCCTTCAACAAAAAGCACCACTCACTTTCCATGGAAGCTGATCTGTGGTTGTGGTTGTCTCCGTGTTTTCATTGACGGAGCTATTGTCAGAAATCCTGAAAAGAAATGATGCCAATTGGACTATAGTGTTGGCAGCAAAGCTAGTCACCAACGCTAAGTGAGGTTTACCAGAGATGAATTTTGTCCTCCATGAGAATCAAAGTATGAAGGCAAAGGGTGGAGAAGGAAGCGCTTGGCAGCCTTCTGGACTCCGTCTACATCAGAGTGCATCTGCTTCCCACGTCATGCAGAGCGCCTCACATGAAAACAAAAGAATGCCTCCACCATGGCTTTGAAGTGATTTGGCTATGAGCAATTAAAATGATTAGCAATTGGCTGATTTATCTGACATCATGCTTCTGTGGAATTCCTCCCCAGAAATAAAAATCTATTTTACAACTAGTTTCCAGTGTAACAGAAATATGATGAATGTCAGATGGAAGAATAGCAGAGATGAATACTAGATGGCATAATGTATTTTTAGAGTATAGTTTTACTTTACTGCTAGTGAGCCAAGTGTATTGTTTCCAGCTTGAAAAATGTTACCGACCACCCAGAGAGCATGCAGTCCTTGGACACTAGGCCCCGAGTCCCTAACCCATAAAATAGAAGCAGGCCTGGCAAACACCAAGCCTCACCCACTGCGTCTGCCGGGTGGCCTTCAGAAGACGGGCCTTCAGGGAACGGAGTGCCCAGAAGCTTTGCTTGAAGTGCTGTCCACTTGGTGCATTCAGGGAGCCGATTCCTCTTTTCAACATTACATAATCTTGAAGGGCAAGATTATGAAATAATCATGTTTATTATTTAAAATAAGGCTTTACCTAGAGAATTGTATTTCTCTTCTGATGGAATGCGTTTAATTACAGGTGACTTGGTTTCTCTTTCCCCAAAGTCTCCACAGATAGGCTCTCCTTGAGTCTGGCTAGGAGCGCAGGGTTGCAGTCTGGGTCCCTCTGAGGTGGGTCCACATGACGGTACCTGACATGTGTCACCTGAACATGGAAACAAGGTGAACCATCCAACTCAGTTCTGTCCATTGTTGTCAGCTGTTACCTGTGGAGTCACTGAGTCCGAATCAAAGACGAGGATTTGAAACTATTGACTCAGTTTCCAACTCGAAGCGACTTCATGAACTTCAAAACTCAGTGCTGCCTGGTGCTGCCTGCGAATCAAGCCTGGATCTCCTAGGGGAAGAACTCTAGTCCTGAAACACCAATGTGTCACAAACAAATGCTTAGGTTTCTTTAAATTTCAATGAGACAGTTACCAACAATTCTTTTGTATATGAACTGTGGATTCCCTTACACTTTCTGATGACTCGTGATTTACACAAAGCAAAATTAGAGAAAACCTGGGACTCAGCCATACCCACACACACACCACACATGCTCTTCTTGCAGCAGCCAGGCATAGGTGATGACAAGAATTATGAAAGCCTGTGTTTGGGTCCGCCAGGAGAATTTACAAAATAGTTTCGGCACCATGATGTCACTTAAACTTCCTGCTAGCCATGTAATATAGATAGCACTTTAGAGATTTCTGACCATATTTACTCATTTATTTGCATGATAAGGTATTCTTAATCCAATTTTATTTGGGGTACATACTTGTATATTAGCAACAAGATATGTGATAGGCAAAACTTTATCAGACAAAATAATAATAATTCATAAATTATCAAGGGTTCATGAGTGGTGGGGGAGCAGGGAGGGAGGGGGAAAATGAGGAACTGATACCAAGGGCTCAAGTATAAAGCAAATGGGGTAAGAATGATGATGGCAACAAATGTACAAATGTGCTCGACACAATGGATGGATGGATGGATTATGACAAGACTTGTATGAGCCCCTAATAAAACGATTAAAAAGAAAAACTTTATCAGAAAGATGAATAAATCTTTAGCAATATGTTGAGTGAATGAAAATAAAGACATTTTATTGCAGAGAAGTGACATTTTAGAAGTTTTTATATCATATTATAATAAAAGATGTCCCAATTATTAATGAGAAAGATGAAAGTTACTTGAAAATGAAACAATATTATTTCCTCATTTCTATATTTTGGATTATGATTAATGGAAACACATGAAAATTATATTCATTCAATTGGATTCATTTGTATTCACTTATCTTCATTTCTAGTCACTTGAATTTCCTTTTTAGTCAATTTCCTCTTCGTGTTCTTTTTCTGCTTTTCCATTAGGTTGATACACTCTTTCTCAATGATTTCAAAAGCAGTCCCTGATTCAGGATAGTAGTCATTGACTATCAAACACGGTTCAAGTATTGCTCCCCATCCAATAGTTCCCTCTGTCCAGAAGAACCTTTGTAGCAATGAGGGTCAAATTGAAGCTACTATATGAAAAACACAGTTGTGTAAAGTAGATGTTTATTTCTCACAAAATTTAATATGATGGCAGTTCATTGGGAACCTTATTTAGTAACCAGCTGTCTTTCTTCTTCCTCTTTTTTGTTTTAAGCCCCTCTTTTTCCTTTGAATTTTCCCCTTTGCCCTGGATCAAGATTCAGCAAACTAGCCAAAGCGGGCCTTCCACCTGTTTTGGTGAAGAAAAGTTTATGGGGACATGTTTTTGGCCATTTGTTATTGTGATTTGACAAATCTGTGATAATAGAAAGTGAGGGTTATTGAGACTGAGACAAAGCTTACAATACGTACTATCTGGGAAAGTTTGCCAGCCTCTGCCTTAGAGGAGTCCGCTTGTCTTCATGGTCCAAACAGACGAGTGAGCAGATCCATGTATCAGAAGGTGGGCAGTGAAAAGAGAGAGATCCGGCCCAAACAAATTGTCTCAAAACTAAGGAGAACCTGGAAAATACACACGTCACTTCTTCTCACGTAAATTGGTCAGGTTTACTCACCTAGCCAAGGTTCAAGGTGATCCTGCAGTCAAGTTGACCCAGATACATGATAAGGAAATGCCTCTCCATCCTGTGATAACCCCAGGATAGCTTGTGGATCAAGCTATTGTGATCCATCTGGTTTTCATTGACTGGGTTTTTAAAAAGCCTATCACCAGAATGTTCCTCATAGTCCCTCGGACTGTAGAAACTCTGACGCCGCCTGCCCAGCATCACAGCACCAGGAGAACTCTGCTGCCACATGGTGACAAGGCTGCACAGGAGGTACAGTGGCTGTTTACAAGTTTGCCCTTGGGCTTGTGTGAGTTTTATTCCATACAGTACTGTATTTGAAGGAATGCTTTGAGTTTGAATAATTAATTCTGTCTGTGGTTTGTCATAACATATCACATAGCAGGTGAGGGAAGTCAGACTATTTGATATTGAAGAAGATGAAAGAATAGGTGAGTTTCTTTACTGGACATGTTAGCCCTGAGTAGTGACTTTGGGTGAACTTTCACCTGTGTTATATTGTCAATTAGTTATGGAAGCTCACATGTACATGAAAGCATCTAAATACTAACTGAATTCAACATGAAATAAAATTGCAAGCCAGGAAAAATGGCATTAGAATGAATTAAAATTGGATATCAGGGATATGTCATTGCTTTGCATAGACTTCTAGATGAGGTTTTTAATTCCCCTTTTACTTTCTTTCCTCTTTGTACTATAAACTTTTCAAAATAAAGAATCTGCTTCAAAATCATGATCATGTTTTCCTGAATATGTTGATGAAGAATAACGGACTTTGATAAGTTGGATGTCTCAGTAAATGTTTTTAATTTTTGAGCTTGCTACTCTCATATCTTCAATGTTTCCTAAATAAACCATTTGCAATACTGTTGTGAATTGATATAAAATATAAAAATTACCCAATAGTAATTCTTGTTTTTCTACAAAGTAACCCACACAAACACATGAATTGATATTTTTATCTTGATTACTATATTCATATATAGAAACGTTCATTTTCATTGTTAGCCACAAAGCATTATCCGCCAATCCTTGGAGTTGTCAGCAGCTTTCCATATGACCTTGCTACCTTGGATTCATTTGCCAATGTAGCCAGAAACCTGCCATCGGACCTGCCAACTGGCGATCGTCAGCTATCCCTTTAGCTATTAATATAAAGAGAAGCCTGTAGCCTGACATCTGACACATAGACTTGGCACTTACCTGCCTCTGAACCGTGTCGGAGTTGTGAAGAAGGTTGGAGGACAGAGAAGGCACATCTGGCTTCCGCCTCATAGGAATCATACTTGAGCTCCTTCCTCTTTAGAAAGTCAGAGGAGTTCATACACACCCCCTCCTTAAAACAACTCTCATTTCCACACAGCACGAATAATGGCTCACTATCAGGGGAGACCTGTTGGGTTTGAACCAACAAACTTTCGGTTAGCCATACAGCACTTAATCACAGCACCACAGGGCTGCCAGCAAAGAGAACTCTCTGGAAAGGAATAGCATATTTAAAAAGACAGTCAGGTAAAATGAAGGAAACGTGAGATAGATGGGTGCAGTGGCTACATCCATGGGCTCAAACATCCCCAAGGTTGTGAGGAGACGTGCAGCACAGGCTCTAATTTATTCAGAGCATATGTTTTTTGTTTTTCCAGGATACCAGTTAATTTGTTCCTGGATGGTTTGTCCTTCAAAAATGATCCAAGGACAGAATAATTGTGGTATGCACAGCTTTCTTTAAAACAATGAAAACAAACAAACAAAGCAAATCAACAGCAAAATCATATAATACATAGGGATACCATTGACTTCATAATCAATAGCAGCACAGTGTTAAAATTTCATTTTGGATTGTAGATTTACCTCTGAGTTAATCTCTGGAGCTACAGTAGTAAAAGATGAAAAAACATGATTTTTTGTTCAGCTGTTTGGTTATGAAAATGCTAATGAATACTGAAATGGGCAAAAACCGCTGAGGAAAAAGCAAAGCAATGCTGGAGCTCCTCTGAGCTGCATAATTAGGTTTTATCAATGGAATTCATATTCTTAAGGAGTTCATACTTAATTCATTAAGTGCAAAATCTCATTTCTTATGTATATTTGGATAATTACCAGGTCCTTCCTAAAATGCCATCGTTAAGTTATGCCATAGTGTCAGGGAAAATAACAACCATATTCTGTCGAACTGAGGTTGGCCTCTGTTTGCATCATGGTGGATGTGGAACACGGCTTTCATTTACTGGTCCACCTCACCAACGCCTCAGGAAATGCTTTGTCACCTTTTACCTTGTACATCTTCTCAGAAAGACTCTGGACCAGATGGATCAACACTGTGGCTGCCACATGGCGTCAAGCACCACAATTATGACGATGGTACAGGCCCACCGGGGATTTATTTTCTCTGTTGAACAATGACTAACTGTGAGAACATTCTCTAAAACAGTGCTTGAGGAAGAGCCACTACGGTGAGAAGTTACTCAAAAGGCCACTTCGGAGTCGGTAGAACTGGTCACAGTGATGTGAATAAAGTAAAGCCCTGAAGCCCTTACTTCCTAAGGAGGCGCACTCACAATGAAATGGCAGCCGCGTAATATCCATGGCATGAATATGCAAAGTCACAGTACAAAAGGAATTTGTCAACGTGCAGCCTTTTCACACAATCAAAGATATGGGTCCAGAAAAACCTCCCTGCTTCATTAGGGAAAAACCAGCCTCCAGGAATGGACAGCACCAATCCAGTGTTTCAGTGAGAGAAGCCATGCAGAAAATGCTGACTCGTGTGCACTAGATATTTGGATGACAGTTATCTGACCAACTTACTGGAAGAAACCCATATTGTGCCCCTTTCAAAGAAAAGTGATCCAACAGAAAGTAGGGAGCTGCCTGGTGGTGACTTGGTCCTGCCTTGGGCTGCAATCCCCACGGTCAGCAGGTAAAACCGCCAACAGCAGCTCCGGGGAGAATGAATGGGTTTTCTCCTCGTGTACACGGTTCAGATCTCGGAAATCCACAGAGGGGTCACTATGAGTCAGCAATGACTTGATGAGAGTGAGTTTGGAGTTTGGAGATCATTAATATTGCACATTAGAGTTTTTAGATCATTAATACTAATAATGCATTAATAATAATAAGTCAAATTTTGCTGAAAATGATTTTAAAATGGTTTCAGCTGTACATCAACTGCCAGAAATTCGAGAGGACTTGTAACAAGAGCTATCATTTCTGACATCAAGTAAATCTTAGCTAAAAGCAGAGACTACCGGGAGGATATTTACCTGAGCTGAATGGCCTACACAAAGGCATTGCAATGTGCGGGTCGTAACAAATTGTGGATAACATTGCAAAAAATGGGAGTTCTAGGGTTAATTGTGCTCGTGCAGACCTGTATATAGTTAGCTGCTTCAGTCGAGCATGATTTTAAAACTACCAGCAGCTCCGTAGCTAGTGGCTGGGCTTTCTGCTCCGGTAAACAGCTACAATCTCGGGAACCCACAGAGAGGTCACTGTGAGTCAGAAGTGAGTCTACGACAGCGGCCTTGGTTTGGTTCTTGTGGTTTTCCTGAGAAGCGACGGACTGTTTTAAACTATTCACTTGTGAACTGGAATGCTTTTATGGGCTTAGAAAGCCTTCGCTTTTCTCCTCAGAAGCGGCTGGGGGTTTACACTGTCAGCCCGCCACGGAGTACTGCTGTGCCACCAGGCCTCCGTGTGCAAGCTGGACAGCAAAGACACAAGGCCAACGAGTGCCTGATGCTTTGCAACTATAACATAGGCACAGCATATTGAATACATTATGAACTGCGGAAGTATGAAATTGCTCTTGGAAGAAGTTCAGCCAGAATGCACCTTAAGCGTGAGAAAGGCAAGGCCTTGTCTCGTGTTCTCTGGGCACGTTATCAGGAGGGAGGCATGTCTCACCCTTATGGTGTCTACCTTTTCAATGCTATCTCTTTTTTACCTGTAATCCTGATTCTGATTCACTTAAAATTTTTTGAAAATTAAGAAAATAAAAAGGAGTAAGTTAAAGACTTCTCTTTAGACTTCCATGGGGAAGGGAAAGCGGCATGAGGTACATTCACAGATTCACAAGTGGCGTGTGAATCACAAAGGTGTGTGTGTGTGTGTGTGTGTGTGTGTGTGTGTGTGTGTGTGTAGGAGGAGGAAGGGTGGAAGAAAGTAGGGTGAAAGAACAATAGAAATAGATGGGTTTGGGGTTGGTTGTTTTGTCATTACTGAGAAGGTGAGGCCATGCAGACTTATGCTGTAGAAATGAAAACTCTCAAAGGTCCGAGGCTCAGAGGTGGAAGCTATGATAAAGGACAGACAGTGGAGAAGTGGATGAAGGGAGACGTCGGACGGTGTAAGATATGACAAAATAATAATAATTTATAAATTACCAAGGGTTCATGGGGACAGGGGGCGTGGGCAGGGAGGGGAAAACTGAGGAGCTGATACCAAAGGCTCATATAGAAAGCAAATATTTTGAGAATGATGAAGGAAACAAATGCACAAAAGTGCTTGACACAATGGATGGATGGATTGTGATAAGAGATGTATGAGCCCCTCCTAAAATGATTAAAAAAAGAAAAGAAAGAATGGCAAGATTCGTTCTTTTGATTCATGTACTTAGGGAGCACATTGTAGTGTTACCGGAAGTCAGGTTCTTGGCTTACCAAGAGCAAGATTTCCAACGGGAAGCCACAGGGCATTACAAGATCATTGTATTAGGGACTCCTGAGAGGAGGAAATCCTTACCGTGAGAGCCCGCTAGAGCTCTGGATCCCAAAGTGCCTCACTCGATCCAGTCCCGCAGTCATGTCATTGCCAGGTGGAGAGCTGGTTGAAAACTGTCCCTGCCATCGAGTCTGTGCCAACTCATAGTGACCCTGGCACAAGGAGGAAGTGCCCTTAGGAGTTTCTGAGACTGGGACTCTACTCTCTCCCTCAGAGCGATTGGTGGTTTCAAAGTGCGAACCTGACCCTTAGGAGGCCAAGTGTAATCACTACACCACCAGGGCTCCCTGCTGCCTTCCACGATCCATTCCACTGGTCAGGAGGACTCATCCCAACCTTGAGCAGATATGGACTGAGATAAGCCAATGGGGTTCTGCCACTCAACACCTATATAATCCAATGTTGCACCCCCAGATGTGGTTGGCTTCCTCAAAGCATAGGCAAACCACTGGGTGATGGAAATGTTAGGTAGCCAGAATAGGGACTAAGGGGTGTTATCTCCCCAATGCCTGCATAGGGCCACAACAAAGGGGTTGACACGAAATCAAGCACACTAATTAGACACCTATGGAAAGACCCAGTGTGAGCATGCTGAGGCTAGGATCCTCTAAGCACTGGTGAAACCAAGCTTGGCCACAAGCTAGACACGTGACTTCACACAGGTGGGCCAGTACCTTCACTTCACCAGGCAGAGTTGATAAAAGCCTGCCGCAGGAAGGTCAAGCCTCTTTCACTCCTCTCTCTTTCAGGTGTGCTTGGCAGGTGGAGGGATCTCTCCCTTGCATCCCTCAGGCCTTGGGGCCTGCACTCCCTCTCGGGCCTTTCTCTTGGCCCCTCGGATTTCCTGGTTCTGCAAGTGTGGTATTTGTGCTCCTGTTTCTGAATTCTTTCCACGTGGTTTTTCATGTCCAGTCGCGAACTCCTGAGCGTACAGCCTTGTATGCTTTCCTGAAACAGCAAGTACGTTTGGAGACTGTAATATCTGAAATTTCCCTTTTCCTCATCACAGTCGCTTGGATTACCGATGTGCTTCTGTTGTGTGAATGCTTTCTGAGCTACAAGCAAGAACCGAGGTATCCCAAACCAGAAACCCAGCAGAAGCATACAGTTGCTTCTAAAACATCGCATGGATGATTGCAACCTGAGGGACTGAACAACAGAACTGTACGGGGAGGGAAGGGATATATTGGGATGAGTAAGAGATTTCAATCACAATATTATTCCAAAAAAGCAAAAACAAAACTTTGCTCTCTGCCTTATCATACTGACTTGTCCTGATGTCTTGAGGATGTAGCTCCTCTGTTCCTGTGGCAAACCCCTTTTCTCTGAAGAAGAAAAACCCAGGGACACAAAAACTTGGGGGCGCAGTTGAGTTCTTGCCTTTCTACCAGTTTGTCCTACACCAGAGCTAAGTCATGCTGGGAGCTCCTAACCTTTTAACAATATTTGGGGGTGTGGAGAGGGGTCCCTTTTCTTTGTCCTCTTGTGGATTTTTAGAGCCAGTTTCATTTTATGAGTCTGGGGCCATTTCTCACAAACAACCTCCCCCAGCCCCAGACGGAAGACAAGCAGCACGTCCTCCTCTCTGTGAAGGAAGGGAGGGTCTGAGCCGTGGAGGGGCCGCTGCATGTGGGTGACTCGCTCATTAGGAACGAGTCCTTTTGTGTCCACGACTTGTGGTCCGAAGACTAGTTGGGAAAGGCTAGTCTTTTGTCTGATCTTATCTGTGTCATACCTATCCTTCCGGCCCCCTAGGCTGCCTTTTCAGGAGACTGAAAAGGATTGTTTGCCTCTTCTGTGAATTTCACAACTGTCTCACTGGGTCTTAGAAAGCCATTAATTAATATCTGAATTACTTTATCCTAGGCCACCAATTGTGGAAGGTTTGGAGACACAAGATTACCAGGAGGGGGCTGGTGAGCCTCTAGGGGGAGAGTAGACCAAGGACAGGGTCAGGGCGCCTCAGAAGATAGGGTTATACAACTTGCAAGAGGCTGAGTCCTCTCTGAAGGCCTAACCGCGCTTAAAGGACACAAGCTATGGAGAGTAGATGGAGGACTGGGGAAAGGGCTGATTCCCACTCAGCATTTCCTGCCTCAGACTATGACCAGGGAGGGGATGGGACCCTTCTTTCAAGAGCCACAGATCTCCCAACGGGGGATGCCCTGAGAGAGATCTATGATGGATTCGTGTCACTGGCCCCGGGACACTAGACACCAGAGACTTAACCCACTTGAGCATCTTGTGTTTTCAATAGAGTGAGGATAGTAAAAAATTGGAATAAGCCTGGCTTGTCCCAAGACAGTTTGAAGCAAAAAAGTTTTCTTTTGCAGCTTCACCAGGCAAATGCATTAATTAAAGCACAACCCAGCCAGGATGCCTAGAGAATGAGGGGGTGCTAGACCAAAAAGTGCCATTCTTCACCAGGACCTGGAGTCTTACCCAGGTAAGCAGAGGAGTGACGGCCAGAATTCCCGGCAATTCTGCATCTTCTCAGCCTCCAGGGCAAAAATCCATTCAGATTTGAGAGGTGAGAGGTTTGTTTCTGGAAAACTTTCTTCTATTATTTTTAGCTTGGCATCTATCTACTGTCTACTGCTAGAAATCTTCCCCTAGCTGCCATCTATAAGATCTAGTTTGGATAAATCTATTTTGTTTACGAGACTGGATTCCTTCAGTGTTTCTCTCTCTTGACCTTGAAAACAGCCGCTCTTTCCTTCAGTTGCTCAGTATGTTCGCAAGTTCCAAAGTCTTCCATCCCTTGGCCTTGTGTTGGGAATGGGATGAGTCTGAAGTGGAGCAGAGATGGTTGGATTTCACTGTTTTAAGTGGATGAGTTGACTGTATGTTTGGGGTTAGGGGAAAGCAGGCTATCAGTGGAGTGGTTAATTTCTGGGACATGTGAGCTTGCCCTTTAACTAAAGATGGCTGCCATCAGGATGAGTTTCCTGCACAGACTAAATCATTCCTCATTCTGGAAATCCTTTCTGACTTTAGGAACATTTTCAAGGTTTCCTTTTTCCTGTTAATAAGCAGCCCTATTTTCTAAATAGGGCAGTCCTTTTAAAGAGTACATAATTTATTTTAACTGGTATAACATATCTTTCTAGAACAAAATGCCGGGAAAATATAAATTTTATTTCTGGATGATAATTAAAGTATATATAGATGTTTTCCTTATGAGATCAACTTTTATTTTTTAACATGCATGCTTATGAATCAAACTTTTAATATTATAAGGAATATATGTATAGATTCCTTATATTTCTTAGAATATATATTATAAGGAATATTGTGGTAGTTACATATTCTCGTGTCAACTTGAAGTTGTTAAGATTGAAGGGGTGACTTTGAGCTTGTCAATCAGGTCACAGCCTGATGATGCCTCCTTGTGGGCATGACTTTCTCATGAGGAGAATTTGGCAAACTTCCTCTCTGCTTCACCTTACTGCTGAAGACCCAACTTAGAGAGGTGCAGAAGCCACGTAGAGACCCACACCAGTGCTGAGATGCTGCCACCACCACTGGATCCACAAGCTTTTTCACCCACCGGCCTGTGATATTCCTGTCTTCAGCATCATTGCCTGTGCTGCAAGAGAATACTGAAAGTCCCGTGGACGGCGGCTGAAAGGACAAACTGATCTGTCTTGGATGAAGGACAGCCAGGGTGCTCCTTCAGGGCACGGATGGTGAAATTTCATCTTGTATACTAGGAGAGACCACTCCCTGGAGAAGGACTTCATGTTTGGTACAGTAGAAAGGCAGTGAAGGAGAGGAAGGTTCTCAAGGAGATGGATCAAACACCAGTTGCAACAATGGACTCATGATTGGGAACAATTGGTGGCATGGGAGCATGCAGTGTTTTGTTCTCTTGTGCATAATGTTGCTGTGGGTTAAAACTAATCTGATGGCACCTAACAATAGCAACAATAAGAACAGTATTGAAGGAACTCATTAATGATAAATTTATTTGAAATAACCCAAAACTTTACTCTTCCCATTTAAAGTTTAATTAGTTTATGTTTTTGGAAGAGAATATTAATATGGAAAAGTATTAACAAAGAATTGGGCTTCATGCCACTGGGCAGGGATTCTTTTTGATTATGACTGAATATTTAATTCACCCTTTAAAAATTCTCAATCTAGGTAAAGTGTAGATTTGACTTATAAAATCATCCTGCCTTTAGAAAAAAAAAGCACATGCTCCAATATATCTCAGATCATGACCGACAATTCAAAACTTATTGGGAAATCATGTAACCTGAAGCTATTTCCTATTTTGTAGTTAGCCTGCAATCTTATGTTTGCTGTGCTCCTCCCCTCTATGTTCCGGGAGTAGTTATTGTTTTTGTTTTCTTGGTGTTTTATGCTGTTGTAGAATGGTGTCTAGATAATTTGGCCTGGAGGTCCATCTAAGACTACTATCCATAGTATCATTAAGACATCCAAGTAGATTTTTTTCATAGAACTATCATAAATATTACTCTTATTGTTTTATCTGATTGCTATAATAGATATTAGTGAAATAATTTCAGGTCAACTTGAAGATGTGAAAATGTGTGGGTAGAGTCTAGCCTGTCAATCAGGTCACAGCCTGAACCATCCTGGTGGTTAGTTCCTGGTGGTAGGTTGGTGGAACCTTCTAGTGGGTGTGGCATTCTCATAAGGAGGATCCTGGGAACTTCCTCTCTCTTTCTCTATGCCTTCACCTTCCTGTTGATGAGCCATATGGAGACCTGTGATGGCCCACCACCATTGGATCCACAGAGCTCTGTGCCCACCGGCCTGGGATCTTCCTGCATTCTGCAGCATTGCACATGCCTTTGTGAGCCCGAAGAGGGACTTATGGACTAGTATCAGACTTACGGACTAGAATCAGACTTACGGACTAGAATCAGGCTTATGGACTAGAATCAGACTTATGGACTAGAATCAGGCTTATGGACTTGAGTTGGACTGGGCTGGAATTTTTTCCAAATATACAGTTGATTCTTGATTTAAAGCTCTCTCTTACACATATATGAGTGCCACTGGATTGTTTCTCTAGTCAAGTCAGCCTAGCAAATATTTATGTCCTGTGATTATCATTTTAATTAATAAGATAATTTTAATGATTTTGATTGCTAACTTGTTCTTTTAAATCTACCTGTATTAGGCAGGGTTCTCTAAAGAAATGAAACCATAACACTTATGATTTATAGTTAGATAGATACGTTTATACAGCGAGAAAGACTTTAACCACTAATTAGTCCCCACAGCAGTACAAAGGGTTCAGTTCAATTCACTGAACAGTTAATATACTGTAAGCAGACAGCAGAGTCCTCCCTGGAGCAAGCCAAGCAGGTCTGCCCACAGGTAGCAAGCAGCAGGGCGGGTCACCAACTGTCAGTAGCTTAGGAGCTTAGCGAGGCAGGCCCAGATGGGATATTGAACACAAGTAATGCAAGGCAACAAGATCCACCAGCCTGAAGCTCAAGCGATGTACACACCAGCAGGGCGGCAAAGAAGATCTCGAAGGAGCATCAGGCTCTGGTGACAGGCTCCAAGCATTGGCCTGCCCCACAGCTAGTCTAGCTCGCAGGCTGAGGAAGAGGACCAGCAGCATGCACGCTCCAGCACACGCTGATCACCAGTGAGCAAGAGAGAAGGGGACGGGCCTTGCAGAGCCATTTGTCTCTGCCATCCAAACAAACTGCCACCTGGTTAATCCCACATGTTCCTGTTGGCCAGGTTGGCACAACAAACCTACCTATCACACTACCCACTTACCTACCAGCTTAATTAAGATTTACCTTTTAACTTGATACTCTTTCAAATTAGTGTATGCCTTCCTTGATTTAAAATGTGTGTGTCATAATGCACTTTGGTGTGGCGAATCCATGTGAAAGATTTTGGGGCATTCTAAGCTATTAGATGCAAAAACCGCAAAATGTTATGTGAATGATGTAGATTATACATTTTACTAATTAGCAGTAAGATAATAGTCTTTTAAAGGAGCTAAGTAAGTGGATCCGCACCCCTATATCATGAATATAACATGAGTAGTTCAAGTAAATGTTAATTATCAGATTAAGGACATTTTGCCAATCGAAGTAAATTTGAAAAGATTGTGAATATTGAAAACTCCAAATTTTTCTCAGTTCTACAACTGAAAAACTGTGACAGGTCTGGTAATTTTAATTCAATTTTATATCTGAAACTTTTAAGCATTTTTATTTACTATATTTCCTTTTGTCTAACATTCGTTCAGAATTTTAGTTAACCTAAGTTTTGGGTTGGTTTGTAAATTCCCCACTTAAGCCATTTTCTCTTTCTCTCTCTCAATATAATAATAACTCTTTACTAACCATAACCATATCAGGGTTTTTTCATCTACAGATAAGCTTTTATTTGTAAACTCAATAAGACATGTAACCAAATTTTTCTATAAAAATAGACTCATGTTGGACTTAGTAAAAGGTCTAACATCCTGAATTTGGAGCACATCAAATGGAAAGAAGATTTCTAGAACTCTGAAGATTGACAGGGCTTGTGAATTAAAGCCTAGTTTAAAAGTAGAAATTGGCCACTGAACAGATTAAGTGATTATGTATCTTTAAGTTCTTCATGTGAGAATATTGTGAGCATTTTAAGAGTGCCCTCCATGTGTAAGTAACTACTTTTAAAGAGTTTGCTATAATTTAATCTGTTCAAGTCTGGGGCAAAGCTTCTCTTCCTCAGAACCCTGCAGCGAGCTAGCCAATGATGGGTGCTTGTCTCTTTAAAACATCAGCAAGGACCCCCAGTTGCTAAGTGAGGTAAGAATTGCCTACCACCAGAATCATACTTCCACTTCCTCCCTGTGATAGTTATATAATCTGTTGTCAATTTGAGATTTAAGAGTGAAGGGGTGGAGTTTAGCCTGTCAATCAGGTCACAACTTAATGACCACATCTGGAGGCGCAAAGGAGATAAATAGATCCCTGGAAGCAAGATACTTCCTCACTCCCTGGGAGACATTCCTGTTGAGAAGACACATGAAGCTACACTAGAGCCCTGGTTGAAGCTGAAAGAGCCAAGTGGAGACCCTTGCCAGCACGGAGATGCTTCCTCTGCCACTGGATACAAGACTTTCTACCCACTGGCCTGTGATCTTCCTGCATTTGGGATCATTGCATGTCCGGGGTCATTGTAAGTCTGAAGAGGAATTTATAGATTCGTATCAGACATATGTGCTAATATTGGACTTAATCAACTTGATCTGGATTGGGCTGGGGTGTTTTTTCAATATTCAGTTTCTCCTCTATATAAAGCTCTTTCTTATATACATATAAGTGTTTATGAATTTGTTTCTCTAGTCTGCACAAACTAACACACTCCCCGATCATCACTGCTCATTGCATTTAAGATAGTCAAATATGTGCTGCAAGTAGAATTCAACAGCCTGGATTTACTTATCTCTACAAGTCCGTTTTAAGTCATTCCTCCACCCAACACTACATTTCATACAGACTGGTCCTCTCTCATTTCCTCTAACACAACCAAACCCTCACATGCTGCTGATTTTGCCTGGAGTGCTCTTTATCACCTTTTAAAAATGACTATTTCCTTCTTGAGCTTTAATTCTTTTCATGAGAAAATGTCAACTGCCCCAAAAGGTCTTCGCCGATCACCATATGTTCACCATGAGATTTCCTGCTGTTTTCCTTGTTAGATTTAAGTCGTTTTATTTGTTGGATATGCGCTGCTGCTTTTAAGCATGTTTAACCCACAAGAATGTATGCTACAGCAGGCTGGGCCTATATCTGCCTTCTTTACTACTTGTCTGCAACAGTGAACTTTCTAATTAGCTCAATGGTCGATGGGTGACACAGTTAGATAAATCCATCACTAACATTTTGAAGTGCAGTGAAAGGTAAGCACCCTGAGAGTCATGGACAAATAAGTTCAACCTAGCTTGGATTTGACGATAAACCTGTGTTAGTCTGGGTACTTTAGAGAAACAAATCCACAGCAACTCATGTATAAGAGAGAGTTTTAGATAAAGGTTAAGTGCGTACCAAGAAACATCCCAACCCAGTGCTGCCCAATGTCCAACCCAATGCCCAACCCACCCATATGTCCAACACTGCAGGAGGAATGCCGAGTCAGTGAATGTGTAAGCATCTCAGCACTGGCAGGGGTCTCCACACAGATGCTCCACCACCCAGGGCTGAAACGGGGGAGGTCCATGTGGCTTCTCTTTGGGGATGTCTTGCAGGAAGTCAGCCTTGCAAGCTGAAGCAGGGAGCTGCTAAGGCATCTGTACCCTGGTCCAACCATCACAAAGTAAGAGACCTGATAACTAGAAAGGTGAGGCTCGCCAAGCCATTTATCCCTCTGCCCTTCAATTAATCCCACATGTGTTTATCGGCCAGGTTGGCACAATAAACTAACTAACTCAAAACCCTACATTATGTCAATCTCACATCCAGGTCAAGAGGCCCCTTTGGCTGGTACAGCTAAACACACGTGGAAGCCCCAGTTGTAGACAGGAGCCATGATCGCACAGTGGGTGGGTTATGTATTGGGCTGCTAACCGTCAGCCCCTCAGCCAGAGAAAAATGAGACTGTCTATTCCTGTAAAAAGGAACAGTCTTTGAAACCCCCAAAGCAGTTTCACCCTGGTATATGGGGTCGTTATGAGTTGGAATGGACTTGATGTTGGTGAGTTTTGAGTCTGTTGATTGTACACATCATATAAAGAGTCAAAGTCAAGGGAAGGCAATGCCTAGATACAAATGACATCTTGGATGATGATTTGATCAACCGGGGCTCCCTTTTAAATAATTAGACTTGTGTTCATGAGGAAAACAAATGTTTCAAAGTATCAGGTGAAGGAAGAAGACGCCAGGCCACAGCGATCCCACCCATACCCCTTGCTTCCTTATCCAGTTCTGCTTTTGTTGCTCAAAAGGAATCCACATTTCACTCAACCGTATCTCCCGAGGTGCTATTTCTGGAGTTGGGCTCACTTTGCTTTCACTTCTTTCTAGTGTTTTAGCAAAGTAGAATTTCAAATTGCTAACAAGACGATGATATTTAGCTAAATGTCCTTAGTTCGTAGTGCAGCACTTTCCAAATCTTTAAAATTCTATTTTTACTTTACAGAGCTCACTTTTAACCCATGTCTTTTCTTTCATATATTTCTATAAGGAGCAAGAAGCCATTTGACCCTTTTAAGATCTTGCTTAAAAGCCCCCTTAACACTATATCCAAGTTCATCACTTATAAATTCGACCTTCCACCAAACTTTTGCATAGGATTCAGACCAGTAGTGTGCCAATACATAAAAAGCATCACTCCGCCTCCAACGCCCAGTCACATGGTCATTATTTTGAAGCCTTCCTAAGAAGTACATTCAATGTCCACACTCTTAGCAACAACCTGTTACTGGTGCCATGGGTACTATTGAAGATCATAGAGATGTCCTCTCACCCCACGTCCTTCTCAGAGCTCATCAGAATTGATGTTCATAATTCTCCCAACAGAGTTCTTCGGGCAGCTTAAATTCTTATTATTAGGCACTTTTAACCACTTCTACGCTCTACCAAATTCCAAAAGCACTTCTGTATTTTAATTGCAGTAGAGAAGCATTCTCACGCCTGTGTACAAAATTCTATTTTAGTGATTTAGTGATGCTTTGACCAAAGCCCCTAGATGGCTTTAATTAGCAGACGTGTTTTGTTTTGTTTTGTTTTCAGTTCAGGCGGCTTGCAGTCTCCATTCTGGCGTCAGCTGCAGGAGAAGGCTTGTAATTAGGTCAGCTTTAGGAGAAGACACTTCTCCTGTCTGCTTCTAGGTGCTGTTCCTTGGAGATCTCCAGGTGGCTTGCCATCGATCTTTCTCGAGCCCTGTGTGCTTCATCTGACCCTTTCATAGCTGCTGTGCTGACATAGCCTAGCTCTCTCTACAAATAGAGGAAGATCTGGCAGCAGACTAGACTTGAAGGACTGCTAGTCTCTCACAAGTCTCTC
>NW_022111369.1:48345019-48364103 GCF_000313985.2 Echinops telfairi
GAGGGAGGGGACAAATGAGGAGCTGATACCAAGGGCTCAAGTAGAAAGCAGATGTTTTGAGAATGATGATGGCAGCATTTGTACAAATGTGCTTGACACAATTGATATATGTATGGATTTTGATAAGAGTTGTAAGAGCCCCTAATAAAATGATTAAATAAAAAAGATAACCCATCTTCTAATGGGATTATCACCACAGTCATGATGTTTAAGATGTCAACAGTTTTTATTGCTGTAAGAGTGGCCAATAAAAAAGTGTTGCATATTCAGTAAAGCAGGGACAAATATGAATTTTCATGAAAATGAGGTAAACTGGATTGAACAAATTAGATTGATATTTTTTATAAGAAAATATCTTTGAATAAATGGTGACAGGAGGCATAAAATGTCTTCAAACGCTTCAGGAGGTCTCATGAGCGCAAGCACAGTTAGCGCTCGACATCATAGAAAATGCTCTGTGAGGGGCCTTACTGCTGCCACTCTCCACATTGGCCACTCATTCGTCCATTCAGTCACAGGCATTTATTGGTCAGTACCAGAGGGTTAATATTATTCAAAATTCTGGAGAAATTGCAACAAAAAACCCACAAAGTTCTTTCTGTGATGGAAGTGGCATCCCAGTAGGAGTAATCACCAAGTGTACAAGTCAAATTGGGCTAGGTTTAGCACTGCCATCTACAAGGTAGAAGTTGCAAAGCATTCACCACTCCCTGAGAGAAAGATGAAGCTTCAGACTTCTGTAATAGATGCATCTGTGGAGACCCCGGCGAGTGGTGGGACTCTGACCTATAGGGTCCCTATGAGTTTACATCAACTCAATGGCAATGAGTTGGTTCCACAGAAAGGTAAAGCTGGATGCCTTGGGCAGGAAGCTGGCTTGCAGAATGGGAGGTCTTTAGGCATTCATCAGTGCTAAGGGGACTTTGTAATATTGCCAAAGCAGGACAGAGATCAAAGGGCCATGTGACTGAGAACCAGAGAGGAGTATGCCTGTGTGTTACATCTGAGAAGAGGCACTGAGAACAAAAGAACTGTGTTCTTAACATTTCTTACCTTGACTGATAACTTGTTAGCTTTCCAGATCCATAATCATGAGTATCATCTGTGAAATCTATTTGGCCATGGTAACTGATTATAGAACCCAACAGAGAAGTAGTAGGAGGTTGGTGGCAGTGAAGGATAAAGCAAGTTAAAAGGTGAAGGCTCATCTGACCTTTACCTCAAAAGTCTGGTCCTTGAGAAGATGTGGTTATGTTCTCTTTCCCCCTAGTAGAAGCCGAGGAGCTCAGACATGGGCCCCACCCAGCATCTCCTCAATGTGTATTCAGATAGCATCTGTTTACCCCTATATGCCTCTGTCCATTCTGCTTTTTATGACATTACTCAAAAGAGATTATCTCTAGGCTACCTCCTACTCCAGTAGAGTGTTATGAATACAACAAAAGGCAATTCCTATTTCCAAACAGACCCAAATTCACAGGTACAGAGATTAAGGCCTCAAACTGTTTGGGGTGGACCATTCAAATCCTAACAACCCCCAAAGGACCACACGAACCCTCTTGTATGAGATTCAAACAGAGTTCCCTTCTTATTGCCTTTAGATACTGCTAACTAAGCTTTGCTCCTGGTATCCTGTAGTCCTTTGGGTACAAAATGATTATCTCTCCATTTAGTTATTGTGGTAGTTACACAATTTCATGTCAACTTGATAAAAGAATGAAGGGGTGGGGTCTAGCCTGTCATTCAGGTCTCAGTCTGATGGTCCCTCTTTATGGGCATGGCCTTCTCATGAGGATTTGGGGATCTCGCTCTCTCTTGTTTCCACCATCAGAAGAGGCAGGCCACCCTCTCTCTCTGCTTCATTTCCTGTTGATAAACCACATGGAGCCACGCTGATGGCAACCAGAGCCCTGGAGAGATGCTTCCACCACCATGAGATCCACAAGACTTTCCACCCACCAGCCTGTAATCTTCCTGAATTCAGCATGATTGCATGTGTTGTGTGAATCTGAAGAGAAATTTATAGACTAGTATCAGACATATGGACTAATATCTGACTTATGGGCCACATCTGGACTGGGCTGGGATGTTTTCTTATATACAATTACTCTTTGATATAAAGTTCTTTCTTACATATATATGAGTGTCCCTGGATTTGTTTCTCTAGTTAACCCAGCCCAACACAGCTATTAGAGTATATACCTAAACCTTAGTCAAAACAATGCTAAATATTATTGTATCCTTTCTCCACCTAACCACCCTTCCATTTTGTAGTTCTAGACCACTCGTAGAAAACATTTCTATACTTTATTTCCTTACCTTTGACCATAAATATATATTATTTTGTGTGTCTTTTTGGAAATAAATCAGTAAATGAAAGAAAATCAATTTTTTTGAAAGAGACTTTTTTTTTGAACACAGAGCAGTAAATAAAAGAGTAATCATAATGTTTCTCCTATAATTATAAAATTATATAATGATTATATAATTGTGGTATAATGATATAATTATGTTATAATGATAAAATTATATGTAATTATAAATTATAAAAAGTAATTAAAAATCACTAGGCGTTCATGGATAAAAATCTGGCTATCAAGTGGATGAGAATTACCTAGTCATCTAATATGGTTAGGTTAAAAAAAACCAAATCATTATGGGGAAACCAGAATTATGTGAAAATGAAGGATGAAATTTTAGCTTAACAATCACAGCTAGCATTATAACTGTTTAACTTGTACCTTGGCATTGGCTACTGCCAGATGCATATTATTAATGTAAAAAAATAGTCTGATAGTAGAGTTTGTACTGGTATCATAAATGTCAAACGTTGGTTGAGATAGTGAAAAAAAAGAGGAATGGGTGTACACCCTACGCAAACCCCAGCCCAATCCACCATCTTTGAATAGAGTGTGGCTCCTGGCCAACCGTACCCACAGAAGGCAGCTGTACCATGGATTTTGCGAGGTTGCAAACATTTAAAGCAGCAGGCTGTCTCCCACAGAGTGCTTTCAACTGCCAGCCCTTTGGTTAGCAGCTGAGCACTTTAACCGCAGTGCCACGAGAGCTTCTTCCATACGTCCATCCAATGTAAACAGAATGTTAGAGGCAGGAGGGAAATCAAGTGTACTATGTTCCTCTGATGTAATTTCTGGGGAAACAAACTTGTTTAAGCTAACCTTAACAGAAACATTTTCTTAAATATTAAGTGAGTCGTTGTACAACTAGCTCTAGGTGCTGTTGTGTGTCTATGTGCACGTAGGTAGTTAGCCAAGTAGCATTGCCAGTTTGCTTCATTACATTGCGCAGTCTGTTCCTTAAGAAGTATGAACCGAGAAAAGCTTCATTATCCGGAAGCTTCAGGAGAGCAATCGGAAAAAATTTCCAGAGAACAAAACTGAACAAACCAAAGAACAGCCTTTTCAGATACTTTAACTACATCTTACTGTAAGTGAAATGATAAGTTTAGTATTTGAAAAAATGGACAAACGCTGGACAATGGAAATTAGGAATGCTGAGTCATTCATTGTAATGATATTTTCAGAAATATTGTAGAAACTCTTCGTTATATTCCGCTTGTTCCCTGCATGGTAGATGTAGGTCTTCTCTGAAGTTCTTGTGTTTGTTTCATCAGCGTAGTGCCCTAGTTCCATCTGCATTTAGAATTCTTGAGCTGATCACCTACCTGCAACCTTTAAATAGTCACCCTTGATTTCCGAAAGGGAGTGTGCTTATTGATAATGACTGAGGAAGTCTTGTAGATTTGTGACTTACTAATTCCTCCAATATTTCCCTTCCTATAATTGGGGTATAAACCAACAAACCTCAGGTTCTATCTATATCAAAACATGTACTTTGAATTACATACTAGTTTTCGTATGTGTGTGTGTATGTGTCTGAATTGAACACTACCTTCAGACTGACTCTGAACTCTTCAAACTGACCTAGCTCCACTATTTTCTATTGTCTTTTACTTGCCACCTGTATCTGTGAGGTAGGTTAGCAAAGGGCTGGGAATGTCCGTTAACGCTTGCCCAGAGGGCCAAGCCAGGGGAACAAAGGAGTGGTGCACTGCACATGCACAGAGGCTTGGATTCCCGCTGGTAGGCAGGGGTGGGCCTGAACTTGAATTGGCCCACCTAGACCAGGTGAATTCAATTCAGCCAATGGGGTCGATCAGGGGTCTTCCACCACGCCTCCCTGTGGAATCCTTGAAAAGGCAGAATTCCGGAGAAGGGAGAGAGAGACCTTAGGTGCAGAGAGCTTTGGTGGAACTTTGGCACGCTTTGCCGGACGCTGAGCCGCTTCCAGCCAGGCCGCATGTCCGGGAGGAGCCCCTCGGGTGCCGTGTAAACCTGAAACTTCTAACCTTCATAAAACTCACTTCGATCACGAACCAAGGCTTCGGCATGAATTCTTTCTCCCACTGAGCCAAGGACCGAGATATAAATCTAGCTCCAGGGAGATCTAACATATCCATTTATGAATTGATATAATCCATGGTATGAATTGAGTTTGGAAAATTTTCTTTAGAGCTTTTGTCTGCCTTGCATTTACTCTTATGGTCAGCTTTTCTTTCTAATATATAAAAACCATTGTGATATTTTGGAAATTTTCCCCAAGAATCTTTTAAACATAAGCACACACACACTGGTACACTTTGAAAACTGTGTGATTAAAAGTAGGGTAGCCAGAGTGCTCCCCAATCAAGGACGACGAGACCTCATCTCACATACTTGGGCACAGTTTCAAGAAGGACCCACCCTTGGAGGAGGACACAATGGAAAGTAGAAAGCGGTGACGAAGAGAGAGATCCTCAATAGATGGAGTGACATAGGGCTGCAACGGATCGTCTCACTCATGCATCACCACGATTGTGCACAGCTATTCCAGTCCTCCTCCCTTTGAGCACCCAAGGTCGAGTCACGTGCATATCCCAGGTTGTTACTAAGGTTTCCTTCAATCTTTCAAATCTTGATACAGTCCAACATGTGGCATCGTTTGCTAAGCATGCAGACTGAAGAAGTACAACCTTCATGTACACCTTTGCTAATTTGATACAGACTCTTCCCTGGTTCTGATTGAATAATTGTCCCTATGTCCATGTACAGGTTCCACAACAGCACAATGAAGTGTCCTAGAATTCCCATTCGCTTCAATGTTATCCACACTGTGGTTATGATCCACTTGGTAGAATGCCTTTGCATAGTCCCTAAGACACAAGTAAACCTCTTTCAGCCTGGATCCAACTGATCTCAGCAATGATATTCCTGGTGCCAAGTCCCTCTTCTGAATCCAGCTGATTTCCTGGCAACGTTCAATGTACTACTGAGACCATGTTTTAAATAACTTCAGTAACATTTTATTTGCATCTGATACGAATGATATTATTTGAAAAATTCTGAATTGTTGGAATGGGAACAGTTTCGTTTAAGACCTAATGTTTTAGTGGAGTGATAAAGTCAATAAACAAGCAGGTGGTAATAATGAGAAAAAAATACGTAAGCCGAGCAGAGCACTGGAGCTAAGGAGCAATGAAGAGATGCTGCTATTTGATATGGGATAGTTAATAAAGGCCCCCTTGATGAAAGATCATTTGGATAGAGAACTAATGGGATCATTCCAAGGATGGCTATGTGGCTTGAGGGAAGGTGGGTTTTTGTATTTGAGAGAGAACACGCGTGTTAGGGGGCTACAGAAAAGCGTCTGAGATGGTAATAAATGAGGTGAGAGAGGGAGAGAAGAAGGCAATGATAATCTGTTAATTTGGTGAGGCTATGATTTCCAGTGGTTTGACCAAACACTAGATTATTTGTTGTTCTACAATACAATCTAATGTAATCAATTAGTCAGTTGCAAAGAAAGTTTCATTAGGGTACATTCTGCCTCTGACTATAAATAGACAAACTCTTGACAAAACTCTCTCCTGACATACACTTTAGGATACTAACCTAAAAAATCTGCAGCCTGCCTCCTGACATAAGTTTTGAACTTGTCGGCCTTCAAAATTTATGAGCCAATCCTTTCAAGTAAATGTTTATCTATATATCGATTGATCAATCGATCTATTGCCTATCTATCTTACTGCTTCTGTTTCTCCAAAGAACCCTGACTGAAGCCGATATAGTGCATGCATGCTAGGGAGTGGTCCATGATTCAGGGGCTTATATCTCATGGTAAGGACAATTGGTCAGAATAAGGCTTATTCAGAATGAAATGGAAATAAAATGAACACTTTAACCGTAGGAGTGATTTAATCTGGGTTTTTTTTTAAGGTTCATCATGGTTACTACTCCTTAGAAGGTTGGCTAGGTTAAGCTCTCTAGCAAAGCAAAACCAATCATACATGCATATGTACGTATATAAACATAGATTTATATCAAGAGATGGCTCACACTGCTGCAGAGTGGAGACATCCAGTCTGGTTCAAGTCCATGGAAGCTGAAGGCTGCTTCTGGCCTCTGTAGCTGCAGGGGCTAAGCAACAGGAAGCAGGAAAATGAAGCAAGAAGACCACAGGTGGTAGACACCAAACTCAATGAATCTGAGATTTGGCTGAATGACTCCAAGGTTTGGTGCCTCAAGGAATCCACTGAGGGCTCCTGGGATCCGCAGGTGATACAACAGGAGGTCAACCAACCAGATGCAAGTTAGGGCAGAATTTGGGGTGGATTGCTACATGTGCTGGTGGAGGTCAGTTGAAGACCTTTCGGACACCTTCTACCTCCGCAATTGCTTTCTTAATCCTCACAAAGTGCCCAGTTATGTATAATGGTTTATTTAAAAATAAATTCCTTAAACTCCTAACATTTTGGGAATGACTATATTAAATAATAACGTGATACAATTTAGTTAGATGTTAAATCCTTAATAGTATAGAATTCATCCAGTTCTCAGTCAGAATGAAGCCTTAAAAATAAATAAATAAACAATGACAGGAATAACCATGTCTTACTTTACAGTGATTAAACTAAATTATACACTTTGCTTTATTCTACATTTATTCTAGTATTGAAAATATCAGTTGTTTGGATCAATAAACATTTTCCAACTTTATCTGCAAAGGCAGTTTAATTTTTGTAATTTCATAATATAGTAACTTCATGTACTACACATGATTTCAATAGGAGGTGACACAGTCAGTAATGTATAGTTTTGACTTTACACTAAACTCTCTTAGAGTTTATGATATTCTGATTCATAAAAGTAAATTGCCTTCAAGATCATTAGAGGCATAAAAATTTCTACTAGAGTATCAATATTCTGGAGGAAAGTGCCCTAAAAATATCCCAGTTTCATTGCTTTGTACATCCATAGGAATATTACCAGAAAAATAAAATATGCTTATTATTTCCAAAGGAAAAAATGAAATTTATCTTGACAAAATTATGCAATTGTTTACAAAGCAAATTGTAATTATTATAATGACAAATATCATTGTTTGGATAACATTTTGCTTGTAATAGATATGGATTAAATTGGAAGGATCTTTTAGAGGTCTGAAAAATGTAATTGGAAATAGGTTAGCAAGATTCTCTTCGTAGATGAAAGATAGCATGTTAAATGCAATTTCAACAAAATTACATGGATGGAAAAGTTGTTTTAGGTTTAAGTTAATTTGCTTTAATTAAGATTAATTTGCCTTAATATGATGAATCAAATTAAGTTAATTTGCCTTGGTATGATGAATCCAATACATAATTGGAGTCATGAGAAAGTTACCTTTACAAACTTATATTAGCAATCTTCTTTTAATCTTCCTCATATTTCACCATTTATTAAGACTGTACCTTAATTAAGTGCCCCACAGAAAATCAAATCATCTTCTTAACTTGATGATACATTTCCTTATGCCATTTTTCCACAAATAAGAGCACATGAGTCATCTCAATAATCAAATTACAGACTTTCTTGATTCTTTTGAAAGGTATACTTCAATGGAAATCACATAAAATATTTATCGAAATCATGATATTTTAAAAACGTATGGTTTTAGATATGATGCATCCTCACAGGATAAGGAGTAAAACAATACCCTAACAACGCAATTTAACAATGACTTCCTGAGTGCAGACTGAGCCAGCCACTAAGCTTGCATTCGATTGCCAGGGCTTAATCATACGAAAGAGAAATAAACACAGTCGCACCAGAGTTACAAGGGATCTGAAAGGAGAAGCAAAGAGTCTGCCATCAAGGATTGCCACTGACAGCTAAGAACAATTATGACTTAAAACAAGCAAATTTTTTTAATTACTAGTCATTGCCAAGTAGGCCCTGGCTCATAGCAGCACCTTCACAGCACACCAAACACTGCCCAGTCTTGGCCCTGCTCTCCATTGTTGCTATGTTTCGCACAGTGCGGCAGCCACCGTGCCAATCTGTCTCTGTGAGACAATAAATCTCTTTTGCTGACTTTCTACTGTGTTCTTTTCCAGGCACGTATTCTTTTCTGAAAAGAGGCCCAGAGATGTGAGACTAAGTCTTCCTGTTCTCATGTCGAAGGGATGTTCTGGCTGTACTTCTTCCAAGATAGATCTGTGTGTTCTTCTAGCGCTCCGTAGTTTATTCAATATTTTTCACCAACATTCTACAATGGAGAAGTGTAAAGCCATTTCAAAGCAAAGATAATTAACCATAAATATGAGGGACAGGAGAAATTGAAGTTGCAGGCTCTTAAATTTGAAATAACTAAAAAGCACAAAATAAGGATAAGCGATAAAAACAATACAGGACAATGGTGACAAGTTTGGGGGTTCTCATTCTAGTTACCCTGGTATCCTTGCACCAGACTTCTTCAGTCTGCACGCTGGGGAAATAATCCGAGAAGTTGGGCTACATGAATACGATGGAGCATCAGGATTGGAGGACATCCCGTTAACAACAGGTAACATGCATAAAACACGAAAAGAAGATGGTCACTGTACCAAAAAGAACTAGTCAAAATCCCCCCATTTCACGAGATAGCCTATGAGCAAGAACCGATGGTGCTGAAGGAAGAAGTCCAAGCTCCACTGAAAGCATTAGTCAAAAAAAAAAAAAAAAAAAAGATTCCAGGAATCTATGGAATACTAATTGATATATGTCTACAAGCTGATAAAGCACTGAACACACGTACGCATCCATGCCAGGAAATTCAGAAGAAAGCTAACTGATGGGAAAAGGTCCATATATGTATTCATTCCAAATAAACATAATCCAACAGAATGCCCAAACTATAGAACAATGTCGTGTATATTACATACAAGAAGATTTTGCCGGAAACTAGCTCAACAATGATTGCAGCAGTACCTTGACAGAGAGAGCTGTCAGAGGTTCAGGCATGGCCCAGAAGCAAACACGGAACAAGGGATATCAGCGATGATTTGAGATGGATTTTGGCTGACAGCAGAGAATACCAGAAAGCTGCTTACTTAGGTTTTATTGCCTGTGCCGAGGCAGTTGGCTGGGTGGATAACAGCCTGCGGAGTTGGCCTTGAGAAGAGAGGGAATTCAGAACACTTCACTGTGCTCCTGCGGAACCTGTGCCTGGATCAAGGGCAGTTCTGTAAACAGTGTCATATTTTGGCAATCACAATACTGTAGACATTTTCATAAGTGCCTGCACACTGAATAGGTGACAGTATAATGTAAACATATATTTTATAGGCACTGGCAAACCGAACCATTCCCATGACTCACTTGATTGTGATATTTGTGTTCTCGGGGTGGTCTGGAATTGAACTCGCAGTATTCCCGAGGTATGCCTGCACTCCCATAATGATCCCAGCTTAGGAAATCCTATGGTTATGTGCTCTGTGCTGCGCAGAGTAACTATTAGTTAGCATTAACTCCATGGCATACAACAATCAAATTGGCATGGACCCTTGGAAAGTGCTATATAAGCGACAGAAATTTCTGATTATGAAAGGAAAAGATTTAATAACTTAAGTAGCTTCTTCCATGTATGTGTTGTGATGTGCACATAAACCCAATTCACTACCGCCAAGTCAGGATCAGCTCAGTGACCCTACAGGACAGAGCAGAACTGCCCAGGCATTTCTGATACTCGATTCATAGGAGTAGAAAGCTCCTATAATCTGTCTTTCTCCCTCAAATGGCTGGTGGTTTCCAACTGCTGACCCTTTAGATTGTAGCCCAGTACATAACCACTATGCCAACAAGGCTCCCATGTTTCCAATAAACCTATTTTATAGCTTTTGGTAGTGATTTTGAGCTCTTTTCTACAAAATTCATTCTTAAGTGTTATACATTTTTAAGATTTTCAAAAGAAGCATTTTTTTTGGAGCCCAAGAAATAGTAGTTTGGGGGAGGGGGGTGACACTCCCAGAGAGTAACAGTATCAGGTATGTGTGGGCATTCTTGCTTTTAGCATTCTGTCATAGCAGAGAAGGACGAATCGTGCTGCAATCAGACTGCAGGAGGAGAACACTTTCCCATGGGATGTGAAACTTTGCAAGCGTGATCAGGGAAGCTAGAGCCTGCCCTGTCATTAGTCTGGGTCTATGATCCAGACCAACCTGCAGGCTCACCCTCCTTGGTGCTCCTCTTCTGGGGTTATGGAATCTAGAATTGAAGTTGTACATTGTGAGCTACATCACATGATCGACCATTGACTTCATCATTTACCTGAGCATTCTACCAGAACAAGTTAGCTGAAGCACTGCATGTAGTTGGCTTCCATGGCGCTCCAGTGGAGGGCACTGTGTTCTCTGAGCAGGAAGCTCATGGGCCAGCGGTTCTCAACCTGTGGGCCATGATCCCTTTGGGGGTCGAACGACCCTTTCACAGGAGTCGTCCCATTCAGAACAGTAGCAAAATTACAGTGAGGAAGTAGCAACAAAAATAATGTTATGGTTGGGGTTCGCCACCACACGAGGAACTGTATGAAAGGGTCACAGCATTAGGAAGGTTGAGAGCCACTGCTCTAGGAAATCAGTCATGGATAAATTAATCCTTTTTAATTTTTGTTGCTCTTGTTTCAATTCTTCATCCTTAATGAACTCGTGTAAGTGTGCAAATAGTTATGTGCATAAACCATGATTCCATCAGAATCTGGTTCTCTAAGACTTAAAATATTCAACCATGCCTTCAGTTTTGAAGTGTGCTTTTATGTTTTTGTCTCCAGAAGCCTCAGCCATCAACTTGTCAGACGAAGGTTTGCAGCCTCAGATAGGAGCCATTGAGAGTTTGTCCCACAGTCAGCCCTGACCGGGGTTTAGCTGCTCATATTGAGCATTTCATCTTCTCTTCCCACAGATGTGGTCAGTTTGATTTCTGTGGATTCCATGTGGGCAAGTCCATGGGTATATTGTGTGGCTGCAAAGGGTATTTGCTATGAACACGTCACTGATCTTCCCACATTCTGTCCTTCCTTCTCCAGCTTGTCTCTATCGCCAGGACCTTATGTTCCAATTACTGTTCCTGCCTCTTTGGGTCCCGCTTCTGCATTCGAATAGCTAATCGTTATCAATGCATCTCGATTTCATACTTCCTCGATATCTGACTGAAGACATTGGTAGGATTCTTCTACTTCTCTGTTACTAGCTTTTGTGGTAGGTGCATACATTTGAATAATAGTTTTATGGATTGGAATTTTATAACTGATAGGGTTTCGTTGTATGGGTAGACCACATTTTAAATTCTATTCATCAGCTGGTGGCATTGGGATTACTTTAATTTTTGTCTCTCGTGAATACTACTATGGTATTCAAGTATACAGTGAACCCTCATTTATCGCGGTTAATCGGTTCTAGACCCTACCGTGATAAATGAAATTCCGCGAAGTAGGATTCCTTATTTGTAAATCAAATATTTTCATAGTTAGAGCATAGAGGACATGAAAAAACACCCTTTAGTCACCATTACACTCGTATTACCCAATTTATTAAAGGGAAAATACAGTAAAACATTTTGGACGTTACAATTATCATTTATTATTTATTATATTATTTATGGCATCAAGCGTGTACAGTATGAGCCAATCAGTGGCAGTAATAACAGAGCACGCGCTGTTACGCAAAACCGTGATAGAGTGAAGCTGCAGAAGTTGAAGCGCGAAGTGGCGAGGGTTCACTGTACATGTTGGTGTGAAATGCTTAACTTAATTGCTTATATTATTCAAATGTGTACAGACTGAAATTCAGTATAAATTCACAATTTTTGAGCTTTACATATCCATTCTCTGAATAAAATATATTTCTGAATTAAATTTATTATTACAATCAATACAAACACATACTTAGTGATACTCCACAGTGATTCGTGGCCTGGGGACACCACATGAACAAGAGCTAAACTGGCCATTGACTTCTGCAATCGGCTTTGCAAGGGCTGTGGGGGTGGCCAGATGTGCTCAAAGGAAAGTCACAATGGCACTCTTGTTCACACGTGAGAGGAGGCCTGGACAGAACACCTGAAATGCTCAGTCCAGCTCCAACCAATCAAAGTCACTGCTGTTGAATGGATTCTGACTCATGGTCAGCCCATAGGACAGAGTAGACGTGCCTCCACAGAGTGCCCACGGTTGTAATGCTTACTGAGGTTGACTAAGCCATCTTTCTCCAAGCTGACAACAGTTAAGCTAGCGAGCATTTAACCACTATGGGACCAGGCCTCAGTCCAGTTTCAGGAGCCCTTAAGGCCACCACGAGATGCTCAACACAAGGAAAATCTCCTCAGGATCACCGGTTCAACCCCAGTGATCTTCGCTCCAATCGCCTCACTTGTGACTCCTGTGACTCACTTGTCCAAGAGTCATCACATAGGCCCACCTGCTGTCATCTACTCCTTTATTAACCTCCTGAGTCCATCAAATATTTCTGCCTGAGGAAACGTTGGTTCTGTATTTGGAGTTTGCTTGATTCTGCAGATCCTACCAGGCTTCTGAACCCTGCATTACACATCCGCAACAACTGCATCCTCCGCACCTGCTCACGCTGCCAGGGTGCGATTAGGGTTGCATTACTCACTACCTTCATGCAAACGGTGCTTCAACATTCCTTATCTCTCTCATTATTCACATTGACGGAGGTGCTTACTATGGCTCCCACTTACTCCTGGGAACATGAACTATTGCAATTGCACCTCTATTTGCAGTCATAGCAACAGCCTTTCTAGGCTGCGGACTTTCAGGAGGAAAAAGATATTTCCAGGGTCATTACAGGTCTCCTATCAGCTATCCTCTCTATCAGAACAGACTGGAGAGAATGCATCTCAAATAGGTTCTCTGTCAGTAAAGCCACTCTTACTCAGATTTTGGCTTTCTTCTTTATTCTACCATTCATTGTAGTAACCCTAGTAAGACTCCTCCTTGAGATGGGCTCCAAGAACCTATCAGGATTCATTTCAGACTCAGACAAAGCTGGATCACATCTCTACTGTACTATTAAAGACTTTCAGGTGTTCTCATACTGATTTTCTATCTACTCGCTCTTGTCCTTTTGGCTCTGGCATATTAGAGGAACCAGATCACTGTATCCCCACCAAACCTCTCACTACCCCACCACTCATTAATCCCAAATGATATTTCCTATTTGCATATTCTATTTGACACTCAATTCCCACCCAATAAGTGTGGAGGTGTTCTAGCCCTTTTCTGCCCAATCCTTATTTTAGCCATTTTCCCTCTAGGTCACACATCAAATCAAGGAAGTTTGATATTTTGCCCACTTAGCCAAACATTACTTGTAAATTTAGTGGCAGATTTTCTCACCGTTACCTGAGTTAGAGGAGAACCTATTTATCATGATTGGCCAATTAACCTCCATCTTATATTTTGCTGTTAAGATTATACAAATTCTCCCTCATTTACCAGAGAAAATACTACAGTAGCTACACATCTGGTTCCTCTTTGGTTTCTTAGCCCTAAATTTTTTCTGGGATTTACATAGTATCAAACAAAATACAAATCATTAATTTCCCACCAGATCACCCCTTCTTATTTACCCAGAAAGATACAAGAATTGATAAGTCTTCTCCCTCACACCTAAAAATATGGTTTTCTGATGTTCAAATGATAGTAGTAACCCATGGGTCTGAAAACACCTCAAAGCAGACTCACTGCCATTGAGTCTGTGCCAACACCAAATAAAAATAATAAACATATTCTCTACCTACATATATTGATAAATATAATGACTTTCCATCTTATGTAGAAATATCTCTTATGAATTTTTCACATTTGATCAAAGAAGTCATCACCCCTGACATTGCTTTACTATCCAAACCTTAAAACTAACCCATCACTTCAAGCTACACTACTTTTCATTGATATTTTACACCACTAGCACTGGTTGTAACATGATCCATCAGAGAATTTTCCATATGATGTATATGCATTCAGGTCCCTTTATTGTTATTCTTCAAATATCTTCTTTGAGTTTTAACCACTATAATCATTACTGCCCAAAACATATTGTAATTATTTATTAGATGAGAAGGTACTGGCAGGCCTGCTCCCTCCTATTAGCTCTAATCACAAAGTCTCTAACAGCCACTATCCAGGAGCTGTGGAAGGGTAGTGGTTAGCATTGGGCTGCTAATTGCAAGGCTAGTCATTCAAAACCACTAGGTGCTCCGAAGGAAATTGGAAATTCACAGAGGCAGTTCTCGCCTGTCCTACTGGGTTACTATGCCTCGCCATTGACTCAATGGTAATGTGTTTTGGGTTTTGAAAGCAGCCATCACAGTATTTTCTTTGCCCTTCTAAAACTCAAATTCCCCCGTTTATCCCAATCAATGAAAATAGTCTTTCTTATAAAAACACCTTGTGTTTGGAAGTACCTTGTTGCGTATTTTATCATTTCATATCGCTTCCCTACAACAACTATCCCCCAGATCCCAAGTCATCTTAAATTCACCGCACTAACAAGAACTTCACTAGGCTTCTCCTTAGCCATAATATGTTAACTTATAACTTCAAACTTCATATCCCTTTATAGTCCCCTCTATACATAAAATTTCAAATACACTAGGATTTATCCCAAGAAAGGAGTTCATTCACACAATTGGAGAAGCAAGTGAATCCCGTTGAATTCAAGTTTCTGAGTCAGATGTGAAGCCTGAGGCTTCTTTGGACTCACGTAGTTCTCAGGGGCTGAAGAATTTAGAAACTGCCTCAAGAGGAGATTTGATGAACTGAAGAAAAAGACCTTATGATATGACAGTTACATTTTGTTATTCTGGGTGAAGGTAGGGTTAGAACCCAACCTATCAATCAGCTCACAGCCTTTTGTCTGAGAGGCCCAGAGCAGAACCGAATTCTCTCTTACCCTCTCATTATCGGCCAGACCTGGATTCTATGTCTGGTTTGTCTATCTGTTACATCACCTACTGATTAAAAGAGGCATCAGCAGACTGCTGACCTTGGATTCTAAGTTCTACATCCACTAGCCTGTGGTGCTCCTGGTTCATCTTACTGCTTCTTGTTTGTCAACCCTTGCAGCTACAGGTAGGAGAAACCTTCAGTCTCCGTCTGACCTGGGGACTTGAACTCAACGAGACTTCCTTATTTCTACAATTGTGTAAGCCATTTCTTGATATCAATTTCTTTCAATATACTAAAACATGCAAGAGTCACTGGTCTTACTTCTCTGGGGAGCCCAACCTAACACAGATAACATCAAGAACATCATAGGTGAGGAAAGCAAAAGGTCATTCAAAAGATAGGAAAGGAAAGACCAAAGCATATTTCAGAATAGATTCTAAGTAGTTAGCTAAAGCAACTAGAATAAATTATGAAGCTAAATAGATGAACATGAATTTTCAAAAGGACCTTCAAGAAAACAAAATAAAGCGTTATAATGAAATGTGCAAAGATCTGAAGTTATATAACCAAAAGAGAGGTACATGCATCAAACTGAATGAGCTGAGGGGGCAAAAAATCCAAGTCCCCACTTGGGTAATTGAATGATTCTATGACAAAATAGTAGCACTGTTGTGTTAGTCTGGGTAGACTAAAGAAACAAAATTCACAGACACTCATATTGTATAAGAGACAGTTTTATATACAGGGTAAGTGTACATTAAGAAAGCATCCCAACGCAGTCCAGTCCAAGCCCATAAGTTCGACATCAGCCCGTCCATCCAATACCATTGTTCAAAGTCCTCCTCAAATTCACAAAACACATGCAATGACACTGACTGCAGGAGGAAAGCCGAGTCAGTGAGTAAGTAAGCATCTCAGCGCTGCAAGAGGTCTCCACACAGCTGCTCCAGCACCCAGTTCTGCATTAGGGCAGGTCCATGTGGTGTCTCCTTGGGTATGTGTCGCAGGAAGTGAGCCTTGCCAGCTGAGGCTGAGACCAACCTAAGGCAGCCAGACACTGGTCTGCCCATCAGAGAGCAAGAGACCAGAGAACCAGAAGGGTGAAGCTCCCGAGCCTTTTATCTCTCTACCCTTCAATTAAATTGCTCTTCAACTCATACCACATGTGTTTATCGGCCAGGTTGGCAACTACACCTTAACTATCACAACTGTTCCTTAGACGCAAGGATGGTGAGACATCTTCTCATGTACTTTGGACATGTTGTCAGGAGAGACCAGTCCCTGAAGAAGGACATCATCCCTGGTAGACTAGAGGGCAGCGAAAAAGAGGAAGCCCTTTAACAAGACGGGCTGACATAGTAGCGACAATGATGGACTCAAACCTAAGAACAATTGTGAGGATGGAGCAGGCCTGGATAGTGTTTCATTCTATTGTGCATAGGACCGCTTTGTATCAGAACTAACTTGATGGCACCTAACTACAACAATAACATGGCAAATAGCAATAATTGAAGGAAGTATTAAAAGAAGATGAAACACACAACGTTATGTACCAAGAAAAATTGTTTGACGTTCAACCATTTCAAGATGTAGCATATGATCAATAACTGGTGGGATTGAAGGTAGAAGTCAAAACGGCACTGAAGTGATTAGCAAAAAACAAGTTCCAGGAGTTGACCTACCAGTTGCAATGTTTCAATCAACTGATGCAGCACAGGAAGTGCTCAGTAGTTAATGCCAAGAAATTGGAACACAAGTGCATAGCCAGATGAGTGAAAGAGATCCGTCTTGTGTGCCCATTACAAAGAAAAGATCCAACATAATACATAAATTATCAAACATATCATTCATATCACATGTAAGTAAAATTTTCATGAAGGTAATTCAGAATGGATGCAACAGTACATTTACATGAAGCTGCCAAAAATTTAAGCCAAATTTAGAGCAGGGCACGGGAAGCATAGTATCTTGATGGTGTCAGAGCGGAGAATACCAGAAAGACATTTACTTTACAATAAAACTATTGACTATGCCAAGGCATTCGACCAAGTGGATCATAAAGAAATATGGATAACATTGTGAAGAATTGGAATCCAGGCCACTTCACTGTACATGTGGAACCTGTACACAGACCAAGAGATAGACATTTATACAGAACAAGGGCATGGTTTAAAACCAAAAATAAATATGTCATCGGGATTGGAGGAAGGTTCATTAACAACATGTGATTGCAGATGTGATGAATTCAAATTTCTTAATATGGCTCTTCTAACCCTATCCCTGTAACTCCTGCCAGAGGATTCAGTGGGACTACACAAATACGGTGTGTGAAACACCAATAGAGAGATTTGGTCCATTTTGCTGGCCATTCTCCTGTGTATAAGAAGGAGCCTTCTCAGAAGCGGGAACAGAAAGAAATCTTAAAAGCATCAGGAATCAAAACCACCGGTGGAGAACATTTGAGATCCCTGACTAAAGAGGTGGTGGCCAAGACCAATGGCCTGGGCACTATGGTAAACAGTAACCTAGGGACTGTCCAAAGGAGCCACATTGATAGAGCAGAAGGCCTGCTCGTCCGAGACCCTAAACCAAGAGGTGGAGTGCCAGTGGGCTTCCTGGCCCAAACAGGCAGAATTAAAGGGACCACATGGATGAGAAGCTGAGCATCCAAGAGAATCAATATAACTCATAGCAACCCTATACAGGGTTTCCAGGGTTGTAAATCTTTTGGAGAGCAGACAGCCTTATTGAGTGGTTGGTGGTTTGAACTGTTGACCTTTGCAGTTAGAAATCAATGCTTACCCAATGGCACCACTGTGCTCCTAACTTATCTAATAAACCTCCGTGATTGTGAGTATTGTCTGAAGTCACTGTGGCAACAGATGACTCCACCGAGCTGAGAAGTTGAGTTCCAGGGGAGGAACAGCTGATGCCAGAAGACAGAGGGCAGAGGGCGGAGACAAGCCTGACCCCTGCCTTACGGGTAACTGACTGAGGTTGGCATGGAGTTGGATTCTCCTCCTCTCTTGTGTAGGAGGAGGTCAGGCATGGCCTATATATTATTTCTTCAGATACTAAATTGAATACTGCTTAGGGATTTGAAAGACAACATAGAGTCTAACTGGAACTGTCAAAAATGATATACAAAGATGTGAATATTCATTTGTTTAAAATATGTGTAACTCTAATTCTATTTATCCAACACCAAAAAGTGTGTTTACTTAATGAAATGAGAGAAATATTATCTAAAATTTTATTGACCTGATAGTTTATATTAACTATTAAATATGAAAATTTTTCACTTTTTAGTCAGTAATCTGGTATTGATCTTTTTAAACAATAGAAATTCTTTGTCATACAAATTTCAAGTATATTTACTAATATAATTTACTAATATACATCCATTTGTTCATGATCCTTTTGTAATATAAAGTTTTTAAAATGTATATACAAATATGCTACATTTTCCTAACATATATTTTCAGGTGTTTTCATTAAAACCTTTTCAAATATTTTTTTATCCATAAGTATTTATTTTTTACACATAGAAGTGTCTATATCTATTTTTTCTGGGTCTACAGGTTATTGTACCTGTACACTGGGGAGGAGGTGGTGAAAGGGAACCAAAAAAAATGATGAAAATAAGGAAGACATGGGTAGCGGGGGCATGGGGCCCTAACCCACCCAAGGGGAGGGTATTGTTTATATTTCCACAGGAAAAGAGGGACCAGACTTCAACCCGGTGCTCCAAGGTGTGAATGCAGCATGCCGGCGCAGAGTAGGGAGCCAGTGGAGAGGTCTGGGGGGCTGGCCCCAGTCC
>NW_022111369.1:48366104-48376403 GCF_000313985.2 Echinops telfairi
TGACAAAATAATAATTTATAAATTATCAAGGGCTCATGAGGGAAGGGGAAGCGGGGAGGGAGGGGAAGGACCTAATGCCGGGGGCTTAAGGGGAGAGGAAATGTTTTGAGAATGATGAGGGCAATGAATGTACAAATGCGCTTTACACAATTCATGTATGTATGGGTTGTGATAAGAGTTGTATGAGCCTCTAATAAAATGATTTAAAATAAATAAATAAAATAAATTATCTATCTTGTTTACATTGCGTTGAAATACCACCTGTATTATATCTTAAATTCCAAGACTTATTTCTAGACTATGGTGTTCTGTTAATTTATTTTTCTCTTCCTATGCCAATATCATGGTGTTTCTACTTCAGTGGCTTTATAGTATATCAGTAAAATTTGATTTTTTTATTTTTCATGATTTTTGGTACCTCTGATATAGTAACTTTATTACATTTTTTCCAACGCAAATAAAAAGTGTTATGTATGTTCCATCTACTGATAACCTTTATAGTGGTCCTCACTGAATTTTCATACTTTATACATTAATTTTCTGAACATTATAATTTTTGTCACATAAATTGCCAATCATTGCAACCCCCTGTGATCTTGTTTAGACCTAGCAATCTCCTAAAACCACTATTCATATCCAGATTCAATTAGCATGGAAACCTACACTAAAATATAAATGAGAAGGGAATCATTGGCAGAAGTTGGCAAAAGGATTGTGTTTTGTTCTTTTCCTTTATTGTATGATTACCCAGAAAAGGAAGAAGCGAGGTCTTTGAGGTGGTTAGTTTATTGTGCCAACCTGGCTGATAAACACATGTGGGGTTAATTGAAGGGCGGAGGGATAAATGGCTAGGTGAGCCTCGCCTTTCTAGTTCTCAGGTCTCTTGCTTTCTGATGGTCTGACCAGAGTGCTGCTGCCTTCGCCAGTTCCCTGTTTCAACTGGCAAGGCTCACTTCCTGCAAGACATCCCCGAGGAGAAGCCGCATGGACCTACCCCCATACATCCTTGGGTGCTGGAGCAGCTGTATGGAGCCCCTGCAAGCACTGAGATGCTTACAGGTTTACCAATTAGGCTTTCCTCCTGCAGTCAGCATCCCTCCTGCAGTTGGCATCATTGCATCTGTTTTGTGAGATGGAGGAAGACTTTGTGGATTGGTGCCAGACATATGGGTTAATGTTGGACTTGTGGGTTTGGGCAGCACTGGGTTGGGATGTTTTCTTGATGTGCACCTACCCTTTATATAAAACTCTCTCTTATACATATCAATTTCTGTGGATTTGTTTCTCTAATGTACCCAGACTAATACAGTCTTAGAGTCAAATGTCCATAAAAATGAATTTTAATGACAGAATTATGGGAAAAGTCACTAATGACAGTTGCTATAAGGAGAATATTAATCTACAGAATTTTAACAGAACATATACAGGATCTTTGATCATAATCACAATCACACAAATCAGGGATTTTTCTCCATGTATTAGTAATATCATGGGTACACATAATCACTGACAGAGAGACTAGTGTCACCCAAACAGTTTCCCAGCACCTTTCCTACAGAATCAGAACTCTCTCGGATAAAATTAATATGCGAGATCTCCAAGTAATTCTTGTAACTATCACACAAAAGGGCACTTTGGTCACATAACACCTCTACTCATACCAAAGGTTATCAAAGTCTGTCCTGTGAGCATTTCATTAGGGAATCTACCCCACTGATTCTACAGTCCAGAACTTGTCTCTTTAGACTTCCTGTTGTTTCCCCAAATTCAAAATGCATTGAAAAGGAACATGATTTGAGTACCTTGAAGATGTCCAAACTGCCATTAAAGAATGAAAAAAGAATTTGGGGAAACATCAGAGAGATGGAAACATTACACTTAGAAGTGGACAGACCTAAATGAAAGATGTATCAGGAACACATAACTTTATTTTTGATATTTTGGTTTAAGGAAGGTTTCTGTGATTTCATAGCAATACATTTTGATTTATTCTCATTGATACATACACATAGCTTAGAATCACTTAAGATTCTTTTTTGCAGCTTGAAGGTGCACCTCCACCTAGACTTCATATATGAAGTCTCTAAATGAGACTGGGGATACCCTAGGTGGTGCAAATTGTTTAACACTGAGCTACTATTAAAACAAAAAGGAAGTTTGAACTTACCTAGAAATCCTTTGGAACAAAGGCCTTGCAGAATGCTTTTGAAAGGTCACAGTCATACAAGCCCTCTGTATTACAGTTCTATTCTGAAACAAAGACGCTGTGTGACATCACTTGTGCATTAAAAACAATTAATCATGAAACCTAGTTTATACTCCAATAAAAACAAAGCTCATATGAAAATTTTAGCAAGTCATGTTCTATAAATAAGCACATATATTCTAGTTTATTGCCAACAAACATGAATATAAATAGACCAAGAATGTCTTTCTGAAATCATTGCATAAATGAAAAATCTCTTGCTAGTAAATAGAGTTAATGTGTTTGCCAGAGGGTCGTTGAGTGGGATGCTTACAAGGGTGATATTATGAATCATGTTTTCCTCTCCCCAGTTAAGGGAGAAGGAGCGAACTCAGTCTTGTTGTTAATTCCTTTATCGTTTGCTGTTTTGGGGTTTTGCTGGTATAACAGTACTACAAAGATTATTCTGGTACAAGTTGTGGTGCAGATATTTAACCCTTTCTGGCTAACGACTAGAAATGAAATTGCTGTTACCATGGAGGTCTTTGCATTTTTCCCTTTTCTGATGACACCAAAATTACATCAGTAGCATCAGTAACTCTTCTATTATTTTAGTTTTTTACATTGACATTGAACATTTAATTACATACTTTATTTGAAATTTGTGTTGATGAGTGATAACATTTTAAAAATTAATTTTCTATAAAGTATAAACACAGATATGGAGAAAACTCTAAATATACAGATATGGGGAAACATGTGTGCCATTGATAAATCCCAATTTCAGTTATCAATATAATGCATTTTGACAGAAATCAGACAGCTCATTATCTTCATTTTAGAGTAAGCAGCTCAGGTTTAGTCTTTGGATGTTGTATTAGCAAGGCTGTTACTTTGAGAACTAAGGCACACTAATCCCAAGTGTTTCATTCTGTTATAAATATGAGCACTGTGAGTCAGAGACAACTCCGAGGCACCTCGCAATAACAGCACAAACATAATCAGCAGAATAATAAGTGTGAAAACAATTGTAAGCAATATGTAGACAAAGAAAAGAAATGCATGTTTAGGTGGTCCTGACCCAAGCCAAAGCACTTTCAATCACCTCACGTGCACCTGAAAGTTGGGCACTGAATAAAGAAGACTGAGGAAAAGACAATACATTTGAACCAGGTGTTAGCAAAGAATAATACAGGTTTTTCTTTTTATTTTATTTTAATTTTTTATCTATTTCTTTATTTTTTTGTCATTTTGTTGTTGTTATTGTTTTGTTTTCTTTTGTCACTTTGTTTTGCTCTATCTTGTTTTTGAGCATATTATTATCTCTACAGGTCTGTATTAGTCTGGGTGCTTTAGAGAAACAAATCCACAGAAACTCATATGTTTAAGAGAGAGTTTTATATAAAGGTTAAGTGTGCATCAAGAAAACATCCCAACCCAGTGCTGCCCAAGCCCACAAGTCCAACATAAACCCATATGTCCAACACCAATCCACAAAGTCCTCTTCCATCTCACAAAACAGACGCAATGATGCCGACTGCAGGAGGAAAGCCGAGTCGGTGAATTTGTAAGCATCTCAACCCTGGCAGGGGTCTCTACATGGCTGCTCCAGAATCCAGGGCTGCTTCGGGGTAGGTCCATCTGGATTCTTCTTGGGGATGTCTTGCAGGAAGTCAGCCTTGCAAGCTGAAGCAGGGAACTGCTAAGGCAGCTGTACCCTGGTGCAACCATCACAAAGCAAGAGACCCGAGAGCTTGTAAGGTGAGGCTCATGGAGCCATTTATCCCTTTGCCCTTCAATTAACCCCACATGTGTTTATCAGCCAGGTTGGCACAATAAACTACCTCAAAGTCTATCTAGATAAGAGAGGACAGATGAACAGTCTGAAGGAGAAAACAACGGGACCAATGATTCCAGGAGGACATGGGAGAAGGGGAGCTGGGGGAAAGGAGGTGGTGTTGTCCAACCCAAGAACAGGGGAGCAACAAGTGATCCAAAATTAGTGGCAAGGAGGGTGTGAGAGGCCTGGTAGGGATTAATCAAGGGCAATGTAACCGAGAGAAATTACTGAAACCCAAATGAAGGCTGAGCATGATAGTGGGATAAGAGTAAAGTAAAAGGAAATAGAGGAAAGAACTAGGAGACAAAGGGCCTTTATAGAGATCTAAATATAGGCATGTACATTTGTAAATATATTTATGTATGATGATGGGGAAATAGATCTACGTGCATCTATTTATAGGATTAGTATTAAGGCATCAGAAGGACATTGGGTCTTCACCCAAGTACCTCCTCAATGCAAGAACACTTTGTTCTATTAAATTGACATTCCATGATGCACATCTTCCCGACAGGATCGCTGAAGACAAAGAAGGTGCATAAGCAAATGTGGTAAACAAAGCTGATGGTGCCCGCAATGTGGTAAACAAAGCTGATGGTGCCCATCTATCAAAAGACATGGCATCTGGGGTCTTAAAGGCTTAAGGTAAACAAGCAACCATCTAGCTCAGAAGCAACAAAGCCCACATGGAAGAAGCACACCAGCCTGTGTGACCATGGGGTGTTGAAGGGATAATGTATCAGGCATCAAACAACAAAAAATCATATCATTGTCTGCCCACCTTCCCATTAAGATCACTGAAGACAAATGTGTGCATAAGCAAATGGAGTGAACAAAGCTAATGGTGCCCGGCTATAAAAATATACAGCGTCTGGGGTCTTAAACCCTTGAAGGTAAATAAGCACCCATCTAGCTGAGAAGCAACAAAGTCCACATGGAGGAAGCACACCAGCCTGTGTGACCGTGAGGTGTTAAAGGGATCAGGTATCAGGCATCAAAGAACAAAAACTCATCATTGTAGAGGGCGGGGGGCAAATTGGGCACCCAAAGCCCATCTGTAGGCAACGGGACATCCTCTTACAGAAGGGTCATGGGGAGGAGGTGAGCCACTCAGGGTGCAGTGTAGCAATGATGAAACATACAACCTTCCTCTAGTTCTTAAATGCCCCCCCCCCACTATCATGATCCCAATTCTACCTTACAAATATGGCTAGACCAGCGGATGTACACTGGTACAGATAGGAACTGGAAACACAGGGAATCCAGGACAGATGATCCCTTCAGAACCAGTGGTGAGAGTGGCGATACTGGAGGGTGAAGAGGAGGTAGGGTAGAAAGGGGGAACTGATTATAAAGATTTGCATATAACCTCCTCCCTGGTGGATGGACAACAGGGAAGTGGGTGAAGGGAGACATTGGACAGTGTAAGATATGACAAAATAATAATAATTTATAAATTATAAGGGTTCATGTGGGAGGGGGAGCAGGGAGGGAGGGGGAAAAATGAGGAGCCGATACCAAGGGCTTAAGTAGAAAGCAAATGTTTTGAGAATGATGATGGCAACAAATGTACAAATGTGCTTGACATACAATGGATCTTAGAAGCACAGATAGACAGCTCCTTAGAGGCCAGTTTTCCTCTGTCCTGTACGGTCACTATGAGTCAGAATCGACTTGATGTCAGCGAGTTTATAAATGAAGAAACATTTTTCCTCCTAAGATTGTTTAGAGCAGCCTGGATTCGCATATTCACTATTTTGAAAATTTCCCTTTATACCTAGCAAGTACTTTTTCATCTGAGATAAAGATCCTAAGTGGGCAAAATTGTAGGTTGGAAGTGTGAAGTTGTGTTGTACTTCAGCTCGTAGGTAGCACTAATTAGGACTTTAAAAAGTGATTTTATCATCAAAAGAGTTGTAAAGAAAATGCCAGGTACCGGAAGGATGGCAGTTTGATTTGCACATGAAGCTCTGGGAATACACGTGGAAACTGTAAGGATCCCTATTGCAGGGCAGCATTGAATAAGGTTAATCTCTCAGAACCCAATGTGTGTTTTGATGAGATGCATCCATGCATGAGAAGATGGGCTCCTATCACACACCACAAATAGAGCAAAACCCACAAGATTCCCCAGTGTCATTCTGGTCTTTTATTTACTTGATGGTGTATTTTTCTAAATGTTTGTACCTCTGCTGGTCTGTCAGTTTGTTGTGCTGTGGTGGCTAGTGTGTGGTTGTGATGCTGGAAGCTACGCCACTAGTATTTCAATTACCACAAAGTAACCATCAGGGTCACCTGCACTGAAAGGCTTTTAGCAGAGCTTCTGGGGAGCGGACCACCAAGAAGAAAGAGCTGGTCCACTTCAGAGGAACGAGCCACGCCTCAGGAAGAGCCCCATCACAGGGACCGCTCAGACCCAGCGTTTTGCTACCTGGTTGTATGTAGGCTGCAATGAGTTGGAACAGGTGTGATGGCACCTAACAACAACAACTAATGTTGGTTTGTGAGCTTTGAAGTCAATTTTCTTGCTATGGCTCATATTTATGATGCATATTACACTGAAGTGTGTAATTGGTGAAACAAAGATGATTTCTGTTAAGTGGGGGCAGGGGGGATACATCTTCTTAAGGATTTGGGCCTATACAAAGTTAATGATTCGTTTAATAAATTGCATGAACTAAATGAAGCCCACTAAGGCAACATAGAGTATACGAGGGCTTTTGAAAGAGTATGGAAAAATCCCATTATCTTTATTTCCATTTTCCCAAGAACTCTGTGAAACCCCCTTATATCTCAATATCCATTTACTAGCATAAACACAGACATTTGCATTTAAGTGACAAAATACCTCCTAAGGATATTACTAAGAGATTCTAATTAGCTCGTTAGTGTTTTTAGGGACTAGCATCAGGTTATTTAAAGAGCGAAATTAGTCCAGGTGTTGGGGAAACTGAAGAAAATAAAACCCTCTAATCATTGGGACATAGGTACATAAAGACAATGCTTTTGCAGCATTCAAAGGCTTCATTTTTATGAAGATACCTGGAAATTCGAGTCGCTGGTTTCCAGGCGAAGGGAGAAAAGACCAATTAATTGTCACTTGTTACTGTAAACACCCAAGAAAACCGCATTCATGTTTCCAGATTAATCCTACAGGGTTTAATTCCAGTGCAAGTAAAATGGTGTATCTAATATGCTATGCTAAAGCAGTAAAACGCTTCCATCTGCGAGGCTGAAGATCATGCAGCAATACCTTGACAGGGAGCTGCCAGAGGTTTAGACCGGATTCAGAAGAGGACTTGGAACTAGGGAGATCACTGCTGGGGTCAGATGGATATTAGCTGAAAGCAAAGAATGTCAGAAAGATGTTTACTTGTGTTTTATCGATGATACCAAGGCATTCAATTGTGGGAAATCAAAACAAATTGTAGATAGCCTGGAGAAGAACGGCAATTCTAGAATACTCCATTGTGCTTCTGCAGAATGTGTACATGGATCAAGAGGCAGTTGTGAGAACAGAGCAAGGGAGTGCGGCTTTGTTCACAATCAGGAAAAAGTGTGTGATAGGGCTATAGCTCCTCTCCATACTTATTCAATCTGTATGCTGAGAAAATGATCAGAGCAGCTGGCTTATAGGGACTTGAGGGAGGCTTATTAACAACCTGCCACATGCAGATGACATAATCTTGCTTGCTGAAAGTGATGAGGGCTTGGGGTACTTCAGGATGGATTTCCACTCAATATAAAGACCAAAATCCACACAATTGCATCAATAGGTAGCATCATGATAAATGGAGGTGGGGAGGTGAAATTTTCCAAGATCCTGTCTTGCTTGGATCCAATATCAATGCTCAGGAAAGCAGCAGTGAGGAAATCAAAAGGCGTATTGCATTAGATAAATCTGCTGCACCAGACCTCTTTAGAGCATTGAAAAGAAGGATGTGACTTTGAGGAGGCAGGTGATCCTGACGCAAACCATGGTATTCTCCATAGCCTCATCTGCGTGCGGAAGTTGGACCTTGAATAAAGAAGACTGAAGAAGAATCAGTGCATTTGGAGTGCGGGCGTTAGAGCATACTGAATGTGCCATGGACTGCCAAAAGGACCGACAAATCTGTCTTGGATGAAGTATGGCCAGAGAGCTCCTTACAGGCAAGGATGGCAAGCCTCTGTCTTACTTACTTTGGACATATTATCAGGAGAAATCAGTGTTTGGAGAAAGATATCATGCTTCGTAAAGTGGAGGGGTAGCAAAGAAAGAGGAGGGCGCTAAAGGCGATGGACTGACACCAGGGCAGCAACAATGGGCTCTGGCACAGGAACAGTTGTACAGCTGGTGCAGGGCCACGCAGTGTTGTGTTCTCGTGCATGGGGCCCCTACGGGTCAGAACTGACTGGATGGTACCTAAAGTCTCCTTCAATGTCATCTTCTCTCAAGATGTAAACTTGATGCAAAAAAAATAATTTGTTTTCTCTTTCTAGTAATTCTGATGTTATTTGGAGTTTGGACATAAACTGAGAGGTAAGAAATATATATGATGTTGGGAAGTTAAATAAGTGCTACTTACAAGCCTGGTCTGGTGCATGAGCCTGGGCTCTGGAACTGTATGGGGATGGAGTCCTACCTTTTGCTCCAGACAGGAGTCAGAAATGCCTTCACCTGCCATCCTCCTTGACCTTATTCTGATACCAACCATGCCTGCCACAGCACTCCGCTTCTACGCTGCATTCATTGATTCATTGCAACAGAATCATTATGGGGACAGATAGCTTCCTCTTTATCTGGTGGAGCCCCTAGAAGGTTTGAATTCCCTATTAAATAATTCTCCCTTAATTGTGATTATTTTCCATGAGGTCAATGAAAAATTGAGAGTCGAAACAATCATCTAAAGAGGGCTTATGCAGGAGACTTACCTAACAAGACACATCTGTTTGCTCTTTGGGCAGTGTGGGGTATTTTTAATAATCTTCACCAACCCCATAGTTCAAATGCATAGGTTCTTCTTCCCTCTTCCTTATTCAGTGTCCAACTTTCACATGTATGTGAACCAATTGAAAATGCCAGGGTTTAGGTTGGGCATTCTTTAGTCCTCAAAATAACATCTTTGCTTTCAATACTTTAAAGAGGTCTTCTGCAGCAGCTGTATCCAATGCACTGCATCATTTGACCTTTTGACTGCTGCTTCCAAGAGCATTGACTGGATCCACACAAGCTGAAATCCTGACAACTTCAGTCTTGTCTTGGTTTATCATGATGTTACCTATTGGTCCAGTTGTAAGGAGTTTGGTTTTCGTTCCATAGTGCTGTAATCCGTATTGAAGGGTAGATCTTTATTAGCAAGTGCTTTAAACCCTCCTCACTTGAAGCAGGCAAGCTTATGCCATCTGCACATCGAAGGCTGTTGATACACCTTCCTATAATCCTGATGCCATGTTCTTCGTATACTCCAGCTTCTTGGAGTCTTGGCTCAGTAAATCGATTGAATAAATATGGTGAGAGGATACAACCCTGATGCACCCCTTTCCTGAGTTTAAAACTTTAGTATCCCTTGTTCTGTTCACACATCTTAATGCAACAATGTAGCATTAGGATTGAAGAAAGACTCATTAACAAGCTGAAATATGCAGATGAGATTATTTTTTTTGCTGAAATCTAAAAGGACTAGAAACACTGATGAAGATCAGAGTGAGGATCTTTAGTATGGATAGCATCTCAACATAAAGTAAACAAAATTCTGCACAACTAGACCAATAAGTAACATCATGATAAACGAAGAAAAATATTATCAAGAATGTTAATGTACTTATCCATGCAAGTAGCAGACAAAAAGGAAAGGATGTACTGTATTAGGCAAACCTGTTGCCAAAGATGCATTTAATGTGTTAAAAATGAAAGATGTCACTCTGAGGGCCTTAAGTACACCTGACTCAAGTCATAGTATTTTCAATCATTCATACATGTTTAAGCTGGACAATGCTTAAAGACGTGTGAAGAAGAATTATTGTCTTTGAGTGATGGTCTTTAAGTATTGGTGAAGAATATTGAATATGCCTGGGCCAGCCAGATAAACCAATCTGTTTGGAGAATTACAGTCAGAACCCGTGTTAGCCGTGACGATGGCAAAAGTTGGGCTCCTGGCTGTGTTCTCACTGGTCGCCTACCTTGCTATGGCTTGGTTTTTATGCATATTAGTGTCTCTACAGATCGATCTAGATAAGATAGACTGAAGGAGAAAACAACGGGACCAACAGTTCTGGGGGGACATGGGAGAGG
>NW_022111369.1:48377354-48395723 GCF_000313985.2 Echinops telfairi
CCTGGGGAATGGACAGCAGAGAAGAGGGCGGAGGGAGACATTGGACAGTGTAACTTATGACAAAACTATAATAATTTATGAATTATGAAAGGGTTCAGGAGGAAGGGAGGAGGGGGAGGGAGGGGGAAATGAGCAAATGATATTGAGGGCTAAAGTAGAGGGCAAATGTTTTGAGATTGATGAGGGCAACAGGTGTACGTACATATGTGCTTGACTCAATGAATGTATGTATGGACTGTGCTAAGAATTGTGTGAGTCCTCAATAAAATAATTTAAAAAAGAATAATGAGGGTAACAAATGTACAAATGTACAAATGTGCTTTATACAATTGATGTATGTATGGATTGTGATGAGTTGTATGAGCCCCCAATAAAATGACTTAAAAAAAAAGTTCGGCTCATATACTTTGGACATGTTATCAGGAGGGATGTGTTGCTGTAGAGGAGTATCATGCTTATAAAGTAGAGAGTCAGTCAACAAGGTATAGACCCTCAAACAAAGAAGTCACTGTGGCTGTAGCTAGGGGCTCCAACATTGTGAGGATGAAATCGGGAGGGGGTGCCGGGCCGGGCCGTGGCTCCTTCTGTTGAACATAAGAACCAACTATAACTCCCAGGGCAAAATCACTGCCGTGGAGTTGATGCCTACTCACAGGGACCCTACTGGACGGGATAGAAGTACTCTGAATTTCCAGCACCATAGCTCTACGAGGGACTAGAAAGGTCCATCTTTCTCCAGCAGAGCAGCTGGTGGTTTCAACATGTTGACCTCTGCAGTTAGCAGCCTAATGCATAACCTCCGCAGCTTGTGGCGCCAACTACAGAACAGCTAATAAGAACAAGAAATGCCTGCCACCTGAGGGAGCGATGAAGATTTGAAGAGCATTCACAAGGGAACAAATTCTATTTCTTTTTCCGAGCCGTACTGCTAAATCTCTTTTAGCTTGAAGTGCTTAATTCAGAAAACTTAAATATTAGTTTAAAAATACTTTGACTCCTCTGAAATAGTTTTGTATGGGATAATGTCCGATGACTATAGTATTAAAATAAGCACTGCTCTAGTGTAGTATTTATGAAAGTAACTTCCCAAATTTAGAGTGTAAATTTTTAAAATGTAATTTGAGGAAATGGAAGTTGCTATGAAATTAATAAATAAAAAATACTATTATTTTAATTCATATTAATGTTTCATGTCTAAATTTTTACTCATTATCATAATACCTAGGAGTTAACAATAAAATTAAAGTATCTATATATAAATAAATTAATCAAATATATATATTAATCAAAATATATTAACTGAAATGCAAATGCATATTAATGTATGTGAAATAGATACTAGAAAAAAAACCAAGAATTACTATTTAGGAAATTATTTATTTATTTTATTCGATTCACAATAGAATGGCGAAATGGTCATCCAGGACACATGAAGACCTACGAGTGGCAAGCTCAAGAGTAAAAACATTTGCTTAGACATCAATTTAGCTAAAGTCAATTATTCTTCATCAATACATTCAGAGAAACATAAGCTCTAGAGCAGCGGTTCTCAACCTGTGGGTCGCAAGACCTGTGGGGGGGTCAAATGACCCTTTCCCAGGGGTTGCCTAAGACTGTCAGAAAGCACATATTTCTGATGACACCACTCTTCTATCCGTGTCCAAGCGGGTCCACCCACATGCAAATACGCCCACATACGAGTACCCGGTGTGCAAACTGTTATCCATGCTACACCATGCGTCAAGATAAAATTTCATGTATTTGTAATTAGAAATAAAGATTTCACAATATATAATTACATAGTTTTGTCATTAATCACTATGCTTTCATTATGTTCAATTTGCAACAATGAAAGTACATCCTGCATATGAGATATTTACAATATGATTCATAACAATAGCAAAATGACAGTTATGAAGTAGCAATGAAAATAATTTTATGGTTTGGGTCACCACCACATGAAGAACTGTCTTAAAGGGTTGCAGCATTAGGAACGTTGAGAACCACTGCTCTAGAGATACATTGATTCAGAAGTTGATACTTTCTTTTGAAAAGTTCAGAGTACAAATAGGACAGGAATAAAAGAGATGTGGAAAAACTCTCCAGAGAGAAGTCAAGGCAAAGGAAGGATACAAAGCTTCTATCTACTCGTAATCCATTCCAATGCCATCTTTCCTGACTCGAGAGTCTATTTCATGTTGGCTTCCGTTAGGATTTAGCGGCTAGTGTGCATATGCCAGCTTCGGTAACGAACTGATAGAGTTGAAGAACTTCACGATTTGTGGTAGAGATATAATCGTTTGTCAATTTGAGGATTAAGGGTAGAGGGAGAGTGGGTTGGAAAAAGGGAACCGATTACAAGGAACTATATGTGACCCCCTTCCTGGGGGACGGACAACAGAAAAGTGGGTGAAGGGAGACGTCGGACAGGGCAAGATATGACAAAATAATAATTTATAAATTATCAAGGGCTCATGAGGGACGGGGAGCGGGGAGGGAGGGGAAAAATGAGGACCTAATGCCGGGGGCTTAAGTGGAGAGGAAATGTTTTAAGAATGACGAGGGCAATGAATGTACAAATGTGCTTTAAACAACTGATGTATTATGGATTGTGATAAGAGTTGTATGAGCCCCTAATAAAATGATTAGTTTAAAAAAAAAAGAGTGTAGATGGAGTCTAGCTCATCAAACAGATCATATACGATGAGGCCTCTGTGTGGGCGTGGCCTTCTGAGAATTCTGGGAAATCCGGTACTTCCTCGGAGGTGGGAGACTCTGTGCTCTCACCCTGGGAGATACAGAAGCTGACAAGACACATGGACCCACCCTGATGCAGAGACCCCTGCCAGTGCTGAGATGTTTCCAATGACACTGAATCCAAAGACTTTCTACCCACTGGCCTGTGATCTTCTTCTACATTCGGCATCATTGCATGTGTTTCGTGAGTCTGAAGAGGACTTTATAGATTGGTATTGGACATATGGGCTGATATCAGGCTTATGGACTTGGTCTGGACTGGGCTGGGATGTTTTCTCAATGTTCAATTGCTCTTGTATATAAATCTCTTTCTTATACACATATGTGTGTCCATGGATTTGTTTCTCTAGTCTACCCAGACTAACTCGCTATTATTTTATTAGTCAGTATCAAATAGTTTGACTTTTCTCACCTGCATATGTGATATGTTCTGACAAATTGCAGGCATGACTATTCAAACACTAAGCATTCCTTCAAGTGGGGTATCATGTGTAATATAACTCACTAAGCCCTAGGGCATACGCAGCCATAGTACCCATCTGTAAACAGAGTTTTCTTGTTGCTGTGATGCTGAACAGGTTCCAGCAGAACTTGCAGATTAAGATGTACTGGCGTGAAAAACCTGGCGATCTACTTTTACAAAACCGGTCAGTGAAAATCCAATAGATCACAATGGCTTGATATCATAGGGGTGGGAAGCATTTCATTGTCACATGTCTGTCTGGGTCCACTGGACAGCACCCACCTATAAGTAGGAACACCTTGAAACTTGGCTATGTGAATAAAGTTGGCCAGGTCAGATGAGAAGTGATGGGTGTCTTTTCCAGGTTATCCTTAGTTTAAAGACAATTTATTTTACCTAGAACTCTCCCTTTTTTCTTCCCATCTTCTGATCCATGGATTTGTCCATTAGCCTGTTTTGATGAGACAAGAACAATCCTCTAAGACAGCAGCTGGCAAACTTTTCAAGATAGCAAATATTTTAGTATTTGAAGATCATCTGATTTATGTGTCAACCAGTATGGTTTTCTATTATCGTACAAAATCATCCAGACAAAAACAAAAGAGCATATCTGTGTTCGATTAGATTTTTCTTTCCCAAAGCAGGTGGGAGGACAGATTTGGGCATAGAGCAGAATCTTTCTCTAGGGCATAAAAGAGTAATTTGAAGGAAAGAGATTTGGTTACTGAATAAGATTCCCAATAAACTGAGCAACTTAAATCTACTTTATACCACTGTATTTTTTGAAATCTTGGCTGTGACAGCTTAGACTTGACCCTAATTGCTACACCTGTACTCACAAGCAGAGGCAAATATTGGATGGGGAAAAATATTTGAAAGGTGCTTCTTAGTCATTGATTAATATCCTGAATTAGAGATTGCTTTACCAATGACTGAGGAAAAAGTCTAACAATTTAATGGACAAGTTGGCAAAGAGCATGAAGAGGAAATTGCCTAAAAAGGAAATGCAAACGAAGTGAAATAAGGATGGATGAATACAAATTAATTGAATTGAATACGTATTATTTTAATGCTCAGTTTTATAATGATGAAATGAATTAAACATGGAGAAAAGAAGGTCTCTCCTATGAAATTAGCACAGACCTAGTTTTATAAAATACATGAAACAAATCCTTATACCATTAAGGGAAATATAAAACATTAAAACCTTTATAAGAGAAAGTTGACAATGTATATATATGATAGCATTAAAAAAACACATGCATTTTGATCAAGAAATTGCATTTAATGAAAATGTAATCCAATAATAAATAAACCTGGGATTAGCTATCACTGCATACTTTTATAAATTATAATAGCTTTCATTTATACTCACAAGGAAGAAGATTAATAAACTATGGGGCAGTATGCAAATTAATAAGATATTTTTAAGACTACTAGACAACACAGCAATATATTTTAATACATCAAATTGATATAAATATTATAAATGCATACTATCAGAGGATAATTTTATGAAATATAGCAGGAATCCTGGCCTCAAAACAATGATAAGAAGGGTTATATCCAGAGGACAACATAAGGAATTATTTCATTTTTCATTACTTTTTCTATGACACTCTGGATGTTTTACTACCTCAAAATTTAAAATGATTTATTAGCATAAAGTTATAATTAAAACAATTTGCTGTAAAATGTTCACCAGCATTAATTAATTTTTTCAACATGCAGTTATTATATTCATTATATGCCAGAAACACCTGGGCACTAGAGATATAATGGAGATAAAATAAAATCCCCTATATTTTGAAGTTTACTTTTCAGTAAGTTGTAGTTACCAAACATGTAAGCATGCTTTTTTGAAATATAATAGCGAATATTAAGAATTACTATGAAGAAAATTTAAAAAGAAAAGCCCAAGTCAGTTTTAAGCTTAACCTTAGTGGAGGATATGGAACCAGGGTGTGCAGAGATACAGAAGAACATTTCAGGCCAGTAGAACACGGGTGCAAGATCCAAAATCAGCAAAAAACAAAACAAAATTAAACAAACAACACTCCCTGTCATAGAGTCAATGCTGACTCAGCGACCCCCTGTGGGTTTTCCAGGACTGTGACTGTTTACAGAAGCAGGAGGCCCAGTCTTTCTCCCGTGGAGCTGCTGTTGATTTTTAATTGCGTTAGTCTCGGTTGACTAGAGAAACAAATTCATAGACACTTATATGTGTATAAGAAAGAGTTTTATATACTAGAGCAATTGAATATTGAGGAAACATCCCAGCCCAGTCCAGATCAAGTCCATAAGTTCAATATTAGTCCATATGTTTGATACCAATCTATGAATTCCTCTTCAGACTCACAAAACACATGCAATGACCCCGAATTCAGGAAGATCACTGGCCAGTGGGTGGAAAGTCTTGTGGATCCAGTGGTGGTGTAAGCATCTTAGCGCTGGTGTGGGTCTCCATGTGGCTCTAGCATAGCTCCAAGGCTCTAGCATAGCTCCACATGTCTTGTCAGCAGGAAAGAGGAAGCAGAGAGTCTGTCTGTATGTGGCCTCTAGTGAGCTATGTATCTTTGTGGTGCCTCCACATGAAGTCATCAAGCTGCAACCTGTTTGACAGGCTAGACTCCACCTCTTCCCAAGTTGACACCTGATTATGTAACTACCACACTGATCATGTGTATTGCAGCCCGATGTGCAACCACTACACCACTGGGCTCCTAGAAGCAGCAAAGAATGTGCAAATGATATGGGAATTGTGAATGATGAGTATAGACTTGGATATGAAGTTAAGAGGTGGTCAAGGGGCAGAAGAGGTAAAAATGTATGTCTTCTAATTTGAAATGGAAATATTGATGGATTTTAAGTAGGGAAATGGCATTTATGATTTAAAAATGATAATACTGCTTGTTGTACGAAAAAAATAAAGAGTATACATTAATGAAAAAGGCAACAACTCCCCAAAATATGCACCAGAAAAATAAACAAACATTATAGGATAATGAAGAAACCAGACTAATAACAACCTAGCAGTTGTCTCACCTGCAAAAGTTTTGGAAACTATCAAAAGTTTTACAAAAATTTCCTTACCAGTAATAGTCCTTCAAAAAATCTTCTTCAAGGGAAAACCACTATTGACAAAGATCTCTGTCCTAAGTGTTGATCCAAGCGTTATTTGGAATATGTGGTTTGAATTGTTTTGATTTTTCTTTCTTTGTAGAGGAACTTGTGCAATTTTTGTTTTTCGGTAGAAGTTTTGAATGTCAGACACCCTTTCACTGTCCAGCATCCTTTAACCCTATTGTGACACCAACAATCCATCCCATGACAGTCTGTTCTCTGCTTGGTTTATTTATTGCAACGACCACACCGAATTTACAAACAATACTCAGAATTATGGAGGGTTCTTAGGAAAGCTAGTTGGCAATAAAATAAGGATATAATTCTTTTGTCCTCAGTACTTCTTAGCCATGATGGAAGGCAGTCTCTCAAGTTCTCAGTCTCTCAGCCATGTGATCCATCCCTTGGTTTCTGCCCCTCAGCCCATGAAGCCTCCCTGTCACTGTGCTTCAAGGTCACATTGCTGCTTTTCTGTTCTCCAGAAAGGTTGGTGTGGTTTCTCTGCTCCCTCTCATGAGCTAGATGCTGCAGGCTCTGGTGCCTCTGATGCATTTACCATTTCAGGCAGGGAGCTCATGAAGCCCCCTCTAATGATTCTTTTTTCTTAATGGTCTTTCTTTTCTTGCTTCTGAGATGACTCACTTATACTCAGAAGAATGGCAAAACTGACTAATTTCCTGTATTAAAATGCAACTCACCACATTTATCTGGTCTCACGCAATCATTTGGTGGGAATTACAAAGACTCTGGGTAGAAGAGCCATGTCAAGTAATCTCAGTCCACTAGAGGCTGCTCTGAGTCAAAGCGGACCCAATAATGTCTAGTTTTGTTTTGTTTGTTTGTTTTTTAGATGCATGCTCTATTTTATATTTTAGCTCTATTTTATTTTTTATCTTTGATATTCTACTTTACAGTTAAGGTTTCTATTTGTATTTAATAGGCGTGCTGGAATTTGTATGCAGATTACCATTCACCCAGCATTGATTATATTCAAATCTCAAGTTGAAGATGACCACTGCCTATAGGATGCATCTAGCATATACAAGAGACCTTCAAAATGTTTATGGAAAAAATTCCATTATCTTTTCCTTCTATTTTCCATGAACTTTGAAGTCTCTTGTATTTATTAATTGTCTATTATTGTTGTCCATCCCATATGGTCTCTAAAACTGAGTGAGACCTAACTTGTTATGTGCTTGAGGAGTTTATGTTCTAATTACAATAATAAGAAACAATCTCAATAAAAGGTATTTTTCACCAAAGAGGTGCACAGCACTTAAAGGAGTGATGTACGAATGCTGACAGGCTTTCTGTGAGAGGTGGCTTTTGAATAGATCATGGACAAAGAATAGATAGGGGAATGAAGCTGAGAAGAAACAATAGATGAACGGATAGAACAGTCTAGGCCAACATCTCTGTTCGACTGGAGTTGAGGAAGAAAAATTGCGTGGCAGATGTAGACAGGAGACACAAGTATGGCCATCGTAGGCTGGCTTGGAGCATCTGGACTTGTTTTAATCAGCAGAGTTTCGTCAGGCATTTTTTTAAGGAACAGAAAATTGGCTTGGCACTTCAGGACTCTGAAATATACCAAAAACCAAGTTCACTTCCATGTAGTCATTGCTGACTCAAAGCTACCCCCTGTTGGTTTCCTAGACTGTAACCGTTGATTGGTGTAGAAAACCCAATTTTCTCCCTTGAAGTTGCTGGTGGTTTTGAACTGCTGACCATGCAATCACAGCCCAACGCACAACCACTATGGCACCTGGGCTCCTCTGCTAAATAAATAAATCATCAAAAGACAGACTGATGGCAGAACATGATTCAGAAGGGAGGGCTTTGCCATTATTTAAGGATTGAAAGTGAAAATAGGAATATAGATGATAGACGGGCATGTGATTTAGTTATGATGCGTTTCAGGACCAAGTAGAACATTCATCCAGGTAAGTTTCTATTGAAAGTGATAATCCCAATCCAAGAAACCTTAAATGTCTGTTTCCTAACCATAAATGGTATTTCAATAAATCAGAGTATAAGAATGTATGATCAATTTCTATTTCCAAAATTTCAAAATGTCCCCTTCAGTGATTGTAGGTGTGTTAGGCATGGTTCTCTAGGGAAACAAAACCAGGTCACTTATTTTATATATATAGTGAAAAGGAATACAACAGCTGATTAGTCCACACAACAGGACAGAAGGCTCAATTCAACTCACTTTGGTGGAACAGTTAATATACCGAAGGTCCTTCGTACTCATGTAAGCCTGCTAGTCCAAGGTCAAGGAAGCAGACAATGGAGTGGCTGGAGGTATGGAGTCTTCCCACAGGCAAGATAAGCACAGACTCTGCAGGCAGGAAACATGGCAAAAGTGGGGCAGCAACAGCAGGAAAATGAGATGTTGAGGGGGGTAGCAGAGACCAGTTGTGCCGCAGCAGCAGCATAGCAAAGCAGTTCACAATGGAGCCTGAAGACCTAGTGATGCACCACAGAATTCACCATGCTTCACAGGTTGGGTTGGCCCACAGGTAGTGCAGCACACAGATGAGGCAGAGCAGCTAACTCATGCAGTGGTGTGCTGGTCTGATCACCAGGGAGAAAGAGGAAGTGGCAGGACAGGAAGAGTCATTTATCTTAGTCTCCCTCCAATCAAGCTGCAATCTGATTGAGAGATTGAACTCTACCCATATGTTTCCATGGGAGCCACGCTGGCACCAAAAATCCATCACGGTAGGAAAAAACACTTGTGTATTCAAATTATACTCCATTCAGTGAAATTCAAAATTCATTTCTCAAGGGCCTACAATGTTGAAAAACTTCAAAAAAATTTAATGTCCTTCCCATCTTTTTCACTTTGACTCCCTTTACTTATCTTTCTTTCAGACAATTCAGTTTGAAACTGGCCCAAAGTTTCCTGCTTCCTTACTCCATGAGAAGCTTTTCAATGCTCAGAAGAAAAGCCTGGTGACACACCTCTGGAAAAGCAATCATCGAGCAACAGTTCCATCCGACATATATGGGCCATCATACACTTGAATTGACTCGGAGGTCTGTTTTTCTTTGTTGTTTTGCTCTTGCTTTGTTTTAATCCATTTGTAATACAGAGGTTGGCTCTCAACACTTTTCATTAAAGTTTTTTCCCCATTTAAAACTGTGGCATATCTCATTAGTTTATGGGAATGTGTCCCATTTATTTTCACTCTTAGCAATAAAGACTGATTCTGACCATCACTCAGAAGAAGTTCTAGAGTTCTAAATGGTTTTTGTTAATACATGTTTACTAAGCTTTGATTATATGCCAGGCATGGTATTAGGCTCTGGGGACCCAAAATTATATGGAAAATAATAGTCAAAAATACAAAAACCTGGAAAAAGCTTAGAGATATACTGTTGTCAGAGTATATGTTAATTTATAGTTTCTGATTTTCTATGGTCTTATATCTCTCTGTAATAAAAGAAGCAGTTATAGGTATTATCACTACATAATTGTAGCACAGGGAAACCAAGAGTGAATGTTGTATCCGGTAGGAATCTGAAATCATTGGATTTGCTTTGTATATACTTTTTGAGAGTTTTATGGGTAGAGTTTAATCTCTCAATCAGATTGCAGCTTGATTGTAGGGAGACCAAGATAAATGACTCTTCCTGCCCTGCCACTTCCTCTTTCTCCCTGGTGATCAGACCAGCACACCACTGCCTGAGTTAACTGCTCTTTTTGAACATCTCTGTCTAAGGACTTCAAAATTAAGCTTCCATTCTTCTTGCCAAATGCCACATTATTAAAAGATTTGCTTCTCTATGACGTCCAAATGTCTGTTAGACACGAGGGAGTTCTGGTGCCCTTTTGTTTGCTCCTGCGGTTCTAATTGGAAAGGTGGGGTCACCTGTGAAATGATTCCCAAAAGACCGATAAAATCTTGCTTCCAGAGTAAGCCAAACAAATTAAGGGAGATGACAAAAAGTAGTAGCAAATACCTTCATGAAATCCACATTTTCAAAGCTAAACAAATAAACACTTCTATCCTGTTTCCCTGAAAATAAGATAGTGTCTTATATTAAGTTTTGCTCCCAAAGATGTGCTAGGTCTTATTTTCAGGTGATATCTTATTTTTCCATGAAAAAGAATATGGTACACATTTATTGTTTTATTAAAAGAGACCTTGCACTTCCTGTCTGCTCTGGCTGCACTGCAGCCAACAGTGAACTGCACGGCGGTGCCTGCAACTACGATCCGGAGTCCAGAATTACGGTAGCTTCAGGGGGCCTTATTTTATGTACTGTCATGCAGATCATAGCTCACACATCATCCTTTGGTTATAAACACCAAGTACCTACACACATATGCAAGTATGCCCTACTTGTATCCACACATATACACTTGTATGTGTGTGTATATCATTTCATATGCTTGTGCGCCTAACTCATGCACAAAGGGTTAAGCTGAGAGGGTCAGACTTGGAAATCATTTCCCAGAGAACGGATTTATTCAGCAAACCCATATACACAAGTCACTATGTATTTTATATACACCAAGATTGGTTATAATCATAAGATTTTGTTTACATTTTTCCCCTAGGGAGGTTGTTCAGTAAATGCTTTCTTCACAACATTCACAGAAATAATTGAAGCACAAAGCCACAGGAAGCAACATTATTTCAATATATATACGTAGTAGAGATAGAATAATCACACTATCTCTCTTTTGAACCCACTGTTATTGGAAGCTCCTCCCAAATCTTCCATTACTAATTCCTGATTGGGTTTTTCAGCACTTTTATTATAAAGCACATTTTCCCCAAGTGTGCTCTGAAAGGTAGATTCCTGAGCTAACTGATTAGATGTGTTGATGGTGCTGTTCACTTTCACGCTTAGAGGCCAGCCTTTCTTGGGCTTTGCTCTCCTTTGACAGAAGTGAAGCTGAAATGCCTCTTGGTAACCACGGCGAAAATTCTCATTGAAGAACCCATAAATGATGGGGTTGACACTGCTGTTACAAAAGGCCAGCCAGTGGGCAAAGGGGTAAATGTAGATGTTGATGACACGCAGTTCATTTGGAGACAGGTCAGCATAGTCTGAGAGCATCATGACAGTCCACAGGGGCAGCCAGGAGAGAATGAAAAGCAAGGCCACTGTCAGAAGCATTTTAATGACCTTCTGCTTCTTCTTGGCCAGTGCGTGCCACTGCTCCTGGTTCTGCTTGCTCCTGTGCGGGACTGCTGTCTTGATGAGTGAGACGCCAATCCTTGCGTACATGATGACCATGAGCGTCAGGGGAGTCAGGTAGATATTGGCAAACAGCACGGTGGTGTAGATCTTCCTCATTTCCTGATTCGGCCAATCTTCTCGGCACCAGTAGACTGGGCTGGTTTTATTCTGGGACTTGAGTCTCACTTGGTAATATTTTTCTTCTTGTACATGTAACATTACCGCCGATGGACACATAATGGTGATGGCCAGGACCCAGATGACCACAATAATGGAAAATGCTGTCTTAATAGTGAGCTTTGGTTTAAAGGGGTAGACAACACTTCGGAACCTGCAATCAAAGGCAAATGCAGTGAGGCACTGATTAATCACTTCTGACTGAATCAAGAATCAAACCCATTTTAGTAATTATGAGTCACTCACCCTCATATATATTCACTCAAAAACATGGAAAATTACCATTAATAAAGATACATGCATTCCTCTTTTTCTATAATTACAATATGAATCAATGGAGAATATCTGATATTACTATTAGTAACTGTAATAATGGTAACTAAAAGCAAAAAGTTTACTTTCATTTAATCAATACTGATTGAAAGCCTCATCTTCCTCCCTCAAAGCATCCGGTGGTTTCAAACTGCTGATCTTGCAGTTAGTAGCCCAATGATAACTAGCATTTATTAAACATGAACATTTAAAAGGTTTTTTTAGACATTATTCTAAGTTTTGTATGGATTGACTTAAAAGTCTTGCTCATAATTACACAGAAGTTTGGCTATGGAGGGAGGAAAGAGGTTACCAAACAGAGCTCATTGGAGAGAGAACTATAGAAGATCAAAGGATAGACCTGACTTGAACGGTTAAAACCTTGTCAGTTGATCATGCCTCTGATGCACATTAGGCCTGATCTGGTTTTCAACATTTTCTGTATTTTGTTGTTGTGGTTCATCTTAGGGTTTAGCTCAGATATCTTATCATTGGGGAACCCTCTTAATTTGTGTTAGGCTTTTCTGTTCTCAGCATATGAAACCCCAGAAAATGAACCTGTGGGGACAGCATGTAGAGTAATGGTTTCTGGGGTGGGGGAGGGACGAATAGTGGGAGGAGCCGTGTGTAAAAGGGAGCTAATGTCAAGGATTTCAGAAAGGAAAAGGATGATTTGAAATTGATTGTGGCAGCATTTGTATGATACTGCGTGATGTGATTGAACTATGGAATGATATGGTATCTGTATTAACTCCAAATAAAATAGTTTTGAAAAAACAAAAGTGATTTAACCATGGAGAGAGAGAGAGAGACAGATCACTTTCTTAACTTCTGCAGAGTATTCACTTGACTGCTTGCTCTGTGTGTGCACGCTGTAGACTTAAATCAATAGTGACTAATATACTATTTCTATTTCTTCCACCGGTCCTTTTGTGGGTCCTTCAACTTGTTTTGATCAATGAGACTTTAGTCAGCATGGCACTGTCAGTTAAGCATTGGACTGCTAACCATATAGTCAGTGGTTCAAACCCACCAGCAGCTCTTCAAGAGAAAGGCTCTTTATTTTATTTATATTAATTATAGAAGGTTGCCATGAGACTGAATTGACTCAGTGGTTGTTGGCTTGGTTTTGGGGGTTGCAAACAGAAGGTTTTTAAGTGCTTGAAAATTGGGATAAATTGTCCTTTTTGGAGCTAATTTCCAGGTTATAAAGATACTTGAACTGCATAAGTGGTCATGTGAAAAAGACCCTGGAGGGTGGTAAAAGCCAGGCGTCTTTGTCCTCCCCTGCCTTACCTCACAGATGAGCGTTACTGCTTGAGTGATTCTTCTTACAAGGCATGGAGCCCGAGGACCAAACAGAGTGCATAGAATCACGATTATTCAGAAAGAAAAGTGCTGTTGTTTTAAGTTATGAGGCTTATTGGTGGTTTGTTGCACAGCTACAGGAAGCAGGGGATTTTCCTTATGAGTTCTGATTATGGGCCTTCCTAACATTCTGTCTTCTAATGAGAGTGAAGATTCAATGACAGTATGTAAAGTAAACCTGATCCATTTTATCTTTAGTAAGCTTTTGAGACTCTTAATGTCACTTCTGATCCTCATTATGTTAATTAAAAATAATGATCACATTATGTAACTGTAAGGACCCTCGGTGGTTCAGGGGTTATAGTGCTTCGTTGCTAACTGAAAGGTCTGAGGCTCAAATTCATCAGCTACTCCACAGACGAAACAGGTGTCAGTTTGAAGCTATAAAGATTTGCAACCTGGTGCAGTTCTACTTTGTCTTACAGGGTCACTATATCAGAATTGACTGACTGGCCACTAAATTTAATTTAATATTTCAAAGTTCCATCAACTATTTAATCTTTTTTTTTCTTTTTAAGATTATTCTATGAAACTGAAATGTTATGAAAAGTTTTAATTTTTCAAATACGTCTTATGAGTGACAGGATAGCAATTCTAAATTAACTTATTTGACATGTCTTGAAAGAATGACAAATTAACTTTGGCTTTACTTGTTCCATTATTATTTTTCATAAATCCTTCTTGCAAATGTAAAGTCTTCTGCTTTAACTAAGTTTCCCCTCAGCCTCTTCATCTATAAATCCTCCCACTCATCCACCCTTAAAGTGTGCATACGGAATGAGTGCATGACTCTGGTACTTTGCTCTTTTTATAGACTAATAATGGAACTTCAAATATTGTGTGTTATCTGTTTCAATATGTGTATTCCTATATTTTGTCTTCCATGCTCTAGGAATGGAAATAAACCAGACAGAAATGATTTCTGCAGAGAAACAGTCATTAGAAATCACATGTAATAATTGATAAAACTATGCTAAAGATTTTAGATTTTATCCAGAGAGCACTAAGGATTCTGTAGAAATATTTTTGACACATGGCAAAGAATCGGTTAACAATGTGCTTGACACAATGGATGTATGTGTGGATTGTGATAAGAGTTGTACAATCCCCCAATAAATTGATTTTAACAAAAATCAGTTAACAACATAAATAGATTAATTTTATTTCTATAAAGAGAATAAATTAAAGACCGATTTGACTAACGACATTCGGTATTTAGGAAGCAATCTACACATTATTATAGACAAAGGTCAGAAGCATAATGCAAGAGAAAATTTAGGAATAGTTAGCACTTACAACTGACAGGTTATAGAGAGTAGCTAGAAGGACAGATAACAATAGAACTCAATGCTTGTAAAATTGAATTATGTGAAGGATCCAGCCAATCACTGACTTAGGGCACTTGAGAAAACAAAACATGTTTTTGGTGTTTTTTTCTTTCAGAGTTTTTGGATGCGAGTGAGGTGCTGGTAGTAACAATAAGGTCAGTTCTGGCATATTGAATTTGAGGTGTTGGATGTGCAGCTAAAGTGATCATGTTGGCATTTTGGATGTAGTTGTTCATTGCTATTGAGTTGATTCTGACTCAGAGTAAGCCTATGTACAGCAGAAAAAAACACTGTCACCCTGTGCTGTTCTCACAATCATTCTTATGCTTAACATCATTGTTGCAATCACGCTGCAATGCATCTCATTGAGTTTTCCTCTTTTTCTCTGAGCTTCTCCTTTACCAAGCGTGATGTCCTTTTCCAGGGTCTGACCTCCCCTGATAATACCCGTATGTTTGCAGTACATGAGAAATAGTCTTGGCATTATTCACAGGTGTATGTCTAGCTGTACTCCTCCAAGACAAAGATATCTGTTCTTTTAGCAGTTTGTGGTACATTTAATATTCATCATCAACAAAATAACTGAAAGGCATCAATTTTCCTTTGGTCTTCCTGATTCCTTGTCCAACTTACACATGCATATAAGGCAACTGAAAATACCATGACTTGAGTGAATTACATTTTGGATGTTGTTCTTAGGGGCCTTTGAGTTGGCTCCAACTCAGTGATCCTGTATACAATAGATCAAAATGTTGCCCAGGACTGTGCTATCTTTCCAACAGTGGGATCACTGTTGCAGCTACTGCATCAATCCATCTTATTGAGACTCTTCCTGGTTTTCACTGACCTCTAACCTTATTTGTTTTACAAGTATAGCAATAGAATCTAAACATATATATGCTATCCACCATATGTCAAAGCACTAGCAGTTATCTTTTGAAATAGAGCATTTACCCATAGAAGTACAAAGAGGCAATTTGACTGGATTATGGGAAAGTCAAGTCCACAATAGGCCACAAGGGGTGCATTTTTAAATGGGCTTATCTTCTATTATTAGTTTAGAGAGTGTACTGAAGAAAATATGGAATTATTGAAGTCTTTTCTATTGAATATTGAAAATACCATAGACTGCCAGAAGAACAAACTAATCTTTTTTGGAAAAAAGATAGCCAGAATGTTCCCTTGAAGAATGGGTGGTGAGACTTCATCTCAGACACTTTTAACAAGTTGTCAGGAGAGATCAGTTCCTGAGAAAGGACATCATGCTTGATAAAATAGAAGTATAGTGATAAAGAAAAAGGACCTAAACAAGATGAAGACACAGTGGATGAAACTGTTGGATCAAATATAAAAGCAATTGAGAAGACAACGCAGGAAAGGGCAGTGTTTTGTTCCATCGCACATAAAGTCACACTGAGTCTGAACGAAACTGATGGCACCTAACAACAATAACAAAAACAATAAAACCCAAGTTAAAGGGACTTCCAGCAAGATGGCAACCAAGTAACACACACCACAGGGACTCCACAGAAATCAGCGCAGGAGACCAGCTGAGAGGGAAATTCCATGCTGCCAGGTCACAGGACGAGCACCAAAAAGATAAGTAGCACAGATCCACTAGGTTTTGAGGAGGTTTGGGCTTATCACTGTGGAGGCCAACGAAGGTTTAACCTTAGCTTCTCAACAGTCTCGGTCAGAGCTGGACTTCTTTAGCAAGCCCAATGCCTTTACTTCAACTCAGCCACAGCTTGCCGCCACCTCTGGGCAAGGTTGAAATCCCTCCAGCCCCACGGTCAGATGATCAGGGCTCAGCTTTATCTTTACTATCTTTACTGTTGTTTCTCTCTCTTGTATCTCACCTCCCCCTGCCCCTCAGCCCTTCCCCCACCCCACCCCCCACCCCCTGTCAACAGGCTCAGTTTTTTTCTCTTCGGTTTTCTCTCACATGCCCTGTCAAGCTCCAGGCTACTCTCCTTAACATAGGGCTGGGAGAGCTCTACCCTCTGCAGCTTAACACACAGCTGTGGAAATCCCACCTACCTTATTCTGGCAGAAATCCCACCCACTTTCCTCTGGGGAAAATCCTGCCCACCTGCCCTCTGCAGGGTAACACATGACTGGGGAAAGCCTGCCCACCTTCCTCCAGGGAAAATCCTGCCCATGTCATTGGGGAAGCTCCTGGCGGTCTTCTGTGGTCCCACATGACTGAGGAAACTTCCTTCCACCTGTCATAGTGCCTCACATGACCTAAGGCAGCTCTGCCAATACCCTCCAGAATTATGTGCTGCTGCAGGAACCAATTCCCAACCTCTTCAGTGATCTAGCTGACTAGGGAAACCCCACCCACCATTCACAGTGCTCTAAACACAAGTGGAAACACCCACCTGCCTTATGCGGCACTCCCATTGCAGCAGGTAACCCTGCATGCCTATGCAGCACCCCAAGCTGCCATGGGCAACACCACCATGGCTTCCTGTGAGATCAAACAATGCAGCACTATCCTCAAGGATCCACAACCATCCAACCAGGGACCCCTGAGAGGACCATGCAACTTGCCCTCCAAATAACAGAACACTGGTTGTCTAGGGAAATAATGAAGCACAGGAGGATAAGGGTTAAGCCAATCCCATAGTGTAATTAGCTGCAGGCAGTTCGAAGAAGCATTCCTACTAGTTTCCCCCAAAAAGCTCAGTGCTCTTGGACTTTCTGGAAAATGGCATTTGGCTCCTCTAAAACAACACAATGAAAACAGCAATTAGCCCCAACAACCTCAACATAAAAAGAGTAGAAACAAAAGGCAATGTCAGAAGAAGTCCTGAACCTAACGATGTGCATAGAAAAATCAGATATTGACCTGCCAGAGAGAGAAATTTTCAGAATGCTGCTTGGAGTAATACAGGATATGAGGGAAACAATACAGAAAAAGGATGAAATGATAGAGGCAATATAAACCATACACCAAAGGGAAATACAAGAGTTTAGGGGCGAGACAACCAGAACCAGTAGCAAATTTATGGACTTTGCCAACCAACTGAAAGAGGCAGAGAACTGCATCAGTGACATAAAGAACAGCCAAGCAGGCTGTAACAAATGTGAAAAAAAAGTCAAATAAGATCATCAGAGAAGCTGAAGAAAATCTGAGAGCTATGTCTGATGCTGTAAATAGAAACAATATCAGAGTAATTGTATTACCAGGGGACGACACAACAAACAAGTCAATGGCAAAAATTGTGAGAAAATTCTTGGAGGAAAACTTCCCCAGCTCAATGAATGAAAACCAGGCAACCATTCAGGGGGCTGAAAGAACACCAGCTAGAATGAATCCCAAGAAGTCACCAAGGCACTTAATTGGTAACTATCCAACTTTGAGTAAAGGGAGAAAATCAAGAGAACCACTAGGGAAAAACAAGCTGTCACATATAAAGATACCCAAATAAGAATATACTCAGACCTATCTGTAGATACTATGAATAAGAGGAGAGAGTGGAGTAGCATATTCCAAAAATTTAAGGAAAATAACACAATCCCAAGAATGCTGTACCCAGCTGTATTAGTCTAGGTACTTTAGAGAAACAAATCCACAGCAACTCATGTATAAGAGTTTTATGTAAAGAAAGTGTGCATCACGAAAACATCCCA
>NW_022111369.1:48397011-48398120 GCF_000313985.2 Echinops telfairi
CAGGCAGAAGTTAGAGTCTGAGGACCTGCCTCTCGGGCTCCGCGTAAACCGCCAATCAGATCTTCCCGCACACTCAGGAACCGCCGCCTAGAGGAGTGCGCTCCATCACTGTGCTCCTTGTAGATCTACCAGCCAGCCCCCTCCCTGGGCCTCGCCGCCCACCCGCTCCCCTATACACGCACATGCCCATGTGCGGGGACACACACACATGCACACACGCACTCAGTGATCCGCATCCTGCCACACAGCTGCTGCAAAACTTTCTGCAGCTGCGGCATAGGAACCCAAGCTTTGGGGACTTTATCACTGCATTCTCCCTTCTCCCTGCTCACTCTGTCCCACCCTTTTGGCTCCAAGAGGTGCATTTGCACACCAGTCGCGGCCCCCCTCGCATCTGCCTACCTGAGGGAAGCGCCCCTAGCCAAAAACAGATCACACAATCACAAACCCATCCCCTAAATACACTCCCATGCACTGGGGCCAATACTTTCTATCAGACCGCATCTTGCACAGCTACAACCTCCCAGAGAGAGCTCAGGGTTCTGAGACACCTGGGAAAATGGCACCAAGTGCACACAAATTGAACAGGAAACAGCAAGCTGCTCCCACAACGTCAACAAGAAAAGATAAACAAAACCCAATGCCAGAGGACCACCTGGACCTAACAGCAGTCATAGAAAAGGCAGAGGTTGACCCCCCACAGAAAGAAACCTTCAGAATGCTGCTTGGAGCTATACAGGACATGAGGGAAGCATTACAGAAAAAGGATGAAATGATAGAGGAATTAAAGGTTATGCACCAAAAGGAAATACAGGAATTAAAGGGCGAGATAACAAAAACTAACAGCAAACTCATGGACTTCGCCCAGAGAATGGAGGAGGCTGAAACCTGCACCAGTGACCTAGAGGATTCAAAGCAGAAATTAATAATCGTGAGAAAAAGTCTAACATGTCCATCAGAGAAGCTGAAGATAACCTCAGAGCTATGTCTGACGCTATGAGAAGGAACAACCTCAGAATTATTGGCATGGAGGAAGAATCCACATCAAGGAAACCAACATCCAAAATAGTGATGGAATGCTTAGAAGAAAACTTTCCTAACTTAATGAA
>NW_022111369.1:48402533-48404525 GCF_000313985.2 Echinops telfairi
GCATCCCTAAAAAGCAATGATGAATGCATGAAGCACATCGCTGCATGGGAAGAATTGGAGGAAATTATGCTAAGTGAAGTAAACCAAACACAAAAGGATAAGTACTACATGAGTCCGCTAAGGTAAGCTAAAAAAAAAATTTTTTTTTTTTCAAAAAGGGCATAGGGAAGAAGATGCTGTATACATACGTCCCTGGAGTGAGGTCCAGGTAATATGGCAGGGGCCAGACTAAATCCAGGGATACATATGGGATATATATGGTAGCCCACTAAAAGGGAGGAGGGAAAAAGTATGGGTAGCCAGGGAAACAGGGCACTAATCCACACAGGGGGAGGGTGTCTATTTTGTCTCCACAGGGAAAGAGGGACCAGACTTCAACCCAGAGCGCCAAGACAGGAACGCAACACGCTGATATGAAGTAGGGAACAGATGGAGAGGCCTGAGGGGCCGGCCCCATTACCAACTGTGTGTAAGGCACCACCCTCCTCCAGGGGGAATTCACTTCAGAGGACAGCATTGAAGCTGCAGCTCAGGAAGAGGGGAAGGGAGACTGGTCTGGTCGGAGGGAATGTGAGCCAATGAGGGGGGAAGGGGCAGAAAAGGAAAGAGTGGAGCACATCCTGGCTCTCTGAGCCCTGGGGACAATGTGCCTGTTCAGAACAACGACGCACGGAGATGACCACGGGGCCGGCCCCACCATGGGACACAGCGTTCCTCATTGAACCATAGCACCACTGGGGACAGCACTGGAGACAAATAGCGGGAATTGTGCCCACCATGAGCTCACCACGTCGAACTTCAGCCCCTAGGGCCATGAATGAGAGCAGCAGAGGGAGCAGAGCAGTGAGGTCCTTAGGGATAGAGGCGATGCCAGGGCATGGCACCCAATCAGACTTGACTGGAAAGCACACGTGAAAGAAAACAAACAGACCCTGAACTATTCATACGGTTATATATGTATGCATATGTGTGTATTGTTGTTGTTGGAGACATTGTTTTACTTTCTGTTGTTGCCTCATTGCGCTCAGTCGGGTGATGGCACATAGCATGTCTACCTGGAAGGGATAGGCGGAATAAACAAGCCAGAAGAGAGAACAACGGGATGACAGATCAGGGGAGCATGGGGGTAGGGGAGGGGGAAGGAAGGAAGAGGGTTTTAACAAGCACAGGCACAAGGGAACAACAAGTGATCCGAAATCAATGTCAAGGAGGGTAGGGGAGGCCTTGCAGGGCTGGATCAAGGGCAATGTAACCGAGAGGAATGCCTAAAACCCAAATGAAGGCAGAACATGATAGTGGGACAAGAGGAAAGTACAAAGAAACAGAGGAAAGAACTAGGAGACAAAGGGTACTCATAGAGATGTAAATACAGGCATATAAAGATGTAAATATATTTATATATGATGAGGGGGAAATAGATCAATGTACATGTATTTATAGGTCAAGTATTAAGAAAACAGATGGACAGTGGGTCCCTTCTTAAGTGCTCCCCCTACACAAGAACACTTTGTTCTAACAATTAGGCAGTCTGAGATGCTCACCTACCTGACATTATCTCTGAAGACAATGGGTGCACAAGAAAATGTGGTGAAGAAAGCGGATGATGCTTGGCTACCAAAATATATAACACCTGAAGTCACTGAAGACAATGGGTGCATAAGCACGTGTAGTGAGGAAAGCTGATGGTGCTCAGCTACCAAAAGATATAGCACCTGAAGCCTTAAAGACCTGAAGATAAACAAGCACCATCTAGCTGAGAGACAATAAAACTCACACGGAAGAAGCACACCAGCCTACCTCTACTCAATCGCTGAGGACATGGGGGGTGCATTAGCAAAAGTGGAGAAGAAATCAGATGGTGCCTGACTATCAAATGATACAGCATTTGGGGTCTTACAGGCTTGAAGACAAACAGATGGCCATCTAGCTAAGAAACAACAAAACCCACAAGGAAGAAGCACACCAGCCTACCCCAACACGAATGCTGAAGAC
>NW_022111369.1:48405167-48425137 GCF_000313985.2 Echinops telfairi
ATAATAATAAATTATAAATTATCAGGGGTTTGGGGGGAGGGGGGAACGGGGAGGGAGGGGGAGAAATGAGTTGACACCAGGCGCTCAAGTGGAAAGTGGGTGTCGTAAGAATGATGAAGTCAACATTTGTACTAAAGTGCTGGACACAGATGACGTATGTACAGATTGTGATGATATGTATGAGCCCCTAATAAAATGATTATTTTTTTTTAAAAGGCTGTGGCTAGCAGACTGGTTTAGAAAACACATCCCCTCAATGTGTTGCCTATAGGACACACATCTTAAGATAACAGACAAAAATAGGCTAAGAATCAAAGGCTGAAAAAAGATATACCGAGCAAATGGCAATACAAAAAAGAGAAGGGGTTGCAATCCTAATATCAGACAAAATTAATCTCAAGGTGCAAGCCAAAACAAGAGATAAGGAGGGACACTATAAAATGCTCAAGGTAATACTAGACCAAGAACCAGTGACCATAATAAATATGTACGTGCCCAACAAGAGACTCGTGTAATTAGCAAACCCTTCAAAAGATGAAAAAAATAATTGCAAGCTTAACAATTATAGGTAATTTAATACACCACTCTCTGAAAAAGACAGATCACAGGGAAAGAAGTTTAACAAGGAGGATACAGATTCAAACATTATGATTAGATGATATTAGATGACCAATATTTTCAGAGCTCTCCACCCAAATGCAAAAAATGCACATTATTTTCAAGCCCACATGGCACATACCCCATGATAGCCCATTTGTTGGGACACAAGTTGAATCTGTGTAAATTCAAGCACATAGAGATCATACAAACTTCTCTCTCTGACCACTATGCTATAAGTCTTGAAATCCACAAAAGGATGATTAAGAGAACAAGAGCAAACAATTGGAGGATGAATAACTATTGCAAATGGAGTGGGTACTTACCCAGATCAGAGATGAAATTAGAAAATTTCTAGAAACAAATGAGAATGAGAATATGATGTACCAAAACCTTTGGGACACAGCAAAGGGAGTGATCTATGAAGCTAGTATAACTTTGATACCTAAACCAGGCAAGGCCCCCAAAATCTAGAATTAGAGACCAATATCCCTAATGAACGTCGATGCAAAAATCCTTAACAAAATACTGGCCAATACAATACAAAAGTATATAAAACAAATAAGTCAGCATGACCACGTGGGATTCATACCAGGGATGCAGGGTTGGTTCAACATATGAAAGATAATTAATATTAATCGCCACATTGACATGTTAAGAACCACATGATAATAACAATACATGCAGAAAAAGCATTCAACAATATCCAACACCAATTCTTGTTTAAGACACTGAAGAAGATAGGAATGGAAGGAAAATTCCTCAATATAATCCAAAGTATATGAAAAACCAACAAGCAATGTGGTAGTCAATGGAGAAAAGATGAAAACAATTCCACTGAAACGGGGGAAACGGACAAAGATGCCCCTTGTCCCCACACTTATTTAATATCATACTGAAGGTTTTACCTAACAGCATAAGGCAAAGACAAGACATCACAGGTAGGAAGAGGCAAAACTGTCATTATTCACAGATGATATGATTTTATATATGGAAAATCCCAAAAGCTCTACAAGGGGAGTACTGGAAGCAATAAAGGAATATGGTAGAGTGGTAGGATACAAGATCAACAAATAGAAGTCTATTGGACTGCTGCTATACACATCAGACAAGACCACAGAAGAGGGGATCAAAAAGGTGGTACCCTTCACAATAGCCGAGTAGAAATTGAAAGATTTGTACAAGGAAAGCTATAGAACAGTATTACAAGAAACCAAGAGTGACTTCAATAAATGGAAGAATATTCCTAGCTTGTGAATTGGAAAACTCAATAAAGATGGCTGTTCTGCCCATGGCAATATATAAGTTTAATGCTATCTTGATACACATACCATCATCTTTCTTCAAAGAATTGGAAAAACTGATTACCAACTTCATATGGAGAGGGAAGAAGCCCAGAATTAGCAGAGAACTCCTCAAGAAGAAAGAGAGTGGGAGGGCTTGCTTTATCTGACTTTAGCACATATTATACTGCCACAGTGGTCAAAACCACATGGTATTGATATTATGACAGGTACTGAGACCGACAGAAAAGAACTGAAAGCCCAGATAAAATTATCAGCATAGAGACAACTCATCTTGATAAGGACCAAAATAAGGATCCTTTGATAAGGATCAAATGGGAAACAGATGCCCTCTTTAATAAGTGGTGCTGGAAAAAATGGATATCTTCCTATAGAAAAATGAAGCAAGACTCTTAACTCATTCCATGAACAAGAATAAATTCAAGGTGGATCACAGAGCTTGAGGTAAAACCCCAACCCTTTGTCCCATTAATGAGGGAATTGTGACAAACCTGAGAACATTGGCACAGGGAACACATAGGCTATCAGAAATAGGGAAGGATACAAATACAGAGGAGTAACAAATTGACAAGTGGGACATAATGAAGATAAATCACCTGTGTACGTTGAAAGAATTTACCAAGAGAGTAATAAGAGAGCCCATAACCTGGGAAAACATCTTTAGCAATGACACATCACTTAAAGGCCTTCTCATTAAAATCTACAGTACTCTGCTAGCTTCCATAAAGAAAAAAGCTAATTGCCCACTGAGGACGTGGGCAAAGGACCTGATCAGAAGTTTCACAATGGCAGAAATCCGAATGGCCAATAAACATATGAGAAAATGTTGCCAGATCATTAGCTATAAGAGAAATGCAAATTAAAACAGCTATGAGATCCCAACTAACACAAAGATGGCCCAAGTAAAAAAATCAGAATGTAACAAGTGTTGGAGGGGCTGTGGTGACATAGGAACTCTCGTCCACTGCTGGTGTGACCTGTGGTATGTACAGCTCCTATGGAAATCAATTTGGTGATATCTAAAACAGATGGCGACTGAGCCACCATATGAGCCAGCAATCCCCCTACTGGGCATATACCCAGGATAGGCAAGAAACAAACCACAGCCAGACATCTGTGCTCCAATGTTCATCACAGCACAGTTCACAATTGCAAGGAGTTGGAAACAACCCAAATTTCCATCAACGGATGAATGGATTAAAAATTGTGGTACATACATACAATGGAGTACAACACAATGCCAAAAAACAGTGATGAATGCACGAAGCACATTGCCACATCAGAAGAACTGGAAAAAATTATGCTAAGCGAAGTAAGCCAAGCAAAAAGGACAAGAACAGCATGAGTCCACTGATGTAAACTTAAAAATGCAAAAGGGTTACAGGGAAAAAGCTACTGTATACATATATTCCTGGGGTGAGGTCTAGGTAGTATGGCAAGGGGTACATAAGGCAGCCAACTAAAAAGGAAGGGGAAAAAAAGAAATGGGTAGTGGGGAACAAGGTACTAACCCAAACCAAGGGGGGTGGGTGTTGTTTATATCTCCACAGAGAAAGAGGGACCAGACTTCAACCCTGTGGGTCAAGATGTGAATGGAACATACATACTGACGTGAATTAGGGAACCAATAGAGAGGTCTGAGGGGCCAACCTCAATCCCAACTACAGCCTCCTCCTCCCCCCGGAAGAATTCACTTCACAGGATAGCACTGACACTACAGCTCAGGGAGAGGTACATGTCTGAACAGAGTACACAAGAACAAATGACTGGGGAGGGAGAGAGAGTGGAGCACATCCTTGCCCACCAAGTCCCAGGAAAGAGATTCCAACTCAAAGAAGCCAATGCACAGAGAGGACCATAGGGCCGGCCCGCAAATGAGGAATGAAGTCCCTCATTGACACATAGTTCTGTGGGGGACAACACTGGGGACACAATGCAGGAATTGTGCCTAATGTGACCCCACCACACGGAGATGAAACACTAAATGTGTGCCACAGAACAGAAAGGGAGCAGAGCAATGAAATCCCTGGGGAATACCAAAAATAGACTTCGGGGTCAGGGGATGGTAGTACATCAGACTGGACTGGAAAAGACTACTAAAGGGCAACAAACAGACCATGAGCTATTTATAGGCTTTTCTTTTTTCTCTTGGCATTGGTTTTTTGCTGTTGTTTTGTTTTCTTTTGTTGCTTTGTTTTGTTTTTGTGCATATTATTGTCTCTGCACGTACATCTAGATAAGATAGGCTGGAGAAACAATCCGGAGGAGAAAACAACTGGGCTGATGGTTCCAGGGAGACACAGGAGAGGGAGAGGTGGGAGAAAGGAAATGAGTGTTAACAAACCCAGGGACAATGGAACAAGTGATCTAAAATCAATGGTGAGAACGGTGAAGCAGGTCTGGGAGGGCTTGATCTAGGGTAATGTAACCGAGAGGAATTACTGAAACCCAAATGAAGGCTGAGCATGATAGTGGGTCAAGAAGAAAGTAAAAGGAAACAGAGGAAAAAACTACGAGGTAAAGGACATTTATAGTGGTCTAAATACAGGCATGTACATATGTGCTCAGAAGCAACAGAAGCCCATATGGAAGAAGTAAACCAGCCTGTGGGATCATCAGGTGTCGATGGGATCAGGTACCAGGTATGAAAGACCAAGAACAAAAAATCATATCATTGTGAATGAGGGGTAGTGCGGACTGGAAAATCAAAGCCCATCTGTAGGAAACTGGACATCCTCTTACAGAAGGGTCTCTGGGAGGAGACAAGCCAGTCAGGGTGTAGTACAGCAGCTATGAAATATACAACTTTCCTCTAGTTCTTTAATGCTTCCTCCCCCCTACTAATAAGACCCCAATTCTATCTTACAAATTTGCTAGACCAGAGCATGTACACAGGTACAGATAACAGCTGGAAACACAGAGAATCCAGGACAGATAACCCCTTCAGGACCAATATTGAGAATAGCCATACCAGGAGGGTGAGAGTAAGGTCGGGGGAGAATGGGGGAACTGTTCACAATGATCTACCTATAACCCCCTCCCAGGTAGATGGACAACAGAAAAGTCAGTGTAAGACATGAAAAACTATTAATAATTTATAAATTATCAAGGGTTTTAAGGGAGGGAGGGTAGAGAGGGAAGGGAAAAATGAGAAGCTGATACCAAGGGCTCAAGTAGAAAGAAAATGTTTTGAAAATGTTGATTGCAACAAATATACAGATGGGCTTGACACAATGGACGGATGGATGGATGGATGGATTGTGATATGAGCTGTACGAGCCCCGAATAAAATGATTAAAAAAAATTTTAAAAACCCAATTTAAACAATAATACTCTTCTGAATATTTTACATTTCATGAAAAGAGAAAAATGATCCTTATGCTCACTTACTGTTACTCACTTATTTAATATTTCAATCATACAGAAAATTAGGAACAAAATATAATTGCTGCTAAGTTGTTTAACAAGTGCTGCTAGTCATTTAACAATTTTTCATATAAAAAAAGGAGGACATTATGTCATTTAACAAATGTTGAAAGTTAATTATTGATCATGTCTTCATATTAAAATAGTAGGACATTGTACACACAATTGATCTCTCTTGGTAGATTTTTTAATCCCATTATCTTTCTCTCTGCCAGACATCTTGGCATTATGTGTCCCTCATGTCCATGCTTGTATGCTTTACACTACAAGTCTGTACCAAAATGTTTTAAATTTTACGTAGTGGCACCATACTGTTTGCACCAGTATGAACCTTCTTTCTAAATATTTTATGCATTTGAGATTTAAATATTGATATATGTGTGTGATGACCTAGTTATCGCTTTTTAACAACTTTACAGTACTAGACACCCAATAGATATGCTCAGTTTACTTAGACATTTCATTCTTTTTTACTTTGTTAGAATGCAGATCAGTAAACTCACTCAAAAATTCACAGTCATTGAGTCAATCCTGAATCATAGTGACCCTATCGAACAAAGTCAAACTGTCATTGTGGGTTTCCAAGACTGTAACCCTTTACAGGAGTAGAAAGCCTCATCTTTCTCCCTAGGAGCATCTGGCTGTTTCAAAGTGCAGACTTTACAGTTAGCAGCTCGATGCATAATCCATTGCACCCTGAAACAGTGAAAGTCCTTTCCTAGTATTTATTGCTCACCTCAGAAAGTTGCTTATTACGTATTTGAAAATCAAGCCACAGAGGTGTCTGATTTATTTGCATGTGTCATAATCCAGCCATATGCCCAGCATATCCTAAATCCTCAAACATGCGAATAAATGAATGTATGGATTTTAATCTTAAATTCAGGACATTTCAGTATTATATCATCACTTTTGTATTTTTACTATTGTTGTTGTTAGGTGCCATCCAGTTAATTCTGACTCAACAGAGACGCTATGTACAACAGGACAAAATACCACCCGGTCCTGCGCCATCCTCACATTTGTGCTTAGATTTGAGCCCACTGCTGCAACCACCGTGTCAGTTCACCTTGTTGAGGGTCTTCCTCTATTTCCCTGCCTCTCTGCTTTACCAAGTATGACATCCTTCTCCAGGGGCCGATTGCTTCTGGGCAAGACTGGACATGATAGCATGTCCAAAGTACATGAGCCAGGCCAATACTCTATGGAGTATTCTGGCTGTACTTATCCCTAGACAGATTTGTTTTTTCTCTTAGCTGTCCATGGTACTTTCAATATTCTTCTCCAGCACCATCATTCAAAAGCAAAAATCCTTCTTCTGCCTTCCTTATTCAATGCCCAACTGTCATATGCATATGAGGCAATAGGAAAATGCCATAGTTTTGGTCAGACACATATTAGTCTTCAAAGCAACATCTTTGAATTTCAGTACCCTGAAGAGGTCTCGTGCAGCTGATGTACCCAAGGCAATGCCTCAATTTGTTCTCCTGACTGCTGCTTCCATGAGCTCTGATTGTGGATCCACGTAAGAAACAATCTTTAAAAACTTCAATCTTTTCTCCATTTCATGATGTTACCTATTGGTCCAGTTGTGAGAATTTTTCTTTTCTTTACATCAAGTTAATTAATCCATGCTGAAGGCTACAATTTTTTATTTTCATCAGCAAATGTGCTTCAAGTCCTCTTCATTTTCAGCAAGCAAGGCTGCATCATCTATATATCACAGTTGTTAATACCCCTTCCTCCAATCCTGATGCCACATACTTCTTCATATAACTCAGTTTTCCTGGTTTGGTGCTCAGCATACATATTGAATACTTGTGATGGGATGATACAATCCTGAAGCACACTTTTCTTCATTTTAAATAATGCAGCATTCCCTTGCTCTGTTAGCCCAACTGCTTCTGGATCCACGTGCAGGGTCTACAGGAACAAAATGAAGCGCTCTCAAATTCTCATTCTTCGAAAGGCTCCCCCGAGTTGGTTCTGGCCCACACCATTGAATACCTTAGGATATTCAGGAAAACACAAATAAACATCTTTCAGGTATTCTCTCTTTTCAGCTAAGAGGCATCTGACATCACCAATGATATCCTGTGTTCCATTTCCTCTTCAGAGTCTGGCCTGATCCTCTCTCAGCTTCCTGTCAATGCACTTTTGCAACCATTATTGGATGATCTTCAACAAAATATTACTTGCAGGTGATATCAATGGTACTGTTTTGTAAGTTGAGCATTCACTAGATCATCTTTCTTTGGAATGGGCACAGATCTCTTCCAGTGTGTTGACCAAGTAGCTGTCTTCTGAATTTCTTGGCATAGACAAGTACTTCAAGTGTTTTATCAGTCTGCTGAAACACTTGAAGTGCTGTGTTAGACTGAGTTGACTAGAGAAACAAATCCACAGACACTTATATATGTGTAAGAGAGAGCTTTATATCAATAAATAATGATATATCAAGCAAATACCCTAACCCAGTCCAGATCAAGTCCTTAAGTCCAATACTAACGAATCCATAAATCCCTCTTCAGACTCATACTGCCACTCACAATGATGCAAAATTCAAGGTCACAGTGGGTGCAAAGTCCTATAGATTCAATGGCAGTGGAGACATCTCCAGGGCTCTGGCTGCCATTAGCCTGGCTCGAAGTGGCTCTTCAACAGGAAGGTGAAGCAAAGAGAGAGAGAGGCACACCTCCAGAGAGCCATTTATATCGGTGGCACCTCCAAATGAGGTCATCAAGCTGCCATCTGATTGACAGGCTAGACCCCACCTCTACACTTCAAGTTGACTTGAAATTATGTAACCACCACAGTTGCTATTCCACCAACACCCGAAGCCTTGTTCTTGCCTTCAGAGGGGCTTCAACGTCTTCCTTTAGCTACATTAGTTCTCGCCCACACGCAATCTTGAAACGGTTGAATGTTGACTCGTTCTTTTTAGGATAGTGACTGTGTATTCTTTCCACCTTTTAAAAATGCTTCCTGCATTATTTAATATTTTGATCTAAGAATGCTTCAGTATTGAAACTTAAGGATTGCATTTTTTCCTCTGTTCTTTCAATGTAAGATATGCTGAGCATGTTCTTCCCTTTTGATTTTCTAACTCCAAGTCTTTGCATATTTTATTTTAATATTTGACTTTGTTCCCTTGAGCTGCCTTTTGAAATTTTCTGTTCAATACTTTGATTTCATCCTTTCTTCCATTTGCCTTAGATGTTCTATGATTGAGACCATTTCAGAGTCTCTTCTGCCATGCACTTTGATCTTTTCTCTTTTCTTGTATTTTGATGACCTTCACCGTCTTTCATGTCTGATGTTCTTGACGTCTCCCCACAGCTCATCAGGCCGTCAGTCCATAGCGTTCATTGTGTCAAATCTGTTCTTGAAATTCAGGTGGAATATCCTCAAGGTCATAGTTCTGCTCTCGTGAACTTCTTTGAACTTTCTTCAACTTCAACTTGAACTCATGTAAGAGCATTTGAAAAAGGAATAGGCTGTTCACTTCAGAAGAAATTGTCTTTGAAAACTTTATGGATAGCATTGAAACAGTATCATATTTTCATCATAGAAAATTCTAAATTCTAGTGTCTAAAACTGTGCTATATACAGGTATTTATAATGAAATATAAAAATTCCATAGCTTTGTATTACTAGTAATTAAATTTGGAAAGCTCATACCTTGTTTTTAATGGGATAGTAAAAATGGATTCATTGTGAGCAGATATATATGACTGTAGATTTTTCTCTGATTAGATATATTAGTCTCAGACATGTCCATTTCTCCCGATTCAGAGTTTGGCACTGACTTACCTATCTACAGCTATTGCAACTAATGTGAAGACCGAGGCAGCCACTGATATTCCCTGGACCAAGCCACTCATCTTGCACATCGTATTTCCAAATGGCCATCCTGAAAGGGAAATGGAACAATCATTCTGTGAAAATATCATATTTTCTATTTCAACAAAGATATGAACAGAAAAGTGTGACATAAAGATTAGCCTACTTTTTCTAAATTACAATCAGGGAGCAATCATTATATTTTCCACAAATTTCAGTTATATCACAAAATTTTGTTTTTCAGTAAACTGATAGTATATGACTAAGAGAATGTCAATACTTATAAAATAGATGCTCAGCACTGTAAGAAGTAGTTCCTGTCTTTTAGCATAGCTAAGAGCCAACAGGTTTTGAAGTATATTCTATTCTTCTTAAAATATAGGAAAGGCAGCAGCCACACAGATATTACATATTTTGCCATGTGGTAAGTTTGTAGCAGGCTAATGATTTGAAACCAGAAAATGTGGCATCAGAGTCATACCATTAACATTATACAAAAATGATATTTCAGGGAGTGCAACAGTTGTACATTATTTTAATTTGAGGATGCATCCATAAATTATAAGCAATCAGAAATTACACAGAGAATAAGCTCAATGCTTACTTATATGTAATGTAAAAATTTACCTCAGAAGTATTCCTAGGATAAATATCACATTGCATGAACATAACTTATCATGTAAATCATTTCCTAACTAAACATTAATTACTAAAAAAACCTATAAAAGAGTCAATGACATTATTGTAGCAGTACATTCTAAATACCCTTGGACTAGTATAGTGAAGTAACCTAATTTCTACAATAACAAATATCCCTTTTCCTCAAAAGTAAATGCTAAATGTTTCTCACAATTTAAAATTTTATCTTTTAGAAAATATCCTGTTAAGTAATTCTCTAAATGAAAATATTCTTATTTAATTCAAAATATTCTAAACTTATGAATGTATCCAAGAGCATCTAAAGTAAAATTACAATATCTATCTAGAACAAGTGAACACAGATGCTTTAGGGATGCTACTGAATGTGAATAAAATGAGACAGAGTCCCTGTCTTTACATTACTAAAAATTGTTTGGCGGCTATTGTATCTTTGTTTTGTTTTGCAACAGACATGCAAAGAATAGTTTGTGTAACCATTTGGTTGATCACATGCATATAAATTATCTTGTCTGTCTCCAAAATTTGATAAAATCATAGTGCAGGGATAAAAGAGCATATATCCACATGGGTAAAGAAAACAGGATGGTTCAAACCAAGAGCCAACTCACTCCCATCAAGTCGATGCTGACCCCTAGCGACCCTGGGAGACACAGATAGACCCCTAGCGACCCTGGGAGACACAGATAGACCCCTAGCGACCCTGGGAGACACAGATAGACCCATAGCGACCCTGTGAGACACAGATAGAACTGCCTCTGTGAGTTTTTGAGCCTGTAACTCTTTAGTAGATGAATAAATAAGTGTGTTAATAGAGTTAGCCAGCTTATGAGGAAGACAAGAGTAAGGCAGTCACTACATAAGAGAATGGGAAGTTGGGAAAAGAAGATGGTTGGTAGGAATTCTCTATAAATGCCATTAGACAGCCGTAGTTTCTCCTTCTATGTTGTCATAAGAAGAGAGATTGAGCCTCTGAGGAGGTATAAGCAGGAGGAATCTGGACTCTGAGCCCAAAGGTGCAGTGGGTGACACAGTGATGCGGAGGGATCAAATAAAGATACACGCATGCACATGTGTGTATTTAAAGTATGGAATGTAACAAAATTTGTACAATAAAATTTATAAAATATACTTTAAATAAAAGAAAGATAAATATAATGATATGAATATAACCATATGTACAAAATATATAAGATATAAAATATATTAAATAAGGTATATATAAATATGTATAAAATATACACACACTGCATGGAAAATAACAAAACTCCTACAATAATAGCAATTTGAATTTTCCACAAATAGATGACAAATATTTCTCATATTCTTCCATTTGTTTTAATAAAAAAATCGTTTAATTTAGTTTTTGTTCCAAATAAAATAATATATAACAAAATATTTCAAATACACATAAATGATCTAAGTACATCTGAAATACAACCCAAGACAAACTCAGATCCAGATTGTGGCAGCTACTCTTGCATCATTTGACCATAGATGAAAGGTTATTTTCTGGGGGAAACGGATTTGTTTAAGAACTTTGATCTACACATTTAGGGGGGGGGGTGGTTTCCCAGGAATGGGCCTGACTGACAAAGCTGAGAGTGGCCTTTACCTCACTCGTGCACACAGGCCTTCCAAACCATCAACAAGTGCCTTATTCTGAAACAGAGGCAGTCAGGTAGCAGTCCACTTAGAGAAACAGCAAAGGTAAAAAAAGAAAGAGAATAAGACCAGTAAGACAAAACAATGTTGAGAGAAAAACTATGTGAGCTGAATAAATAAGAAAGGAAAAGCAACAAATATAATCAGTGATAACTTCAGGAATATAGTAAATTTTATCTATGATGCATGAACATGACAGTAAAAGGGCTTTGTAGAAGACAAAGTAGCTTTCAGGATTTAAAATCATAGACATAAAGAGCTCAACATGAAAATTGGAAGAAACAGTACTCGGATTCTCTTTGAAAGTACAAGAGGCAAAGAATAAAGGAAAGAAGATGAGAAAATGGGCCACATGGAAACTTCAATATCTAAGGAGTTAGAGTTGAAGAAAATAAAACTATTTTTTAAAATTTCCAGGATTGAAAAAAAAAATTTTATTTAACAGGCTCATTTTGTGTCTCGTATAATAATTGAAAGCAAAAAGAGAAAACCTTACTATGAGACACATTTCCAGGTAATTTAAAACTCTGGTACAAAGAGAGACCCTAAAATTTTCACTAAAAAACCAAATGCAAACCATTAGTGAAAGAAGCAAGAATAAAATGACATCAGGTTTTCAGAAGTAGCCAGAGAACAATCCATTTCATATTGGGGGGAAGATATTTCCAACTTAGAATTTCATATTTAAAGAAATTTCCATCAAGCCAATTCTGAATTAAGGTGAGCCCATGTGTGTTAGAGTAGGGTTGCATTCCATAGCGTTTTCAGGGCTGATTTTTCAGAAGTAGGTCACCAGATCGTCCTGTGTATCTCTGAGTGGACTTGAACCACTATCGACTAGTGACTGATCACATTAACTACAATCAAATGGGAAAATAGGATAAATAGTTAAAGAAAGATAAGATCAGAAGCATTCCTGTTTTAGTTCACTGTTTATCAAGGGGTTAATAAAAGGATACGTGAAGAAAGAGGAAGACATGGCATCTAAAGGCAAGAGATTGATCCCAAAGAAGCGAAGGGAAATGCTGGCATTTCTGTGAAAAGGACATTCCAGAACCCTAGTTGAGCTTCAGGCCTGGAGGCCATTGTGTCCAGATAAGAACGGGAGAACAGGAAATGTGGACGCGCAGCTCCAAGGAAAAGATGCAATTGGCATGTTACCTGTTATGTTTGAAGATGTTGACAAGATATTAACATTCCTAGAAGAGAATATGGGGATACATTAGTCATAAATACACACCCAACCTAAACAAATCAAAATATGTGGCCCTTATTGAACCTAAGGTGAGGGGAAATTATTACAGAGAAATTGAAATCAAAGTATTCTGCACGATTAACAAAGGGTAAGATACATATGGTCACATAGTGTATATTCTGAATATTGATTTAACAAAGAGCTATGATATAATTCGGTTAAGAGGAGAGGAGGTAAAATTAAGGGGGGGCATATCAATTTGTGTGTAATGTCCTGGGAGAGGAGTGTAAGAATTAAATTTACATAATTTTAAGACAAAACATAACATTAAAAACGTGATTGATTTAGCAATATGGAAGTAACTCCCCTCTCAAATAATAAATAAATAAAATGGTACAAAGAACTGAAAGTGGCCACCACTTGGGAATGGAAATCAAAGAGAGGAAGAGGTAATGTATAAGAAAAATTAAAAATAATCATAATTTAATTAAGACTATTTACTGGAGCAAAGCGTGAGGATGTTTTTACTTGGCAAACTAAGTTTCTTGAGAGCAATCGTGTGAGTTATATCCATTTTTTCAACATTTTTTGTAACTAAGACACTATCTTGAGAATGGACATTCTTGACAGATTTGGGTTTTAAATGATAGCATCACACAACCAAAGATTTAAACAGATTCTATTCAACACATAGTGAAAGGACAGGCCCCTGAACTCTGGGCCCCATTCCAGAAGAGGGAAGGAAAACAGGTAACCTCCAAAGAGAAGCTTCTTTTCTTTTTCTTCAATAAGCTAATTTTGAATTCTATGAAAATAGCACATGATATAGCTCATTTTGATTCTCTGGCTATATCATCAATATACTAATATTCATCTTTCTTTAGATGGAATTGGGGTGCTTCAGCCTTGGGTCCATTAATTAACCAGAAGACACTGTAACCGAATTGCCGCAGCACAGAATGCCACACCGGGTAGTAAGGAAGAGTTCCTGGGGGTCAGACACCATTGAATTTGACGATGAGCAGAACGCTTGGCCGTTCTCCGTCATCCAGAGGAGCCTCAGAAAACAAGACTGGTCATCTGCTTTCAAAAGTCTCAGCTCTTGAAAAACTCTTCTGTTCTGCACACATAGGTTCCCTATGAGACAAAACCGACTCTACAGGAGCAAGAGATAATAATGGCTCAGGAATATTCAAAATCGCTTAATAAATTTCAATGTTAAATTACTTATTTTATATATACATGTGAATTACTACTGACAAACAACAGTTTCTGTGAAGAAATTATTGAAATTGCTCCTCTATTTTTCTCAAAACCCACTGGGAAAGTTTCCTAGTTCCCACGGCAAAGCAAACCCACTGTGGTCTAGTTGATTCTGACTCATAGTGATGGTTTTCAAGGCTGTAAGTCTACAGAAACAAACTGCTTTATCTTTAGCCAATGGAGTGGCTGGTGACTTCCAATCACAGACTTTTCTGTTAGCAAGCCAACGCCTAACCACTGTGCAACCAAGGCTCATTTAGCTGGTCACAGGAGGTCTTAAATTAGTATTTATGTTAGAGTGAAGACAGGCATCAGTTGAGATCTGATTTACCAGTTCTTTGGAGCCTTGGTAGCACTGTCAGGTATTATGATGCTAATTACAAGGTCTGCAGGTCAAATCCACTAGCTGCTCTGAGGGAGAAAGATGAGGTTTTCTGTTCATGTAAAAATGTTCAGTCTTGGAAACCCACAGGGACAGTTCTATTATTTTTTATGAGTCAAAATACACCCAATGGCAGTGATTTTAAAAAATTGGGGGGGGGGAGCTTTATAATCTACAATATGCTGACTGTTATTTCTACTATCCTATAGCTACCGTGTTTTCCTGAAAGTAAGACATCCCCTGAAAATAAGGCCTACTTACAGTCTTGTCTCTTGCTGAAATATAAGGCATCCCCCCGTAAACAAGACCTCCCGGAACATAAGGCCCCCCCGAAGCTACTGTAACTCTGGACTCTGGACCTTAGTGGCGGGCGCTGCTGCGCAGCTCACTGTTGGCCGCAGCGCAGCCGGAGCAGACAGGAAGTGCGAGTAAATGTACCATAGATTGTTGTACATGGAAATAATGGCAGTAACAAGAAATTCTTGATACTGTAGGAGCCACAGTTTGTCTGGTTATGCTGGTTTGTGATGACAACTACTACCGCACTGTATACAGGTAATAAATTTCCTTTTTTTGTTCAACAATAAATGTGCACTGTATTCTTCTTCATGAAAAATAAGACATCCCCTGAAAATAAGACCTAGCACATCTTTAGGAGCAAAAATTAATATAAGACACTGTCTTATTTTTGGGGAGACAGGGTAGCTTGAACTAAACTGAGAAAATTAAAAACTCGGATAAGAAGTACTTGGTCTCATTCTTTGATGACTCTGAGTGAACACTCTACTTGCATTTTTTCCTATTATCTATCCACCCCCATTGTAAAGTCCACCTGGGGGACTAGCATCTGGAAGAATGTTGGGAACACCATAAACGTTGAACACTCCTTCAATACTTGCAGGAAAATGGGACTACCACTGTATCATGTTACCTTTGCATTGCATACAAGTCAACATACCTGCTATAATATTGTCCAGCAATGTTATGGGCATACAGAATATTCCAACTAGTAAATCACTAATTGCCAGGTTCAAGATGAAGAGATTAGTGACTGTGTGCATATGTTTGTTCCTCGTTACAATAAAGCAGACCACTGTATTTCCCACCATACACAGGAAGAAGATCAGAAAGTAGGAGATAATGAAGATTGCCGCAACTTGAGGCTGGTGAAGATAGTAATTCACGTAGGTGATATTAATATCCGAGTCCAGATCATGGTTTGTGTTAGTGACATGCCAGATATGAGTCCAGTTTTCTGAAGAGTTGGAGTCCCACTTCTCATTCATGATGGACCTTAACAAAGAGTGGCAGAAAAATAATGTAATTAGAAATCTTTAGGAAACAAGTTCTGTGCCTGAGTTTAAATGGCATTTTTTTAAATGGCAGCTAATTTTGATGGACATTTTATAATTCATGGGATTTGCATGGAACTGAGTTACATGTAAGGAATTCATATAACTAGAATTTCATCCAAGAACATTTGAAACTTAAAAATTTATGTTATAAGTAATTATTATTACTATATTTTATTTCTTGTGTAGATCCTGTATTTAACTTCTTTGGACATATTCTCTTTTTTTGAAATTTCCTTCACTACTTGTAGTAGGTTGTTTTGTTTAGAGAAACAAAACCAGTGACATTTATAAGTATAAGAAAGAACTTTATATCAATAACTAATTTTATACCAAGAAGGAATCTAAACCAAGTCCAACTTAAATCCATGGGTCTGATGGTAGCTGTAGCCCTCTCCCGACTCACATAGCATCAGGTCAATGGCACAGAAAAGAAGCAGGAAGCAGAGAGATCACGGGTCAGTGGGTGCAGAGTCACATGGATACGAAGTCTGTGGTGTTACATGTTGCAAGAGATAAAAGACCACTATACTGCTGCGAATCCAAATAAGGAGTCTTTATTAAGTCAGCGACCACAGGAGGACTAGTGTCACTTAAAACCCCAGGGTCCTGAATAGTACTTAGGCAGGGTGTATATATAGGCAAAAAGCGTATCCCGTTTTTCAAACTACAAGACCCAGGACTCCAGCTGCATCCTGTTTTCCAAGCTTTGGAGTACAGACATTCTACTCTATTTAACCAAGCTGATTCCAGAAGCTAAAAGAAGCATGAATCTACATAACATCCCGAAGCAGAGTGGGGGTACATACATAATATCAGAGAATAAAATTTAGAATAACATCCTGGAATAGTGTGGGGGTGGAGAGTTATCTGAAGGCTACACACTTAGATTTGGAAAAGTACCAGGATAGATTGATTTAGCAAACTACCAATAGGGCAGTGAGCTATAGGGGACACGGCCTTCAGGCAAGATGGCATTACCTACACTTCTCTGGGGGGTAGGTCAGAATATTGGGGCAAGTGGGAACATTCCCCACTGGTCATATGGAGAATCAAATAATTTATTCTGTCAAAAGGGAGTGTCTAGATGTCCTGAAGGATTTTCTAGAGGGGTATACTAAGTATGGAGAACCATAGCTTAACAGAATCCATGCAGGTGCGGAGGAGAGAGTTAAGGTTGCATAGCCTGACCATGTGGGTGAGTAAAACAAGGACTAAGGGTCCAGCTGAGCTGGTTAACAGGGTTGTGACCCAGGCGGACCTTTCAAACAATCTTTGCTATCACCCATCACTGGATTTGAGAGTTGGTTTTTTAAATGTTTTTCTACATTCTTTCTAACTAGGGACAAACTCTCCTTTACAATGCCATTTTTTGGGCATAAAAACAGACTCTTCTCCTAAAGCTGCACACAGCCCTTGCTTTAAGAACAAGAGGTCCAACCCTCTGCAGTTTGGGAAAAGCCACTTCAGCTAGTGATTCCACTTGGTCCGAGAGCTGGTCTATGGAGTGCTTTAAGTGACTTATGTCCACATTTATACTTTGGGAGAACTCCCTAAACTTAAGATCATTTAAAAAAAATACTTTTATTGGGGGCTCTTACATCTCTTATCACAATCCACACATTCCTTCAATGTGTCAAGCATATTTACACATATGCTGCCATCATCATTTTCAAAGCATTGTCTTACCATTTGAGTGCCTGATATCAGCTCCCCATTTCTTGCCCCTCCCTCCTCTGCCCGCCCTCCCTCACAAACCCTTCATAAGTTATAGACTATTTTTCCATATCTTACATCCTCCTCCATCCCCCCTCACCCACTTTTCCATTATTCATCCCCCTGGGAAGGGATTCTAGGTTGATCCTTTGGATCGTTTCCCCCTTTCTGCCCCCCCCCCCCAATCCTCCTGGTATACTCTCCTTGTTGACCCTGAGGGGTTTATCTATCCTGGATTCCCTGTGTTCCCGGCTCTTAACTGTAGCAGTTGCATGCTCTGGTCTAATCCTATCTGTAAGGTAGAATTGAGGTCATGATAGTGGGGAGAAGGAGCACTAAAAAGGTAGAGGAAAGTTGTGTGTTTCACTGGTGCTATACTGACCCTGACTGGCTCATCTCTTCCCTGTGACCCCTCTGTGAGGGGATGTCCAATTGTCTACGGATGGACATTGGGTCTCCACTCCATGCCCCCACCCCACCATTCACCTTGGGTATGGTTTTATTCTGGGTCTTGGATGCCTGATACCTGATCCCATCGATACCTCATGATCACACAGGCTAGTGTGCTTCTTCCATGTGGACTTTGTTGCTTCTGAGCTAGATGGCTGCTTGTTTATCTTTAAGCCTTTAAGGCCCCAGATGCTATATCTTTTGATATCTGGGCACCATCAGCTTAAGATCATTAATGAGGGCTGCAATACCTTTGGCAGTTAAGCCGGCTATTCCTAATCCTACCAGAAGGGGAATTATTATGAGTGACTCTTCCAACATGTTAGGGAAGAGTCTGGAGTGGGCATTAGACTGAGAGGCCTTGCTGACCATCATATACTGAGACTCGGGGAAGAGTACAAACTATGGTGCATAGAGTAGAAATAGAAGCCTTGAATTGGTAGGAAGAAAAATATCTGGTTTGTCTGAAAGTGCAGGCAAACCAGGAGGTGCCTGGAATGTGATAAAAGATAATTGTTTTGTTATAGGCTATAATTGTAGTACTACCACAGTAAGCTGAATAAGGGAACTGAGTAGACGTGTACATGGGGTAACATCCCGAATCCTGCAAATCTCCCAGTGTAAGATGAAGGAAGTTAAAAGAACAAGCCATAGTTATGGTGCTGGACGACGAAGGGAAGGCCAGTCCAATGTAAAAGTGTGTGTGTGGGGGGGGGGGGATTGAAGATTAAGGTAAAGCCAACAACTGGTGCTGAATTTGGGGTTAGATTGGTTGAGAATGTGATGAGTTGAGGCCCAGGGAAGAGCTTGGCCCTGGTGGGGATGCAATGGGCTGCGAGGTTGGGACAATTACACAGGATGGCATCTGGGACAGATTGTGGGGAAAGGTTGTGGTGGTATTGGGGCTTCAGAGGACCTATGGGGACCCGTGGGTAGGTGGACCGTATTCTTTAGATGGTAAAGAACACCCCTGGGTCTGGTTCAACAAGGAATAATCTCATACCCCAGCGTCCCATTGACGGTCAGGGCACTTAATAGTATGCTGATAGGATTACAAGATCCCTGCAATCTCATGGAGAAGGAAGCCTAAAGAGGGTTATCAAATGGTCATTTTGCTGAAGGCAACCAGTAATGGTGGAGACAGTTTCACAGCCTCACTTTGGACACAAGTACCAGGTTTGGGACAGGCAAGTATGGTAAACCTGTCTGGTAGATCCCAGACACATGTAAAGACTCTTTTCCCAGAGTTTTTTTTCCCCACCTAAACGTCCACATTCCCACCCCGAGGTAAAGCCTGCAGGGTACAGTGCACTGGGAGGGTACTGAGTCTGAGGCATATAGACACCAAAAGGCTTTGGGGGCTTAAATGTTTCCAGAGGTCAAACTGTAAGGAGATGGGGGTGGTCTGAATATATTCTTTAGTTACATTAAGTATTATGCTTTGGTCAGGGAGTTGTCAGCTTTGTTGACCACCAAAGAACCATATGAACCTTCATTGAGGACCCACTGGTAGTGGGGAGGGCGCAGTGCGGGGTGTGTAGCATGGATTTTTACACATGTTAAGCAAAATTAAGAGCATGGCCGGTGTGGCAGTCTCAGCATTAGAGGATCTTCTGAGGAGGAAGAGATCCTCCACTGGGTGTCTGGTGGGGGCTTTGAGTTGAGAGTGGTGTATCCAGGCAGATAGTCCATTGACCTTGACTGCCAGCAGAGTGATGAGGATGACAGTGTATGGCCCTTTCCAGCGAGGAAAAAGTCCTGGTGCTGAGAAATGCGTTAGTAACACTGCATCTCCGGGTTGGAATGCATGAGATGCGAGACGGGTGACATCTAATGGAGACTGGAGACCAGTGTACCGGAGAGACTTGGAAAGCTGCTGTTGGGTTGCCTGCAGGGCCTGTAATGACTTAAGTAAATTAGGGTTAAGAATTTCAGCTCAGTAATCATCTTGTAGTTTTGGGAACAATGGGGGTGGCTTTCTGAACATAAATTCATAAGGAGAAAATCCCTTTGTATGAGGCTTGAGGGTAATCAAGCAGCCATCAAGCTCAGAGGCAGTGGGGCCCACGTGGAGGAAGCACACCAGCCTATGCAACCACGAGGTGTCGAAGGGATCAGGT
>NW_022111369.1:48427160-48429701 GCF_000313985.2 Echinops telfairi
TTGATTCTCCTCCTGTCCCACTATCATGCTCAGTCCCCACCAGGATTTCAGCACTTCCTCTTTGTTACGTTCCCCTTGATCCTGCCCTATCAGGTCTCCCACACCCATCTCCCCAGTTTTTTTTTTAATATCAGTTTCTAAGGTAAATCTAGTGAGAACCTCTTTCAGAGTTCTGTTCATCCTCTTAATCTTCCCAGTGTAACTTTGGATACAAGCTGCAAGACTTAGGCTGTAAATGCAGGCCCATTGTCTGAGCCCAAGTTCAGGGGCAGGCAATACAGAGAACAATCTCATGTAAAACTTTTTAATTACTACAATAGCAGTTTCAGAACCAGTGTAGGGGGGATGGGGAGGGAGGGGAAAAATGAGGAGCTAATGCCAGGGGCATAGGTGGAGAGCAAATGTTTTGAGAATGATGAGGGCAATGAATGCACAAATGTGCTTTACACAATTGATGTATGTATAGATTGTGATAAGAGTTGTATGAGCCCCTAATAAAGCGATTAAAAAAAACCCCCCAGTATTTATATCCAGATGCTGGGAGTTTTATTTCTGTGAAGTCTAATTCCCAGTGCTCCATGGGCATGGTGCACTCTTGGGACTGGACATTCCCCACCCCCCGGGGAGGGGGGCACTTGCATGTGTTTTGAATTTATCTGAGCACAGATAGGGTACCTAGAGGTTATTTCGGAAGCAATTTGATTTAAATGTGAGCTATACTACCTGTCTTGAACAAGCTCAGTTAGCTCAGACTGACCTAAGTGAGTACATTGATGTATCTTACTTAATAAGGAACAACGCAAAGCCTCTGGGATCAAGATCCATCCATCAGTGAACACCCACCAGCCGGTAGGTTCTTCTTTGGCTTTTGAACACTTTTCAAGTGTTTTTTTCTTCGGGAATATAAGATGGCATGTCTGGCATTGTTGGAGCTGGCAGAGTTACTGGAGTTGGGAGTTGTATAGGAAGAACTGGAGGAAATCAAGCTAAGTGAATTAAGCCAAACACAAAAGGACAAGTACAATATGAGTCCACTGAGGTAAGCTTAAAACAAAATAGAACAGGGCATAGAGGAAAAGCTACTATAGACATTCATCCCTGGGGTGAGGTCCAGCAACTATGGCAGGGGCCAAACCAATCCAGAGGTACATATGACAGCCAACTAAATAAGAGGGGGAAATAAAAGGGGGGGGGAATGGGAGACATGGGTAGGGGAGAGCAGGGCACTAACCCACTCAAGGGGAGGGTATTGTTTATATCTCCACAGGAGAGGAAGGGAAGAGATGAAGCTTCAATCTGATACGCCAAGACATGAATATGACATATCGGCATGTATCAGAGAAAAAATAGAGAGTTCTGCGGGGCCAGTCCCAATCCTAACTATGTGGAACCCCACTCCTCCCCACCCCTGGCCCCAAAGAACGCATGTCACAGGACAGCACTGGGGCTACAACTTGGGGAGAGGGGCCTGTTGGATTGGAGCACATGGGAGAAACAAAAAGGGATGGAGAGGGAGGAGAGCACATCCTGGCTCACCAAGCCTTGAGGACGATGTTCCTGCTCAGAGCAGACAACGCACAGAGAAGACTATGGGGCCCGCCCCACCACAAGACATGACGTCCCTCACTAAACCATAACACTGCAGGGGACAACATTGGAGACAGTGCAGGAATAGTGCACAATCTGACCCCATCACGCTGGGGTGAAACATTAAGGGAATGCAACGGAGCAAAATCATGACATCCCTGGGGAATACCAAAAATAGACTTTGGAGACAGAGTGTGGCACCCCATCAGACTCGACTGGAAAACACTCATAAAGGCCAACAGACCTTGAACTATTTATAGGCTTTTCCATGTTTGTCAGTGGCCTTTTTATTTTTTGTTATTGTCATTGTTATTTTGGGTTTTTTTGTTATTGTTGTTATTGTTTTGTTGGTTTTGACTTCCTTTGTGGTTTTATTTGGCTTTGCCTGGTTTTTGCACTTATTAATGTATCTGCATGTCTATCTAGATAAGAGAGGTGGGCTAAATAATTCAGAGATGAAAAGAATGGGGCCAATGGTTCTGGGTGAACATGGTATAAGGGGAGGTGGTAGAAAGGAACTGGGTGGGCTGGGAAACCAACACAGGCACAGGGAACAACAAGTGAACTAAAATCAATGGATGGAAGGTTGTAGGATGCCTAGTGGGACTTAATCAAGGGCAATGTAGCAGTGATGAATTACTAAACCTGAATGAAGGTCAAACATGGTGGTGGAACAAGAGGAAGGTAAAAGGAAATAGAGGAAAGAACCAGGAAGCAAAGGACATTTATAGAGGCCCAAAATACAAGCATGTACATATGCAAATGTATTTATATATGATGGTGAAATAGATCTATGTACATATATTTATAGGTTGAGTATTAAGGTAGCTGATGGACATTGGGCCTCTACTCAAGTACTCCCTCAGCACAAGAACATTTTGTTCTAATTATCCAGCATCCTGCGAGGCTCACCTTCCCAACATGATTGCTGAAGACAAAGTGGGTGCATAAGCA
>NW_022111369.1:48429801-48462511 GCF_000313985.2 Echinops telfairi
GCTCACCTTCCCAACATGATTGCTGAAGACAAAGTGGGTGCATAAGCAAATGTGGCAAAGAAAGCTGATGGTGCCCGGCTATCTAAAGATATAGTGTCTGGGGTCTTAAAGGCTTGAAGATAAACAAGTGGCCATCTAGCTTAGAAGCAACAAAGCCCACATAAAAGAAGCACACCAGCCTGTGTGATCATGAGGTGCTGATGGGATCAGGTGGCAGGCATCTAAGACCCAGAACAAAATCATACCCAATGTGAATGGGTGGTGGCGGGGGAGGGCCCGGCATGGAGTGGAGACCTAATGCCCATCTGTAGACAATTGGAGATCCCCTCACAGAAGGGTTACCAGGAAGAGATGAGCCAGTCAGGGTGCAGTATAACACTGATGAAACACACAACTTTCCTCTAGTTCTTTGGTGCTTCCTTTCCCCCACTATCCTGACCTTACAAGTTGGATTAGTCCAGAACACACATACTGCTACAGATAAGAGGCCACAAAAAGAGAATCCAGGATAGATTAAACCCCTCAGGGCCAACAAGGAGATACCAGGAGTATTAGGGGAGGGTGGGGTGAGAAAGGGGGAATCGATCACAAGCATCAACCTAGAATCCCCTCCCAAGAGGGCTCATAATGGAAAAGTGAGTGGGTGACGATGGAAGACAGTATAAGATGAAAATAATAATCTATAACTTATGAAGGGTTTGTGAGGGAGGGCAGGTAGGGAAAGGATGGGGAAGAAATGGGGAGCTGATAGGGGCTCAAGTGGGAGGAGAATGTTTTGAAAATGATGATGGCGGCATATGTGCAAATGTGCTTGACACACTCGATGAATGTATGAATTGTGATAAGAGATGTAGGAACCCCCAATAAAGTAAGAAAAAAAATGGAACTGCTGTGAAAAAAAAGAAAGTGGATCAGACTTTAGTGTAAAATTTTATGAAGAGCTGGGGAGAGGGATTAAAAATCCCCTATCTGAAAGAGCCCCTTAGAGAGGATGAAAGGAAAATATTTACTAGAGGAAAATATTTGAAAACTTCATCTTATACAGCACAAAGAATTGTTAAAACATAACAACAAATTGAAATTTTCAAATAAAAGCAGACAAGAGACAAAGAGATATCATTAAAGAGGACATAGATGGATGGAAAATAAGTATAAAGAAATTAAATAAAAAGTAATTAACTATCAAGCCACAGAAACATAGAAGAAAGACACACTGGCAATGGGTAGTTAAGCAAACAAACAACAACAAAAAAACCCCCAGAAAGCTACATAGTGTATGACCCTAGCTCTATGGCATTCTCGAAAAGGCAAAATTATAGAGACATTAAAAATATCAGTAGTTTCCAAGGAGTCAAAGGAAAGGAGCAGTCATGACCAGCTGAGCACAGGGCATTTTTAGGACAGTGAAAGTCTTCTGTATGCTACTCCAAGGGTGGATGTTAATACTATATATTTATCAAAATCCCTATTACACCCAGTGGATCCCAGCTAACCAAATATTTTATTTAATAATTATATATCAATATTGATTTATCAATTGATACAATGTGTCACAGGAATGAAACATAAGGGAACTGTGAAGGGAGTAGGGAAGATTATGAGAACTCTGTACATCTGCATAATTTTTCTGTAAATCTAAAACTGCTTTAAAAAATAAAGTCTGTTTTTAAAGAATGTTAAACAGCACCATTCCTTAGATAAATGCAAATCAAGTTATCACTAAGCCAATTGAAATGTCTAAAATTTATAAAAAAGAATATTACATTATCAAATGTAATCAAAGATGCAGCAAACCGAACCTCTAAAACAATTTGGCAGTTTCTTAAATAATTAAATATGCAACATCCATCCCACCCAGCAATTTTAGTCCTAGAATTCTCTTGCAGAAAAGTGAAAATGCATTACACACATGCGTATAGGAAATAAAAAATAAATAAATAAATATTCTCATGAATGCATCTAGCAGTTTTATTTACAACAATTAAAAATAATAAAATTTATATTCCCTTTGTTGAGCAAACAGTTTCTGGCACTGAATACTACTCAGTAATGAAAAGAATGAATGACTATGAATATGCTCAGCAGCCTGGAACATTTTCCAGGGATATGCTTAAGTGAAAAACACAAGCCCCAAGATAATTTAGGGTATGCTTTCATTTACATGACATTCCTGAAATTAAAAGGAGAACGAATTATTAGTAGCCAGGGCTTAAGGAAGAATTTCAGACTGAACATAAGTGGGTAAGGCTATAAAATCAAAACAGGAGGAATCCTTGGGGTGTTAGAAATCCCCTAAATCTTGACGATATCAGTGTTAATACCTTTGTCATAATATTGAACTACAGCTTTGCAAGAAATTACAGTTAAGGAAAGTGGGTTCAGAGCATTTGGAATATCTTTGTAGAGAGATCTTAGAATTGCATGTGAATCTATATTTCAGAATTGAAAGCTTAATTAAGCAATAGGAGTTAAGGGTGTGTGAAAGGAACTTATGATAATGAATGGCAGGGGATCACTTGTGGCCCAAAAGGGAAGGGGAACCTGGCAGATGTGATGAATCAAGAGGGTTTTGTGAGTTGTTGTTTTCATTTTTACTGAAATAGTATTGACATACATTAAAATGGACCTTTTTAGCTTATAGTTACTGGTGTTTCAACAAACCTATACAGTCATAGAACCAGTGCTAGTTGTGATCTAGAACAGTTTCACTGCTTCCAAACATCCCTCCATGGACCATTTGGCTGCTAACTCCTCTTCATCTCCTCTAGTTGCTGGAAAAAAATCTGTTTTTCCAAGCCTCGAGTTTTGATTTCCAATGTTGCCATCTAGTTTGCTACTGTAGTGTGTGGTTTTTTGAGTCTCATTTCTTTTACTCAGCATAATGCAATTGAAAACGACTGACGTTTCTGCTGTATCAATACCCATTACCAATGGGTCAGTTCTAACAGTGACTTTAAAGGACACTGTAGAATGCCTCTTTTGGGTTTCCAAGACCTTAAATCTTTAGGGGAGCAGAATGACGCTGGCGAGTTTAACCGCCGATCTGGTGACTAGCAGCTCAGCTGTAACCCAGCACACTGCTGTATCACGACTCTGTCCAGATTTCAATAGTTCTGTTGGAGCATATGGTACAACTCAATAGTTGAATAATAGTAAGAAAAGTTGTGCAAGACCACCACAATTTTAGAAATTTTTCTTCTTTCTTATAGTCATTATTGTTAGCACTTATTTTCCCCCTACCTCCACTGCCATGTCCCTAGGTAATTATTGATCCAGTGACTGTATCTATATGTTTACCTGTCCTGAATTTCCTAAACAAAAAACATATAAAACAAAACCAAAATGACAAAATTAAACAGAGAAAAACTTCAATCTGAAAAAAAGATAAAATATTAAAAATGAACAAATTTAAAATGCGTCAAAACGGAGTTCAAAGGATAAGGTGCTACATTTTAACCTAACTACATGTGCCATAATCCACTTTATTTGACAGCAAGGCTATTTCCGTCCTTGGACTAGGGTCAGAGGGGATTCACCGGAGACTTAATCTGTGTGCAACCATGCAAAGGGATTTTGGGCTTCCACTGTCATCTATAGTCTTCTGCAAACCAGGTATTCAGAATTTAAGCTCTGCTACTGTTCCCTCCTCCCAATTTGGATTTTATTATTTCCAATCCTTGGATCACACAGGCTATTGCACTTCTGTGTGGACACAGTTGATGCCTCACGAAGATGACCATCTAAGTATGTTTTGTTGTTGAGTAGTATTTCACTTATGGATGTGCCACAGATTGTTTATCCTTTTCCATCTGAAGGGTGTTTATTTTGCTTTGTTTTCCTTTTCAAATTTGAGGCAATTATTACTAATTTCACTATAACATTCATGTATAAACAGGTCCTAATTCATTTGGGGAAAAATATAAGTGTGAGAATGCTAGATCTTATGGAAAGTGTATGTCACTATAGAAGCATCCAAAATGTTTCAGAAATGAGCTGCATAATGTGTGACTGTATCAATGTATAACATATGAATTGAGATTCCAATTTTATATGTCACATACATATGCATCCCATTGTTGCAGTAATCATTTTTAAAATGATTTACAGGTTTTAATAGAGTTGAAGATCTACTAGATCTACTAGATATAAAGTAAGCAAACTTGGCAGAAAAAGTATTTACTGAAATTAACCACACAGAAAACATAAAATAGTAAAGTCATGTAAGGAAAACGGCCCAGATACTGTGAAGTCATGCTGAGCTTTCGGTGCTGTATTGGCATCACCAAGAATAATAGACGTGCTGACGATTTTGGGCCAAGTTTCAAAATCAATTCAATTCAATTATATGGAATGAAAAAGGCCAACCTCAAAGTATTACATACTATATACTTTCATTAGAGAGCATTCTTGAAATGAGAAAATGATAGAGTTGGAAAACAGAGTAGTGGTTTCTAGATGTTAGGGTGCTTGAAGAGACGGAAGGCGGCCATTGCTCTAGAAGGATCTTTGGGATGAAACTGTTCGGTATCCTAATTATGGTGATCAATTAAATCTACGCATGGGGAAAAACTGCCTAAAACTACACATACACAAACACATGAAAGCATATCAAGATAGGGAAATCCGAATAAGCTAGGTGGATTGAATCAATGTCATTTTCCTGGCCATGACACAGTACTTTGTTTATGTGAGATTTAGTTATCATTGGAGGAAACTGGGTACATAAAGCATCTCTGTACTATTTCTCTTAGTTGAAAAGGGAAGAGTTTCCTAATTTTTTTTGTTGAGACCATACATAGTAAAAACATACATTCTACATTTACAATTTAGTGATACTGACTACATTCATGCAGCAGTACAACCATTTACCCTCTCTCTCATTAACAAACTCATCACTCCATATAGTCTCTACCTAATCTTTCAAGTGTGAATTGTAAATTTGATCCCACATAGACTTATATTAAAATAACAATGCTCAGGCACACAGGCTAACTTTAAGGCAATTTCAGGGTATATTTTTGTGTGAAGGAAATTTTAATATCATTCCAGGTAACTGAGTATACTTCTTTGACACAACACACAAACTTGACAAATAGTAGTTTCACCACTACTGTTTTTATACTATTACATTAAAATTGGACTCTTTCAATTATAGTGGATTTTTTTAGCAACAACACTTGGAAGATATTGGTTCACCAAGTAATTCATTACACCTTACGTCTAAATGTTGGCACATGGCATTATTCAAAAAGTTCACGTGTTAATATTAACATCTATATCAACTGATGAGAAACAGGAAAGTGTTCTCCATAATCCTAATTCCCACATAGTAACTTACATTTTGTCATGGCAATGAACACTGACGGTTATTGATTTGAAGTAACAGGCAGTTTGAAAAATGTCTGCCAACTGACTATGTTTAAATAGCCACCACCTGTCTGCTACTCATTCTTTTAACAAAAAAGGTCTGTGAATAAAATGGATAGGCCAACCGACAGAAAAGTCTCACAAGTGTATTTTGTAATCAAACCATCATATTTGGATCTGCAGCAAAGCACATTAAACATCGCTCCCAATTTGTCACATAGGCTACTAAAATGATGTGTACTCTAGGATCAAGACTCAATAAAATTAATGATTTTTACCTCTTTGATTACATTCTTAAGATTCCAAGTATGTATTATGATTTTGTTGATAACCTAATCAATTTGTAATTTTAATAGTGCTTAATTTCCAGAAATTTATTTAGCTTTCCTTATTCTGTTTGTTACTGACTTGTACCTTCATCCTATTATGGTCAGATTGGACGCTTTCAGGTTCAATCTTTTTAAACTTACTGAGATGTATTTTGTATCTGAAAATACTCTGCACCAAACATATGCAATGAAGTAGCACTGTACTATGCTATTGTTGAGTGTTATGCTCTATGTCTGTTAAGTCCAAATGATTAATATTTTGCAGGCCTTATGCTTTTATTTTTCTTACTCCCTTTTAAAATGGTTCCACCTGACATCAAAAGGTGGTGCATATAATGTCCTTCTCTGTCTCATAATAAAGTGTCACTCAAAACTCATTGTCATATGTTAACATTGCCACTCCTGTCCACATTGTATTACCGTTTACTTGTTATGTCAAATATCTCCACCCCCACTTTAATCTATTTATGCACCTGTGCTTAAGGTGAGCCTTTGTCATATAGAACCAATCTACCACTGCTTCTTGACATATTTAATATGTATATCCATTTATATTTAATCCACTTATGTTTATATTATATCTATTTAATATTTAATCTATAGTCACTGCAATTAATATTGATAAATAGAGAAGAATTTCCTTCAAACATATTATTAAACATTCCCGCCCCCTCTCTCCTGGTGAGACTGATGGCTTCTTTGTTCTCTATCTTCAAAGCTGAGTACTTTTTAGAAATATATTTTCTTTGTTATTATTATTATTTGGGGGGATAATTGTTATTACCAAATCAATTATATTCCAATTAACACCTGAACATTCTCTCCATTTTATTTTTATGTTATTGTGCATTACAGTTGGGTAGCTCAGATCCCGCATCTCATTGTAAATTTACTGCATTATATGTATTCAGGTGGTTGTTCAGTATCACTACTTTGGATTGTTGGGCTGGGATCATGTTTCATTCTAGAGAGTGCCCTTTGATATTTCTTGCAGAGCTTTGGTGGTTATAAATCCCCCAGAAAAATCCTATTTTCACCCTCACTTTCGAAAGATAATTTTGCTGGGTAAATTATTTCTGGTTGATAGTTATTTTCTTTCAAGGCTTTGTATATGTCACCCATTGCCTTTTTGCCTGCATAGCTTCTGATGAGAAATCAGCCCTTAGTATTATTTCTTATATCTACATGCTGCATGTGAATCTACAAATATTTCAACATTTAAAAAGAGGATGAGAACACGATTGTTTGGTTCCTGTCCTCTTTGCTTCTCTAATTCCTGGTGTAGAGAAAATTCCACACACTTTCAAAAGATGCAGTTTGGATGATAACCTTGTGAGAATTTTAGTGATAGTATTTATGCAAGTTACCCCATCTGCAACAAAACTTGTAACACGTGAGTCTATGTGCAACTTTTATTACAAACCAGTAGCTGCAGTTAAGAAAGAAAAACAAGATATTGCAGTAAGCTCTTCGAGCTTCCCCATTGCCACAAGGAAGAGCTCAGGAATACCTCCACACACCATCTTTCTTTACCTGTGCTGACATCCACCATTCCTTCCATACCACTCTACATCTAGGCTGGGTTCAACAATTTGGTGTTACACAGAACTCACACACAATTAAGAGGGTTGACTAGAGAAGTCACTAGGTTAATCCAAGTCAATCAATCATGCAAACAATAGTAACACAGTCATTGGTCTCCTAGCCAGCAGCCAAGTCTCTGTCTGGTTCTCAGTCTCTCATGCAAGTGGTAGCAAAATCTCACTCAAGTCCTTAGTCTCTCAGTTACATGGCCCCTTGACGTTGGCCTCCCTGAGACAAGAAGACAGCCTACTTGTCGCTCTGTAGATCTCTGGACCACAGTTGGATAACCTTGGGCCAGATGAGGACAAGGTACCCCAATGTAACAGTAGTACTCCTCTGAGTTTGGACAAAAGTCTCTGATATGTCTGGTTTGGGGTGGCCTCCACCACCCCAGACAGAGTCCTTGAACATGTTCTTCCAAGGGCCTCAGGGATTCTGTCTTCTGTTCAAAGATTGACCATCCTTGAAAAACCAGATAACTGCTATCCTAAAATTATGAAATTAGTGGTAATTAGACTTTGGTTTGTATCTCTTGTTTTGAGGATGTCTAATAAATGATGTCTCAAGACTACCATATAGTTACCAATTTAATGCTTCCTTGCTTTCTTATGACACATATTAATCTAATAAGCATAGTTTTGCCTTTGTGAATGAATGTTATTGAATGTTTTGACCTACCCCCCGCCATTTTTTATGTAAATACTATCCATTCACTTAAGAGTGTAATCTATATAAGTAAAAAATCATGTATTTTGGCCTGAAAAGCTAGCCTATACCTATATAATTGCCTTTTCTCAACAGTATTTTAAATCCTGTACCATTGGCTAAGTTAATGACACTATCAATAGAACTACCAGATGTCCCAGGGGAATTATTTATAATATTCTCTATCATAAAATGATAATAGTGTCTCTAAACAAATCTAAGACACATGTAAGTCATAAATTTATGAATGGATGTGGCACTCACATGCAATTCTAGTCCAATTTAAGAACAATTAGTTTTTATACCATTGCCCTACTCACTACTCACCCTTAGGAAGATACCACTGAAGATATGGGTGCTATAATCAAGTGTGGTGAAGAAACTGGCGATCAGAAAGCAGTGTCTTAGGTCTTAAAGGCTTGTCTTACAACATGCCTCCAACTAAGTGAGGCATCAACTAAGTGCCCATGGAAGAAGCACACCTGCCGTTGTGATCAAAGGATTGCAAATAATAAAATCCAAATCCACAGGAGGGAACAGTATCAGAGCTTACATTCAGAACAACTAATTGCAGAAGCTTAAGGATGACAGCCCAAGCCCAAAATCTATTTGTAGTGTCCCCACATGTATTATGCCTTTGCGGATCTCCTCTGATTAGAGTCCAGGGATTTGAGGATCATGTCTATGAGATAGAGAGAGTTGTAAAGTGAATAATGGTGCTTATAGTGAGGTTAAAATGTAACACCTTATCAGTTGATCTCCATTTTGACCCATTTTATAGTTGTTTCAGTTTTGAATAGTTTCTGCTTGGTTTTCTATTGAAAGTTACAAGAAGAAGATGGCTTGTCCGTATAGGCAGGGAGGTGGTTATGAAAACCATGGGATTCCCTCTATTTGTGTTACACACATCCTGTTGGCATGATTGGTGGGAGTTACAGAGATTTGGGCAGAATAGACTTATTGAGAAATTTCATGCCACCACAAATATTGCGTTCTAATGATGGATAATACAGTCTAATATTGAAGAACTCCAAGAAACTAAAGCATGATAAGTTATGATAGCTCGTGCCATATATTGTGAAATAAACATTGAGCTGTAATACACTAATTGTAATTTACAATCAATCATGGACTAGTCTAACTTATATGCCTTTTAAATGTTGCATTTAAAAATATTTCTATCAAAAGAAAGAACAAATATTAGACCCACAACACATATACATAAAGTATAATTGACTTTATAGAGATCGCAAAGTAAGTCTAATTTATACTCTTTCTATCTGAGCAAAATATCTGCTGAAGGAAATCTAATTTTTTACAAGAAGATGACACTTAATAGAACCTCCTAAAGAACTAAAGTGCATGAAATAACTAACGCAGGGAAATACAATAAAACCAAAATTAAAATCGATTTAAAGCATGTTTTAAAAATCAGGCACATCTTGGTTAAGAGCTTCAATAATTTAAGAAAAAACTCTTATCTGTGGGAGTTTAAGAAAAAACTCATCTGTGGAATGAACTCTTTCAAGCGAGTGTTGTCAAGTTGTGCTTGTCAAGATTGTAGCAATTCCAGGTTCAGTGTTAAAGACTGACAAACTGAATATACTTTAATTGATGCTGGTTAATAATCAGTCCCCTAGGAAAAGTGCTTTATTGCCAGTCCTCATGACTAAATCATGGTGAGATATAAATGTTTCTGTTCTTCTCTTTGGGTGGTCATTTGCAAAGAGATAAACAAAATATCTCCATTTTATATGTCTTATACATTGAATATGAGTTATTGAATATACCTTCACTTTATATTTAATTTTACCTTTTATTACATTTATCAGTTATTTTTTCATGTACTTTTTTCACCACAGCCCCTGGACAGGTGTTAGAGACAAGTTTAAGGATTCTTATAATGGTTTTTGCCAGCCAGCTAACAAAAAACACATGTTTAGTTTACGTGCATGAGTTACATTTGTAAAAACCTAGAAAGGAACTCAGGGGAGAAGGATTTAAAGGAGACTGACTATGAGGATGAATATAGACGTGAGCAATGGAGCTCAGAGACATACAAAAGACTTTATGCCAAGTCTTCGATCCCAGAGACCTGGCAGAGCTCTTATTTGCTACGTGAGAAGAGAAGCTCATTTTAAGCACTTTATACATTTACATTTTAGGAAGTGAAATCCTTACAATTAGCACTTTCATTGCTCAAGATTTAAATGGAAAATATTTCATTTTTCTTGCAAATGTTTATTCTTAAAAGTTGCAAGAGTATCTTATATGCCTTTTGAAAATTTTGTTATAGCTTACTGAAAACACATACACATACTACCACTTCTTTCACCCTTTATGGTCATCCCCTTGAACAACTGTCTGAGTATGACAAGGATTGCTTCAATATCTCAATATCTCTCATTCTCTGACAGCCATACGTGTGTTTATTTAGATTTCATTTCATGCTTTGGCTATATTAGGTTCTATTTGTATTTAAAACAATCAAGTAACTTTCAAGTAACCAACCTCTTCTGAAACTCCAAAGGCATTTCTGATTCCTGTAAGAAAGAGGTGAAAAGGTACAGAGGTGTCTCAGGCTTGTCTCCTTGCAAAATGAAGATACTCATCCCTACAATTTTCATGACTTCTCTGAGAGTTCTTATTTTCCATCCAAGTAGAGGATCTCATTTAAAGTGTTTAAAATTAAACTTACCCAAGAAAAATCCCAATATTTTGCTTAGACTTTAATTTTTACCCCTGCATTCTTGGCATTAAAAAAAAATATTCAAAACTGAATGCCACCAAGTCAACGCTGACTCATAGCGACCCTTTAGACAGAGTTCTACAGGTTCTGACTCACGGTGGCCCGCTGCGGGTCAGAACAAAAGCATCCACGCGCCTGCACCCTGCACACAGTTGTTCTTATGTTTGAGCCCATTCTTGCAGCATTTCGTCAATCCATCTGGTCCGGGCCTTCCTCCTCTGCTGTCCCTCTCCTTCAAGAAGCCTGATGTCCTTCTCCACGTCTCTCCTGACACCATGTCCAAAGTAGGTGAGACAAAGTCTTGCCATCCTTGCCTCTAAGGTGCTTTCTGTCTGTCCTTCTCCCAAGACAGCTTTGTTTATGCTTTTGGTAGGACGTGGTATTTTCAATACCATTTTCTTTGCCAGGCCCATAATTTGAATGCATCAATTCTTCTCAAGTCTTCCTTATTCAATGTCCAGCTTCCTCATGCATGCGAGGCTATTGAAAAGACCATGGCTTGAGCCAGGTGCTCCTCACTCCTTAAAGTAACCTCTTTGCTTTTCAACACTTTAGGGAGAGCTTATGCAGCGTATTTACCCAATGCAGTGCATCATTCGATGTCTTGACTGCTGCTTTCATGGGCATTGATTGTGGATCCAAGCAAGACAAATCCTCAACAAGTTCAATTTTTTTCTCTTTTTCTCGTGAAATTACCTATTGGTATTTTTTAAAGTTGCCGTCCATATGGAAGGCTGCTGTCCTCACAGAGTTGTGGCACCTTCACTTTGCAGATTGTTAATAAGCTCTCCCCTAATCCCGATGTCAGGTTCTTCTTCATATAATCCAGTTTCTCTGATTATTTGCTCAGCACGCAGATTGAGCAAGTATGGTGGAAGTGTATAACCCTGATGCCCGTCTTTCCTGATTTTAAACCATGTATCCCTTATTCTGTTCACACAACTTCCTTTTGATTCATATACAAGTTCCAAATGAGCACAATAAAGTGTTCTGGAATTCCAATTATTCTCAAGGCTATCCATAGGTTGTTATGATCCACACAGTGAACATGTACTATAGAGTGCAAAGAAGGAGCAAATACCTCTAACTCATATGCTTTATCTACACGTACTTGGAAGAATGAGGATTCCAAACACACGTTTTGCTTACCGTGTTTTGCTTACTGGCTAATGTCCCGCTTTATTCTTGACCCAACGCTATGCACCCGGCATGGCCCATTTGGCTCAGTGCCCACTTTGTGCTCGGCTGCTCTGCACCCGGCACGAATACACCCGGAACCAGGAAGACACCTTACATTCCAGAAACCCGGACATCCCTGTATCTCTCAATCAAGATAGCCCAGTCACATGTTCCCTGACCATATAAGCATCACCTCTGTAGTCTGGGAAGCAGCTACCTCGGCACTGACACTGGACCATGGGACTTCACCCAGGCTGGGTTTTTCTCCCCAATAAAGCCTGCTTGCTCTAATTCGACTGATTTGGTTTCTGGCACCTCTAAACTACCTTACAGTTGTCAGGTAGCATTGAATCAGCTCTCAATTCCTGGTAATCTTATGAATCATCAAACAAAGTGCTGTGATCCACAGGTATTTCATTAGCTGTTTTGCAAAAAATGGAATGCTAGGATTTTCTTCTTAGACACCAAGTCTGGAAGCCCCTTGGAAAGGGTTTGAGATCATAACATACAGGCCTCCACTGTCACATGCGTGCTGGCTTCCAGGTGCTATATTCGTTGGAAATGAGCCAAGGTCTCCTGCATGACAGGTGAGAACGATACCACGGAATCACCAAGGTCTCATTGCCTAAGGGTAGCTGCCGGCAAGCGGCTAAGCAAGGCTAGCTGAGACGTTGGACGGTCCCCTGCTGCCATAGAAACAGTGACATCTAGTCAGGTAAAATAATTTTCAAAATAATTTTCTAACTCATCCTTTTACATTGAGGGAATTTAGACAGACAGGCTTGAAATGATTTGCCTAAAGGCACAGAGCCTGTTAGAAGTCTGATTGAGAATAAGACCTGATCTCTTTCCTTGATAAGTCTTGTATCTGAAAAATTCAGGAGATATACATTGAACATAAAAAGAAACCAAAAATTCACTGCCATTGAGGGGATTCTCATTCATGACTACACTATAGAACATGATAGGACTGCCCCTATGCGTTTCTGAGGCTGTCAATCTTTATAGGAAGACATCATCTTAAACACACACCCCACCCTCAAAGCTGACCGGTGGATCGGAACTGCTGACCTTGTGGCTACAGCCCAATTCCTAACACAGTCTGCCACCAGAGGGCATAACACTCCTTCTAAATGGCTGTGGAGCATTCCTAAGACTCCTGGCTGAGGCAGTATATAGCTATCTCTCTTATGACTTAATGAAGTAAGGGACTCTCTGGGTCCTTAATTTTCAGTTACAACATCACTGGAAATTTTATTTAAAAATTCATTTATTCCATGAATGCAAAGCATGGAAACCAAAGGAAATCGGATCACCTGCCACCATCAGGTAAGTAAGATTTCATAAGTTTATGAAAGCAGTCTCTAATATTATTGAAGACTACATAGATATGCTTCAAGAAAGTGAAATTTTATTCATCTTGTTTTTTTGACTATATATGACATTTAAAGTTTTTTCACCTAAATTACTTTTTCCTTTCCAAAATAAGCAGGATAACATTATACAAAAACCATTATTTTTAAAGAAATGAAGTCTTGAAGAATTAAGTTCTTATTTTGTGCCTCTGATTACAGTTGGAAAACTATTTTAATATAATACAAAAATTATGAATATTAATCTCAAAGAATTATTGGCACGAAATTTCATCAAAATCCACATACCCATCCCCAAAAGGCCAAGAACAGTAACAATCAAAACACATAAACAGATTTTCCAGGAGCAAGTCATTTACTGGATAAGGCTGAATTGATTTAGGAATATATCCATCCTATAAAACCCACTGCCAATTTTCATGGATAGTGACCATATACAGGGTTTCTGAGACCATAAATCTTTATGGGAGCAGAAAGCCTCATCTTTCTTCTATGGAGAGGTTGACGGATTTGAACCCCCAACTTTGTGATGATCAATCCAACACTTATCCCACCGCACAACTAGGGCTCCTTCTACTTCTATAGCCCTTATCAAATGTGAACTAGAATATGGGTGTCTGTACAATTACAAGGAGAAAATTGGAAAATAATAAAAGTAAGAATAATGTAATCTATTTGTATTAGAAATATAATCTACTCTATAATATATTCACAGAATACTTGCACATCAAGAATACTTGCATATCTAACATTATGCTCAGCAAAACTAGTCAATCTCATGAAGATAAATATTTAATGGCATGATTATTATGAAGGGAAAAAATAAAAATAGTTTTCACACTAAAGGATCAAACTTTAGAGTGTGAGAACAGGGCTGGGGCTGGGGGTCAAGGGTAGTCTGAGGAGAGCAAAGGGACTGGAAAGTAAGAAGGGAGGGGGAGGGGAGAGGGGAAAACAAAACAAACACACGAAGACCCACATCTGCAGTGGTTCAGTGGGAGACCGTCAGTGATTCGATGAAATGGGCTGTGCAGTGTCATAGATTTTATTTTATTTGTAATATATGCCACCATAAAAGGGAGAGATATATTAATAAATAAACAAAGTTACATTGTTTTAAAATAGAAAGCGTCCCAGCTTTAAAAACCCTCCAGACCCCTTACCCATCCGATCTGAATCTTGGTCTGGGTGGCTCTGATTTTTTTGTGGCTTACAAGTTGGTTTCAGAAAAAAAAAGAAAGAAAAATAATTAACATATAGCAAGTAGACATTTTTATTGTCACAGAGAGATGGAAGGAAAATAAACCTGAGCTTCAAAGAACCCCCAAAACTGCCTAAAGATAGCAAGAGAAAAAAATAAAAGGATAGAAAGAACCCATTAGATTTTTAATTATAGAAAAAACGATGCATTTATAAAAATCATAGGATATTGATACGATTCATGTATTTTAAAGGAATAACGAAAGCACATTTAGAGCTTTACAATATTCACTCTTTTAATTCATATGTGCCTTTAAAGATAATGCAAAAAGTAGGAAAATAGCTGTTTTCTCCATGATCAAAGTCTAACAGTGTTTGCAGATGAAAGGCTGTCTCTGAACTCTGTATGGGATCCCTGAGGCACAGTGGTTACATGTGGGGTTGCTGACCTCAATGCCAGAAGTTGGAAACCACCAGCAACTCCATGGGAGAAAGAGGAGGCTTTCTATCCTCATAAAGAGTGACAGTTCTGGAAACCCCCCACAGGGGCAGTCCTAGCCTGTCCTACAGGATCGCCTTGCGTGAGAACCGACTCTTGGCAGTGGGCTTGATTTGGCTTATAGTATTACCACTCAACATTCTGTTGATGACAACGGCCACATCTTTGAGCATTTTATGGCAATTTTGCTCAACTCAACCATAACTTAAAATATCATTATTAAGACTATTTTATCCATGGTATTTTGGTTTCATTTGGATTCCCAGTGATAAAGTCATATTTCCTTCCCATTTTAAAAACCACTGGTTTTCCCATCCTTCCTCCCATTTGTGTTTAGCAATGGGCAATGCTTTGGCTTTGTGATTGAAAGAGAAATTTAGACACATGGTACAAACAACTGAAAATCTTTTAACAGAAGAGAAACCCAGAAACCCAGTGTCTTCTTACAGTTTACATCATCTCATATTTAAGATTGCTTTAGTGAAGTCTGTCTTTGAAATGAGAATTCCCAGGGTGGTGCCAGTGACTTGCCAGTGGCTTTTAACCAGAAGGGTGCAGTTCAGCCCTACCTGTTGTGCTGTAGTAGGAAGCCCTGGAGATCTATTCCTAAAGATGGGACGGGGCGAGGGGGGGGGGCGAGGAGGTGGGCGGGGAGGGGGCGGTGATCCATGAAGCTCAGTTCCTATTCTGTAGCATATGAGGTTGCCATGACTCAGAGTTGGCTTTACAGATACCTTTTGCTTTTCTGGTGGTTTGCTTTGTCTTAATATTTGAAATATCTTCAGTCCTGCTGAGAAAAATGGGGCTGTCCAAAGTGTATTTTTATTTATTTCTTAGCATGCATCTTTAACAAAAGAAACAAACAAAACAGGACAGGATGCAGTCAGCAGCATCTCTAGAGTTATTGTCACTCCGTGTGATACCCCATGGTTTCCCTCCTCTCCCCCCAGAGACTTCCTCCTATAACCAGCCAAAACCAAACTCACTGCCATTGATGACTCCTAGGGATCCATCCTCCCCACCCCCACCCTGTGGCGTTCCAAGACTGTAACTTTTTACAGGAGTCTTTGTCCCAGAGCATGCAAAATCTTGAGCAATGATTACTATCAATATATATTATAGAATAATGTGTGACACATATAGATGCCAATTGCTTTAGTGTAATATTTCTCAGATAATACAAATACGATAACAACAAAACTGTTTTGCAAAATCTTTATGCCTTGCATTATACCACTATTAGTTACAACATTAACAACTGAGTGGAAGTTCTTTTCGATTTTTCTACTTCCCTCTTTTGGGGGTGGGTGGGTAGAGTGGGTTTGTGTGTAAAAGGGACACAATGTCAAGGAATCCAGGAAGGAAAAGAATGTTTGAAAACTGATTGTGGGAGCAATTGTACCATACTGCTTGACATGATTGAACTATGGAATAATGTGATATATGTATTAGCTCCCAATTAACAATACATTTAAAAATAAATAACACAAGCAAAAAGTCACTGATACAGGTTCACAAATATTAATGATTACAATTCTGTGGCTAAAACACCAGGGGATTTGCAAAACTGAGTACTTTAAAAATACCAGCAGTAAAATATGCCCGTCGGTCTGACGATTAAAGTGCGTGGGGATTCCAAGTAGCCATGTCCCTGACTGATCACAACTGCTCTGACGGAACACAATGAAAAGTGCAAACAATGGAGGCATCGAATTATAAACTTGTAGATACACTACTACATGCAAAGGGCTTATTAGAGATAACTTTGTTGTTGTAACTAATTACAGGAATATCTATAAAATTTTTCTGCTGAAACACTGCCCATTTGTTGCCCCCCCTTTGGATTAGATAATTATGCAGTAATTGGTCTCACGCCAGACCCTGCCCTGAACTTCGATCTAGGGTTACGTTGTTGTTTGAAAGTGCTTCATGGATTAACCTGCATGGGAGCCAGCTACCTGGGCCAAGCTGGTATTGTCTGGAACCCTTCTCTACCACCCCCACCCCCAAAGCTAAAGCACCTCTCAAAATCCCCGCCCCTCCTGCTCCCGCCACCCAAAAAAGCACCTCTCCGGAGCCTCAGCAAGGCTCTAAACAGTTCTCTATCAGGAAGGAAAGGGCAGGTTAGCTTCTCTGGGCAGGGGAAGCGTACAAGCTCTAAAGCCTTTGACACTCAAAGATCACGGCCCCGCATCATCGAGGATGAAGTTCACAGTTACCTCTCAAGGACGTCCGTCAAGGGAGCCCCAACAAAGTTATGACAATACGGCTCAGCAGAATGTGGGTTTTTAAAAATCATTTTATTGGGGGCTCATAAAACTCTTATCACAATCCATCCATCCAGTGTGTAAAGCACATCTACATTCGTTGTCCTCATCATTCTCAAGACACTTGAGCTCCACCCAAACCCCAGGCATCAGCGTTTTGAGAGAACATTGAGATTTAAGAAAGTGCCCCTTGGTCCTCGCCCCAGATCCCAGGTTTATAGGTCAGAGAAGCCCCTCGCTGCCTCACCAGTCCCCCTCCGCCCCTTCCAAGGAGACCAGTGACTAAGGTGTCCTTTGAGACAGTCACCGCACAGAGAGAGCCAGTGGAATTTAGGATCGGATTTGGGAAGGATCGACCGAATAACTTCGTCACATCCAAGAAATTCCTAACAGGAATTCCTAATCTGCATCTGCAAACCCAGCGGCAGGCGCAGGGGCAGGGGCGCCACCCGCAAGCCCGCCTGGACCCATCCCTTCCTCACCTGTCGGGGCCAGAGGGCGGCGTTGGGCAGGCGCGCACAGCCAGGAGCCTCCGAGCAGGTTCAGCAACAGGTTCTGCTCTGGATCGATCGGAACCCAAGGGTCTCCCGGCGCGGGCGATGGCGCTGGGTGCTCAGAGCTCGTTCCCCGCCTCCAGGTCCAGAGAATCCTTCGTCACCCTTCGCACAGCAGGAGCCAACTGCTGGGAGTCAGGAGGAAGCTATGCACGTCATGCTAGGGGCACCGAACACTTCATTGTGCCCTTCCAAGTCTGTGTGCAGCAAAGAAAGGGAAACGTCCTTGTTGCATGTTGCGGTTGATTGCCAGGCTGCAGGGAGCGAGTCACTTAGCCTCTCTGATAACTAGAAGGTCAGGGGTTGGAGCTCAGCAGCCTCCACAAGTGAAAGATGAAGCAGTCTGTTTCTGTAAAGATTTTCAACCTCAGCAAGTCCCTGGAGCATTCTAGCCTGTCGAAATGGACCGGTGGAAAGGGTTTGGTGGTGACAGCGGGTAGTTTTTAAAACGCAAAAATAATAACTGAATGAGTAGACACTTGTAAAAAGTGCTTGGAATCATGCCTAATATTCAGTAAATGGCATTTCTCTTGTTTAACCCTTCATTCTCCTGGGAAAGAGATGTTTACAGCAGGCTGAAGACCGGCAACTTTTCCCTTCTCTGAGACAGACTAGAGTCTGAGTTCGCCAAAATCTCTCTCGAAAGAAAATCTCTCTGAAATTCTGAAGATGGAATTTCAAACCATAATTAGAGGTGGGAAGCATAGAACCAAAGGGGATACTCACAGTGATTGTAACTCAAGTAAATCTGTTTACCCTGTTTCCCCGAAAGTAAGACATCCCCCGAAAATAAGACCTACTTACAGTTTTGCCTCTCACTGAAATATAAGGCACCCCCTGAAAATAAGGCCCCCCAAAGCTACCGTAACTCTGGACTCTGGACATAACCAGCGCTGCCACACAGCTCACTGTTGGCCACACAGGAAGTGCGAGGTCTCTTTTAATAAAATAAGCAATAAATGTGTACCGTATCCTTCTTCATGGAAAAATAAGACAGCCCCTGAAAATAAGGCCTAGCGCATCTTTGGGAGCAAAAATTAATGTAAGACACTGTCTTATTTTCAGGGAAACAGAGTAGTTGGAACTTGCTGAAAGTAAGATTATCAATTCAACCCTTTAACTTAGAAAAGAATGCCAATAAAGAAGGGATGATTAAAGGCACTTCCGAGATTAGCAACAGGATCCATTCCTCTGTCTTTAAATATTTAAGTGGAATTTGGAGGTGAGTCAGAGCAGGTAAATAGGTTCTTATTCAGCCTTGTTTTAGTGCAAGAAATGGCAAGCAGCCTATTCCATGGCTGAAAAGCTGCAGAAAACAGCAAGTGAATGTGATTGTGATGAAGCACTTGTTGCAAGGAGGAATTAGTTTGATCATTTTCAACATAAGGGCAAATGTACATAATATTAAAGGGCAAATAAACAAAACAAACAGCAACAACAAAGCCACAGCCATCAAGTTCATTCTCATAGCAACACTATAGGACAGAATAAAATTGCTCTTTTGGGTTTCTGAGATTATCGATCTTCACAGGACCAGACAGCCCTGTCTTTCTCCTATGTAAGTTTAAATAAGTTGTCCATAAGTCAGATGTTCCTAACTCTGGGACTACATGTACTTAAAAAAGAAATCTATCTCAAATCCAAACAAAGGCACCAAGGCTCAATAATTTGTTCAAGTCACAGAACTAATAAATAGAAGAGAATATTTCAGAACTCAAATTTGGTTCTTTCATTGATATACTGCTCTGTCTCCAAAATACAATTTATAGGTAAGAGTTGCTTGGGAAAGAATTGTTTTGTTTTTTATTAAATAGGATTTCTTGATCCAGGTTTAAAGTTTCCTATTCAGACCAGCTTTTTAATTTCATTTTTTAAAACCTAGATTATGAACAAGCTGAGTCCCCCAAAAGAATTATTTTCCAAGTTTGACATTCGTCCCCTGTCTCTACAGTTTGTTAGGAAAACCAAAGCAGAGAAAGTCATAAGAATAAAAAGGCAACAAACAAAAACACTAAACAGATAACAGGAAACAGGGCTTGAAAGACTAAAGGAATTGAGGGAAATAAATCTAAGCCTATGAAATCATTCTGTATTTATGCTGAGATGCACAAATCAAGGTAAAAATATACTGGGGACATGGCATTATCCCATATTTCTTAAGCCACTGGGGAACTCACACTCACCACAAAGAACAAGAAGAATCCAATGCCTTTAATTTGTATTAGAGCTAAAATTCTAAAGCACTTGGCTGTAGAAGACTGTGGTTTACAGTGGGAGCTTTAAGTCCATTTTCAGTGTTGATAAAGATTCAGACTCCATTGAGTTCGTTCTATTACACGACAAACGGAAAAGCTTTGAATGTGGACAGAATGTGCTTGAAAATAAATTGCAAGTGGCATAGCCTGCCTTGAGAGGGGTAGCCTTGTCCTTGGGGGACTTGCCTGCATATGCCCTTAATGGAAGCTCAGGTGCTAAGGATGTATGGTCCTGAGTCATGCTCTATGACTCAACCAGATGACGAGAGAGTCCCAGCACCAATTCAGCAAACTTTTCTAATCTGCTGAATTCAAACCCACTGTCATTGAGTCAATCCGATTCATAGCAACCCAATAGGACAGAGTACACTTGCACCTGTGAGTTTCTGAGACAGACACTCTTTACAGGAGTAGACAGCCAAGTCTTTCTCCTGTAGAGCAGCAGGTAGGTTCAAGCTTCTGACCTTTTGGTTAGCAGCCCAACGTGTAGCCACAGAGCCACCATAGTCCCATCGTGGCAATGATGGATCGATCTGCTTCAAATCATGTTGTGATGATTTCTTGTGTTTTCTATGATCTATATTTGGAGACATCAATATAAATCCTTGAGACCATTCTGGCATCATGCTAATGGTCTCCCTCATCTAGATGATTTGCTTTAGTTTTATCTTTGCCCTGTTTAAAATGTAGTAAAAGATTGTGCTAAAATAGATTTGAATGTGGGGGCTCTTATTTCTCCGTGAACAGATGAGACAACGAGGCAATACTTAGCTTGCAAAAATTCTACTACAAATAATAATAAAAATAAACTTATCATGGAATAATCATTTAAGCGATGAGTCATTTGTGGAATTGTATAGAACAGCACCCTTTGACACCTACTGAATCTTTCCCAGCACCTCCACTGGAAATTCTACAACCTAGCCCTGAACAGGAAAGAATTTTATAACGTCAGATAGGAACTTAAAATGCAGCACACTGTCCTTCATCTTTCCTTAAAGTACACACAACCTAGTTATTTCACCTGGCTTTATTTACCTGGCAATTCAATAGCTTGTATTAGTTCTAGCTACAGCGCACCTTTGTAACTACTGTATGTAGTTTGCTTTTCCTGGTACTCCAAATATATACACAATTCTCCTACTCTCACCCCCTTATATATTTTCCTTTCCCTCTTAAATGAATTATTTTTACTGATTTTTAAGTGTGTTCCTCAGTAACAACAACAAAATCCTATTACTTCTCTACAAGGTCTTAAAGCACAAGAGTGTACATCTTTCCTTTCTAGGCATAGCTACACCTTAAACTGCTGGGAAATTTCACTGTTTTTATTTCCTGAGTTCTTACTCTCCCATCACACCACCCCAGTCAGCAGCTCCTGACCTCCTTCTCCAAAAGTCCTGCCAAGTTCACCAATAGGAAGAATATAGTGGATATGGTGTTGAGGGAATATGTACTATGTTAATGGATGTGGTGGGTATTTCTCAGTAGCTATTTTAGTTGACCAAATAGCTTGACTTCTTTCTGAAAGTTTTTTTCTCTTGTCATGTTTTCAAAATGTTCCATTATTTTTGTTGTTATTATTATTATTTTACCCTGCATCTTTGGTTACTTATTTTCTGTATCCTTTACAGGGTTATTTCCTACTTGTAGTCATGGAATATAGGCATTTCCATAATATACATTTTTCTTTTCTCACCTTTACTTTCTAAGCATTTTCATCTACACCAGTAGCCTCAATTACCGTGTACATGTAGGAAATCCATATATTTACATTTTCAGTTAGACCTGTGTGTACTACAGTATCACTTGAAATTGCCAATGGCTGTCTCAGTGTCATCTCAAAGCTGGCACGTCTAACATTACAATGATGTTCATTATAAAACACTGTTCCCTAGCACAGTTAATGGCATGACTATCTGTCCTTTACAGTACTAGCGTAAATATAAAATGCAAGCTACCCTGGGGTGAAAACCACATGCTAAGATGGCTGAGAAGTAAGACAAAGGAACGTGAATCTTGTAGCTCTTGGAAAACTTCCTCCAGAACTAATTGATCAACCTGTGCTATTCCTGTACATGAACGATTTAAAAGTTTATCAAACAAAACAAGAACTATACATTTCATGTATCTTTAGATATTGCTTTTTATATTGCTATGGAATTCTATAGAGAAGAACCCCACTTATTTATCAGTTTGTCCTCCTTCGGTTGACGGTGTGTTTCCATGACGATGAATGTTATGTCACTGGTATTTCAAATAGCGGCAGTGTCACCCAACGTGAACAGGTTTCAGCAGAACAGACTATGAAGAACAAGTAGGCTATCCACTTCAGACAAATTAGCTACTGAGAACCATATGGATGCCTCAAAACATTGTCAGTTACTTAACACCTAATAAAGAGAAGCAGAGTATTGTTAGAGATAGTGCCAGATTAGCCCCTTGGGTCAGAAGGCACTCAAAGTACAATAGAAGAAGGCAATTTCCCTCTCAAAAGTGGAGTTGATCACAGATGAAGTAAAGTTGGAGGAATAACGCTTTCAGGACATTCACTTGCTGTGGGGAACAGTTCAAAATGAGAAGAAATGGTTGCAAATATGAATCAATAATTAACATCTGGAAGGTAGGAAGTATAAATGTAAGAAAACTGGAAGTTAAAAATGAAATGGAACTCATGAAGATTGGTGTCCTTGGTACTAGCAACTTGAAACGGACTATTCTTGGCCCTTTGTTTACTATGCCCGAATCCAACAATTCAGAGCAATGGCTTTGATTCAGCATTAAAAAAAGGTCATTTCAAGATCATGAAGCACAATGCTGTCTGTGATGTGACCGCATCAATCCCAATAGAAGGAAATCCAATTAATACAACTATTATGAAAATGCAAGGACCAACCATTAAAGCTAGTTATGCAGAAATTGAAGAATTATACTAACATCTTCAGTCTGAAATTAATCACACATGCAATCAAGATGCCTTGATAGTTATTGGCAATTAGAATGCATAAGTTGGAAACAAAGAGGAACAGTAGTTCAAAAACAAGATCTTGATGATAGTAATGAAGTTGGAGCTTATACAATAGAATTTTGCAAGACCAAAGAGTTATTCATAGCAAATATTCTTTTTCAAAAACACAAAAGGTGAAAAGTTGCATGGAATTCTCCAGATGGAATACACAGAATTCAAGTTGACTATGTGAATTGACTATGCTTCTGTGGGAAGCAACAATGGAGAAGCTCAATATCCGCAGCTAAAACTAGATCCAGGGCTGATTGTGGAACAGCCCATCAATTGCTCATATGTGAGTTCAGGCTGAAGCTGAAGAAAATTAAAACAAGTTCACATGAGCCAAAAACAACCTGGGCATAGCCCACCCACGTTTTAAGAATACCGTAAGAACAGATTTGATGCATTAAACATGATTAGCTTAGATCTGAGGAGCATCAAGAACATCATACATGAAGAAAAAGACAAGAAAGAAAAAAAAAACAGATCAAAGTGTATGTCAGAAGAGAATCTGAAATTTGAACTTAATAATAGCTTAGTTAAGGCAAGAGGAAGAGGAGAGACTATCAAAGAGCCAAATAGAAAATATCAAGTCAAAGATTACAATGAAATGTGCAAACCCTAGAGTTAGAGAACCAAAAGGGAAGCTCATGCAGCAGATCTTAAACTGAAAGAACTCAGAAGAGTTGAAGCCACAAGCTAACATATTGAATGATTCTATGGGCAAAACATTGAGTTATGCATGAATCATGAAAAGAAAGTGGAAAAAATATATAATCGCTGTACCAAAAATAACTGGTCAATATTCAACCATTTCCAGAGATAGCATATGAGCAAGAACCAATGGTACTGAAATTGTCCAAGCTTCACTGAAAGCATTAGCCCAAAACAAGGGTTCAAAGAACTGGTGGAATATTAATTGAAATGTTGCAACAAGCTGCTGAAGCACTGGAAGCCCTCATGCATTTATGCCAGGAAAACTGGAAGAGAGCTACCTGACCAACTGACTGGGCGAGATCCATATTGGGATACATTACAAAGAAGGATGACCCAACAGAATGTGCAAATTATCAACGATATCATTTCCAAGTAAATTTTTGCTTAGTATCATACAGCAAAGGTTGCAGCATATATTGACAGGTTAGCCGCCAGAAGTTCGGGCCTAACTCAGAAGATATGTGGACAAAGGGATATCATTGCTGCTGTCAGATGGATTTTGGCTCCAAGCGAGGAATACCAGAAAGATGGTTCCTTGTGTTTCATTGACTATGCCACAGCATCTTACTGTGTGGATCATATCAAACTATGGATACCCTTGAGAAAAATGGCAATTCCAGAACACTTCACTGTGTTCCTGCACAACACGTACATAGATCAAGAAGAAATCGGTGTGAACAGAACTAGGGAATACTGCATGGGTTAATCAGGAAAAGTGTGTATCCTTTCACCATACTCATTCCATCTGTGTGCTGGCAAATCATCAGAGCAGCTGGCTTACATGAAGAAGAATGTGGCATCAGGATTGGAGGAAGGCTTATTAGCAACCTGCAATATGCAGCAGATGCAACTTTGCTTTCTGAAAGTGAAGAAGACTTGAAGGACTTGCTGATGAGGACTAAAGATTGCAGCCTTCCATATGGATTACAACTCAATAAAAAGAACATCCAAATCCTCACAATTGGACCAATAGGAAACATCCCGATAAATAGAGAAAAAGTGGAAGTTTTCAAGGATTTTGTCTCGCTTGGATCCATAGTCAGTGTTCATTGAGGTCAAGAGATCAAAATGTTGAAGAGCAAGGAAGTTTCTTTGGGAACTAAGGTACACTTGCTCCAAACCGTCATGTTTTCCATAGTCTCATCTGCATGTGAAAGTTGGACCTTGAATAAGGAAGGCTGAAGTAGAAATGGTGCGTGTGAATGATGATGCTGGTGAAGAATTTGGAAAGTACCATGAACTGCGAGGAGAACAAACCACTCTGTCCTGGAAGAAAGGCAGCCAGAACGCTCCAGAGAAGCAAGGTTGAAGCGACTTCCTCTTACTTATGCTCTCATTCTTAACTTACGTTTTGTTTTAGATTTTTGATGCACAACATACTTATAAGAATGATTAGCTTATGTCTTATGAATAAAAAAGGTTTAATAGTTGCTTTATGAAAATCTGAAGCCAACATTCATGAAGAAACCTGGTATGTCATCTGAAATGTATGTAGCCATGAAGAGTTTTAATTAGAACAATGTACTCAGACAAAGAAATATGGATTTAAATGAAAATAAACAATACATTTTGTTTTAAATTTTAATTTTACCTATGCAAAATATGAATCCATAAGAATAATGTCTGAATGAGCATTTGAATGTAAAATAGTCCATGTATTAAGGTGATGTGATTGTGGTTAGCTATTTAAAAAAATTTACATTAACCTTAGTGTTAATTAACCCTAAACTTAAGAACTAGGGTGACCTGACCCAAACTACGGTCTTTTCAATTGTATAACTTGCATGAAAAAGCTTGACAATGAATAAGGGAAACATGAAAATTATTGACGTATTTGGATTATGGTATTGATGAAGAATATTGCATACACCTTCAACATTTTACGGCCCGAAGATCAATCAAACATGTTTTAGAAGAAGTACAGCTAGAATCCTTTTTAGAAACAAGGATGGCAAGACTTCATCTCATATTGGACATGTTATCAGTAGGAACCAGTCCTGTCTGAACCCAAGCAGGTTCCAAGTCTGGTTCAGATATTCAGTTGGAGGCTTCTCCCAACTCGCAGTTTTGGGGCCCAATGAATAAAATAACTTAGCAGGAGCATAGCATGCTAGTGGCTGCAAAAGCACAAGAATTCAAGGTCAGCAGGTTAGGCTTGTGATTAAAGAGGTGAATGAATTTAAGGCAGATAGGTTAGATGGCAGGCCACTGATGACTCCCACAATGGGAAGGCAAAATGGCAGGCCATTGAGTCAACTCCAAAGAATGGGAGGCTGGTGAAATCCAGACTTAGTAAAAAGCAAGAAAGCTTTTTGACACAGTGTCCATTTATGTAGGAAGTAGGTCATACCCCCTGAGGAATCTCTCTTTCAATTGCATCAGGACTGTGACTTAAGTAAAGGGATTGAATGCCACCCTAATATTCTTATAACTGATTGGCTGGTCCATAGTAACCCTCTAGGACCCTGTGAGTTTCTCAGACTGTATAACTCTTTACGGGAGTAAAAAGCCCCATCTCTTTCCCGAGAAGTGGCTGGTGGTTTCAAACTGCTGACCTTCTCTGACCTTACAGTTTGCAGCCCAGCTGTCCCCTGGGTGGAGGGACAATGACAAATAGGTCTGTCTGCACCTGTGTCCTCATTTTCCACCAGCTCTATGTGGTAGAGAGCAGAACTAGACAAATCCATTTTCTCCACTGAGAGAATTCAGAGGTGCTGAGAGATTGAGTCAGGCAAAGATAATTGAGGGAAAGAGCCATACTCAAGAGATGGAATGTGCATATTTCTCTGAAATGCCAGGTGAGACAGGTATTAATTCAAGTGACCGGTTCTGGCCTGCCATTCCTCAGCACAGACCTTTTCTTTGGGGGTTCTAAATTATATCATCTTTGCAGAAATAAGGGGGGAAAAGAAACCCAATAACCTGAATTTACTACAAAATTTAAATGTACTCAAATAAAACAGTCCTGTGACATCATGAATCCTCAAATGCCTCTCCAGCCTTTCCCTTTATGAAAACTATGATATGAAGAAACTGTATCCCCACACACATCTAAGTATAGCTTTAAAATGTGAACCCCTGGTTTGAAGATTTAAATCTCAATAACTTCATCGGCTAGTATATGACCATAAAAAATACTAATTTTTAAAAATCCTTAGCATAAAATGGTATTGGTAATTGAATTTCACCATGTGTTCCTGAAATATTCTTAATCATAATTAGTGCTGGGCTTAAAATTATTCACCATATACTATTACTGAGCCATTAAAAAAAATCATCTCACTTATTCCAGACAGCAGTTCTAACAAGGAAGCACTTTCCATTATTCTATTTTTACAGCTCAGATAACTGTAGCTTAGAATAACGCTTCTTCAAAATTAGTGCCAATTTTAATGGCTTTTTAAAACACGGGTGCTGTTACAATAGCTGTGCTGTAGCGCTGAAATTCTGTGCTTCTAATAAACTCCTAGGGGAGAGAGCCGCTGCTTCTCTCCCGACCAGTCTTCAGGTACCAAAGTCTTAGAGGAGGTGGCAGCGACGAAAGTCCTTGCACCAGTAAATGACGTGGATGATGCTGGCCCCACACCCATTAAAAACATTTTTTAAACTAATTTTTCATGTGAATTGGGTTGTTGGTTTACATTTCCAACCATCACTATTGTGTTCAACAGTTTCAGCTACCTGTTGACAGATGCCTGCTCCCCACCTACGTACGGCCCCTAGTCCTGGTAGCTCACCCTACTTACCGTCCTCTCTCCTTTGATTTCTCTTCTCCCCCTTGTTAACTACAAGACCTCTTCACCATTCATTGGATTTCTAAGTCATTGTAACTATCCGTTATGCTGTGCTGGTGCAAATAAAGAAAATAAAAAATATTGGAACAGAGGGGGTCTTTGATGAAGCATGTGGAAGCTGATCAAAGTCTCATCAGGAATGCCTGGGTGAGCTAAGACTTCAAAAGTACCCAGGCAACGGGGAAGTAAAGCACCTGGAGCAAATTGTTTTTTAAACCCTCTAGTTTCTTTACTCATACAAATAAAATGGTACCGAGCAAAATTTCATCAAGGTAATTTCTAAACAAACTACATTTGATCTTGCCCCTCCACCTCTGCAATGTGATCAATACTTCCCAGAACACTATAGAATGGCATGAATCAATCAGAGGAAGCTATTGCTACACACCTCTCCTGGCTAACTTCTCTTTTATGTTGCACTGAGTCCTGGAATGGAATTATAAAGTAACATCTAATACCGTGCTTTGCTTCTGTTTCACTCTTCTAAACAACCGGCCTGGGGAGAAAAATGTTGTTAACTGAAACTCCAGTAACTGTTGTGTGAAAGATATAATTAAACCAACTATTTCAGTAAAAATATATCACCGCATTACGAGGAGTGCTTAGGAAGAAAATCTTGACAGTACTTGGAAAGGTGATATTCGGAGCTACAAAGAAGCATTAAGAGGCAGTTTTCCATTGACTATATTTTATTAACTCCAAAATATCTCTGTTTGGGGGTTTTCTGACGTGTCCTTAAATTTGAGAATTTAGCTTACTCCATGGGGTGTAGGCCAGTATTGCATGGGGCCAATATGCTACCAAAGACCTCTTTAGGGTGTTAAAATAAAAATGTGACTTTGAGGATTGGCCTCATGACAATGCCACAGCCAGGCCACGGTATTTTCAATGGCCTCCCACGAGGGGGTGTCAGAGAGTTTGAGGAAAATGGAATGAAAAGATAATGGATTTTTCCATGAATTTCTTGAAGCCCTTTTCTTGGGAATGTGAGATGAAGACAGGAAGAAGGAAGAGCAAAGAAGAATTAAAATAAGTATTTATTTTGAATGTGTTCCTTATTCATTTCCTTATCAAATTGATGCCCTGGCATTCTGGTGAAGAGTTGTAAAGATGCCACGGAATGCCAGGGGAACAAACAAATCTGTATGGAAGAAGCGCAATCGGGATGCTCCTTAAAAGCTCAGAGGGTGAGGCTGCACTCCGTTTACTTTGGCAGCGTTATCAGATGGTGTGAGTCTCCAATGAAGGCCATCATGCTTCAGAATCCCACCAGTTTTCCTTTTACTTTGTTAAAAGCGTACGTCATTTCAACAATCTTTACATCTACAATTCAGAGCCATTGGTTATAGTGTCCGAGGTGTGCTCTCATCCTGGCTGTCTTTTCTGCATATTATTCCAGTATGCCCCATCCTTACCCTAGGCTCACCTGCAACCCTGGTCCGACTCAAGGGCAGTGAATGTGGTTCAGTTTGGGTGGCACTGTGGTGTATGCTTCCGGCTGCTAACCACAAGGCCAGCATCAAGTCCACAAGGTCTTCCGAGGTGACAGAGGAAGCTGTAAGATGTACAGTCTCAGAAATCCTACTTAGACTTGGGGTCAAGCCCTAAGCAACCTGGGCAGTGGTTTGCTTTATCTAATTGTATGCGCATCCTCTATACAGCCATACCTGCCATGTCCCTATTCCCGGCTCAGGTTTTGAGCTCTGATATCAACTACAGAGATTATTAAGAAATAATTTGCTTCTTTTTCTCCTATGCTTTATTCTACTTCTCAAACCAGTCTTAGTATTTAGACACTGTCATCAAATATTTCAGAAAATAGCTGCTAAGGTTGACCGCATCTGATATACAGAGCCACACAAAGGCTATTGACAGTTTCATACCAGTAAATAAATTCTCCGTTTCAGTAAATACTAATCCTATTTCGTGCATTTTACATTTAAATAAATTACTGCAGTTTTTTAGAGGGTTGTATGACTAATAAATCAATTCTTACCAGGATTCCATGTTATTTTCCATAATGCTTGTAGCATTATTTCAAGGGCAGGTGGCTAAGCACAAAAATACCAATTTTAAACACTACGGAAACCAAGCCCGTTGCCACTGAATGGATTTTGGTTTATGCTGCTACCAGTTCTGCACTCCTTAGGGTTCTTTGGACCTGACTCCTCAAAGAGGTTTCAAACTTCAACCTTTCGGTGGTCATTGGACGCTTCCCTGTTCGACACCACCCAGGGATTCCAAGCATCGAAGGAATGAAGCATTTGGTAGTGGTTGTTGCTTTCATCCCTAGAACATAAAGACGTGTCAGGCCATGACAACCACAATGGTTATCGTTAAGTGAGTACAAAAGGGTATCTGACTTACACTAGTCTCAAGATGATGGTGATGAGTTAGCCGAAATTAATAAGGTGATACTGACATTTAGTCAAGCCAATAAAGCGTCTTGGTCAATACCATTCATTCAACAAACATTCATTGAAGAGGTACTGTATTTCCAGACCACAACGCGCACAAAGAGCATGTCTCATGCACGGCACTGAAGAAGATGAACTAATAATTAGAGCCACACGGTAGCTACTCAATTAGAGACACGATGAGAGAAGTGAACCAGAACTGAACAAAATGAGATAACCTCCCCTCAGAAGATGAGCTAATGACTTCTAGGAGTGGTGACATTGGGCCTATGTTTATTATCCGCTTGCTTAGCATATCAAATAATATTGAAATGTGGTTAAGGAATTACCAAACAAACAGTAAGGTAGAAAGAGTATTCTAAGAAGATAGATCAGTATGTGCATAGGTGCAGAGGAAAGAAAGAAATATGATGCTAACCGTTATTAAATCTGTCGTGTCAGGAAATTTGCAGTGACTCAGATGCCCATCTCATTTAACACAAGCAACAATGCCTTATTTTCCTCCCTTTGTAGCTGTGGAAGCGATGTTGCACTTAAGTTCAATAATGTTCTCAAGATCATACAGGTAAAATTTCGCTGTCGGGACTTGAACTCAGGTAAGGACAAGCTATTCTATATCTGCATTGGTATAACTGAGAATTGTTTGCCACAAATAGATTCCGGAGTCCCTCTGGGGAGATGGCACAGAAGCAGAGATTGGAAAGGAAGATGAGACCAAAGGGCGAAGGGTTGAGTGTGTTAAGAGTTTTGAGACTTTTCCTGAGGGCAGTAGGGAACCCCCAAAGATTTTACAACAGGATTGGCTTGCTTTCCATTGACATGATTGATTAGTTTCTATAAGACATCCGGTACTTTGGAGAGAGAAATAAATGCAGAAAAACAATGTGAGACAAGTTAAATCTTTATGTAGCAGCCTTGATTGAGAAGCATAAAGATAGTTGGAAGACTGCATGGATATCTAGGATGAAAAATCAACAGAACTAGGAGACTCATTAGATACGAAGAATGAAAAATTAGGCTTTGAAAATGCTTCTAATGTTTCTGATTTGGGCAATTGAGTAGTCTGGGTTGCTATTAAGCAAAATGAGAAATAGTGGAAGAACATGAACTCTGTTTTAAACATGCTGGTTTCAAAGTAAAAAATTATCAAATGAATAATGCTTCATCCCCTGCCTCCTTGTCCCCTCATCTCTCATCAATCTACCTTGGAGCTTTATTTTCCAGTCATTCTGAACTCCTTTCTTGCATGTCGCTAAACTGGTTACACTCCCTCAATTCTAGATGTTTCCCTATGCCACTGTTTTGTCTCAGGTATCCCCCAAAGCGGTCATCCGTCCTCTTCTTTGTGTGCTTTGTGTAAACCTACTTCTCTTGGGGTTCAAGGCCTCTCATTATTATAAAGTATTGTAAGATATCGCTACCCCATCAAAATATAAGGCCCAAGTAGGTCCCAATTGTTATTGATGCATGCAGGCGACCACCATGGTTTTTGAGCTAATTAATACATAATAAATGCTTTAGGAAATTAGGACTAGAGATGTGGATATGGATCCATCAGTTATATTCATATAGTTATTTTGATAAAAGCAATTTTATTATAAAAGCTATTGAGTATCATGGCTAAGGGCATGACTCTAATTGAATTTTTGTTCCAGAATCACTAGCTTTGTGATATTGAACAAGCTATGAAACCATTTTTAATTTCAGTTTCTTTATTACACAACTGTAGCAATCATAGTATGCAATCAGAAGTTTTTGATGAGCATTCACTTAGTTCATATAATGTGTACTCAGTGGTTGGTATATTACAGAGCTTAACCATTAGCTAACTTAGTGACTTGAATGGCTATTTATGGGTGTTAATCCTATAGTAGATATGAACACAATGTTTTCTTTTTCCTTTTCTTCTTTCTCTCTCCTAGGATTGAACCTCCCATTCTTGGGATTTTAATAGGAAAACAAACAAAAAAAACCCTGATGAATAGTGTTCTTTATAACCCAGTTCTAAAACCCATTTAAATAATAGGGTTATGATTATAAGGTAAACGGTATCCCATTAGTCTTTATAGTAGTCTAGTAGATAGCTTACTGATAAACGTCATTATGTCTCCATAGCCCTCTCTGAAAATGTATTAAAGCAACACATTTGAGTTGATTACATAATGCTTAAAAAAAAAGCAAGATAGATAATGGGTTTATTACAAAATGAATTCTTGCATTCTTAAAATATTTTGTGACTACTTACCAAAGATCAGTTTGGCGGGGGTGGGGATGGGGCGGGAGTTTATGTAAATAAGATTGTGTAGCAGATATCTGTTGGGTTGCGATCTGCATGGTCATCAGTTTGAAACCACCAGCAGCCTTGTGGGTGAACTACGGGGCTTTCTACTCTTGTAAACAGTTACAATCTCAGAAAGCCACAGAGGGTCACAATGAGTCAGAATTGACTTGAAAACAGTGAGTTTGGTTTAATATTTTAAAAGATATTTATTTCATGTGTTGTGTTACAATTTGATTCCTTATAATTCTTGAGAATGTATATGAATATTTCTCTTCAGCATTATTTGTTATGGTTATTTAAAAGCTGCCAACAGTATACTAATGCAAAAATTTGGATGGACATTTAAATTATTTTGAAATACAACACACAGGCCTTGATCTACCAACAGGCCTTTTCCTTGTTTGTTTTCTTCCCTTTTTCGTTTTTTTTTTTG
>NW_022111369.1:48464317-48473363 GCF_000313985.2 Echinops telfairi
AAAAAAAAAAGAAATACAATTATCAACATTTTGCCTTCATTATGTATTTCTAACAATGGGTATGAGTTATAAGAGCGCAAAGCTAGGAGATTTTATTGCAATTCTATTTGTTAAAGTCTTTAGAGAAATTATTTATTCAAAACCAATTTATATGTAATTCTCTAGAGGGCGCCCCATGACAGCAAATCAATTAGTTTATCTTTCTTCTTGACCTGATTGTAAATCAAGATATTCGAATACTGGTCTCACTCCAAATTTTCTTTTGATTGTGAAGTGTCTGCTCTGGTATTAGAGTGGCTATGTGCTGGATTGCTACTGGCAAGGTAGCTGCTCCAAACCCAGAGCAACTCCGCAGAAGAAAGACGGGGTTTTCTAATCCTGTAAAGAGTTACAGTCTCCCAAACCCACAGGGGCTGTTCTACCCTGCCCTATAACGTTGCCATGAGTCATACTTGACTTGATGGCAATGAGTTTTACAACCACGGAAATTATTGTAAGATATCAAATGGTGGCATGTTTACTGCATAATGTTATCACCGATGACAGCGCTGTGAATCAAGATATTTATTAGAGTGACACTTTGATCCCTTGCTGCCAGAGAGCCTCCAAAGGCAATTAGTACAAAGAGGAAGGGGGCCCCAAAAGATAAGAGGACAAGAGAACTAACTTTGGGGAAGAAAGAAAGTGGGGACCCAGGGACTTGCATATCTTGTACTTCTGCAGAAAAATTGAGAGTATTCGAGTCATAGCGCAATGAAGGACAACCATGGATGACATCCTTTTAATACTAGGTTTTTATTTTATCTTTGGCTTCCAGGACTCAAAATGAGAAGAGATAGTTGCAACTATCCATTAATAATAAGAACATGAAATTTATTCAGTAGTAATCAAAGCAATTTGGAAATTATAAAAATGAAATTGAACATATAAAATCAAGCATCCCAGTCATTAGTGAGCTAAAATTGACAGGCACTGACCATTTTTAATTGGGCAAACATAAGGGCGACTCTGCCCATGTAACAAACTGGAAAAGAATGGTGTCACCTTCCTCATCAGAAAGAGCACCTTCAGGTCTATCCTGTTTGGAGTCAGTGTAATACTCATACATCCACAGGGCAAACACTTTAATAGAACTGTCGATCCCTTGCCTTTGGCTTTACACCTTCATGTACCGATGGGACACTACTCAAGGTATGGAGAAGCAGCTGTGAAAAATCTAATGATCAGAACTCGGAATGTGCAAAGAATGAATCTAGGGAACTTGGAAGCCATCAATATGAAAGAGCATTCATAGAGATCGATATCCTAGGTATAACAAGTTGAAATGGATGGGTATTGGCCATCTTCATCAGAAACTAATATGCTTTAGTATGCCAGGAATGACACAATCAGGAATAATGGTGTGGCATTCGTTGTCACAAAGGACATTGCAAAATCAGTCTTGAAGAACAGTGCTGCTTGTTATAGGATTATATCTATCTGCCATCAAGAAAATCCAATCAATATTATTATTATTCAAGTTTATGTACCAAACACAAAAGCTAATGATGAAGAAATTGAAGAATTCTACCAATAACTTCAGTCAGAAATTGATCAAAAAAGCAATCAAGATGCATAGATAATTACTGTCAATTGGAATACAAAAGTTGTAAATAAAGAGGAGGGAACAGTATTTGGAAAATATTAACTTGGTCATAGAGATGAATCTGGATAGATGACAGAATTTTGCAAGACCAATGACTTGTTCATAGCAAATAGCTTTTTTCAAAAACACAAAAGGCAACTATTCTCATGGACTTCCCCAGATGGAAGCCACAGACATCAAATGAAACAGAAATCAAATCAACTACATCTGTATCTGTGGGAAGATATAATGGAGAGGCTCAACATTAACAGCTAAAACCTGGACAAGGGGTCACTGGAACAAAACGTCAATCGCTTATATGTAAGTTCAAGTTAACTTCAAAGAAAATTAACACACCATGAGATCCAAAATACAACGTTGAGTCTATTACACCCGAATTTCTAGAACATCTTAAGAACTGACTTGACTCAAAAGGTCATTAAAAAGACAGCCAAGAAAGGAAAGAGTGAAGTGGATGTCAGGAAACTCACAGTAGCTAAAGGAAATGGATGAAGTGATAAAGTCAAAGAGCTGAATAGAAAATTTCAAAGGGCAACTCTAGAAGATAAAGCCAAGTATCACAATGAATAAGCAAAGACCTAGAATTGAACAACCATCACCCCAAAACAGCTGGCTTGAAAGAATGATTGAATGGACTTCAAATGACACAATTAAAGCACCAGCAATATCCTCACAACTGGACCAACAAGTAGCATCATGATAAATGGTGAAAAGATTGAAGTTGTCCAGGATTTCATCTTGCTTGGATCCACAATCAATGCTCATGAAAGGAACAGTCAACGTATAAAATGATGCATTCAATTGGCTCCATCTGCACAATACCTCCTTAGAGTGCTAAAAAGAAATAGTGAGGTCACTTTGAGAACTAAAGTGTGCCTGACCTAAGCCATGGTATCTCTAGATGCAGATCAAAGAAACGATCATAGTCTAAAAATGTGAGAAAAAAAATCTAAGGAAGAGTCATAGAAATGGGACTCAAAAGTAACACCAGCCAGAGGATTAGATCCACAATTATGTCAGGAATTGTAACTACTGGAAACAAAAACAAAATATGTTAGACATATTGAAAAACATAAGGGTACCTCAAAATATATGCAAAAATTAAGGAGATATGAATGATTGTACAAGAAAAATGAAATACTTAAACATAACAAAAGCAATGGGAAATGACAGGCCAAGGTGGAATTTGGGGAATGAAACTTAATACATTTCAGAGCTAAGAGAAAAATATGAGGGAATATGAATTTTCTTTCTCTTTTGAATGTTCTATTTTTACACTCAATGGAATCTTTATTCTCATAACTCTGGATTTTACCAGATTCTGCTGATTCAGATTATCCTAACTTCAGAATCATGTCCCTTGTGTGCATCCTGAATGATTGTGTCCTACTCTCAGCATCACGATGTTTTACATCAAGTCCCATGTATGGAATTTGTCTTCCTTATGTTAGAAACAACTGTGCTCAGAACAATAGTGAGGTAGAGCTTTAAGAATATTTTAAATAATAGCGCAAGTCACACAGGATCACAATGGGCCCATATCAAAGTTGGTTTTTTGAGCTGTCCTTAACCCAATTTGTAAGAGAAATTCTTAAGTTCATAATTCCTAAGCCATTTTATATTTTTTCTCCCTTGACCAGCAGTAGTCCAAGTGTGGTCCAAGGACAGTTACATGTCTGTGATGACCTAGAAGATAAATTAAAAATGAGACTAAGCACACTTGTTAAATGGGCATGTATAATTAAGCTAATATGAAGACTGATGCGTAGAACTCACCAGGTTCTCTGAGTGAGAAATGGAAGTTCTGGTTGAATAAGGATGGTGATAGATTTATAACAAAGATTTCTTGATGAAGTTAACTTGACTCAATTTACCCCCTAGAAAAAGCCTCCATTTTACTACAATTTAGAACTTTGATTAGCACTGCCCTATGCACTTCTAGCATCTTAACTGTGTCTGGTATATTAGGTACTCAATGTTTCTTAAGTAAAAAAATTGCCTCAATGCCCAGTGGCTTATATCTAATAGACGCTATTTCATCCTTACATTGATATTTCATTAATACCCCACTGACTAATATACCTGGCAGCCCGTGTTTTAGGCACCCTTTCAAAGAAACACTTTGAAAATCCTCTCAAAAGGAATAAAGCATTAAAAAGATCATGAACAATTTCTCTGATTGAAGGATATTTATTCACCAAAATTAATCATGTCATGCTCACTGAGGCAGAACTGTAACATTCTCACTCTAAAGGACAGCCTTTGAAAGCTAAGAAACCGGAGAGACGTCCTACCACTCTCCCTAATTATAGGAGACTCAATTGTATAATCACCACTAAGCTACACTCTGCTATTTTTACAGTAAAATGATGGAAATTTTCATCCTTTTTGCTAATTGCATAAGCAATGAAAATGACATGTCTATTACATCTAGATTTCTTATATTTGTGACACTAAAAATTATGACCACCAGGAGTTATTAACATCCTGCAATATATAGGTGATACAATCTTGCTTGATGAAAGAGGAATGCTGAAGCACTTTCTGATAAAGATCAAGGAGTACAGGCTCCAATATGATTCCTACCCAATGGAAACAAAATAAAAATCTTGTCTTTAGGCAACATCGTGATTGCATAAATGGCACAGAGGCTGTATCTGGCCTCCTCTGGTAACAAAAGGGAAAAGGAGAATTCAGATTCTCACCAGTCCCAGGCCTACTTATTGCCCTGAGGCGGAGGCAGACGCCTCCACCCTCCATCCTTCTTTTACCCTATTCTGACACCATGCATTCCTCCCCAACACTCTTCTTTTCTGTGACCTTCAATAATCCTTTAACGGCCACAGGAGCTCACAGACAACACTCACAATTACAGGGGTTTATTAGGCAAAATAGTACCCCACCACAAGTCCAAAACCATAAACAGTAAGAATGCAGACAATAGTCCACAGCAATATCTATCCTGCATCAGTGGCCAAGTCTCTCTCGGGTCCTCTGTTTCTCAACCACGTATTCCATTGGCCTCCATATCCAAGGGGCAGGAAGCCAGCCAGCCTCTCTGCCTCAGTCTCACAGTCTTACTGCGGCTCCTGTGTTGTCTCATGAGCTTCTTGCCTCAGCCTCTGGTCTCTGCCTGGCTCCTCCGCTTTCTCCCACGGTCTCCTTGCTACACTCTGGTGCATCTGCTCCACCACTTCAGACAGTTGGTAACCATTTTCCACAGGTGGCTCATCTACCTTGATGGCCCAGAGATGTGTCTCTCTGTTACAGGATGGGTCTCTGTGTTCCAAGACAGTGGCGACTAAGACTGACCAATTCCCTCTACTAGTGTTCACCCCAATTGCATAGTCCTACCTAGTCATCTGGTGGGAGTTACAGAGACATGAATAAAATAATCATATTAAGAAATTTCACTTCACCATAGTGAAGAAAAGATGGAAGTGGTTCAATATTTCATCTTGCATGGATCCACAACCAATGCATATGGAAGCAGCTGTCGGGAAATTATTTTTTTAATCAAAAATCATATTTCATTGTGTCAAAGGCTACATCAAATACTCGTTAAAGTTGGAGAGCCAGCATGCCACTGTGAAGACTGTGATGAGGCTCTCGAGTCCTGTTACTGTCCAGTGCCTCAGATGCTGAGGCACAGGAACATTTGTGAGGGTGGCCCAAGACTGGGCAGTGCTTTCTTCTGTCGTGCACAAGGTCCCTGTGGGTTGGAACCAACTTGACGGCAACTAACAACAACAAAAACAATACATGCATGTAACAGTTAAACACTGAGGTAAGCAACACTGGACGGGGAATCATGGTCCTGGGGAAGAATATTGAAAGTATCATGGATTGCCAGAAGAAGAAGGAGGAGAAGAGGGAGAAGAAAAAGAAAACTATTCTGAAAGAAGTACAACCAGAATGCTCCTTGATGGCAAATACGGCAGGCTTTCCGCTCCTGTACTTTGGACGCGTTATCAGGAGAAATCATTCCCTAGACAAAGATATCATACATTAGCCAGGAAAACAAGGTTAACACCAACAACAGTAAATCCTATAGGAGCTATGTACCTTTATAAGTGCAGGAGAAGGGCAAGAGTGCATCAGAGAGCAAAGAGACAGAGACTGACAGCTCAAATATCTCCGCTGGTCCAATTCTGTATATTACAGTGAAACTGAGAATATAGCCTATTTTCTAAACTCGTCATCCTTGTTTATTTCATTTAATACGGGTATAAACAGAGTACATAAATAGATATACTGATATGACCTCAACTTATTGATTACATTCAATTGCATTGTGTAAGATGATTGCAATACATTATATTCGACAGGGCACAGCACAGATGCAGGGTATATATATATATATTCTTTTTTTATTCAGGAATAGCATTGGTCTTCATAGGCAGTGATATCTCATATATTTTATTCTTAACAATTAATGCTGGAGTTGTATTACATTGCTTTTAATCAAAAGAACTTTATTGTGAAAATAAATGTCAAAATTAAACTGGTTTGATAAGAATATTTGTTGAAAAAGAGAAAAAAAGCTTTTGTTGTTTGTTGTTTTTCTTCTTTAAAGTAGAAAGATGAATGGCGATCAAGAACTAGTTGTATATTATGAATTTTGTAGTATGGTCAAACATATTGAGTATCTGAGAGTACAGAGAATTTTGAAAAGGAAATATTATTTCAATGATCTAGGTGTATATTGACAATGCCAAGACATTCGAATGTGTGGATCATAACAAACTTTGGATCTCTTTGAGAGAATAATGGCAATTCCAGAATCCTTCATTATATCCATTTGGAATTGTGTATAAGGTTCAAGGATGGTTGTGCAAACAGAAAAAGTGAATATTACATGGTTTAAAATCAGGAAATGTGTGCATCAGGGTTGCATCCTCTCACCATATTTGTTCCATCTGTATGCTGAGCACATTGACAGAAAAGCTGGATTGTATGAAGACAAATGTGGTATCAGGATTAGAGGAAGGCTTATTAACAACCTGTGAAATGCAGACGACACAAACTTGCTGCTGAAAACGAGGAGGACTTGAAGCACTTGCTGATGATGATCAAGGCTTGCAGCCTTCAGTGTGGAACACAATTCAATGAAAAGGGTATCTAAATCTTCACACTGGTCCAACAGGAACATCATGATAAATGGAGAAAAGACTGAGGTTGTCAAGAATTTCATCTTGCTTGGATCCACAATCAATGCTCATGAAAGCAGCAGTCAAGAGATCCAAAGACAGGTTGCAGCAGGTAAATCTGCTTCATACGCCTTATTTAGAGTATTCAAAAGCAAGGGTATTACTTGAATACTAAGGTGCACCTGGCTCACATCATGGAAATTTCCATTGTCTCATGTGTATGTGAAGTTGGACATTGAATAAGGAAGACCCAAGAAGAATCTATGCAATGGAATTATGGTGCTGGTGAAGAATATTGAAAGTACCGTGGACTGCCAAAAGGACAAATAAATCTGTGTTGGAAGAAGGATGGCCAGAGTGCTCCTTAGAGGCAAGAAGGGAAAACTTCATGACGTATTTTGAACATGTTGTCAGAAGAGACCAGTCCTGGGAGAAGGACATCCTACTTGGCAAATAGGGGGCAGGGAAAGACAGGAAGGCTGTCAAGGAGATGGATTGACATTGCAATTATGGGCTCAACTAGAGGAACAGTTGTGAGGATGGTGCAAGACTGTGCAGTGTTTCCTTCTTTTGTGCACAGTCATTATGAGTAGAAATCTGTTCTGGATTGTCCATGTCGGACAGAACTGACCGACTCCATTGGGCTTCCAAAGCTGTTATCTTTTTGCTGTTGTTGCAGTTTTGTATTTTCTCAATTTTTCCTTTCTTTTCTTTTTATTTCAATTCAGTAATTCAATCATATCAAGAAGAGTTGTACAACCACCACGACTGTCAATTCTAGAACAGTTTCTTCTTCCTTGTACTCATTGTTATTTGTGTAATTATTATTTTCAATTTGGCAACAATACACACAACAAATCATCTTCCACTTCAACAACTTCTACATGTATACTTTATTGCCATCGATTATACTCTTTGTGTTGTGCAACCATTAATGATATACTTTCCAAATTATTCCACCACCATTAATATAAACTCAGTGCCCCCTAAGCAACAACGCTTCTTCCTTCACCCCTGGTAACCATTGGCCAAGGCTGTAACTTTTACGAGGAGAAGGATATCATGTGTGGAAAAGCAGAGGGGCAAGGAAAAAACGGAAAAGGAAGCCCCTAGACAAGATGTCTTCACACAGTTGCTGCGCCAGTAGACTGAAACACAAGAACAATTCACTGAATGGCCAGGAGGGGGCGGTGCTTTCTTCTCTTGTGCAAGGTCTCTAGGAGTGGGAACCTACGATGGGCCCTAACTCGATGGCCCCAACATAGCAACAGCAATCTTTATGAACACACTGAGACCGCCAACCGCCCCTTACTCCTGCAGAGTGCCTGGTAGGTTCAAACCAATGATCTTTCAATTGGCCACGAGGGCCACTTGCCTTTCCTGACAAACTGTACTGACAGCAGTGAGGAAAAATGCTGACCATCTAATTTCATGTTCAGAAGTAATTTCAGCTTTGATGAGGGATATCATCATGACTTTGACATATGCCATGACAAACTTAGCAGTGTGATTAGTGCAGAGGGCTGTGCACTAAAAATGAAAACAATCTTGATGCCGATAACAAGACCCAGACTCATATGGCTAAGATGAATGGACCAATATCCACAATAACCCAGTATTCCCTCGGCATCAGAGATGTGAGAGGTAAATAAACAAACAAATAACAACAGATGTCTTAACATTACTCCTTGGTGGTGAGAGCTTAGTCTTACCAACAATAACCATCAGCAAGATTGATACATAAACTAATAACTGTAGGAAACTTCGTGGTCCTTAGTTCACAAAGCAATGGCCGGTCCTCCTGTGTTTCCCCAAGTGCAGAATGTGTCATCTCACCACCTAAGGCACATGAACTGTTCTGCTGGAACAGCTGTCTCAACCTGCGGGTCACAACCCTTTTGGGGGTCGAATGACCCTTTCATAGGGGTCGCCCGATTCTGAACAGTAGCAAAATTACAGTTATGAAGTAACAACGAACATAATTTTATGGTTGAGAGGTCAGCACAACATGAGGAACTGTATTAAAGGATCGCAGCATTAGGAAGGTTGAGAACCACTGTACTAGGAGATATTTCTCTCGTTTTTTTTTTTAATTTAATTTAATTAATTTATTTTTAATCGTTTTATTAGGGTCTCATACAACTCTTATCACAATTCATACATACATCAATTGTGTAAAGCACATTTGTACATTCATCGCCCTCATCATTCTCAAAACATTTGCTCTCCACTTAAGCCCCTGGCATCAGGT
>NW_022111369.1:48474904-48482195 GCF_000313985.2 Echinops telfairi
AACAAGTGATCCAAAATCAATGTCAAGGAGGGTGCAGGAAGCCTTGCAGGGCTGGATCAAGGGCAATGTAACTGAGAGGAATGCCTAAAACCCAAATGAAGGCAGAACATGATAGTGGGACAAGAGGAAAGTACAAAGAAACAGAGGAAAGAGCTAGGAGGCAAAGGGTAGTCATAGAGATGTAAACACAGGCATATAAAGATGTAAATATATTTATATATGATGAGGGGGAAATAGATCAATGTACATATATTTATAGGTCGAGTATTAAGAAAACAGATGGACAGTGGGCCCCTACACAAGTACTCCCCCAACACAAGAACAGTTTGTTCTAACAATTTGGCAGTCTGAGATGATATTTCTCTTTTATAAACTTCTGAACCCCTCTTGTCTTTCAATTTTTCCCCTGGCCCATGCATACTATGTCCAGATTAGTCCATCTTAAAAAGGAAGCAAGAGTCAACAAAAATGACATACATATAGAAAGAAAACAGCTATTATGGACTGTGTACAACATTCATATTTTTGGGGAAAATACATCTTTTCTATTTGATTCACAGAGTAGAAGTCATGTTTGTCTTCTCGTTGCAAGTACTAGCATTATGATTGCATTTTCTGGTTGAGGTTGAAAGGGTTCAGTTATCCACTGTTGCCTATCCCAGAAGCTGTGGATGAACTGTGGGGAAGGGGACTAGGCAAGGGGCTGAATGGCATTATGGAGATCTGGGAAATGGAATTTCACTGTCAACAGGAGCAGGAGGACATTATTTGAGATAATAAGCATTGCAGATCCTTGGCAGTAGAGCTAAACCAGAAAATATTTTGCCAAATGATGATTCAAATATACAAGATTGGAGCAGAGGAATGGCTTGTTCAGAAAGGACCAAAAGCATCGTACCCATCCTCTGTTGGCTCTGTGTTGTTTTTACTGAGAATGAATGTGTGGTTTTAAAATTACAGTATTCATATCGATCACTGTGGGTTCACAATCTATATGTTTTTGTTTATTTAATGCCAATGAATTAATATAAAATATTTATTTATGAATTAATAGGGTGACATTAAAGTATAGCTACTTCAGATTTAGGGATTGATAAAAGGTAGTACTGTTAGCAAAAGTTATTAGTTTTATCCTTAGTCAATACTCAATTATTGCCCTAAATCTTGGCTCTGTTATAGACAGAATATTGTTATTTTGTGGAGGAAAAAAAAGAGGAGAAACAGGTAAACTGAGAAAATATTTAATGAAATATACATTTCAAACAGCACAATATTAGTTTAAACAGGCATTTGAGAAAATTTGAAACATTGCAGTATTTGATTCATTATGATAACCAGGAAACGTGCTTTGCTGTTTCTGATCATTATTTCATGATTAAGAATTAAATTTCCATAACCCTTGACTTGAATGCATAATTTTTTGTTCATAATTTGGCTTTCTTTGATTACTTAGAATATCAAAAGGTATCACACTGATTATGAAGATAATCCTACAGTTCATAAGTGGACGACTTTTTAACAAATGAGATAACATCATGCATTAGAAACTTTGTTAATTAGACAGCACTAGAATATGCAGAGCATTTCCACAGAGATCCACAACTCACAGCTGTGAGTCAAATCTGACTGATCCTACAGGACAGAGTAGAACTGCTCCGTTGAGTCTGAAAGACTGAATTTTTTCAGGCATTACTGTTAGATGTCTTGGAGTCTGCTCTAACGCATAGTGATCTGGTGTGCAACAGAATGAAACACAACCCACTCCTGTGCCATCCACACAATTATTCTTATGTTTGAGCCCTTTGTTGCAGTCTCTGGGTCAACGCATCTTGTCAAGCATCTTTTTCTTCACTCCCCCCCCGCCCCACACACACTTTACCAATTACGATTTCCTTTTCCAGGGCCAGGTTTCTCCAAATACGTCTATAATATTTAAGATGAAGTCTTCCCATCCTTGCTTCTAGGAAGCGTTCTGGCTGTACTTCAAAGGCATTTCTGTTTGTCCTTTTAATAGTCCATGATACTTTCAATATTCTTCACCAAAACCATAATTCTTCTTTAGTCTTCCTTATTCAATGTTCAACTTTCACATGCACGTGAGGCAATTGAAAATGCCATGGTTTGGACTAGGTGCATCTCAGTTATTAATAAACCTTCTTCCAAACCCTGATACCACGTTCTTTCACATACAATCCAGTTTCCTTGATTGTTTATTTAACATACAGATGAAACAAGTATGGTGAGAGGATGCCCCCCTGACACACACCTTTCTTGATTTGAAACCATGCAGTGCTCTCTTGCTCTGTTTGCACAACTGCCTTTTCAGTCTATACCGGTACCACACAAACACAATGAAGTGTTCTGGTATTCACATTCTTCTCAAGGCTATCCATAGTTTGTACACACAGTCCAATGCATTTGCATACTCATTACAGGAGTAGATAACCTCACCTTTATCCCTTAGCACAGCTGGTGGGTTCAAACAGCAGCCCTGTGGATAACAGCTCAATAACCCTTTTTCGCACTAGAGCACCTTACACGGCTATATGGTAGAAGTTATTAAGGATGGAATGCCCTGGGCGTGTCTTCACTAAGCCTCAATATATTAAATAGTTCCTTAGTAGAAAGAGGAAAACAAAGAATATTAATTTACAAAGGGCTTGTTAGGTTCTAATTAATTGATGAACCAGTGTAATAAGTAGTGCCTTAATATATTTATATTTAGTGCCTTAATATTTAAAGCTAGTATTACTCAAAATCATGGTTTCCAAACTCTGCTTCACTGGAAAGAACTATTTTCAGAGTTTCTGAAACCACAATATTTTCCTTCAAACAATAACATTTAATAATAACATTTAAGTTAAGTTATTTGTAGATTACCTATTTAAAATATTAGTAAAATTTCAGTTAAAATAACAATTTTAGTTAAAATTGCTTACTAGAATAGCTTAAAATTGAATATAGATATTTTGTTTGTTTGCACTCTAGTTAGCACATAAATCAGTAACTATTGGTTATCTGTCAGCCTACACATAAAAATAAATGATTTATCCTTAAGGCAGAGTACAAAGACTACATTGGAAAGCTTGTGAATATAGAAATGAATGAGTCAAATTTAGATGAGTGGGAATAATTGAAAAATTGAGGTTGGAGCTGCTACATGTAGGTTATATATTGTAAATAATATTGAGGATAAGTATTTGATCACAATGTCAGTTATCTTATCTTAGTAATAAATAGTCCTGTTTGTACCAAAGGCACAGACAATACAATAAGATGATGAAATATTATTGTTTTATCTAGTAATCTAGCAGTAATATTGTTAGTATTTATGACAAAAAAGCCAAAAAAAGAGATCCATCTTCAATTGGATGAAATGGGTAATATTTAATGGAATAAAATTAATCTCATTATAATTCTAAATCAAATAATCAACTAATTGGTTATTTTATATTTATTTCTGTTATTGGGCTTTATTTTTGTTCCCCAAATGCTAATAAATCTTTGAATTTGTCTAAAATGTTTGTGATGCTACTTCTTTATAACTGCTATTTGACACAAGCTTTTAGACATGCTATATAGACTTAGTGTCAGAATTTTATATTAGTCAAAATGAATAAGCTATTTTAGTCATAGGTGCCATCAAGCCAGTTCCAATCCATAAAAACCCTATGTACGAAACACGGCCCAGACCTGCGCCGTCCTCTCCGTTTTGTTTTGTTTGAGCCATTGTTGCAGCCATTGTGTCCATCCCTCTGATTCAGTTTCCTCTTTGTCACTGCCCTTTAATTTTACTAAGCATGGCATCCTTCTTCAAAGACTGGTTTCTTCCAATGGTCTTTCCCAGGGATTAGACTCTCCTGACAACATGTCTAAAATAAGTCATGAAAACTTGCCATCCTCACTTGAAAGGATTATTCTGGCTCTCTTTCTATTATTATTATTATAAATCATTTTATTGGGGGTTCCTACAACTCTTATCACAATCCATCCATCCATTGTGTCGAGCACATTTGTCCATATGCTGTCATCATCATTTTCAAAGCATTTTCTTTCTACTTGAGCCCTTGGTATCAGCTCCTCATTTTTTTCTCCTCTCTCCCCTTCCCTCCTTCCCTCCCTCATGAACTCTTGATGATTTATAAATTATTATTTTTTTCATATCTTGTACTGCCCAATGTCTCCCTTTACCCCCTTGCCTTTTGCCCATCCCCCTGGAGGGGGTTATAGGAAGGTCATTGTGATCGATTTCCCCTTCATCTCCCCACCTTTCCCTTACCCTCCTGGTATGGCTGGTGCTCGGCTATCAAAAGATATAGTGCCTGGGGTCATAAAGGCTTGAAGATAAACGAGCAACCATCTAGCTGAGAAGCAACAAAGCCCACATGAAAGAAGCACACCAGCCTGTGTGATCACAAAGTGTCAATGGGACCAGGTATGAGGCATCAAAGACCCAGAGCAAAATATCATAATGTGAATGAGGGGGGAGTGCAGAGTGGAAGCCCGAAGCCAATGTATAGGCAATTTAACATCCCCTTACAGAAATGTCGTGGGGAGAAGACAGGCCATTCAGGGTGCAGTAGAGCACCGATGAAACATACAGCTTTCCTCTGGTTCTTTAATGCTATCATGACCCTAATTCTACCTTACAAATCTGGCGAGACCAGGGCATGTACATGGGGACAGATAAGAGCTAGAAACACAGGGAATACAGGACAGATATTCTGGTTGCATTTCTTTTGAGACAGATTTTTCTTGAGTCCATGGTACGTTCAATAATCTTTGCCAGCACCTTAATTCCAATGCATCACTTCTTGTTCAGGCTTCCTTGTTTGATGCTTCACTTTTGCATGCATACAAGGTGATTGAAAATACCATGGCTTGTTTCAGGTGCACCTTAGTTTGGGGAGTGACATGCTCACTCTTCAGCACTCTAAAGAGTGTTTGGGCAGCAGATTTGCCCAACACATTGCATCATTTAATTCTTGGCTGCTGCTACCCTGAGCATTGATTGTAGATCCAAGCAAGACAAAATCCTAACAACTTCAATATTTTCTCAAATTATCATGTGACCTATTTGTCCAATTAAGGTTTTGCTTTACATTGAGTTATAATCTACACCTAAGACCGCAATCCTCAATCTTCATCAGCAAGTGCTTCAAGTCCTCCTCGCTTTCAGCAAGCAAGGTTGTATCATCTGTGTATTGCAGGTTGTTTATGCACCTCCCTCTAATCCTGATACCTTGTTTTCCTTTGTATAGTTCAACTTCTCTGATTATTTGAGCAGCATATAAATTGTAAAATTATGGCAAAAGGGAAAAACTCTGACACATACTTTTTCCGATTTTAAGCCAAGTAATATTCCCTTATACTGTGTCTTAATCTGTGTACAATTCGGTTTGGGTACAATGAAGTGTTCTGGAATTGACATTCTTCAAGGCTATCTAAAGTTTAGTGTAATCCACACAGTGGACTGTCTTTGCATAGTAAATATAAAACAAGTAGATCTCTTTCTGGTGCTTATTACTCTGTGCCATGATGCTTTCGACATCAGCAATGGTCTCTCTTGTTTCACGTCCTCTTCTGAATGTGACGTACATTTCTGGTAGCTCCCTGTCAATGTACTGCTGCCACTGTCACTGAATGACCTTTAGAAAAACTTAAGTTTCATGTGACATTAATTATATTGTTCAATATTTTCTGTATGAGGTCACATTTCTTTGGAATGGTTACTCTAAGGATTTTCTTCCAGTAGGTTTCCCAGGTAACTGTCTTCCAAATTTCTTGGCATGGGTGAGTGAGTGCTTCCAGTAGTCCTTCAGCTCCTTGAAACATTTCAGTGGTGTTTTATCACTATCTCTAGCCTTGCTTTTGACTGTTTTCAGTGCAGCTTGGACTTCTTACATTATAACTCTTGGTTGTTGATCACACGCTATCCCTGACGTGCTGAAGATTGACTCGTTCCTATGGTTGCCGTAAGTGGAGATTCCTTCCATCTTCCTTCGGTGCTTTTTTGCATCATTCAATATTTTGCCCACTGACTCTGTCAATATTGCAACTTGAAAATTGAATTTTTCTCTAGTTTTTTCAGATTGATTTGTGCTAAGCGTGTCCTTCATTTTTGTTTTTCGAACTCCAGGTCTTTACGCATTTCATCGTATTTCTTTACTTTGCCTTCCTGAGAGGCCTTTGGAAGTTTTCTATTTGGCCTTTTACTTCATCATTTCTTCCATGTTCTTTAGCTACTCCATAGTTAAGAACAAGTTTCTGAGTCTCTTCTGACCCGGTCTGCTTTGGCCTTTGCTTTCTTTCCTGTCTTGGTAATGACTTTTGCTTTCCTCATGTATGATATTCTTGATGTCACCCCACAACTCAAGAGGCCTTCTGTCATTAATATTAAATGAATCAAATCTGTTCTTGGGATGTATTTGAAATTCAAGTAGGATTTATGTAAGGCTGTATTTGTGGCTCTCATGGACTTGTTTTTATTTTCTGCAACTACAACTTTTACTTAAATATGAGCAATTGATGGTGTGTCCCATAGTCAGCCCCTGGCCTCTATTTGGTTCTCTTCCCAGAGAATTAATCAATTTAACTCCTATGTCTTCCACCTGGAAAGTCCATGTGTATCATGACCATTTATATTGTTGGAAAAAAAAGGTGTTTTCTATAAAAAATGTGTTAGCCTTGCAAAATTATGTCATGTGTTATCTAGTGTCATTTCTATTACCAACGCCATATTTTCAACTATTGTTCCTTCTAGTTTGTTTGCCACTTATGAATCCCAATCACCAATAATTATCAATGCATCTTGATCAAAGGCTTTATCGATTTCAGATGGATGAAGTTGGTAAAATTCTTTTTGTAACTAGCTTTTGTGGTTGGGGCATACATTTGAATAACAGTTGTGCTGAATGAATGTCCTTATATGTGTATAGATATTATCATATAACAGACAGCACTGTACTTCAAGTTAGGTCTTGAAATATCCTTTTGGATTATGAATAGGATGGTATTCCTCTTGAATTTGTCACTCCCAACATAGTGTATCATATGATAGTCTGATTCAAAATGGCCAATGCAAGTCTATTTTAGATCACTAATAACTAGTGTATTGATCTTCATACACTTCATTTCCTTTTAGATGACCTCCAATTTTCCTAGAGTCATACTTCATATATTCCAATTTCAGATTATTAATATGTGTGCAGCTGTTTCTTCTTCTTTTTTTTTTTTAACATTTTATTAGGGGCTCATACAACTGTTATCCCAATCCATACACACATCAATT
>NW_022111369.1:48483335-48484885 GCF_000313985.2 Echinops telfairi
TAATATATTTGCATATGTACATGCCTTTATCTAGAGCTCTATAAATGCCCTTTTCCTCCCAGCTCTTTCCTCTATTTCCCTTGATTCTCCTCCTGTCCCGCTATCATGCTCAGTCCCCACCAGGATTTCAGCACTTCCTCTTTGTTTGCATCGTATCCTTCAGCAAATGAAGGCATCAAAGGATTTACTCCATCCTTGCCTTGATAGTCATTATGAGAAGTTCTTGCTTCTTAGAACCATTCAACCATGGGCCATCATCTAGGTGTTGAGTGGGGGAAGTCCAAAGTCCATTTCCAGGGGCCCCACAGAGAGTAAGCCTCCATTGGAGCCCCTTTAACCACAGGACCGGGATGTGAATTGCCTTGCTGGCAGACAGAGAGTGCTGTAAAGGTGATCATGGCACAGGTTGCTGCTGTTAGCTTTCATCGGGTTGGTCTGACTCACAGCGACCCTCTGTACAACACAGTCAAGCAGCGCCCAGGCCTCTGCCATCCTCCCCATTATTCTTAGGCTTGACTCCACCGATGCAACCCATCTTGTCAAAGGTCCTCCTCTTTTTCACTGCCCCTCTGCTTAACCAATCACGATGTCCTTCTCTAGGAACAGGTCTCTCCTGACAACAACTGTCCAAAGTTCTTGAGACAGTCTTGCCTCCCTTGCCTCTAAGGAGCATTGTGGTTCTATTAGATTTGTTTGCTCTTTTGGCAGTCTATGACAGACGTAATTGCCATCAAATGTAACACTTTATCATTCGATCACCCTTTTGACCCATTTCAAAGATGTTTTAGGTTTTAATATTTCTACTTTTTTAAATTAAAGTTTGTCTTTGCTTTTTAAAATAAATGTTGTTGGATTTTTGTTTGTTTGCCTCCTGCTTGCATTTGATATGATTTTCTGTATAGGAAATCTAGGATAGGTAAATCTACAGAGCAGTAATTGAATTAATATTTACCTCAGGTTATGGCAGGGGAGACTGGGGGGAAATGGGGCATTAACAATGATTAAGAGAAGAAAATATTCTCAAATTGATTGCAGTAGTGATTACAATTCTTCTTAATATGATAGAAAGATTAAATTGCATGATATGTGAATTATATGACAATAAAACGAATTTTAGGTCTAATGCCGGAGGCTTAAGTGGAGAGGAAATGTTTTGAGAATGATGAGGGCAATGAATGTACAAATGCCCTTTACACAATTGATGTGTGTATGGATTGAGACAGCGGACAGTGTAAAATATTTTATAAATAATAATTTATAAATTACCAAGGGGTCATGAGGGGGGAGGGAGGGGGAATAATGAGGAGCTGATGCCAGAGGCTTACGTGGAGCACGAATGTTTTGAGAATGATGAAGGTAACGAATGTACAAATGTGCTTTACACAATTGATGTATGTATGGGTTGTGATTAGAGTCGTATGAGTCCCCAGTGAGATGATTTTTTTTAAAAAGTACTTACATCTCTGAACAATAATCAAAGGGGATTCACTAGATCAATGGTTCTCAACCTTCCTAATGCCGGGACCCTTTAATACAATTCCTCATGTTGT
>NW_022111369.1:48484985-48497275 GCF_000313985.2 Echinops telfairi
TGAGGGCAATGAATGTACAAATGCCCTTTACACAATTGATGTGTGTATGGATTGTGATAAGAGTTGTATGAGCCCCTAATAAAATGATTTAAAGAAAAAACGACTTTTAAAATGGTTATACACAAGAAAAACTAATGCTTAATTATTCTAGTTTATCAGGTTTTGCAAGTAGATTTGCCCTAGATAATACCCACTTCTTGGACATTTTGTATGTACATATTTAAATTTAGATTGGGATCTTCACAGTTCACACCAAGCCTGTGAAAGTTCAGTAAAGACATGCTATTTTCCATGTTCCTAATGCCAGGTGAGACAGTGTTTTCAATTAAAAGATCAAAATGTGTGTTGTTTTATCTCTTTAATTTACTCCTATGGCTCCCCAGAGGTCCTTGAACACTTTAATATTTGCATCAAATTATGTAAAGTTTTATAGCTGTGGTAGTTACATAATCTGGTCAATTTGGGACTTGAGAGGATTAAGAGTGAAGGGGTAGAGTCTAGTCTGTCAATAGGGTCATACTCTATGAGCCCTCTGTGTGGGCATGGCCTTCTCCTGAGAATTCTGGGAACTCATATACTCTCTCCTTGAAGGCGGGAGACACTTCTCTCTCTTGGCTCTCTCTCTGTGAGACATCCCTGTGGAGAAGACACATGAGGGAGGCTGATGGAGCCAGACCTCTGGAGACGGAGAAGCCACATGGAAAGCCCTGCCAGTGCTGAGATGCTTACAACGCCACTGGATCTGTAAGACTTCCAACCCACTGGCCTGTGAGCTTCCTGTATTCAGTGTCATTGGAAGTGTTTCGTGAGTCTGAAGTGGACTCTAGATTGCTATTGGACATATGGGCTAACATTGAACTTAAGGACTTGACCTGGACTGGGCTGGGATGTTTTCTCAATGTTCAATTGCTCTTGTATATAAAACTCTTTCTTATACACATATTAGAGTCCATGAAATTGTTTCCCTAGTCTACCCGGACGAACACAATAGCTGTAACCAAAAAGCAAGAATTTAAATGAAAGGATGCAAGTGAAAACTACTTCAGCTTTTAAAATAAGCATATATATATAGCATATGTATTTAAAATTCACACATCCTAAGTTATCACACATGAATCTGCTAATTTCCTCCATCTGTGTCCAGAAACTATTCAAGTTTAAAGTAATGAAATAACCATAGGGACCCTACTCAAATTTGGAGAAGGGTTTGCAATAATCACTTTATCCAAATGCCCACAGAGTTTATTTTCCAGATGATGCCAAGCCAAGACCCACTGCTGTCGAGTCGACTCAGACTCGTTTTGTTGCTGTTAGGTTCCAGCAAGTCATTTCTCACTCACATGTGTCCTATGTGGACCACAGAGGGCAACACTGCTCAGTCTTGCACCGCTTGCACTGCTGTTGCTATAGGTGAGCCCGTTGTTGCAGCCACCATGCCAATCCCTGTCATTTACCAAGCATGCTGTTCTTCTCCAGGGACTGGCCGCTCCTGAGAACATGTCCAAAGTAGCTGTAAGGAATATTCTGGTTATATTTCCTCCAAGGGAGATTTGTTCCTCCTTCTCACAGTGCATGACGTTTTCAATGAACTTTGTCACCAGTATAGTTCATATGTATTCAGATAATTCATTAGCTTGGTGTTTGCATGCTTGTGAATGACAGAAATCACCACAGTTTGGGTCAAACATACCAACCTTCAAAGTGGCATCTTTACTCTTTAACACTTTAAAGAGGCCTTGTGAAACACAATTGTCCAATAAAACACATCTTTTTGTTTCTTGACTGTTATCTCCATGAATGTTGACTGTGACTCATTCCATGACAACTTCATTCTGTCTCCATTGGTCATGGCACTGTGAGGACTAGGGTCTTCCTCATATGGGGCTGTAATCCACACTGAAGGCCGTGTTCCTTGTCTCTACCCGGAAGCGCTTGCCGTCCTTCTCACTTTCAGCCAGCAGGCATTCATCGTTTGCGCATTACAGACAGACGGTCAACACAGCTTCTTCCAGTCTTCATCCCGTGTGCTCCTGCCTCATAGATTCTTTTTCAGCCTGCAGATTGCATCAGTATGGTGACAGTCTTACTATATAATTCTTGCACACCCGGCTTTCCTGATTTTAATCCATGCAGTATTTTCTTGGGCTGTTCAAAGGAGTGCTTTTGGTCTATGCACAGGTTCAACATGAACACAATGAAATATTCTGGAATTTTCATTCTACCCCTGTTATCTATAGTTTGTTATGATTCATACATTGAATGCTTTTGCATAATCAATACGACACAGGTAAACATTCGAGTACACTCTGCTTTCAGCCAAGGTCTGTCTGGAGTTATGTATTGTATTTATTATGGACATACTATTGCAACTGTTATTTTTTAATTATCTTCAGAAAACTTTTACCTGTAAATTGAACAATTTCTGCACTCTGTTGGGTCACTTTTCATTGGAATGGCTACAACTATGGATCTCGTCCAGTTGGTTGGACTCATAACTGTCCTTCAAATTTCGTGGCATAGACGATGAACGTTTCCAGCACTGCATCCGTTTAGAAACAATTTTGATTGGTATTTTGTCAATTCCTGGAGCCTTGTTTCTTGCTAATGCCTTCAGTGCAAATTGAACTTGTTCTTTTTAAATTTTTGTTCATGTTGTACTTCGTAAAATGCTTTAACATTGACCACTTATTTCTGGTACAGTGACTCTGTTTATCCCTATGATTTTCTTTGGATTCTTCTTGTGTTGTTCAATGCGCTGCTCAGCATCCAATAGTACATCTTCAGGTATAATTTTTTTCTTAAGTTCTTCCACTTTGAGAAATGAAAATGCCCCTCCCCTTTTGTATTTGTCACTACAGGTCTTTGCTCATTTCCTTGTACCACTTTACTTTGTCTTCTTCAACCATGCTTTGAAATCTTTTCTTTAGCTCTTTTACTTCAACATTTCTCCTTTTCATGTTAGGCATTCTATTTTCTAACTTAAGTTTTGATTCCTTACTGATAATCCTTTTGATCTGCCTGCCTTTCCTGTCTTTTAAATATCATTTTGCTTTCTTCATGTATTGTTTTCCCATAGCTTCTTTCTCCTTTTGTTGGCAGGAATAGATCAGTTGGGTGAAGACGGAGAACCACCACTTTCCTGAAGCCCAGGAACAGTTCCTGTAAAGAGGAATCCCAAGTGCAGCAATTATCTTCCTTCATAGGAGTCACTTCACCATAGACCTATGGACACTCCAAACTTAGCTGACTAATGAGTCTTCTTGGCCAGTTACTAGTGGTCATTCTTGGTCAATTTGAACATACAGTAGTTGTCATTTGTACAGCGCAAATCATCAAGGCTACATTGTTCTAGTCAATGTAGAATAATTAATGTCAGTTATGACAGGGCATGATATAGAAGCACAGCGGGCTCCTTAGTTTTGCAGCTTACACTCCATTTCCCTTTGCACCAGCACCTGTCATTTTGTCTGTTTAAGAATAGATGAAGCCAGACTGTCATTCCCAAACTGAGAAAGAAACAAGTTTTATTTGTATTCTATAATGCTTCATTAACTTGAGAAGGGTCGGGGACCTGGCCAAGACTGAGAGACATTCCCTGATGAACACTTTTGGTCTTGCTGCCCTAAGACAGAACTGGAGAGGACTTGTGTGGAAGTGTCAAATCTTGGTTAGAAATGTGAAATAGTGCCATCATACAGAAGAGAAACGTCACTGTTGTTGCAGGTACATAGGGCAGGTTAGCAGGGGAGACAAGTCCCTAGAAATGAACATCATGTTTGGTAAAAGCTCAGCGAAGAAGAGGAAGTCTGTCAAGGAGATGGATTGACATAATGGCTACACAAATGGGCTGAACCATATTGATAGTGAAAAGGACACAGGACCAGTTAGTGTATCCTTCTGTTGTGCGTAGGGTTGCTTAGAAGAGGGAAGAAATGAATCATATCAGCAACAACTAATGCAATGCACTTGTCAGACTTACCTTTATCTTTTTCAACTTAAAATTGTGCTCTTGAGAAGGGGAGTGGGTGTTGGCTCCTATTGCTTACCTTACATTTTCTACCAGTGCTCTACCTCACAAAATCACCTCCAATTTGAATTGTTGGAATCTATTCATTAGCTGTAGCTTATTAACACTATCCCTCCAACAAATTAGTTTTCCCTTTGATTACTTTCCTAGTTCTCTGGAATTTAATGGATTTGAGAGACAGTTGGTATCAAGTTAGGATTCCTGAGGATCTCTAAATGTTTCGAAACTTTTTTTGTGAAATTTATTTGTTGTTGTTGTTTATAATAGGTTTATAAGGACCAAAATTACCAAAAATAACTAGAAAAAATCCATTAGACTCATATTCTCCCCTATACTAACGAATAGGTTAAAATCAAGAAGAATGATATATATTTTTATATAGCATTACTAAGTACTTACTTTAGTTCTTAAATATACATCACCTTTACTTAAATTCAGGATTCTTTACTGTTTTAGATTTTCATCTACTGGGTGAACTGTGAAATACAAAGAAAATGCTTCTTTTATATATACGATTTGGTAAATAGCTATAGATAAGGTTTCACACACTCTTATAATAACATTAGTTTGAAAGCAATGACAAATTGCATTAGTTCATATTATAGTTAGTATTTGTGATTTAATATTTTGCTTCGAGGCTTGGGCATACTATCTAATTGTTTAAAAAACTGGAGAACATGTTTGAATAAAATGCATCTTGCACTATACACAAGGAAAGTAGAGAAAGCTGAACAAAAGCCTTTGACACAGGGAATACTCGGTTCCATTGGGATTCTTCTTGAGTATCAGCTGTGCATTGACCTCTGTTCTGGGCACTGTTCCCATTTAACTTAATAAGGACTGGATGATCATGTGAATGCTATCTTAGTGCTGAAAGGATCATAGAGACAACATGTTCCATTTAATAAATATGTTACATTGCTGATGCCTTCCAGTCAAAGACCACCAAGGACACAATCTCAGTGGAATACTTTGCTTTTATTCCGGTTTCAAAGGAATCTTCACTATGAGGAGACATGAGACAACAGTCTAATAAAGTGTGAGAAAGAACCTCTTTCAGGTTTTGAGCTTGACATTAGGTTCTCTCTGAAATTTGAGAACATCTCAAGAGCAGATTTGACAAATTAAGCACTCATGCTAGAAGACATGAGGAGCTATGGGAGGATATCAAGAGCATCAAATATGAAAGGATGAAAGAACATTAAAAAGACAGGCATGAGAGAAAAGATCAAAGTGGAAAGGTCAAAATCAGCAAAGACTCTGAAACTTGCAATTAATCATATAAGTAACTAAAATAAATGAAAGAAAAGAGGAAGCATAAAGCTGAACAAAAAAATTCAAAGGGCAGCTCAAGAAGACAAAGTTAACTATTATAATGAAATATGCAGAGACCTAGAGTTAGAAAACCAGAAAGGAAGAACATGCTCAGAATACCTAAAACTGAAAGAACTCAAGAAAAAATTCAAGCCTCAAGTTGCCACATTGAAATGATTCAATGGGAAAAATACTGAATGATGTGAAGCTCCAAAAGAAGATGGAAAGAATACATCGAGTCATTATACCAAAAAGAACTTGAAGATATTCCACCATAAGGTAGCGTATGAAAAAGACCCAATAGTACTGAAGGAAGAAGTTCAAGTTGCACTGAAAGCATTAGCCAAAACAAGGCAACTAATAAAGTTTTCAGTGGCTAAATCCTCTGAAATGGACAGCCTATACCTTTTTAGTATTGCAGTCTTAGTCTGGAAGCTCTACTGAAGTGTGTTCACTTTTGGTGACTGTGTTAGGCAGGGTTCTCTAGAGAAACCAAATCAGGACACTTATGATTACATATATAAGAAGGAATATGACAGATAATTAGTCCACCCAGTAGCACAGAGGGCTAAGCTCAATTCACTTTTGTGGAACTGGGAGTTCACGAATATACTGCAAGTCCTTCGACTCACACTGGCTGTCAGATCCAAGGTCAAAGAAGCAGAGAGTGGAGTATTCCCTCAGGCAAAAGCAGACAGAGTCTGCCCCCAGGCAGCAAACAACAGGGTATGTCAGCAAGAGTCAGTACCCTGGGAACTCAGGAAATCAGGCCTTGATGGGATCTTAAACTCAAGCTTAGTGACAGGATCCACGGGCCTCAATTCAAGCTCAAGCAATGCATGCACCAGCAGCAGCACTGTGGCGAAGCAGGTCTCAAAGGAGCCTCAACCTCTAGTGACACGATTCACAGGTTAGCTTGGCCCACAGGTAGAGTAGCACACAGGGTGAGGCAGAGAACTAGCTAAAGCAGCAGCATGCTGGTCAGATCACCAGGGAGCAAGAGAGAGGCGCGTGGCCTTGCAGAACCATTTATCTCATTGTGCTCCAATCAAGTTTCCACCTTATTAATCTCCAACCACATGTTCCTATTGGCCTACTTGGCACAATAAACCTATCACAATGACCATGCTGATATATGAAATACCAGTGACATAGCTTCTGGCATCACAGCAGGCCACCACAGTATGACATAAAAGTGTTGGCTCATAGATCTTATATGTAGTTACAGATATTATCATATCACATGTATTAAGATAGATCTTTAAAAGATCTTTTTGGTGATGGATGAGAGTCCATCTCTCTTAAATCTGTCATTTCTGGCATAGTAAACTATATGATCATCCAAGTAAAATGACAGATATTACTTCCTTTCAGTTCACAGATGTCTAGGACATTGATCTTTATGAATTCCATTATACATGTGATGACTACCAATTTTCCAAATTTGTACATCATATATATCCATGTTCCAATTATGAATTGACATTTGCAGTTATTTCCACACATGTTGAGTCAAGCCCCATCAGCAAATGAAAATCTCAAAAGCGTTGCGCATCCAATTCACTCAGGTCAGCTCTCCTTTGAGGAGGCAGGTTGTTCCTGGTTGTGGTTTTGGGCTTTTCAATCTGAGGGTCTCATGTTCTGGCACTATATCAGATGATTTTCTGCTGTTATTTATATGGTTGTCCATGTATAATCTCTCAGGAGTAAACTTCCTGCATCTTTTGGTCCCCAGTTCTTAGTCTGGAAGCTTCAATGAACTCTATTCACCATAGGTGATCCTGATAGGATTTGAAATACTGATAGTATAGCATAGAGCATCATAGCAGCATTCAAGTAACTATATATGAAAACTGACAGACAAGTGGAATTCTTTCTTTTTTATTTTAATCATTTTATTGGGGTCATACAACTCTTATCACAATCCACACACACATCAATTGTGTAAAGCACACTTCACATTCGTTGCACTCATCATTCTCAAAACTCATTTTCTGCTTGGGCTCCTGGAATCAGCTCCTCATTTTCCTTCCTCCCCCCCTCCCGCCCCTCTCCCTACTCCCTCATGAACCCTTGATAATTTATAAATTATTTTATCTTATCTTACACTGCCCGGCGTCTCCCTTCACCCACTTTTCTGTTGCCCATCTCCCAGGGAAGAGGTTATATGTAGATCCTTGTGATTGGCTCCCACGCCCACCCCCACTTCCCTCCCTGTATCGCTACTCTCACCACTGATCCTGAGAGGTTCATCTGTCCTAGTTTCCCTGTTTTTCCAGTTCCCATCTGTACAACTGTGTATCCTCTGGTCTAACCAGGTTTGCAAGGTAGAATTGGGATCATGCTAGTGGGGGGGAGGAAGCATTTATGAACTAGAGGAAGGTTGTAAGTTTCATTGTTGCTACACTGAATCCTGAGTGACTCATCTCCTCCCTCAGCAAGGGATGTCCAGTTGTCTACATATGGGCATTGGGTCCCCGTAGCAGACACCAAAGAGCAAAAACCATCATTGTGTGATCATCTTCCCCATATAAACACTGAAGATGAATGTGTACATAAGTAAATGTGGTGAAGAAGACTGATGGTGCCTGGCTATCGAGAGATATAGCATCTGGGGTCTTAAAGGCTTGAAAGTAAACAAGTGGCCATCTAGCCCAGAAGCACCAAAGCCCACATGGAAGCAGCACACCAACATGTGTGATCATGAAGGTCGTGGAGACCAGGTTTCAACCACCAAAGGCGGGGAGGTTGGGGGGGGGAATCATATTTTTTTATTTTTTGTTATGGTGGCTCCACTGAAATCTGCTTAGCATCATAACAATACAGGAGCCTCCAACTGTCAGAATGGTGGTGGCTGCACTGAAATTTTATTGGCCACTTGTGGAACAAGTGCAGATGGTAAGAATACACCTAATGAATTGGTAGGCAGAGTTTCTTTCATTAATGACTTCTGGAAATAATCTCATTTGTAGCTTTAAAATTTCCTTCCCTTCTTTTGGGGGTTAAGGGTCGAGCTTAGACAAGTTCTTCAGAGAAACCAAACCAGTGAACCAGTCAAGATTACATGTGTATAGCTAGATAAATAGATAGTGAATGATCCGCATGTTTGTAGGAGTGGGCACGTTCCAAGTCAGAAAATTCTGTCGGTGAGTCAGATGTTAGGTTGGAGGCTTCTTCTAATGCATGTAGCTGAAGGGACTGATGAACCAAAGATGAGATGGAAAAGAACAGGCTGTGAGTGCAGAGTAATGAAGCAGAGGTTGCGGGTCAAATAGCAGGCCATGGACAACTGCGTTTGTTCTGTTGTACATCGCGCCACTATGAGTCAAAACTGATTTGATGACACCTAACAACCACATCCCACCCTAATCTCCTTACAACTGCCTGGTTACTTACAACAGATCCCCGTTATGAAAGTGACTGTACTGTGTTAGATCACATCATGAAGGATGATGATTTCTTTTTTGCCAAGCCAATATGAATTCTGACTCAATGAAGTTGACACAAAACCTTACCTATCGCAAGGTCTTCCTAGTAGCATCCCTGATGCTAACCCCCTACAGTCAAGCCTCTGTTGGTAGGCTGTGCTTTTCTAGCACTATCTTAGACCTGCGTATTCAACTAGATTTCAGAAACAGGGCACATACTATGCATTGTTATTTACCTTAGTTGCATTGCCAGTAGAGTGATTCAGTAATAAAGATAATAATCAGTTTTCAATATGAATTATTCTTTGTCTCAGTTAATTCAGAATTACCATGGTAAAGCATTTACTATTTGTTAGGTGCCCCCTCAAACTACAACCTCTGGTGCTTTAGCTAATAATATTGAGACAAGCCTGAGCGACAGTTAGGAGAAACGAAGAGACTGTGACTTTTGGCAAGCTCCTAATGGTCACCTCGAAGTGTCCTCATGCTATAACAAGCTGCGAGCTTTTCCTTTGGCTGTTTTCAAATGCTTACATTGTTTTCTATGGCTGTTTTCACCTATGTGGTACACACAGGTGTTGTAAATGCCATACAGCTTTAAGCACTATTGCACACAGACAGCTGTTTTTCTGGAGTCAGAAGAAGACATGCTATTCATCAGGAAAAATACAAACAAAACAGATCTGCTCCAACTTTTAAAAATACAAGCTTTGGCCACTGGTTTGTTGAAGCTAATCCTTTGTAGGATGTGCAGAAAGTCTGACGCAAATCTAGTTTTAATCATACGATTAAAAAGCATAGACTATACCAAAGGCAAGGGCATTGGAGCAGCTCATGAATTTCGGTGACTCATCATAATCTCTGAAGGGCCCCTGCTCACCATGGAATCTCATATTTATTCTTTATTTGTTAATTATAAAATCTCTGAACATGGCTATGGGATGCCAACATCCTACATTGGTTTCATCAATAGGAAGGTAATTTATTTTATTATTAAATCAACAATAAACAATGAGGACCTTTCCTATAAAAAGAATATACCTTCTCTCTTTTGAAAATGCAGACTATAAAGATGACTTGCTGTAGATTTGCTTGCAATACCATCTCTTTGGTGTTTTGAAAAATATATTTCTATTTTACAATCAGAATAAGAGAATTGAAAAACTGAAATCAATGGAAATGAGAATGGACAAATTATGATTATAGACAACAATATGTGTGCACTTTAGAAATATAACTTAGAACTGCACAGGAAACACATAAAAATAGCAAACATGAAAAAGTATATGTTGTATAATATTCACAGAATATTGTTTTTCTGATAGTGGTGGGAAGGGAGCGTTCATGACCAGAAAAGAGCCACAGGGAACTTCTGACCTGCTGCTAAAGGTCTTCTTTGCCGGCGTGCTTTATAGAGTCAGGTTTACTTTTGACTTAGGTATTGAGCCTTAAGTATTTTAAATTTTGTTCTCTTCTGTCTGTATGCTAAACTACAATAACATTTCAAGATAAAACAATTCTAATGGAAAGTACAAAAAAGAAAGAACACTCACTAGAATTCAGGAAACAACAATGAAAGATCAAGTTGAGGATTTTCCTAGATGTTAGTCTGAATGAGCTCCATTGGGAGGTTAAAGCGAATAAAATGTGCTCAAACTGAAGGAAAGTTTGATGAACACAAAATATTGATTAAATGTCAGAAACCATGGGTGACTTTACAAGAAAAATTTTACACTAATCCATTAGAAAAATAATGTCTGAGTGGAAGCCCAACATCCATTTGCAGGGTCCACAAATGAATGTAGTTCCCAGTGAATCCCCTCTGACCATAGTCCAGAGAGGTGAACTGCCTCGTTATCAGACAGAGAGCATTGTAGAGTTCATTATGATTAAGAGGTATGATTAAGATCTGCAGTCTCATAAACCTATCTAGGATTGCTGTGAGTCTGAATTGACTCCGTGGCAGTGAGTTTAATGTGTGATCATGTGAAAGAAGGTAGCTTCAAAAGTACATAAGATTATCAAGAAACAGCAGTAGTAAACAAAAACAACGAAAGGAGAAAGTACAGAAGACTTTCAGCATTAAGGAAGTTCACTTAAATCCTGGTATCGTTTTTAAAATCTGAGAAAACTGTGTCATGAGAAGGACAAGCCCGAGTCACTGGCTCACACATACTTCTAAGAACGGGTTTCAATTGCCTCAACGTCAGCCCTGTGCATTCGACCAGCTTACCGACCAAACTCTGGAGCTGAAATCCAAGGCCTGGAATTGCCAATGAAAACACTGCTTTCACACAATGCTTTACTCACATCAAGAAGAAACAGAGGAAGGCCAGTTTGAACAGTGCCATTGGAATCTGCCACTCTTCATAGCCAGCACACGCCTGTGATGTGCACACATCCCTCAACAGTTGAGGAGGCTCATGCCTTCCCCATGATCACACACCAAGTAGGTCAGACTTAACAACTATCATACAATGATTACATACTGGTGTTTTATGTATGAGTGATTCTGTACATGGTTTTTCCCTGTGCTGAAATCATGCTTTCTATCTGGGTTGCAACTAGCTAAAGCCTCGGGCTCAAAATTTAAGGTGATGCTCAAAAACTCGGGAGTCAAGATAAATATTTTGTGTACTTTTTAACAATCAAAACAAATCCAAGATGAACAAAATTCCAGAGTTTAAATAAATACAGATCAGTAAAATTTCTATGCCAAACCAAATATTAGTTTGTGCCAAAAATTGGATCCTGAGACAAAAGAAGTCATCGAGGACAATAAATCACTAACACGAGGGTCTCATTTCTATCGAGTCAATGCCAACCTATAGCTACCCTATAGGACAGGGTAGAACCGCCCCTGCGAGTTCCCAAGACTGTAACTCTGTATGGGTGTAGAAAGCCCCGTCTTTTTCCCTGGGAATTGCTGGCAGTTTCAAACTTCAGATCTTGTGGTTAACAATCCAAATCATAATCCCTATGCCATTGAGATAGTTAAGGTCTATTGTGCCAACCTGGCCAATGAACACCTGTGGGATTAATTGAAGGGCAGACAGATAAATGGCACCACGAGCCTCGCCTTTCTTTTCTCTTGCTCTTTGATGATCGGACCAGTGAGCGGCTGCTTTGGTTGTTCTGTGCCTCAGTTTGCAAACTACACTACCTGTGGGACACCTAACCCATGGACTGTGTAGCTGTAGTTTGAGGTTGCTTCAAGACCTTCACCACGCTACTGGAATATAACTCTCTTGAGCTGGGGACTGTTGGACCCTGACCTCTGGCTGACTGTTGGTGACCTGCCTTGCTGTCTGCTGCCTGTGCCTGGATAGCCTGAATTGCTCTACAGAGGACTACCCAGCGGCCTTCAAAACTTGAAGGACTGCCAATGTATTAGCTGTTTCACGGGAGTAAGTTGCACTGAGCCATTTGTACTGCTTTATAATTTAATTAACTGTTTATTTCTTATGTTATCTATCTATCTATCTATCTATCTATCTATCTATCTATCTATCTATCTATCT
>NW_022111369.1:48497612-48523934 GCF_000313985.2 Echinops telfairi
CACAATATATATATATACATATATGTTTGGCAAAGGGTATTTCCACATCTATTATAAAATGTGTTAATATAGCCATGAATATAGTAGAACCTACATAGGACAAAGTTATGAGAACTTTTGTGTACCAAAGCAAGCACCCTGCAGGAATCCGGTGCTGGACCATGGGGCCCAAGACCGTAGTCTCATGGGACTTAACTGTCAACTAGTATGACATGGTTCACAAGACATCATTCCACGTCCTCCTTTGGTCAGCAGTGATTGGGATCTTCACAGCTTGTGGGTGGCCATCTAAGGTGATCTCTTTCTGTCTGGAGTCAAAGAAGAGTAAAGAACATCAAAGATACAAGGAACTGGGAAAAGAGATGAATGAAAGTGGTCAACACGGGGAGGACTTGTTAAAAGTGCTGTTGCATTATGGCAATTACCACCAGAATTACAAATCAGAATGGGTCTGCATGTTGAATGGAAGCAAATGCTCTGCAAACTTTAATCCAAATCACAACAAAAAACAAAATCAGAAGGAGTGATTAGACCCACTGATACCCTCGCTCTCTGATGTTCCTGCCAGAAAAAGAGTGCACGTCAAAAAGTTCATGGAAAAAGAGAATGAAAAAGAATGGATTTTTTCCATGAACTTTTTGAGGGCCCCTCAGATTACCAACAAGACAGAACTTACCTAATGTGCACTCCAGCACATTTCATTTCACCTGAAAATTCTCAGAAACTTCCTTTCTCCTTAATTCCTGTCACCGAGTTACTTTCTCTACAGAAAGCCCACGCGCTTGGGCCCATCAACTTTCCTAGGGTCACTGTTTTGCCCGGCTCGCACATTTCCCTGGGTGGCTCAAGACCAATGCCAGATGCTCTGCTGCTTTAACGCCACCATCTCTGTCCATTCAGGTGTGAATTCCCACAGTGAATTTTAACCCAAGCCACCATTTTGAGTCCTTTGGTTGCTCCCTCCTGATTTATGAACTGAATTGTTAACTGTTAACAGAAGTGTGTACAGTTACCTATCAGTATTCAATCTGTTGCCATCAAAATCTTGCTAAAGTTTCTCCTTTGCTATGCCATGTGTTTGTTGCTGTAGGTCAATCTCATAGAGAGTAGTTTTTTCTCAATGTTTAAAAAAATTACACTTAGCTCCCAAGGGCCAGCTGTTTTCTTTCACTAACTCTTCAGTGATAGATGAAACTAGCAACAATCTCCCGGCCTCTATCTCACTACCATCCAGTCAATGCTCCTGCATAACATCCCTGTGGACTTTGGAGACTGTAACTCTTGATAGGAGTAGAAAGCCCGTGTTTTCTCCCACGGAGCTGCTGGTGGTTCTGAACTGCCCATCATGCAGATGGCAGCCCAACGCGTAACCACTACACAAACAAAACTCCATCCCGGTTCTGTATAACTTTAAAGCTTTGTATCACTCGTGTGACTCAAATTTCTCTTTGTGGGAATATTTGTCATATGTCTCTTATGCTTTACATATTTTAAGCTCCTGAAAGCAAGGTCCACGTACTTGCTCTCAACACCGTGCAGTGTTAAAACTTCAAATTGCACATATTTGTTGAATGAGTGAATAATCACTTTAAATCTTCTTATCCAGTAATTCCTCCTACATTGCCCATTACACAATCCTAGTCACTTTAGCATTATTTGCCCTGAGGAGAGAACAAAGTGAGGTCCATGAGAAATAAAATGCCTCCCTAGGTATTTGAATAATAAAAAAAAAAGTTTACAGATTAGAAAGCGTAAACGCATTAAAATGGCCAACATATTTTGTGCCTAAGGAAACCACTGGGTTATATCTAAAACAATCAACTTTGTCATCTTGGAATAAAATTTATATTTTCCAAACATAGATGATGATTATCTTCAGTATTCTTTGATAAGGCCTAAGCAATTTCTGAGTTAATTAAACATAGTAATACACTATTGAAATTATTATTTTGAAAAGTTGTTACTGCATACTATACACCCTTATTCTTTAAAAAATACTGACACATAAATAACATCATTCAGTTCAATAGTTTAAACATATTGCTGTGATGATTGATTCCTACCCATTCATAGTTTCCACCAAAAGCTTTGTGCTCATAATGGTTAAACTTCCTTGGATGTCTGAGAAAAAAATATTTTAAACATATTAGAAAGAGTAGCACAATCACACCTGCAATCAATATTAGGACATTTTCTTCTTTCTAACTAATCCCATAGTGTTTTTATGGGGTATGATATAATAATAATATAAAGTGATGGAAAATGGAGTGGGCTACTTCTCCTGACATTACAATTGTGATTGCGAGGATAACCAGCCCATTTCTAATGTGATCTGTGGCTGGTTCTCAAGCTGGCAGTTGCTACTCTAAATGATAGCAGCAAACTACAGGATTTATATAATAATGTTCCTAGTGAGGGATACCCTAGTTTCCTTTGCTCTCATTAACAGCAAATATGTGCCAAAATTTTGTGGCCAGAATTTTTCCTTAACTACCTAGATTTTTCTGGGTTAACTACCAAAGACACCACATTTTGGAATATGGGCTACATGTTGGGCTGCTAAGCCCGAAGTCCACGTAGTTCAAGTCACCAGCTGCTCTACAGGAGTTAAGTTGAGGCTATCTGCTCCCAAAGGAATTGACAATCCAGAAACCCTGAGAAACACTTCACTGTTCACTGTAAGATCACTATGAGTCCAAATCAGCTAGGGTTTGGTCTTATTGGTTTGGATGATGATGCAATTTGGTGGTTATGTAATAATGTAGTCATTCTTCATTTTGAGATGTGATGTGGTCAGCTTCCATCTTTTTCATAATGATCTGGCCTTTGGAACCTAACAATATCAATAGTGAGCATCTCTCTCTCTGCCTCTACCTCATAGTGTGTGTGTCTAATATGTATATGTATTATATACATACACATATATGCTTACTATGAGTCTTTACAGACACACACACACACACACACACACACACACACACACACACAGATTTACCTTAAGGAAATGGCTCATGGGATTGTGGAGGCTAGGACCTTCCATATCCATGAATCAGGGGGGAGGCTTCTTCTAATTCATGTGGTTGCCGGAGTTGTCAAACCCACAATTTTCAGATTACACAACAGGCTTTTGTGAAAGCACAGGACTCCCTGGACCGGCCATGGAATGTCAGGTTGCTAGTTCAAAACCCAAGAACCAGCAGTCAGATGTTGACAAGTCAGATATAGGATCCAGAACAGGGGTTAACCTTACCAAAGCATCCATATATATTTGATGTATATAAAATTGAGTATATGTCACACCCAAGAAGTCTCTATGTACATCAAAATAAGGGTGTCACTTGAGTAAGCTTATGACTTGAATAAAGGTTTGACTTGTGTAAGGGCAAGACGAGTATTGAGTCATGCCTTCTTATAAAGTTGTGATTCAAGATATGCCCCCAACTAATCCTGCCTCATTAAAAGATCTAACGTCTAAACCCACTGCCATGAAGTAAATTCTAATTTCATAGTGACCCTCTATATGTTTCCAAGACCATAAATCTTTACGGGAACAGACAGCTTCATCTTTCTCCCATGGAGTAGTGGTGGGTTTGAACCACCAACATTGCTGCGGGCAGCCCAATCGCTAACCCACAGCATCAGTAGGACCCTTTTGTCATTAAGGGATAGAGGTGAAAATTTATAACACATTACATAGAAGATGATTACATCAGGTCACAACATGGAGAGTGACACATAGTCAATTCATCTGGCTGTTCTAGATATAATTCTTTTTTTGATGTACTGTAGATCTGGACACAATGCCTATAGCTATGACCTAACTTTGGAGGGAATTCTTTGTTACAGGATTAAATCCAAACCCAAACCCACTGCCATCAAGTCAATGCTCACTCAGAACCCCCCTGGGATTTCCAAGACTGTAACTATTTACGGGAGTAGACAGCCCAGTCTTTCTCATGTGGAGCTGCTGGTGGTTTTGAACATGGGATTGAAGTCCAACAACTAAGCACAACACCACCTGGGCTTTCTGTTACAGGATTAAAGTGGGGTTAAATCCTTCAGACAATAGTGGAGGGTATGAGCCAAGGTATACCCTTTGTTTCCTAAAGGGCATTTTTAAGACTACTAGAGGGTCTAAAGGGCAGAAACTACACTGCATTTAAGCCATTCCTCAGACCACTGGAAGAGGATGTCCAAGACCTCTGTCTGAACTGGTGGACGCTGTGGAGACCAGGTGGACCAGACACTGTGGCACAGAGACTCTGATCAGCACCAAGACGATGGGGTACTTTCTTCTCATTTGGCAAATATCACCAGGTAAGCTGGCTTTCTGGCCCACAGACACCAAAGCCAATGGACCATGTGGCTGAGGCACTGAGAAACAGAGAGAGATTTGGCTGCTGGCTGAGAAATGTTGTTGTGGATCACTAACTGTACCCTTACTAGTTACTGATCGTGACTTGTGATGACCTATTATGTTCCCTAATAAACTCCCTTATATATTTAGTATGTGGATTTATCACTATAATGCTTGATGGTATGTATCAATTTGGCTAGGCAATGATTCTGAGTGGCTATTATAATGTATTATTGAACCAGCATTGCTATAGAGAGGTGTGTGATAAGGTTGGTGTCAGAATATATAAATAAGGATGGAACATATCTGTCCCCTGCCTCGTTGCAATAGAGGAGCCAGAGGAGGTCAGACAAGTCCTTCCCCCTTGCCACCCACACCCCCCATGTCATTTAGTTCAGAAAACAACTATGCAAATGAAGAATCCCAAGGTCAATGTGAAATAAATGAAAGCAGATACAGATGGTACATACTAAAAAAGATCATGTGCATTAGCATGTAAAATGATCAAAAGCAACCTAATTCATAGAATTCCTTATCATTGGAAAGACTTGTGGGTTTGAATCACTCACCTTTCAGTCAGGAACTAACTATATAACCCACTAGCTACCAGGGCTCCATTGATCTTATTATTAGTGGCTTCAAAAATCACTAGAGAGTTGACGGAAAACTTTATAAGAAATGGGTCAGACTGAAAATGAAATGTTGTGATCAATTTTAACTGATTAAAGAGTGAAATTGTACATTTTGCACTTCATGATTAGACTCACTAAGAAATACACAGAGCCCTCTTCAAAAACCAAAGCCTACAGAGCTTTTATCTTTAATTACCAGATTATAGTAAATATCAGACATTAAGCCATGTAGTCAGTAGAGTACAGAATGTGAGAAACTGCACAGGAATATTTATCTATTTTCTTCAAATAAATTAAAGGTGAGATTAAATAAGGACAGCCGCACACAGATTTTTCAAAGTAGGAATTATGCCAACTAAGTGTAGCATGTAAACTATGTCAAAACAACAACAACAACAAAGGTTGAAAATGAAGGAGCTAAGTGTTTGACATAAAACTATTTGACATAAACGTACTTAAAATTGCATGTTTTTGTTTTGAGAAGGATGAGGGCAATGAACGTACAAATGTGCTTTACACAATTGATGTATGTATATGGATTGTGATAAAACTTGTATAAGACCCTAATAAAATAAAATTTTAAATTGCATGTTTTTAAGATCAGAAGTTACTATAATAAAAATAGATTCACTGAGAATTTAAATAAACACAAAAAAATGGTTCTTTAAAAATATTAACACAATCTGCTATCTTGTGGTAGAATTGATTTAAAAAACACACACACAATAGTTCAAATAGAAATAAGGGATACTAACCTAGAGCTACAACCGGGGTGACAGGGATTTCTGCCTCTAGGAATGAGAAGCCAGGTATCTTATGTTTTGCAGATGCTGCTGAATGAAGCATTACAATCTTTTGCTCAAAGTGCTAACCATATTATGTGCCGCAGAAGACAGGCTCATCGAAAGGGAAACATGGTGGTAGGAAGCTGCATTTGTCCTGAAGGAATCTGAATATCCAAGACTGTCCATCTCAACCCAACTTTGCCAATCAGGCTTACATTTAAAAAGGAACGTGAGTATAGTTGTGGATAGTGGAGACTAATCAGCAGCAATAGAAATATGCCTATATAAATTCAGAAAGCTTCTCTAGTAGGATTCAGTTCTGGAAATGTTTAGAATTAAACTTACATGCTATTGACTCATGAGCTAATTATTTTTCAAGTTAATCAAAAGCATGATAAGATCAAAGGAACAAGCAATACATGCAAATAAGCATCACAAGAAACATGAAAATACTTGGCAGGTAGTCAGCAACCTTTTGTAAAACTGAATATTTCTCATTATATTTATGAGGGATGAAAACTGGCCCCAAACTGTATTTAGAATTAAAATATTTATAACATACATCTTAATCCCAAATCTTTATAAACAGGAGAGAGATTTTGCAGAAGCCATGAAGAATAATACACATAGTGTCTATATGTTTAATGTTCAAGAAAAATCATAGTAAAGATCTAAAATATACAATGCTTAAGTATAGACCATAATATTAATGGGTTTCCCAAGATCAAAGGTTGGGAATTTGATTAATCTGTTAATGTATTGACCTTCATAGAGGTCTACTAAGTCATAGACCAAACAGAGACAGTTAAGGCCAGGGCACATTTGAAAAACAAAACACAGTCAATACCTTACCCAGCCAACCTGAATTGTCACCCCTGTGCATGGCCTATTGACTTAATGCCTCATACTCAGGGCTCTGTGTATGTCTTCAGTCCCCTCCGCTTCCAGTAACATTATGTGCCTTGCATTGTCAGATGAAGGAAAATAGATCGATTCATAGGTGATAGATCCCTTTACATGTGTTTGTTTAAAACTTGTCCCATGTGTTTAAAAACTTTTAGAATACCACAAAAATACATTTTAATTATAATCTTACATTTATTTAATAATTGAACAATATTATTTTCTTTTTTAAATTTTGTGTTGAGTTCCTACTATTCGATAGATTCTATATTGAATTCCTGGAAGATAAAAGAACGAACAAAAATGACCCCCCCAAAATCTTACAATCATGGTTAACAGTCTAATTGGGAAAACAAATAATAAGCTAATTAATCAACATAAATTGTATATTAGCTTGTATACAGTACATAATATCTATCACATATATATATATGATCTAATCTAGGTACCCTTAGATTAGATGGTAAATGGTGTGGAGAAAGTAAACACAGCTGCCCCAAATGAGAAAGAAGTGACTTTCTTCTCCCATAACGATCCACACCCTCGGATACCATGTGCTATCAATGACTTGAGTCTGAATCAACTCCATGGCACGGGGTTTGGTATATGGTATGTTTGCATGATGTGACTCATATTTTATATTCTGTCCGCTCAGTTAGGAACCTATGAAAGTGGTGGTCTCAATCCATGGGTTGTTGCAGTAACAGGGGAGATATGATGGCAAATTTACCACGTGGTAGCAGTGGAAATATTAAGAAAAAGTTAATATAGATATTTGGAAGTTGAACCAACCAGGTCTAGTGAGGTATTGGATGTGGCATATGGAATATTGTCATTGGCATAAGAAGGAAAAAAATGGAGTCCATTTGGAAATGAACACCTGGATGATCAGAATTGGCATGTAACAGATTTTTGTAAAAAAGATTTTAAATCAAATTGGCGGGAAAGCTGAGTGCATAAGTTAGGGATGACTGACAGCCGTGTTTCTATTCTCCACTAATAACTCTCATTCCAACTTTATTATTAAACAGAAGACAATGGAACCTGTAAACTAACACCCCCTTCAGCAGTTAGAAAATAGAATGGGAAATGATTCTGGAAAAGCGATCGTTATAGCCTCAACATCGAGAAGAGCTCCGTGAGACGGGGTGGCACAGTGGCATTGACACAATGGGAGTTTGCGTGCTAGCAATGGGGAGGCTGACACAGGACTGAGTGGTGCGTTATTCTGTGATCCCTGTGAGTGGACACTGACAGCACATAAGAACAAGAACAGTAACAGTAAAGATCAATTGGAGCCTTGAATCCGTAGGAAACCTTAGTATGAACAACTGTCACTGAGAGAATCTCAGATGAATTCTCTTGGGTTTTTGATTCAGCTAATTAAAATAGCAATGGAAGGAGAGACAGTGTGCTTCTGTTCCATTATATACATCTTATATATAACCTGAGGAGACTTCTTTAGGCCGAACCATCACTTAACATTACTTCTTTGTTCGAAGAAGTTACATTGGACTGTGAACTGAAAATTCAGCTGTTCAAATCCACCAGCCAGTCCTTGGGAGAATCTTGAGCTCTCTACTCCTGCACAGAATTACAGTCTGGGAAATCCACCAAGGCATTCTACTCTGTCCTACAGCGTCATAATTACACGATGACACTGTGTTTGTTTGTGTAGTTGGGTTCAAATTAATTAATTCCCCTTTTACAGATATGTTGGGAGTGGGGGAAGGTGATTTCCCACCTCGATTTCTCAATCTTATTTCTACAAGCTTTCTGATTGATCTGCCAAGCCTAACAAGAAGTTGCCATATCCATTGATAACTACCTAGAGGATCATAAGGTCATAATTTTCATTCATGTAATACTAAAATGTTATCAAAATTTTACTGCAGTTGTAGAAATAGTACATTTACTGGACAATGTTACCTTCTCATTATGAAATATTAAGTGTGGGTCATTGACAATTGGATAAAAAAGTATTACATGCATATAGATTTGTAGGCATATCTATTGGCAGAAGTGTTATTTTGGGCCCAATTGCATTGCTAATAACATGGCGGTTTTCTAAGATCCATCAAGATATCACTAGAGAGATCTTAATGCAGTTTTACCTTTCTTTGACCAATGTTTCCTAATTGGTATCTGGCATTAGTTTCCTGCCATTTACCTTTTTTGCACTATAGGTGGTTGTTGTTGGCTCTGACCCATAGTGACCCTGTGCAGAGCAGAAGACGCACTGCCGGTCCTGCGCATCCTCATAATTGTGCCTGTGCCCGAGCCCATTGACGCAGCCACCGTGTCTGTCCATCTTGTAGCAAACCTCCCTCTTTTTCGCGGCCCCTCCACTTTTCCAAACATGATGAAATAGACATCTTTCTCAAATATCTCAGCGACTCACTGTGCTCATCTTCCTCTCTTGGACCCTCAACATCACCCAGCCTCTGGATCCCGGCTATGTCACAGCAGGATGACTATTGTGGGCATACCTGGTCATTCTCTTGAGATTAGACCACGTTACCCATGGACAAGGGATCAGAGATCATAAGTGGAAGGAGGGTGTGGTAGTGCTGACCTGTGATTGGTCAGTGGTGTGTTTCTCTGGTGTCTGTACAACTCCTTAGGGTGGCTCCCTCCTACAGTTAGTGTTATAGCTACACTACTCTTGGAATAAGGGCAACACATTTATCTGATTTCCCCTCCAAGCCCAGAGTTAATCGCAAGAAGCTCACTCACTACCATCAAGTCAATTTTGACTCATACGACCCTATCGGAGAGAGTAGAATTTCCCCTGTAGGTTTCTGAGACAGTCATTCTTTTTTTTTTTAAATTGTTTTATTAGGGGCTCATACGACTCTTATCACAATCCATACATACATCAATTGTGTAAAGCACATTTGTACATTCATTGCCCTCATCATTCCCAAAACATTTGTTCCCCACTTAAGCCCCCGGCATCAGGTCTTCATATTTCCCCCTCCCTCCCTGCTCCCCCCTCCCTCATGAGCCCTCGATAATTTATAAATTGGAAAGAGGGAACTGATTACAAGGATCTATATGTGACCTCCTCCCTGGGGAACGGACAACAGAAAAGTGGGTGAAGGGAGACGTCAGACAGGGCAGGATATGACAAAAGTCTGCAGGTACCATCTTCCATTCACTCCCTTTCTCTTACAGTATGTTCCCAGTCAGGGCATTGCTTCAGTTTAGCTTTCAAAATATAATAATCTATTTTATCATTCTAACCTTGCAATTAGCAAACTAATGTTTAAGAAGTGTGATCATCAGTTTTTTATTTCTTCACTTGATTGGGCCAGTATTCTGTTTGGTACTTGGAATCTCCTCTATGAGATGATGTAATATATAACACAGTGGTTCTCAACCTTCCTTAGGTAAATCTGCTGCACAAGATCTCTTTAGAGTATTGAAGAGCAAGAATGTTCATTAGATGACTGAGGTGTGCCTGCCCCAAGCCATGGTATTTTCAATTGCCTTATATGAACGTGAAAGTTGGATATTGAATAAGAAAGACCATAGAAGAATTGATGTGCTTGAATTGTGGTGCTGGAAATGAATATTGAAAGAAACATGGGTTGCTAAAAGGACAAGCAAATCTGTGTTGGAAGAAGTGAAGTTGGAGTGCTTTTAGAAGCAAGGAAGTCAAGACTCCATCTTACACACTTTGGCCATATTATCAGGACAGACCAGTCCCTGAAGAAGGACATCATGCTTGGCATCATGGAGGGACAGCAATTGAAGGGAAGACCGTCCATGAGATCAGTTGATGCAGTGACTGCATCGATGAACTCAGACATAGGAATTATTGTGAGGATGGTACAGGACCAGTCAGTGTTTTGTTCCATTGTGCATTGCATCCATTTGGGTTGGAGTAGACTCAATGGCATCTAACAGCAAATTGACAACAATTGACTGTTAGCAGCCAAGCAGTTGTGGAGCACTACCCCTAGGTCAAGGGCCAGCCTGATGTAATCGGAAGCATTTTATGGGAGGAGGGTGTTATTGCTGCTGTTCAGTGTGGTCAAGTCAGTTTCATCTCAGTAAGCCTATGTCTAGTGGAGCAAACCGCTGCACAGTCCTGCGTCACCCTCACTAGGGTTGTTATGTATGAATCAATTGTCATAGCCACTATGGCAATGCGTCTTGTTGAGGTTCTTCCTCTTTAGAGACAAGTCTTTCCTGATAATGTGCCAAAAGTATATGAGACCAATTCTCACCATCATTACTTCTAAGGAATTTCCTAGCTGTACCTAAAACTGATGGGCTTGTTCTTTGGCAGTCCATGGTAATTTCAATATGTCTCACTAGCACCATAATTCAAATGCATTGATTATTCTCTGTTCTGCCTTACTCACTATCCAACTCTCACATGCATGTGAGGCGATTAAAAATACAAATGGTTTGGGTTAGATGCTCTTTAGTTGTTAAAGTAACAACCTTGCTCTTCAACATTTTACAGACTCCTTTAAAATGGACTACTCTTTTATCAGTTGACACTTGGGGAAGATTAGCTCATTTCATTTCTTCTTGCTGGGTCTGGGTCCTGCATGTCTTCTTGACCTTGAGCTCTTTGGACTTGAGTTAATTCCCCAGTATATTGCCTGCCAACCCTGGGAGATATCAATGGTCTAGGCGTAGGGACCACGTGGCAGCTCTTAATCCACAGGGACAAAGCAAGTGTGGCTACCATAATGGACAGCAGAGTCAAAGTAGTAATCAGAATAATGTGATTTGTGTGGACTTACGGTGTTGACTTAAGTAGGATGTCTCTAGGAGGGAAATAAAAGAAAAACTTACTAAATATTTACTTGATTTGAACAAACAGAAGAATTCTAGATCAGGTGAACCCAGGTCTAACTCAAGTAATTAGAATAGAGTCAAGATCTGTCAAACAATTTCCAGGCTTGAGTCAGTTTGAGTCAGTTTGAATGAAGGGGAGGCAGGATCCCTTTGATGAAGGACTCCACAACCAAAGATTTATGGTCTTTCTCCCAGATTTCCTAAAAGAAGAAAGCAAAACAAACAACAAACAAAGGATCTGTGACTTTTACAACAATGACTATTTACTAGAAAAGAGAAGACACTCATACCTTTTCAGGTATAAATGTACACTGGCTCTGAATTGATGTTAATTCCAGGAGACCCAAAATGTTTTGAATACCTGACAAAGTGGAGACATATTGAGGCCAAATTATAAATAGAATCATTGCTCAAGTTTGTCTCACAGTGGGTGTGGTAGTCCGGGTTGACTAGAGAAACAAATCCAGAAACATTTATATGTGTGTAATAGAGAACTTTATATCAAAGAGTAATTGTATATTAAGAAAACATCCCAGCCTAGTCCAGATCAAGTCCATAAATCCAATATCATCCCATATGTTCAATATCAATCTATAAACTCCACTTCAGACTCAGCAACACATGCAATGATGCCAAATGCAGGAAGATCGCAGGCTAGTGGGTGGAAAGTCTTGGGGATCCAGAGGCAGTGGAAGCATCTCAGTGCTGGCAGGGGTCTCCATGTGACTCTAACTCCAGGGCTCTAGTGCAGCTCTATGTGACTTGTCATCAGGAAGAAGAAGCAGAGAGCCTGTGTGCATCAGGCCTCCAGGGAGCTATTTATCTCCCTGGCACCTTCAAATGAGGTCATCAAGCTGTGACCTGATTGACAGGCTAGACTCCACCCCTTTGCAAGTTGACACCAGATGATGTAACCACCACAGTGAGTCTAGTGAGTGCCCGAACCCATTCTTTAGTAATTTCTCCAATTCCAGAATTCACTGCGGGAATAGACAAACTCAGCAACTGGAAGAACCCTGATATTGGATCCCTGAAATGCGGACAAAGGGTTGTCATGTTAGGGAAGCCCAGGGGGAAGCCATTAGAATGTCCTATCCCCAGGGAAGTAGTAAACCAAAAGCAATTCCACATGGCAGAGATCATGCCACCATCAAGAACGTGAAGGATGCAGAGATGGTGACTCACGTTTCACTCAATTATTTGGCCTGCGGGGAAAACAGATGGATCTCAGAGAATGACAAAAGATTTTCACACACTTCGCCAAGTGGCGACTTCAGTTGCCGCTGCTGTGCCAAATGTGGCTTTGTTGCTGGAGCAAATTATTATTTCTCTTGGTACCTGATACGTAACTATTACTCTGACTAATGCCTTTTTATTAATTCTTTATCGAAGGATCATCCAAAGCAGGTTGCCTTCAGCTGGTAAGGACAGCAGGACACTTTCGAGACCCTCCCTTAGAATTATATCACCTCTACAGCACTGTGTCATCATTAGTCCACATTTCCTTCCACAAAATGTCACACGGGTCCATTACGTGGATGGCATTATGCTAATTGGCCCTATAAAGAAGTATCAATGATCTTAGACTTATTGGTACAACATCTGAGTGGCAGTGGTTGGGAAATTAACTTGACAAAAATTCAAGTACTTTCCACCTCAGAGAAATGTCTGCGGGTTCAGTGGTGTGTGTCATGCTGGGATATTCCTATTGAATGAAGGATGCGTTACTTTCTCTGGGCCTTTCCACTACATAAAGGAGGTACAATGCCTCTGAATTTTGGAGGCAACCTCATTTGAGTGTATAGGCTGACCTATATATCAAGGGACTTTAAATGCTGCCAGCTTTGAGTAGGGCCCCAAACAAGAAACAACTCTGCAGTAGGGTCAGACTGCCCTGCAAGCCACACTGTTCCTTAGGTCACATGGTCAACCTGATTCAGTAGTTCTTGAGGTGTCAGTGTCAGATAGAGAATGGCATTTGGTGTCTTTGGAAGTCCCCTATTAGCGAATCACTTCAGACCCCAAAGAGGATGAAACAAAGTTTTGCCTCCCTCTCAGACTATTAGTCCCGTTTTGAAAAGCCGGCCTTCCTTGGGATTGAACACCTCACCATGGGCCCTCAAGTCACTAGACCGTCTCAGCTTCCCATCATGACTGGGCTGTGGTCTAAGCCCCAGAGTGCTCCACCATTAATGGAAGTGGTATACTTAGGATCTGGCTGGGGTAGACCCTGAAAGTACAAATGAGCTACATACACAAAGTGGCCCCGATGCTTTCGGTCTCCACTCCTGTCTCTATACCACCTTTCACTCATTCTGCATCTGTGACCATGTAGAGAGCTCCTTTTGATCAGCTGGCCAAGGAAAAGAAGATGAATGCTTAGTTTACAGATGGTTGTGCTTGGAATGCAGGTCCCACTGTAAGGTGGACAGTGGGAGCACTCTGGCCCCATTCTGAGGCCTCCCCAACAACAGTGGTGAAAATGAAACCTTCCGATGGAAAGCACTTCACTTTGTGCAGTACACCTGCTTATTTACGCAGTACACCTGCTTATTTATTGTGCTGGGAAGGAGAACCGGCCAAGTGTGTGACTGAATATCGATTCATATGCTGTCACAAATGCCTTAGCTGGGTGGTCAGGGGCTTGGAAGGATCATACTTGGAAAACCGGTGACCATGGGGTTTGGGGCAGAGGTATGTGGAGAGACTTCTCTAAATTGGTAATAAAAAATGAAGATTTTTCTGTCTCATGTGAATGCTCACTAAAGAGCTACCTCTGCAAAGGAGGATTATAACCATCAAGTAGATGGAATGACAATTTCTATGGAAACCAATCATCTTTTTTTGCTTCTAGAGAGCCCAGCCTAACACAAATGATATTGCCATTATCTTGCTTTTGTTAAAGCATAACTTTAAAACTATCAACCTATTAGAATTCCTTTATTGTAAATTCCTCTATTCTTTGCATTTCAGCTCTGTGAAAACTTCATTTCCCTGCAGCCCTTTACCGAAATCTTACAAAGTGCCCACAGATCTGGGAATTGGACCTTCTTTAATAAACTCTTTATTTTAAGTTTAAGAGATTATGGGCTATTGACAACGGGAGATTTACATTCATTTTGGAGTATAGCTTTTCTAATTATATAGCCTTGTTTCTGATATTTTTTGCTTTCAGTTAGCATTATAAAGTGTTGATTTTGATCTAATTTACAGTTGGTTAATTTTTTAAGAAAGTGTATGTAATATGTAAAATAAATGGAATAAAGGTTGAAGTTGTCAAGGATTTTGTCTTGCTTGATCCATAATCAATGCTTATAGAAGCAGCAGTCAAGAGATCAAAAGCCATATTGCATTCAGTAAATCTGCTACACTAGGCTTCTTTTTTTATTATTAATCATTTTATTGGGAACTCTTACAGATATTATAACAATCCATAATTCAATTAGATCATGCATAATTGTACAATTGCTGCCACCATCAATTTCAAAACCTTTTCTTTTTTCTTGAACTCTTTGAGATCAGTTCTCTCCTTTATCTCCTCCCTCCCCAAACCTAACCCCAGGAACCACCATTATTATACTATGTATTATATTATTATTACTTTTTTGCCATATCTTACACCAATCAATGTATCTGTTCACCTACAGTTCTGTTATTTGTTCCCCTTGCATGGGGTTATCCAGTCATCTTTGGTATCAGCTCCCTATTCTGCCCCTTCCCCCATTCTCTCCCTGTACTCTGAGGTAATCATTACTCCTGTTACTCTTTCTGAAGGGTTATCATCTTGGATTTCATGCAACAAACAATCTTAACTATACAAATAAACATACATGAGCCTAACAAGATTAATGAGGCACAACTAAGACCACAATAGTAAGGGGAGAAAATATTAAAGAACTAGAAGATACTTATGTGTTTCATCTGTGCTATACCACACCTTGGGATGCTATATCATCCCTTCCATGTGGCCCTTCTTTGAGGGAGTCTCCAATTATCTTACAGGTGGGTTTTGGGTCTCCAATTTAGAGTATTAAAGAACAATGATGTTATTTTGAGGACTAAGGTGTGCCTGACCCAAGTCATGATATTTTCAATTGCCTCATATGCATGTGAAAGTTGGACATTGAACAAGGAAGACCATAAAAGAATCAATGCATTTGAATTATGACGCCTAAGAAGAATATTGAAAGTACCATCCAATACAAACAGTATTGGAAAAAGCAAGGCCAGAGTGCTCTTTAAAGGCAGGGATGGGAAGACTTCATCTCACACAGTTTAGCTATATTGTTAGGAGAGACCAGCAACTGGAGAAGGACATCGTATTTGGTAAAGTGAGGGATAGCCCTTAATGAGGCGCACTGACCCCATGGCTGCATCAATGGGCTCGGGCACAGGAACAACTGTGAGGATGGCACCGGACTGGGCAGTGATTGGTTCTGTTGTGTATGGGATTTATATGGGTCAGAACTGACTTGATGGCACGTAGCCACAGCAACAACATAAGACAGTGAAGTGAAAAAATATTAAACATATTCTTCAGTCAATTATAGGCAAATGTAGATAAAATATGACTTAGATGACATAATATGCATTTCTCTACATAATTCTATGTCACAACATGGGCTACAATTTCATTGGTCTTGCTGTACCAATTGGCCAAATTATCAATATATTAACTCACAATGAAAACTTGAACAAATATCCAAAAGTGCTATTGGCCAGGTGATTATTTTTAACTTGTTTCCAAGGAAATCTAAAATGTTAATAAGTGACCATTTTTCTTAAGACATTAGATCCTTATGATTAATTTTAAAACACGTTTTGAACTCTCATGCCCGGCTTTTCTCTGAAACATAGTGACCGCATCAGCGATAATGAATGAATTGAAAAGGCAACAAAGGAAAAAGAAATGTAGAGCAAGCACTCATTTCTAAGGTGCTATTTCATGGACATCAAAAAGTAATCTGGCATGCACACCTCTCAGCAATTGACTTTGCCCCATTAAGGTAAACCCTGAGGAAAAAGCCTCTCTTTTTTTAATATCTACATTTTATAAACCCTACATAATCATTAACATAATTTTTCTTTCCAATTTTGATGCAGAAACAAATAATATTAATATACTCAGAAATCAATACATGTGAAATAAAACAAGGATTAAGAAAGGCATGCTAAAATTCTAACTAAAATTGTTAGAATATCATGCAGCCGCGGCTGACGAGAACTTACAATGTCAAAGAAGATGACATAGGAATGCGCTGCTATTGTTGACAGGGGCATCTGCATCATCTTCTTCGCAAGTACTGTGCTCTGATCTGATCCTGCTTCACAATATCTTTAAAAGTTATGCCTTGTCTTTTGCCAAATGAATTGTACAAAAGTTGCAAATACATTGAAAAACTGGGAGGGTAAACGGAACCAAGGAAAAATTTAACTACAACTGTCTCTTAACAGTGTTAGTTAGCAATCATATTAGCTGTTTTGTTTTTAGGAGATGATTGTTTAGAGTTTTCTGAGAATATCTATATACAGTGAACCCTTGCCACTTCGCGCTTCGACTTCCGCGGCTTCACTCTATCGGGGTTTTGCGTAACAGCGCATGCTCTGTCATTACTGCCACTGTACTCATACTGTACACGCTTCTGTCTGCATCGCTACGTATCGGAGCTACGTATCAGATGCATTTTTGCTTTTGTACAGTGTACTGTAATTGTTCGCGATTTTTAAGAAATTTTATCTAAGCACTATGATGGCTCCTAAACGAGCTGCTTCTTCTAAGCCTTCTGACAATAAAAATAAGCGCCAGAGGAAGATGCTCACCATTCAGGAAAAGGTAAAACTTTTGGATATGATCAAAGATGGCAAGAAAATCGTGGAGGTTGCACGCCATTTCGACTTGAATGAGTCTTCCGTTCGCTCCATCCGTAAAGAGGAAAAAAACATCCGTGCTACGGCTACTTTCACTTTCAACAAGGAAGCAAAGCGCATCGTGACAAGTTGTAATAAGTTCATAGTGAAAACGGAGTCTGTCCTAGCTGTTTGGATCAATGACAGGCGCAAGAAAAACATTCCCTTGGATTCGATAGTCATCCGGGAGAAGGAAGGCAGCTCTATCAGCATTTTACAGCAGACAACCCTCAACCAGAATCCTCTTCTGCATACTGTAAACTAGATGCCATAAATAATATAATAAATAGTAAATGATAATTGTAACGTCCAAAATGTTTTACTGTATTTTCCCTTTTTCGTTTAATAAATTGGGTAATACGAGTGTAATGGTGACTAAAGGGTGTTTTTTCATGTCCTCTATGCTCTAACTACGAAAATATTTGATTTACAAATAAGGAATCCTACTTCGCGGAATTTCATTTATCACGGTAGGGTCTAGAACCGATTAACCGCGATAAACGAGGGTTCACTGTATTGGCATTTTATTGTACTCACTTTTGAGTAAAATTTTTTGAAGGTTTGGGTTTATTGTTACTTTAAAAAAAAAAAAGGAATTGGAATATCATTGCCACAAAGCTGTAGAAACCTTGATGAAGCATTTCTTTTAACACAATAGAAAACAACAAATAAATTCTAAAATCATAACTTTGCTTCCACCCATCAGAAAGCTGAGGTTATGAGGCAACAAGATATCTTTGAAACAATTGCTTTTGGAGAAAAGGATGTTCTTTGTTGTCAAATAGAACAAGCCTGTTGCTGTCAAGTCTTTTGACTCATAGTAACCCTGTACATGTCAAAATAGCACTGTGCACTATCAAATGTTCAATGACTGATTTTTTTCAGAATTACATTGCTTGGTCTTTATGTTGAGGTATCTCTCCGTAAAATCAAACATCCATTCTTTGATTTCATAGCCATGCAGGCTACCTCTTATACCACCTAAGGACTCCTTCAAAACAAACTCAGAGTGCTAATATAGGAAAGAGTGCAATTGCCTTACAGGGTTCCCATTGTTGTAGGAGACTGGCATATCTTTCTTCTATTTGGTGATTGATGAGTTAGAACCCCCCAACGACTGGTTTTTTGCAAACTGCTTTAGTCATGGCACATCTGGGCTCTAATGGGTGATACTCTGCTTGATTTTATCACGGGTTCTGTGATGAGATCACGAGGGTCCCCAGAATGAAAACCATCTGTGTCTTTAAGAACATTCCTTTTTTTTTTTTCATAGCAAGTTGTGTGGATTTATATTCGGTGCCAGTCCTTTCTATTCTTTCAGATCAATAACAACTAGTTTGCAAACTGATGTCTTAGAATCCCTGTGAGGTGCCTTTGAGTCACTTCCAATTCATAGAGACCTTATGTCCGAAAGGGCAAAACACACTGCCTGTTGCTGGGCCATTTTCACACTGGTTATGTTGCTGCAGCAACTGCCCCCATTCTTCTCAGTGACGCTCTGTGAAGAAGGACACTGTGACCTTCGGTAGGAACTGGTCCCTCCTGGTAATATGTTCAAAATATGTGGGTCAAAGTTCTGGCTGTACTTCTTCCAGTGCAGGTATGTTTGTTCTTCTCGTAGTCCATGAAATATTCAATATTCTTCACTAATGTCATAATTCAAATGTGTCAGTTCTCTTTAGTCTATAATTCTACTTCTTTATTAATTTTCAGTATTCATATGCATATGAGACCAGGGTCAGGCACACCTTAATCGTAAAAGTGACATTTTTGCTCATTAACACTTTAAAGTAGTCTTGTGCACTGGGCAGCGGATTTTCCCAGTGCAATACTTAAGACTATTTCTCTCCCAAACAATCCCTGCACATAAGTTTTGAACTACTATTTGAGCAGATATGATCATTTTAAGGCCCACTGAAAAACATCCGATTTCATTTGTCTTTCATATGTAATTTAAATGACATTTTCTTTAACTTCTTGGGAAGTCATTCATGAAATTGTGACAATCAATCATTCAGTGGCCAGGCCCACCAGACAGGAAGTAACCACTCCAGCAAAGCCATGCCATCCCCAAACTCCCCATCAATTTCCTGAAATGTAAGTAGAGCACAATAAGATGCCAACTTCTTCTACCACAGACTATTATGGGATTCTTCTTTCTGATTGATGTGATAACTTTCCATTTCTTTGACTTCATTTTCCAGTGTAGGACACATGAACTTTGTAAACCATACATTTTTTATCTTTTTACAACAAGGAATATTTTTCAAGGCATTTCAAGTAAGAATTGGAGATTGATACTTGAGGGGGGAAATGACAGCAATAAAAACTGAGGCTACGATTGGATGATGGTACAGCAGCAGGGTGAACTCCTTGGCAAAGTGGCTGGAACTTGCATTTGACATCAACTTGAGCAATGACAGCATGCCTCGATCGATCAGACCTTTATGATACATGATGGGCTGTTTTCAGAAATAGAACATCAGACCTTTCGTCTTCTTCATTCTTAGTCTGGAAAGCCTGCTAAAGTCATCATCATAGCAATAGGTAGGTCTGCTGCAACACATGCATGATAGCTGGGTGTGGTCGGTTTATTGTGCCAACCTGGCCAATAGGAGCATGTATGATTAATCAGGTCGCAGATGGAGTGGAGGGCAAAGAGATAAATGGCTCTACAAGGACCCCCCATCTCTCTTTCTCTCTGGTGGTTGGACCAGCATGGTGCAGCTTTCGCTGGTCTCTGCCTTAACCTGTGTGCTACACCACCTGTGGATCGCAAAGCTTGACGCTTCTTCAAGCCCTGCTTCCCCATGCTGCTGGTGAGTACGTTGCTTGAGCTTGGGGCTGGTGGAGCCTGTCACCTTGTTTTGCTTGAGTTTGATACGCCATCTGATCCTGCTTTGCTAAGCTCCCAGGCTACTGACTGCTGCTGACACACCCTACTGTTTGCTGCCTCAAGGTAGACTCTGCCTGCCTTGCCCGAGGGAGGACTCCATGGTCTCCTTCCTTGACCTTGGACCCTGCAGCCCACAGGAGTCGAAAGACTTTTAGTATATTAACTGTTCCATGAAAGTGAGTTGATCACTGAAGACAAATGGGTGCCTAAGCAAATGTGGCGAAGAAAGCTGATGGTGCCTGGCTATCAAAAAGTATAGCGTCTGGGGTCTTAAAGGCTTGAAGGTAATCAATCGACCATCAAGCTCAGAAGCAACAAAGCCCACATGGAAGAAGCACACCAGCCTATGCAACCACGAGTGTCGAAGAAATCAGGTATAAGGCATCATCAGAACAAAAAAATCTTACCATAGTGAATGATGGGGGGAGTGCGGAGTAGAGACCCAAAGCCCATTAGTAGGCCACTGGAGATCCCCTTGCAGAGGGGTCTCAGGGAGGAGATGAGCCAGTCAGGGTGTGATGTAACAACGATGAAAAATACAACTTTCCTCTAGTTCCTAAATGTTTCCTCCCTGCTCCCACTACCATGACTCAAATTCGACCTTGCAAGTCTGGCTAGACCAGAGGATGTACACTGGTACAGATAGGAACTGAAAATACAGGGAATCCAGGGCAGATGAGCCCTACAGGACCAGTGGTGTGAGTGGCGAAACAGGGAGGGTAGAGGGAGAGTGGGTAGGAAAGAGGGAACCGATTACAAGGAACTATATGTGACCTCCTCCCTGGGGGACGGACAACAGAAAAGTGGGTGAAGGGAGACATCGGACAGGGCAAGATATGACAAAATAATAATTTATAAACTATCAAGGGCTCATGAGGGAGCGGGGCGGGGAGGGAGGGGAAAATGAAGACCTAATGCTGGGGGTTTAAGTGGAGAGAAAATGTTTTGAGAATGATGAGGGCAATGAATGTACAAAGGCGCTTTACACAATTGATGTGTGTATGGATTGTGGTAAGAGTTGTATGAGCCCCTAATAAAATGATTTAAAAAAAAAAAAAAGAAAAGAAAGTGAGTTGAACTGAGCCCTCTGTACTTCTCTCTGTATAAACCGATCCTCTTATCCATATATAATCACACGTGTCCTGGTTTTGTTTCTCTAGAGAAACGTGCCTCACACACTGGGCCTGAGATTCCTTGCTCAAGAAGCAAACCACGGTCTCTGTCATATAAGGCACAGAACCACCACTATTCCTTTAATAACTCTGATTCTAGTGTTTTAAAAAATCCTTCTTTTCTATTATACTATCTAAGTGAGAATTTTAGTTTTGAGTATAGTTTTATCTGAGAAGCCCTGGTGGCATGGTGGGTTATGAATGAGCTACTAACCACAGAGTCAGTGGTTTGTACCCGCCGGCGGCTCTTCAGGAAGAGGAGGAGGCTGTTTACTCCTGAAAAGATTTCAAGTCTTGGACACCCACAGGAGCAGTTAGTTTTACCTTGTCCTAAAGGGATGCTGTGAGTCTGAATTGAGTTTTGAGTTCATAGTTTTATCTGAAGTGAAAATCATCTTTCAAAATAATCATAGCAAAAAGAACTTATATCTCTGGTGATGTAAGGCGTCCTGGTCAGTTGGACTGCTGACCTGCAAGGTCAGCAGTTTGAAACCACCAGCTGCCACTGGGAGAACGTTGGGGCTTTCTAACCCCGCCAAGTGTGGGATTCTCAGAAACTCACAAGGACACTTCTGCCCTGGCCACCTGGACCGCTATCAATCAACATTGACTCAATAGAAGTGGGAGTGTACCTTGTGATTTAATTTTTTTCTTGTGTTTTAAAACTAGCAACCCCTAATCAAACTGATAATGTCAACTAATTGGTGATTTCAACTTGAGTATATTTTTAGATAAACTTTTTAGCACTCTCAATTATATTTTACTTCACAGAGCAGCACATTCAAGCTCCCTGAATAACACTGTCTCTTTTCTCTTTGAAAGCTAGGCTGCATGTTGCAAATAGGCAACACATGCCTTGCTGAATGACCCTTAGTCACAGATTTACACTATGAGTTAAATATTACCTTAGCTTTCCTGGGAATTTTCTGTATGATTTCAGTTTGTTTCATTTGTCAAAGGAGTATTGTTTTCTTGAAATGAAAGCAGTATTGATGGATAGTATTTGTTATACTAACAATTATTTTTAAATTAAAGAAATAGAAAGGCAATCTAAATAGCTTTATTCAAAAGTTTTATTATTTTTTACATACTTGAAAATAAAATTTAGAATACACATAAATTTATTATAGTAGTTACTTCTTTCAAAAAGAATACCATAATCAAAATAATTGCCAGTGGTTACTAAAATATATTCTTGGTTTTTCTTTTATTATTATTCATCTTCTGATTTAATCAATAGGAAACATTTATTGGCCAGATTTATATTGATTACTAGTATCACAAATATATTAGTGAAAAAATTTTACCCACAAAGTATTATAGTCTAAGGGAAAACAGACAAGAATATTCATTATGTAGCAACTGTTACCATATGCATATATATATATATGTTCATTGAAGTCCATGTTTCTATGAAGTATCTAAGACTTAGTGTATGAATATGCACATGTATATGTAATTTTTTGTATATATGTCTTCATATTTTTATATCAGTATGCAAACCTGCATGTGTTTTTTTTACTATATGTCAATGTGAGTATATATAACATATAGTAAAGATATTATTCTCATTAAGGATAGAATAATTACGTAAAAATTTTATTTTAAAGTCAGCCAATTTTTTTTCAAAATAATGTTATATCCGTTTTGCATAATTTATAGCAAAGCAAGTTTAAATTGAATTAAAATAAAGATAATCTGGATGTAGGAAGTGACTGCTCCCTCTTGTTAACATGTATGAAGCATGTGAGATGAAGTTAGTGATAGTAAATCATAAGCCGAGATTAAAAATAACTGTACAACAGAAAGAATCAAAATGAGTAAGGAACTTCAGAAGGAGAGAAGCCCCAAGCATCCTCACCACAGAAGAAATTCTAACTAGCATTGTAAGGAACGTTTTCCAATCAAATTAGGGAGCAGAACACAGAAACTCCCCACTCATCTGTTCGTGTGTCATACTATTAACGTGCATATTGCTTTGATGCTGTAAGCTTTGCCACTAGTACTTCAACTATCAGCAGGGTTATCCACGGTGAGCAGGTTTCAGTGAAGCCTTCGGACTAAGACAGAACAGGAAGAAGAAAGAGGCAAGCCTACTGAGAAGAACCAGCCACTGAAACCATCAGAAGAGCAGCAGAACAGTGCGTAACACAGTGCCAGAAGATGAGCCCACCCGGCGGGAAGACACTCAAAAACTGACCGCAGAAGAAGTGTCTACTCAAAGCAGTGCTGACGTTAGTTACTTAGGTGGAGCAAACTTTAAGAACTTTCATTGGTTGATGGGGCACAACTCAAAATGAGCATAAACAACTGAAAACACTCATTAATAAACGTATCTGAGAATATAGAAAGTATTGATCTAAGAATATTGGAAATTATCTAAAAATTAGATATAATGCCTACAAATTGATATCCTGTTGCTATTACTGTTGTTATTAAGTGCCTTCTACCTAGTTCCTGCTCATCGTGACCCTATGCGCAAAATAACCAAACACTGCCGATCCTGTGCCGTCCTCACAGTCACTCTTACGTCTGAGACAATCGATGCAGCCACTGTGTCAATCCATCTTCATACTCTTCTTCTTTACCAACACGATGTCTTTCTCCAGGGATGGGTCTTAAGTGACAATATGTCCAAACTATGTCAGATGACACTTTGCCATCCTTGCCTCTAAGGAGGAGCACTCAGACTGTACTTGTTCAAAGACACATCTGTTTATCCTTGCAGCAGTTTATAGTACTTTCAATATTCTCTGTCACTGCAATTCAAATGTATCAATTCCTCTCTGATCTTCCTTAGTCATTTCAACTTTCACAAGCATATGAGGCAGCTTAGTCCTCAAAATAACATCCTTGCTTTTCAATATTCTAAAGAAGTCATAACCAAAGATTTACCAAATGCAACGCTTTTTTTAAGCTCTTGTTTAATGAATAGTTAACTCATAGGCATGATAAAAATTGGTTCATAGATTGGTCATTAATTACTGGTTGAGCTATGAGTAGTGCTTAAAGAAATACATATTTCAAATATATCTTCTTTGTATTTTGGAATTGTCCATAAAAAGGAGAATTGTCACCTTATAGGTCAACCATTATAATACAAATTGTGAGCTTCACTCTACTGAATGTACATTCTGAAGGAGTTACACAATTACTTTGGAGGCCATGACAATCCCAGTATGTGAGCCTCTGGTGGTTGCTATGCATAAGGCAGCCTATTTCAATCAGAGTAATACCATCCACAGCAACAGGAAACATTCCAGTCCTGCGCCATGCTCACACACGGTACTGTGTGTGAGACTATTGTTGGAACCACTCTCTCATCGAACATTTTTTCGTTTTCACGAATCCGCTACATTATCAAGTATGATGCCCTTCTCCAGGGATTGGTCTCTCTTGATAGCATATCCAGTTCCACGAAATGAAGTCTGAACCACTCTCACTTGTAATATGTTTGTTCATTCTTTTGGCAATATTCTTTACCAATACTAAAACTGAAAGGCATCAATTCTTATTTAGCTTTCCTATTTTTTTTCATATCCAGCTTTCCCATGAATATGAGGCAAATGAAAACACTATGGCTTAGTCTGGCACACCTTAGTCCTCCAAGTGACATCTTTGCTTTTTTTTTAAATTTTTTAATTTTAACTTTTAAAAATCATTTTATTGGGGGCTCATACAACTATTATCACAATCCATACACCCATCCATTGTCTCAAGGACATTTGTACATACATTGCCATCATTGTTTTCAAAGCATTTTCTTTCTAATTGAGCCCTTGGTATAGGCTCCTTATTTTTTTCTCCTCCTACCCCCTCCCTCCCTGATGAACCCTTGATAATTTGCAAATTATTATTATTTTTTCATGTCTTGCACCGAGGACGCTATTTCTGCTCAGAGCATCCAATGCACAGAGAGGACCATAGGGCCGGCCCCACCATAAGCCACAACATTCCTCACGGACCCATAGCACCACAGGGGTCAACACTGGAGACACACAGTGGGAAGTGTGCCCACCCTGACCCCACCACACCAAGGTGAGACACTGGGAGTATACAACAGAGCAGCAAGGGGAGCAGAACAATGAAGTCCCCAGGGAGCACCAAAAATAGACTGTGGGGCCAGGGCGTGGGGCCCCATCAGACTCAACTGGAAAACACTTGTAAAGGACAACAAAGAGACCTAGAAATATTTATAGGCTTTTCTTTTCTTTCTTTTATTTTGGTCGGTGCCTTTTTGTTGTAGCTGTCATTTTATTTTCTATCCTAGCATTTTTGTGCTCAGTCTTGTGTTTGTGCATATTGTTGTCACTGCGTGTCTTCCTGGAAGTGATAGGCGGGATAAACAAGCCGGAAGAGAGAACAGCAGGATGACAGTTCCTGGGGGACATGGGAGAGAGGGAGGAGGGGGAAAGGAAGTGGGTGTTAACAAACCCAGGGACAAGGGAACAACAGTGACGGAAAATCAATGGAGAGGAGGGTGTAGGAGGTCTGGTAGGGCTTGATCAAGGGCAGTGTAACCAAGAGGAATTACTGAAAGACAAATGAAGGCAGAACATGATAGTGGGACAAGAGGAAAGTAAAAGGAAGTAAGGAAAAGAAGTAGGAGGCAAAGGGCATTGATAAAGGTCTAAATATAGGCATATGCATATGTAGACATATTTATATATGACGATGGGGGAAAAGATCTATGTACATATATTTTTAGGTTTAGTATTAAGGAAGCAGATGGACATTTGACCTCAACTCAAGTACTCTCTGAACACAAGAACACTTTGTTCTAATAATCCGGCACTCTGAGATGCTCACCTTCCCCACATAATCGCTGAAGACAAAGCAGGTGCATAAGTAT
>NW_022111369.1:48524481-48553947 GCF_000313985.2 Echinops telfairi
GGGACTGATCACAATGACCTACCTATAACCCTCTCCCAGGGGGATGGGGGGAGACACTGGACATCTTTGTTTTTTAACACTTAAAAAAAGGACTTTTTTTCCCAGCAGATTTGCTCAAAGCAATATTAAGTTTGGTTTCGTGAGTGTTGTTTCCATGGGGTTTTAATGTGAACCCAAGTAAAATAAAAGCCTTCACAACATCCGCCCTCTCTCTGCCTATTATGTTTTTGCTTATTGGTCCAGTGGTGAATGTTTTTGTCTTCTTTTTTTTGTTGAAGTGTAATCCATAGTGAAGGTTACAGTCTTTAATTTTCATTTGTGTTTGAAGTTCTCTTGGCTTTCAGCAAGCAAGGTTATATCATCTGTGTATCCTAGATTATTGTTAATTCTTCTTATAGTCCAGTTTCTTGGATTATTTGCTCAGCATATAATTGAATGGTGGAAAAATAAAATGTTGGTACATGCCTTTCCTATTTTAAAGCACAGAATATGTTCTTGTTCTATTCAAACGACTGTCTCTTATCTACATAAAGGTACATGATTCCAAACAAGTGTTCTAGAATTCCCATTTTTGAAGTGTTACCTATTAGTGTTATGACCCACACAGTTGAATGCTTTTGCATAGTGGATTAAACTCAAGAAAACTTCTTTTTTATTTTCTTTGTTTTCAGCAAAGATCTATCTGACATAAGCAACTATGTCCCTCGTTCCAAGTTGATTTGAATTTGGCTTGAATTTCTGGAAGTTCTTTATCAATGTACTGCTGTAAATATGTTTAAATTATTTCCAGAAACATTTAAATTGTATGTAATCCTAAGGGTGTTGTTTGATAATATCTGTATTCTGTTGGATCATCTTTCTTTGGAATGAGCATAAATATGAATCTCTTCCAGTCAGTTAGCCCAGTAGTTTTCTTCCAATTTTCTTGGGGGAGATGAATGTGATAGATTGATTTTATATCCACTTAGTTATGCCAGGATTCTCAGTGGTTTGACAGTCAGGACTTAGCCACCCCCATGACAAAATCTCCATGAGGCATGACCTGCTTCCAATATAAGGAGGTACTATGCAAAAGCTTGCTACTTTTTGCTGGATCTGGATCCTGCCTCTGCTTATCAACATCTAGGTTTGGGGAGTTGAGAAAATGGATTGCGATATGGCCTGCCAATCCTAGAACTTTCCCCCAGCTTGCCTTCTTACTTGTTAACCTTGGATTTTTTTTCAACTCTATAGTCACAACCCTGTTGTCTTCCTGCTGATCACAGGTTTATCAGCCTCGACAGCTACGTGAGTCAGAGACAGCCTCCAGCCTAATATATAACCCATGAATCTGACTTGATTGACTTGGAATTTACCTGCTTTTACAACTGTGTGAGCCATTTTCTTAATGTAGACTTCTCTATGTATGTATACCTAAGGAGTCCTGGTGATGCTGTTGAGTAAATGTTGGATGCTAACCTCCTGGGGAAAAAGAAAAGGCTATTCCTGTAAAGATCACAGCCTCAGAAACTCTGCAAAGGGTCACTATGAGTTGGAATGAGCTTGGTGGCAGTGGGTGGATATGTCTATTTCTCTATCTATCTCTACTTACACATATGTGCATATATGTGTGTGTGTGTGTGTGTGTGTGTGTATGGGTGGGTACCCTGCAAAAAATGGAAAAAAATCTCCACAGGATGGAGCTTTTGTAGTACTCATTTTCCCACTAGGAAAGCACCAAGCATCTCGCTCTGAGTCAGTGCACCCAGTGGTATCACCTGGGAAGTTTCTCTCTGGTCACAGTGAATTTTTTTGTAAAAGCAGTTTCACTCGAACCTCATTTTTTGTGAGTCCAGAGAACAGTGTGCAGCTGTGAAATATTGTTTCCAGCTAAGGAAAAATGCTGCAGGAACTGTTGTGTTTTTGAACCCAGCTTACAAGAACAGCACTAAGGGGGGAAACTCTAGCATATGAGTGGTTCTCATTTCAAAATAGGTGAAATGTCGATTGATGACAAACCTCGTCCTGGATATCCATCAACTTCCTGACCAGACAAAACTGCTGACAAAATTTGTGCAGTTGTGCTCACAGACCAATTACCGACCATTGAAGAGATAGAGAAGTCAGCTGGACCATCCTGGAGCTCAATCCAGTGAATTTTGATGGAAGATTTGGGAATGAAAAGGGTCACTATGAAATTTGTGCCTCAGGTTCTGAGTGACCAGGAAAAAGACCGTCAAGTGGAAACATGCCATGCCTTGAAAGAACAGCTTTGAAGTGACCCAGACTTTTCCCCCCAAGGTCATTATTGGTGATGAGACATCGTGCTATTCTTAAAACCCCGAAAGCAAATATCAAGAAGATGCATCGTCACCTTGCCCAAATAAAGCTCATCAAGTGAATCAAAGATTAAGACAATGCTCATTTGTTTTTTTGATGTGAGGGGGATAGTGCATTTGGAGTTCATTCCACAAGGTCAGACTGTCAATCAAGTTTCCTATTTAGAGGTTCTGAAAAGTTTGCATAACAGTGTGTGACAAAAAAAAAAAAAGGCTTGATTTGTGGCAGACCAGGACTGATTTTGCCACCAAGACAATGTACCTGCTCACACAGCCCACCCAGTGTGCCAGTTTGGGGGCAAAAAAAACCAACCATATGCCTCTCTTGCCTCACACACCTGACTCACCTAACCTTGTTCTGTGTGACTTCTTTTTGTTGTGGCAAATGAAGAGGGACATGAAAGGACAGTGATCAGACAACATAGAAGCGTTGAAGAAATAAAACGAGGGAGATGCTGTCAGCCATACAAACAGATGAGAATGAAAAGTGTTTCCAAGAATGGAATTGCAGATTTGACAAATGTATTAAGTGTAATGGAGAGTACTTTGAAGGTGATAAAGTTGTTTTTGTAAAGAAATTAAATACATACCTTTAAAAAATAATTCCAGGTTTTTTGGTACCCACCCCCTTGTGTGTGTGTGTGTGTGTGTGTGTGTGTGTGTGTGTGTGTGTGTGTGTGTGTTTGGATGAGAGTGTACATATATATTTCACTGAATTTACTTCTATAAGGAACTCAGATTAAGACAATGAATGAGTGCTTCCAGTATTACATCCTTTGTTTAAACATTCAATTAATATTCCTTCAATTTCTGGAGCCTTATTTTACACCCACACCCTCAGAGCAGGTTGGATTTCTATCTTCAATACCATCATATTTACTTTTTTATAAATATGCATCTCCTACTGGTGAATGTTGACCAGTTCTTTTTGGTACAGTGATTATGTGTACTACTTCTATCTTCTTTGGGTACTTTCTGTATTGTGTAATGCTTTGCCCATTGAAATTTTCAATATTGCAACTCCAGGATTGGATTTTTATTCAACTCTTCCAACTTGAGAATTGCTGAACCACTATGAAAGGTTCTTATTATAAAATATAGAAATGGAATACTTTATGTTCTAGAAGTAAATTCCAAACTTCCCTGTGGAAGTTATTTATCATATTTTAAATGTTATCCATGGATTATTTTAAGTTAAATAATTACATATCCTTTGATTTTTCTAATTAATAATGTCAAGTGTGAACAAGCATGTGAATGATAAGCAAATTAGTGTTTTACTTTCTCACATGTTTCATTAATGTGTATAATCTGAAAATTAGACTTTTTATTCTAGCTAAGTAATTCATCTACCTTTATTTAAACATTTTATGGTGTTTAAATACTGCATAAGCAATATGTATGAAGTTTTCCATTTAATTTTTCATTTAAGAGGTTTCAACATACGTGTACCTAAAGCTATGTGTGCATGTGTTTGTTGTTGTGAGGTGCCTGGGAGTTGATTCTGATTCCTAGTCACCATGCGTGACAGAATCAAATTGCTTAATAAGGTTTTTGTGGCTGTGATCTTTTCAGAAAAAGACCATCATGTACTTCTCCTGCAGAAGCTCTGATAAAAAAACTTGCAGGCTTTCATGAGCAGTAGGCACTTAGCCACATGTACTACCAGAACAGGTGGCAAATTCCTGTGTCTTGCACAGTTGAGAATTTCATTCTATTGCTTTACACAGCAAATGATAACCTAGGTATCAATTTTTAATAAGATACAACCATTGGATCAAGAAATTCCCTTTTATCCAGATAACTCTTTGGAACGAATGAGGTCATTAGAAAGCTGTCTCCAGCATATGCTGTGATGACCCGCGGGAGCACTGAGAAGCCACGATCATTGTGATGGATGGAGTGCGTGGGCGCAGCAAACATGACCGAGTCTTGAAACTAAATAAATACATCCTATTCATAAAACGCCAAGTATCACAACCCTACTTTTTTTATTCTCATCTTCTTTCCAACTCAAACAGCAGCTAGGACCTGCTGATGGTTGCCCCTCAAGCCGATTGCAGCTCATGACAACCCCTGTGTGTCAGAGTAGAATGGTGCACGGATTTCAAGGCTTCACCTTTCCTAACACGGATCACCAAACCTCTTTGGAGTGAAGTGCCCCTGGTAGGTTCCAACCACCATGCTTTCTCTAGTAGTTGAGCAACTAACCATTTGTGTCACACAGAACCACCAGCTTGGGCATAGGCACAACAAAATCACCCCTAATTAGAGTCATGCACTTTGTCATTGGTCATGGGGGTGGGGAAAATACTTGCATCCTAAGAACGTTCTGCCGTGGGGCCAGGAGTGCAAGGAGGAAGGACAGTTAAGTGGTTTCTCATAGATTTTGTCCACACGTCTTCAAAATGATCTATCCTTTTAGGAGGGTCAGCATTTTAGGGCAAATGACACTTGAACTTGTGAAGGATCAACGAGTTAAGGTAGAGTGGTTTCCTCTAGGCCGGTCGTACAATTGACTCGGCAATCGCAAAAATCCCTAAAATGTTGCTAATTGTCAAGCATCAGAAATGGTTGATGTAATTTACCATCAAGGAAATCTGCACTCAAGTCCTTGGTTCTAGTATTACAAGCTCAAAATAGTTGCTTATCCCTTTGAAGTCATATAATCAAAAACATAGCATAAGCTTCAATGATTGAAAATATTAAGAGAAACTATATCGCATAAGTATTATGGGACTTAGAATTATGTACTCAATAAATTATATACTACTGATTTTGGGCACCGAACACCTCAATAAATTATATGCTCCTAACAGAAATATCATTCCCACTCATAGCAGGCTACAGACAAAAGAATTTTGCATTTTGGAGCTATTGTTGCAGTCTCAGTGTCGAGCCATCTTGAAAACGGCCTCCTCTTTATCATTGCCCCTCTACTTCACCAAGCATGGAGTCTTCCTCCAGATACTGGTCCCGCCTGGCAACCTGTCTAACGTATGGGAAACGAGGTCTTGCCATTCTTGCCCTCAGGAGGACTCTGGCTATATTCCTAGCCGGACTGATGTCTGTTCTTTTGGCAGTCCATGAAACTTTCAAGCTTCTTCACCAACAAGACTCTTCAAATACATCGCTGTTTCTTCATTCTTCCGCACTGAATGTCCAGACTTCACCGTGTAGGAGGCAAATGACAATACCATGGCTTGAGTCAGGCACACATTCGTTCTCAAAGTAACATCCTTGCTCTTCAACACTTCAATGAGGTCTTGTGCAGCAGATTTAGCAAAATAAACTCGTCTTTGGATCCTTTGAATACAGTTTCCATGAGCATTGACAGTGGATCCAAGCGAGACCACATCCTTGGCAACTTCAATCTTTTCTCCATTTATCATGATGTTAATTATTGGTCCGATTGTGAGAAGTTTGGCCTTCTTTACATTGAGTTGCAATCCCTATTGAAGGCTGCAGTCCTTGAGCTTAATAAACAAGTGCTTCAAATCCTCCTCACTTTCAGCAAGCAAGGTTGTCAGTTAAATATACCAGGTTGTTAATAAACCCTCCTCAAACAGGGAATCCAGGACAGATGATCCCTTCAGGACCAGTGGTGAGAATGGCGATACCGGGAGGGTGCGGTGGAAATGGGGAACCGATTATAAGGATCTAAATATAACCTCCTCCCTGGGGGATGGACAACAGGAAAGTGGGTGAAGGGAGACGTCAGACAGTGTAAGATATGACAACATAATAATAGTTTATAAATTATCAAGGGTTCATGAGGGAGCGGGGGCAGGAGGGAGGGGGAAAATGAGGAGCTGATACCAAGGGCTCATGTAAAAAGCAAATGTTTTGAGAATGATGATGGCAACAAATATACAAATGTGTTGACACAATGGATGTATGTATGGATTGTGATAAGAGTTGTACAAGCCCCCAATAAAATGATTTTAAAAATAAATAAATCTTCTTCTAATCCTAATGCTGCATTCTTCTTCATATAATACAACTTCTCAGATTATTATTTATTGAGTTATTATTACTATTATATTATTATTAAATTATTATTACTATTATCTATAAGCTATAAAATGTTCTCAGTGGTTTCTATTGAAAATAAAAATAACTATCTGAATAAATATAGAAGAGCAAGTCAGTCTCAACATGAAAGGAGTATAAGAACGCATTTTTTCACAACCATGAAAGAAAATTAAATGAATATACATTTCTTAAAGAATCTGGAAGAAATTCCCCACAGAGCTCTCTTGTGGTCTGGAAAGGTACTAATCTCGATCTTTCTGTAGGAGATGCCATATGTCTTTTCTTCCAGGTGCCGCACAAGATTCCCAAGTGGGACCATGTGGGTTAGTCTAGGTGATTTATTTATTGAAAATTATTACAATTTTTCATGAGGTACTTTTTGGCTTGACTGTATTAGAGATAATAGAAATGGGATTTTTACTAGATTTTCAAATCTCTGATGAATCAGTATGCCCACAAACATTTCCTTAGCTCTTTTGATTTAAAAAATTTTATATTAAGTGAGTGCATAAAGGCGTTATGACTCACTGAAGCATGAATATAGTTCTTTTTATAGCATGTTGTAGGCAGCACCTGAAAGCTACTACTGATGAAGGAAGAATGATGCTTACATTGAGTGTTTTAAAGTGATTTAGAGTTTCTGAGGAAATACTTTGCTATCTATTTTCATCATAAATCCATTAATAATGTCTTTTCCATTGCACTTGCCTGCCTTAAATGTATTTTTCTTCGCCTTGACCTAGTTTCTAGAAATTAAATTGATTTTGCTCCATATTACATCATTTGAAAGTTCCTGGGATCAGCGCTTGTCCGGTAATTGTGCTGTTGATTAGATCAAATCAGAGCTTCATTGCCTACATAAATTCTGACGGGATGGAAATTAGTCATAATAATTATTGTCAGTGAACCACAACGGAAGGATTCAGAAGTTGAGATAATATCGAATCTATGCTGCTTAGATGATAATATCCACAGGTTTTCTGTTTTCACTTCTGTTTTTAAAAATAAGTAAAACTAGAAGATCATCTAATCAAAGTAAAATATAATTATTGAGCCTGTGCTGGGCACATTTCTAGACTTCATGTTCCAAGGATGAGGAAAGCCACAATCCTCTCCTGGAAGTATTCGTGGCCTCATGAGAGGACTGTGACTTACAGCTAGTCTGAAAGTACTGCTAAAAAGGGGGAATGTACCCCGTTTTCCCATTAAAAATTGTATTGTGAACATATAAATATATGAACTGTCTACTTATATCTTAGCATTGAAAATCTAAAGGGAGAAGACACGCTCACAAAAGTAGTTGTTGGCATTTACTTATTCTAGGAAATGGAGTAGGTGTTTTCAGCAAAATGTCCCTATTCAGACATTTTAAAACATTATTTTTCTTTTATAAATGGAAAAGTACACTGTAGAAGATTAAATTGCTGTCATTGACAAAGCTAGTAAAAGATCAATTGGATCATTTGAACTGAAGACATGGTACAATAGTGGGAGGAAAATGAATTAGACAACAATCCTATAATCATGGATGGGAAGAGAAAAACCTCAAGGCAATCGAGTAAATTCTGACTCATAATGACCTTATGAAACAGGGTAGAACTTTCCATGTGGGGTTCTGACCCTGTAACTGTTCATGGGATTAGAAAACCTTGTCTTTCTCCCTCAGAGGGTCTGGTGGTTTTGAACTGCTCACCTTGGGGTTAGAAGCCCAACACACAACCATTATGCTACCAGAGCTCCAATGGGAAGAGAAGAGGGGTAGAGACTCTAAAATATTTACTCGAAGAAGAGTAGCTATCCATGCTCTGTATCACGGGATTGCGACTATTTGCTCTCTAAGAAAGATCATGAACTAATTCATCTTTGGTTTGGATTTAAATTCCTCTCACTATCTAACTGTTGAGTAATAATATTTGAGTAAACTGTTGGGCACTTATCCGGTGTTGAGTGCTGGCTTTCAGTATTTCAAAATAACCACTTCACGGAGGTGATTTGACAGTTGTCTATCCTACTTCTGCATAGCACTTGAATGTATACTTGACCTTTTGTACAGCATCTCCAGGTTTCCACAGAAAAGAGAGTCAAATGACCAGCTGAAATATGATAGAATTATGTCTTTTGTGTGGTTTTATATTTGGTATATGCAGCACTCACTCAAATGTTCACCTCTGCTGTGAAATGTTTACATTTTCGTTAGGCACTGAGAGTTTATGTCATTTTCTGTTTTGAAAATTGCCAAGTGATCTTTGTATTATAAATACAAATCAATTCAATTATCACAACTAGAGGTTTCCAACGGTATGGTTTTGAAGTATAAAAAAATCAAAGAATTTAAGTGGCTTTCTTTACAATTCCTCCAAGTTCTGGACTTTCTTATTTTTTCCCACTTCTGAATTTGGATCGCTGCATATATCAATGAGAAGTTAATATATCTAACAAGAAAAAAATTGCCCTGCCTTTAATAAGTAATAGTGTGATGACTTAAGCAGAGAAGCATGAAAGGAAAAGAATCGAAAATGCAGAGTTCTCCTATGATACATATGGATAAAATGGTAGACCAGAAGAGATTCCTAAACTTGATGGATGATTTAGTGAAGCTCCAAAAAAGAAAACAACCGATTCTAGCAGCATGGACAGGATTGTGCCAGTTAGCAAAGTCAATAACTAGCTTTTAAACAAAAAGGAGCTGTATGCACAGAGGCATGCTGAGAAAACCCATGGGACATAGAAGAAGGATGAGCTATTACGCCATTCTGAGCAGCTGCCTTCCCTTGAACCTAATCCATTCTTTTCATTTAAAAATGGCCTTTTCTAAATCTCTTAGAGTCTTAATTGGAATATATTCACTAGTAAAGAAAAGCCACAGCAATAGCATGGCTTTCTTATAGTTTTCTGATTATCACAAAGACCCAGTAGGAATGGAACTGTATGCTGATATGGAGGCTCATCCCCTCTGTCTCCTTGGAGATAAGCCCTACTCGTGCATCAGCTAATAAAACTTCCACCAATGAAAATACTCCCTTTCTACTTGAGACCATACTGATAATCTGACATTTGCTTGGAAAGTAAGCGGTATTTTTCTCTGTAGAAGGCAACATTTTACTGTACATCTTGATGTGGCCACAAAAGGAGATTCACTTAACATGTCAGACCTTGTGACAGGCGCTGGGCCACGGACCAGAGTGGCACTTACAGCTTACAGTGGCTACAGATGACTAACAGGATGTCATCACAGAATCATATGCAAACACCACAGGAACTAGGAGAACTCAGGAATGTCATCCTAGAGTCATTAATATGAAATTCGGGTCTGGAACTTGTTACAAATAAGCCAGGAACACAGTTGTAGGGAGGGGAAGAGGGAACACCACCATTAAGGTGACCAGAGTCATTAATTTCATAAGGCTGCCATAGCAAAATGCCACAAAGTGGGTGGCTACTAAGAACAGAAACTGACTGCATCATACTTTGGGAGCTTAACAATTTGAAATCAGGCTAGCAGTAGTATTCATTCGTTCTGAGGCTTGGAGGACTAACCAGTCCCAAGCCTCTCTCCTGGCTTCCAGGGACAGCTATCAACCCGTGCATCTTTGATTAGCAAGTGCAACCTCTGAATTACTGACCACATGGCTGTCAATACTTGTGGGTCTTTCTGCTTCTTGTCTTCTTTCATAAGGCCCCCCAAGCTCCAATCTACCTCCGCGTTATCCTAAGTGTTCACATGCTCAAAGACCACACATTCAAATTCACAGGAGCCAAGACTTCAGCATTATCTTCTGGGAGAACACAATTAAGTCCCTAATACAGGGTCGGCAACAAGAGTAATCAAACCAATTACTTGATAAGAAAAGAGAGAAAAGTTATCCAGCATATTTAAAAAAATTTTATACAAGGCAGATTTCAGTTTGTTAATTGCCATGTATTGACACTGGGGATACAATGATGGATGGTGAAGAAAAAGCTTCTGTTACCATATTTTAAAATGCACTTATAAACCATAGAGTGACAGCATTACATTAAAAAATAATATGCTACAGGGTAAGAGGTTACCCCGAACATAGCATCTTTTATAGAAACACAAGTTTGTTCACTTGCAGATTATGGATCCAAACTCTTTCTGTCTTAAAGTATCTGAAATTCAGAATATCGATTGCAAAACAACAGCAAAGTACACATCAGTCATAAAAAAATATTTATTTTATGATAGTAAGCAGTAGCAAATATATTTAAATTGATTATTTTCTAACTTAGATTCTGTTTTTCACATTTAAATTAATCTCTAAATGATAAAGTGATATCTTTGGTTTTTAACACACTAAAGAGATCTTTTACAACTATTGTGCCCAACACCATACTTCATTTGATCTCATAACTGTTACTTCCATGAGCATTGGTTATGAATCTAAGTAAAATTAAATCCCTAACAGTTTCGATCTTTTCTCTGCTCAACATGATGTTATCTGTTGGTTCCTTTGTGATGACTGGTTTTCTTTATAATGAGCTGCCATCCATGCTGAAGGCTGCAGTCTTGTTTTCATCAGCAAGTACTCCAGACGCTTCCCGTTTAGAACAAGCAGTCGGGCCACCTGCACATTGTAGGTTGTTAATAAGCCTTCCTCCACTCTTCATGCTGAATTCTGCTGCAGGCAGTTCAGCGTCTCAGATTATTTGCTCAGCACACAGATGAAGAAGTAGGGTGAAGGGGCACGACCCCGAAGCATGACATCCCTGATTTTTCCCCATGCCATGCTCCTCTTTCTAACTCAACGACTGGCTCTTGATCTATGTACAGGTTCTGCATGAGCACAACAGAGTGTGCTGGAATTCGCAGTCTTCTAAATGTTAATCATGCTTTATTATGATTCAAATATTCAGATAACATTGAATGCTCCAAAAAACACTAGTCAATGTCTTTCAGGTAGACTCTGCTTTTGGCTAAAATATCGCTCACATAACCAGTAACGTCCTTTGTTCCATGGCCTCTTGTGAATCACGCTCAGATTGCTTGTGATTCTTTGCAGTCATTTAAAAATGATTTTCAATAAAGTTTTACTTGTGTGTGATATTAATGGATTTTTCTCTAAGCAATTTTATTAGGAGCTACTCCAGACACCATACTATTCCATAATTCAATCATATCAAGGAGTGTTGTACAATCACCATCACAGTCAGTTTCAGAACATTTTCTTCCTTCTTGAACTCTTTGTTATCAGCTCCCCTTTACCTCCGTCATACCCCCACCCCCAAGAACCCTTATTCTAGTTGTTGTCTCTATAGCTACACCTATCCTTGGTTTCATACACTGAATAACATAGAAAAACACATAACAGAGATGAGAAAGCTACCAACAGTGACAAGATTTAACAGAGACAAACCTCACTGTGGAAAGAAAAGCCAAAATATCGAAAACCAGATCAAGCACAAAGTGCATCTAAAAGGAGATCAAGTGGCAAGGTTTTGTTTTTTTACTTTGTATTCATCATTTTATTGGGAACCCTTACAGATGTCATGGTTCAAACAGATCAAGCATAATTATAAGATTGCTACTATATGCAATCAATTTCAAAACATTATTTATCCCCTCCTTCACCTTTTCCCCCAGGAACCCTTGTTATTGTATATGCTGTCTCTTACTGCATCCAATATATCTATTTACTTACAATTCTTTTATTCTTATTTGCTGGGAGTCATTGCTATCAGCTCCCCGCCATCAGTTCTTGAAATGGTGGAATGTGGACTAGTTCTTCTTGGTGCAATGACTTGGTATTCTTTCCATCTTATTTTGATGCTTCCCGCATTGTTCAATATTTTGCACACAGGATCTTTCATTATTGCAACTCAAGGCTTGAATGTTCGTTCTCTCAAGTTTTTAAGTTTAAAATAGGCTGAGAGTGTTCTTCCTTTTTAGCTTTCTAACTCCCAGTTATGTGTTTCGTTATAAAAAGTCTCCTTTGTCTTTTAAAGCTGCCCTTTGAAACTTCCTGTTCATCATTTTGTATATTTGCTTTCATTACTTTAAATTCAAAGGCAAATTTCAGTGTCTCCTCTAACAACCATTTTGTCTTTTCTCTCTTGCCTGATGTTTAATAACCCTTTGCTCTCTTCATGTATGATGCTATTGATGTCCTTCCACAGCTCATCAGATCTTCTGCAATCAGTGTTCAACGATTCAAATATGTTCCTGAGATGTTATATAAACCAGGGGGGATATTTTCAAGGTATATTTTGGTTCTCATGTATTTGTTGTAAATTTCTTCAATTTCAAACTCAACTTTGAGGAATTGGTGGTCTGTTCCACAATCAACCTCTGGCCTAATTTTGGTTGAAGACATAATTTTTTTATTGTCTCTTCCTGAAGTTTTAATTAATATAATTCCATCTGGAGAGATCCACATAAATAGCCACCATTTATGTTGTTAAAAAGAGGTATTTAAAAAAAATTATGACCGAGATAATCCTGGACACACCTTTTAATATAGTTCCCTATAGCTGAGAAAAACAGTTTACAATTAATATGTAGTGCTAAGGAATTTACACTTTTAGAGCTGATATTGTAACTAAAAGTAAATTATTTTTGAAAATATAACATCTCTAAACTACATCCATAAATTATATCTGAATAAGAAAATACAATATCTAACTTTCATAAAAATTTGTTGAGGCCAAAGGTCTAATAAATTATACCAATATACACATTTTAGGATGTGCTCAAGTTCCCTGTGCTGCAATTTTAAACTGGCACTTCTAACTTACTTGTGTCTGGCCAGATCAATATCAGGCCGGCTCCTAGCAGCAAGTGACCTTGAATCTCCCCCACCCACGTGCAGAGCTGACCAGAGCAGGCTAATGTAACATCTCAGCAGCTTTGCAAGTCCTTTTTTTTCCACACGGCCCACCCTGCACCTGCACCTTTCACATGGTCCGTTTTGCTCATGGCCCACCCTGCACCCAGCACGAATACACCCGGAACCAGAAAGACACCTTACATTCCAGAAACCCGGACATCCCTGTATCTCTCAATCCCTGGCTACTTTACCTTATATGGACTCAAGGCAGCCCAGTCACATGTTCCCCAGCAATATAAACACCACCCCTGGGGCGCAACTCCCTCAGCCCGGACACTGTGAACCGTGGGACTTAGCCCAGGCTGGGTTTTTCTCCCTAATAAAGCCTGCTTGTTCAAATTCGACTGATTTGGTCTCTAACGCCTCTCAACCACCTTACAACTTTCATAAGAAAAAATATCATCTTCAAATCCATCATACTAAGATAATGTAATAATTAATTAGAAATTCTAATGTTTAATGAGTCTTCTATGTGTAAGATTTATTCCTGCATTTTAGCTAATATTATTTTATTAAAATATTCAGGTAGCTTATATGTACAATAATAAAAATAAGATTTTATAACCAAGTGTCATTATATATGCTTATGGATTTAACAGCATCTTTAAAACATCATGTTAAATTTGTTGATATATAATATTGTGAACCATGCTGAGTTTTAATTCCCATTTGCATTTTTTATTCTCTGGCACGTATATAGATAACAAGCTACATCAAAATTTCTTGTAAAGAAAAATCTCTTGTTTCAAATGTGTTTTGTACAAGGCTTTATTGGCACTTTTTTGTATCCAGAGGAAATTAGCAGTGGTTGTCAGTATTCCTTTTTCTCAAATAAAGTTATTTTTCATTTAGTCCAAGAATATTTGCAACTAGCTCAAAATGTTGAAAAATAGTACTAAAATTAGGAAAATATCTTTAGGCTGTTGTTTTATTTTCACTCCCTGTCTACTCCCTTTGGCCCACAATAACTAATGTTTAGGTATTTCTTCGATAATCTTATATGTTCCATATGTTCCTACTTTACTTTAAAATTTAAATTCATTACTCACAATAACCAGCTGCGTGCATTCTGACTCAGGAATTCCCCAGAGATCACAGAGTCGCAGGGCTTTCCTGACTACTGTTTGTGGACGAGATCGCTAACCTTTCTTCCACGGTACTGCTGAGGTGATTCAAACGCTCAGCCTTTAAGCTTAGAACTGAGCACAAAAACTTTTTTTTGACACCAAGAGATCTTTTCATGTTTTTCTGATTTATTTTGCTGTTGCTTAGAATACACGCAGCAGTTCCACACTGTCTACGTGACGCCGGTCACGTGACTGGAGTCGCACTTTCATTCTCATCTCCCTTTTCCGTGGGTCTCCTCCGCCGTTCACAGAAGCTCCTATCTGCCTCCAGTGCACTGTGTCAATTGCATCCTATACACATAGTTCTTAAAGGAATATCATGTTCAAGGTAGACATCATTTCCTCAGGTAAACTATCATTCAGTTTGAAGAAGACTTCGGGGCTATTTGAAGTTTTGAAGATGACATTAGGGCAGTAGTTTCAGGAGCTCAGCTATCCTCTGTGGCTCCAGAAAGTCTGAGGTACATGAGAATTTTAAATTCTATTTTGAAGTGCACACCCTTTAATTAGAATTCTTCTATAGAATCTTTTATTTCATTAATGGTAGCCTGCCTCCGTCTTCTCTCAATAGACAGATGACAGATAGATAGATGATAGATGATAGATAGATAGATAGATAGATAGATAGATAGATAGATAGATACATACATACATACATACATACATACATAGAGACAATCACTGCCATATAGTTGATGCCAACTCTGTAGGATAGGGTAGATGTCCCTCCTTGCGTTTCTAAGACTGGAACTCTGTATAGGAGCAGAAAGCCCTGTCTGTCTCTTGTGAAACAGCTGGTGGTTTCAAACTTCTGACCTTTCTGATGGAAGCCCAACTAATAACCATCACATTCCAGGTGCCATCAAATTCTAATGGTCTCCTGGCAATGGAGGCAGTTGTTCCTGGGGGAGATTAGCCCCACATCCCATTTCCCATTGGTATTATCACAATTCTTCATCTGTTGCTTCTGGCAAATAGAGAACAATTGTTCTTTGTTGAATGGTTATTTGCAAGCTATTAAAACTTCATGAACTAATCAAACAACAAGAAACAGAACAGAAGCACTAAACATGTTATGAGGTCAATAAACTGTGCTGGTCCATGAAATCATTACCATAAACTGCTAGAGGAAGTTGCCAGAAATTCAAGCCAAACTCAGAAGAGGACAGAGAGCGAGGAATATCATCACTAACCTCAGAGGGATCTTGGCCAAAAGCAGAAGATACCAGAAATATGTTTACTTGTGTTTTATGAATTTGCAAAGACATTCAACTTTGTGGTTCATAACAAACTCTGGGTAACTTTGTGAAGAACAGGAATTCTAGGACAGAGTGCTCATGCAGAAGCTGTGTTGGACCAAAAAGCAGTATTTCAAATGGGAAACTCTTTTGCATTTTGCATAAAATTTCTTGGCTTATTTTTTTTGCTTGATACACAGAAAAATTCTGTTTTACTAAACTTTGTGTTGCCTGGCTTATAGTAGACATTAACATGATTGACAATCTAGAATATGAATCGTTTCCCTAAAGATTATTATTCAATTTTCACTGTCCGTAATTCATTACTTAACTGTAGTTAAATGAGTGTCCCTGGTTTGTGTCTCAGAATAATGCTATAATTCAGTTCCTTCAGAATACAGGCTATATGACATTGAGATTTAGAATGGTACTTTGTCATTGTTTCTAAGTCTAAATTCGCTCCTTGTATTAGCATATTAAATTTTCATCTGACAAAATTATCAGAAACGAATGTTGTTGTCATGTTGTTCAGTGCCATGGAGTCAACGCTGACCCAATAGCCACCCTACGCACAAAGGACACGGCATGGTCGGGCAGCATCCTCACAATTGTTCCTAAGCCTGAGCCCATTGATGAGCCACCTTGTCACTTCATCTCGTCCACTGCCTTCCTCTTTTTTTGCCGCCCATCCACTTTACCAGACATGATATCCTTCTCTGGGACTAGTTTCCTTGACAACACAGAAAAAGTATGTAAGATGAAGTCCTGCCACCCTTTCTTCCAAGCAGCACTCTGGCCTTAATTCTTCCACCAAGACAGTTGTTTTGGTAGTCCATGATACTTTCATGGACTGAAAGTGTTCTTCTGCAGCACCACAATGCAAATGCATCAGTTCTTCTATGGTCTTCTTTATTCAATGTCCAAATCTCACATGATTTCAAATAATTCTAGTTTCCTAAAAATCCTAAACATGATTCTGTTGTGAGTTTTTTTTGTCAAATAGCTACCAAGTATTACTATACAATGCATACATTGGTTAAAGTTGAACAACGGAAGAAATGGTCCAAACTGCTGTTCACTTGCCATAAAGTTTAGAAACTTGTATGAATTCAAAATAGAAAATAGAAGACAAACAAATAAAGCAGAGACTATTTCAGGGGAGTTATAAGGTTTTGAAGCAACACATTTAGAAAACAACTGGAACAGTTCATCCTACAAAGCCGCAAAGCACAGTAACTTTTAACTTTTAAAATTATTTATATCCACCATAGCAACCATTTTTTAATGGTTTATTCAGCCAGGCATCATTAATAGGGATTTGTTGTTGTTGTTGTTGTTAGGTATCTTAAGAGTTGACTCATAGCAATTTCATGGGACAAATTAGAACTTCCCGAAAGCATTTCTTTGGTTGTAAACTTTGTATAGATGGTGTTGATGTTTTTCCCCCACTGAGCTTCTAGCTGTGTTCAAACCATCAGTCTTTTTGTTAGCAGTCAAGTACTGAACTATTGAGCCACCACTATATTTAGTAAAATAGGAATGATAAAGTCTATTAAGAATTATTTCTCATCAGTGTAATTGATTAGGTTGTCAGTAGGAAGTGTAGATTGGAGAAAACCAAGAGATCAGGGTGGTAACAGATTGAAGCATTGTTATCAAAAATGCAAATTTATCTGAGTACATTTTAAAAGACAAATGCTGGATCAGCATTAACTGGGACCAGAGAAGCAAAGAAGCAAGTTATAATGCAACCAGTTTCCAAACAGTGGATTTTGATTTAATGACAACCCCATGTCTGCCAGATTAGAATTGTACTGCATACAATTGTCAAGGGCTGATTTCCTGGATGTTGACCATTAGGCCTTTCTCCTGAGATCCCGGAGGAGGTACCTAACCTCAAACAAGCAAGCGTGTTTCCATTTGGACCACTGAAGGACTCAAAAAGGGGAAAGACGACAGCTATCATCTAGGAACCCAATGTTATTATGAGATATCAAAATTCTATTAATTCATTCTAAAATAAAATCTATCATTTGCCTCTGCCCAAACTTGATGATTTGTTCCACACTTGGTCCAATTTGTTTTGCCTAATGATATTAAGCATCTCCATAGAGTCTTCCCACAAATGTTGTCCATTTGATTCCTGTGTATTCCATCCAGTGAGGTGCCCATGTGCAGCCACCATTTATGTTGCTGATAAGGGTATTTGCACTGACAAAGTAATTTGTTTGCTAAATTATATAACACAAGCTTGTTTCTAACACGAGGCTATATTTACCACCTCCTGATCCTCTTTGTTTACAATGTTTGCACTTCATTTGCCAATACTTTTCAATCTTTAGTACATATTTGAACAATTTCACACTGAAGATATTGAAAGAATTCTTCAGTTTCCTCATCACTGGCTTTGATGGTTGGTGTGTAAACTTGAGGAGCCCTGGTGGGGTAGTTGTTATGAGTTAGGCTGCAACCACAAGGCCAGCAGTTTGAAATCACCAGTGACTCCTCAGGAGAAAGATGAGGCTTTCTACTCCCTTAAAGAGCTAGAGTCTCAGGAACGCATGGGGCAGTTCTGCCCTGTGCTATCGGGGCACGATGAGTCAGCCTTGATTTGATGGTAGTGAGTTGAGATGGTCGATGTAAATCTGCACAATTAGATTAACTAGTGTTTCTAAAGACATATAGATATTATCCTATTCCTAAAAGCATTATATTTCAAGATAGATCTTGTAATGTACTTCTTAACATTGAATTCTATACCATTTCTCCTTAAGTTGTCGGTTTAGCTGAGTACACAATATGATTGAATCAACAGGGCTGGTGCCCATCCATTTCAGCTCACGAACACTTGGTGTATCTGGCTTTGTGCATTCCGGTTCAAGTGTAACGACTTCCACGGTTTCTGCTTCTTTGGAGCTGGGCCTTATGAAAGGTGAAGGTGCTGAACCTTTTATTTAGTTCATGTCAGTAAGGTTGGGTCTACTTCGAGGAGGCAGCTCTTCCCTCGTGTAGTTTGAGTGTCTCCTATTCTTTAGGACTCATCTTCTGGGTCCATATTTGAAATTGTCTGCTGTAATTCATAAGGTTTTCAGTGGTTAATCCCTCAGTGATCGGACTGCTATTTGAGAGACTGGTGACATGGCTTCTGGGATCACAGCAACGTGCAAGCCACACAGTACAAGAAGCTGACTGGCATGTGGCTTCTGCTCTCCCATTCAGACATAAATACAAAACATAATAAATTTGAGTTTTGGAAATTTATTTTGTGTTTCAAGAGCTAGTCAAAGTTATTTTTCAATGGGTGAACTTCCAGAGAGAAACAAAAATCCTCTGAAGAGGATAATTTTAAGGTTCTGTTTGGAGACTGTTCAACTTTTCCAAGGATTTCTTGAGAAGTTTTATCTTCTATGCCATTCACAGTGAGAGCTGTCTTTGTCTCTAATCAAGAATACTGGCGAATTCACTAGTTGTTTCCAGAAGTGTTGTAGTAATAAATTTGTGTTGACCAGAATGGTAGCCACTAGACCCAGGCCATTATTTAAAATTAAATTAAAAATATAGCTCCTCAGTCAGTGTAATTACATTTTAATAGCCACGTGTGTCTTCTGGCTACCTTGTTGTATGGCGACGATATACAATTTTTAATGATCACATCACAATGTTCTATTAGACAGTGTTGAAATTAATCCCCTTAATTATCTCCTTCAGCTATCTTGAATGATTTGCCCATTGAAAGCAAATCTCTGGAAAATTACATGTCAAATCATATAATATCATGCTAGGGTAAGCTAGCCACATCTAAATGCACTAGAGAACTTAAAGAAAAAATCTGACAAATTCAAGATTCAAACTTTTATAATACAAAACTGGTTACATATAGAGCCAGAGCGTTTCAAGACATGCTCTAAAATAAGTTTTATCTCTTATACTTACAGGTTCTGTGATTCCACAAGCCAAATTCAGAGTCTGGCCATGTGGATATTTGCATTGTCTGAATTCACCAACGGAGAGAAATAAGAATCTCAGTCATGGCAATATATATATAGAAGGATTCTGATGATTTCATGTATCCTAAACCTCTACATTTTGTGGAATTTCCTTATTTCTGAGAATAAATTCTTTCTTATCTAATTAAACCTTGCCCAAATTAAAGATCTGAAAATAACTTTAATTTATGCTCACCTTACCCCATCTTATTGTCTCTAGATCCCTTACAGAAGGCAAATTACAAAGCCACAGGGACTAAGCTCATCCAACAAAGAATTACAAGAAAGGGTTAATTTGTATTCATATATTCCCAGTTACTATATGTAAAAATTTAGCCTTCAAAGGGGCTAAATCAGAGAGTGAATGTACAGTGTTCATAAACCTAAATATACTAATGAGATGAATGTATTTGTATATCTGGATTCAGTGTGCTAACACGGATGCTGGAATTATTTTCTTGCTAATTTACTTAGATGATATTTATACACAATATTTTAGATGGCCTAAATTCCTCAGTATAAGAAAGTAAGAAACACACACACACACACACACACACACCCCAAAAGAGAGTTGCATTTAGGGATGCATTTATCATACATGACTGTACATCCACTTCATAACTGGATTCCAGAAGAGGATCAGGGAAGCACTATCCCTCACAAACATTAGGCTCACTGTATTGGAGAGGTGAGTATCAGTATCAGATAAAGCACAGAAAGAAATCAGAATCCCAGAATTATACAACTATTAATTAGCCCTTAACCTACTGACATAGGAATTCATATAAATGGCTGGCAGGGCCAAAGTTGTTAGCCACACATAATTTCATGGATTCACACACATAACAACTGTATGGACCAAACAAACTATGGATAACATTGCAATAATGGGAATTCCAGAACACTTAATAGTGTTCATACATAGACCAAGATTCAATCATTCAAACGCATTAAGGGGATATTGCTTGGTTTAAAATAAAGAAATGTGGGCATCCAGATTATAACCTTTCAATATATTTATTCAATCTTTGACGGAGAAAATAATTTGAGAATAAGGAGAACATAGTTTTAAGAGTGGAGGACATCACTAAAAATCTGAATATGCAGATTACACAATCTTGCTTGTTGAAAATGAGGAACACTTGAAATATTTACTGTTGAAGATCATAGTAAAGGCTGTACTCTTTGATCTTCACAATATAAAGAATGCAAACATGGTCTCAATTGGACCAATAGATAACATTATGATAAACAGAGAAAGATCCAAGTTATCACTAATTTCATTTTTTTTATCACATTCAATGCTAAGAGAACGGTCAAGAAATCAATTGACATATTGCATTGGGAAAATATGCTGCACAAGACCTATTTAAAATGTTGAAGAGTAAAGAGATCGTTTTGAGAAAGAACATGTATCTGGCCCAGATCATGATATTTTCAATAGTTTCATATGCATGTGCAAGATGAATGGTGACTCAGGGAGTCCTGGGAAGAACTGATACCCTAGAATTATGCTGTTGGCATAGAAACAGAAAGTGCCTTGGACTTCTTGGAGACCAAATACATTGGTATCGGAAGAAGTAAAGCCAGCTGCTCCTTTAACTCCAGGATAACATTGGACGTGTTTTCAAGAGACACCAGTCCCTAAAGAGGACATCATGTTTGGGAGAGGGCAGTCAGAAAGAGAATGGAGAGGTGAGTTGACACAGAGGCTGCAACAATGGGCGCTAACAGAGCAATGATTTTGAGAACGTTCCAGGACCAGGCAGTGTTTTATTTTATTGCGCTTAGAGTCACCCTGAGTGACTACAGATCCCCGACTTCAGTGTTAAATTATGTATGATATTACCTGGAACACCCTTTAGTCTTTATTCATAAAATGCAACTTACAATCTGTTCATTAGACACACCAACATGAGAGTAGAATGCAGGCATGTAAAGTCATTGTCAAATAAAGATAGGGCATAGGGTACAGCACATTCATTGGGTAAGGTGGATTTTGGAGTCAGGGAAATAGAGATAAAAAATGATGACAACTATGGGTTGATTGTGACTTTCATTAAAATCCCAGTGCAGGGCAAGCTAACCAAAAACCTCTTCTTGGTTAATCCTCATAAAAACTTAACAGGGTGAATATAATTTTCTCCACTTAACAAACAAACAAAAGTATAGTGTCAGCAGCACGCTCCAGGTTAGTCAAGGATTGACAGGGCAGGTTCTCAACCGATCAATGTTTTGTGCAGCATCTCATGCCCATAAGTTATTGCAGTAAATTTAGGTGTATTGTAATAAGGGATTGAATATAAGTGAAACAAGTAGTAAGGGGAAAGAAGGCTCAATTTTGAGGATCACAAATACATATAAAAATTAATCGTAACCAGTGCATTTTTATAGTTCGCAAAATACTTTCAGAATTGCTTTCCAATGTACAAAAGTATTGACAGACTATGACGACAGTAATCAAGAATATATGTTGATCCCTCAAGTTACAGTTTAATAGATAGACAAAGATGCGGATGGCAAACTACAGCTCCTGGGCCAAATTCTGATTGTGTCTGGCCCAAGGACATTTTTAAATATTTGTTAATACTTGGGGAAAAGAATAATAAAGTGAGCATTATCAAAAATGTACAAGATAGTAGTCCAGAGATTATTAAAAATAGCCAGCACAGCATTCACATGCGATATTTATGAGTTTGTATCAGATGGATGAGGGATGTGAAATCAAGCACACTAAGATTTGGAAGAATTGAAATCATGAAGGTACAACAAATCACGTACAGAAATTGTAAATGCATCGGTCTGGAAATCAGCCTGGGGAGCCTGAATGAGGAAGACCAGTGCACTTTTGACAACTAATGGCTTAAGGATATTTCTGTAGGGAGTATGTGAGTCATAATATTTAAGGTTTTATAGATTATGGTAAAGTATTTGTAATATTTTAGTAGCTATAATAACTTTTATTTAGACCTATTTCTTGGGTGACAATAATGTATTAATTATAAGATTAAATATAAGATTAGTCAGAGTCCCTTTCCAGAGGCCTATTTTAGATATACTTTCAAGAAGAGCAGCTTATGACCATTGAATTACATGAAGAAAGCCCTATGGAAAATAAGAAGACTCAACATGTAAAGTGTGTGTACTCCTTTCATAGATCTATGAGAACAACTGAATATATGCACAATTTTAGAAGGTGTTGCATCATCTTTGGTATTATTGATATTTTAACCAAATCCCTTCTAAATCTCCTTTGCCCCACTCGTCCAACTTAAGTCAAGGCAACTTGAGATGAAAAGCTATTGCAGTGTCTTAAATAAGGGTGTCCTATAATCCTACTTAAAGTAAATACATGAGTACCTAGTATGTACCAGGCATGATTCTAAGTTGTTGTTGTCATTTACCATCCAGGTGGTTCCAATCCATTGTGTACCTGTGCACAACAGAATGAAATACATTGTCCAGTCCTGCACCATCCCCACAATTATTAGTATGACTAAGCCCAGTGTGACAGCCATGTGTCATCCATCTCATTGAGGCCTTCCTCTTTTTCAATGCCCCTCCACTTTACTGAGCATAATTCATTCTCCAGGGACTGGTCTCTCCGAAAAAAAAATATCCGAAGTATGCCACGCTTGCCTCTGTACTCTGACTGTACTTCTTCCAAGACAGATGTGTCTGTCCCTTTGCAGTCCATGGTATTTTCAATATTTTTCACCAGCAGCACAATTCAAATGCCTCTATTCTTTTTGGTCTTCCTTCTTCGATGTGTAACTTTCACATACACATGAGGCAATTGAAAATTCCCTGGCCTAGGTAAGGCAACAAAATCATCAAAGAAACAGACTTGCTTTTCAATACTCTGAAAGGGTCTGATGTAACTCATCTTTCAGTTTCTTGACTGATGCTTCCATGAGTATTGATTGTGGATCCAAGCAAGACAAAATCCTTGATGACGTCAACCTTTTTTCCATTTATCATGCTGCTACCTATTGGTCCAGTTGTAAGGCTTTTGGTCTTCCTTACATTGAGTTATGATCCATCATTGAAGGTTGCAATCCTTGACCTTCTGCATCAGGTGCTACAAGTCCTCCTCACTTCAGCAAGCTAAGCTGTCATCTGACTGTTGAAACTTGTTAGTAAACATTCCTCCAATCCTGTTGCCTCGTTTTCCTTCCTGTAACCCAAATAATCTGAGAAGGTTGGCGATATGAAGAAGAAAGTGCCCTGAGGATTTGAGGGAAAGTCATAACAACACATGATCTACAGATGACATGACCATGTTTGCCAAAAGTGAGGGGGCCTGAAGGACTTACTGATGAAGATCGAGGGCTTCGGGCTTCCATTTGGATTTCAACTCCATGTGGGGGAATAAAGCAGAATCCTCAAGAAACTAGACCAAGAAATAACATCACAATAGGCAGAGAAAAGGTTGAAGCTGTCTAGAGTCCATTTTGTTTGGAGCCACAGTTAGTGCTTATGGAAGCAGTAGTCAAGAAATGGAACAACAAATTGCATTAGGCAAATCATCTGCAGAAGATATTTTCAAAGCGTTGGAGCACAAGGTAGACACAGAAGGTGTGCCTGACCCAAGGCAAGGTGTTTTAGATCATCTCATATGCAGTTGAAGATTCAAAAATGAATAAGGAAAGGCAAAAGCATGATGCATTTGGAATATGGTATTGGTGAAGAATGTTGAATATTGAAATTATCGTGAACTGCCTGAAGAACAAACAAGTCTGTTTTGAACAAAATAAAACCAAGATGCTCTTTAGAATCCAGTTTGCTGAGACTTTGTCTCATGTATTTTGGACATGTCACCAGAAGAAACACGTTCCTGACCAAGAATGCCACGCTTGGTGAAGTATAAAGTCAGCACAAACGAGGAAGGCCATCAAGGAGATGGTTGGCAGTGGGTACAAAAATGAGCTCAAACATCATTTCCATGGTGTGATTGCACAGGACAGGGCACTCCTTCCTGCTGTTGTCGAGAAGGTCACTAGGAGCAGAACTGACCCGAGGGCACCTGACAACAATAAAGGTTCGTGGCATAATATTATCTCCTATTTTGCATCCATTGGAACTAACAGATTCACTTGAATATAATAACAATGACATAGCTGATATTTGCTGAGAATTTCCATAGTTAACACACAATGAAATATGTCACGTTTTACAATAATCCTGGCAATTATTAGTATGTTCACTGTATTATCTACATTTGCAAGGCTAATAAGAGGATGATAAGAAATTTGCTGTCAAGTCTATCGTATTCAAAGCTCTAGCATGGTTAGCCACATCACTATTTTTCCTCCCAAACACATCATGAATAAACATCAATATAGCATAGGAATGCCATAATCTATGGTTAAAGAGAACCAGAAAATGTACATCCTGACACTAGATATGACCTTAAAATATAATGCACACATTTCTGAAAGCCTGGTTATGAATTCTGTTCACATGAAGGTTACCAGATAATTCTCATATGCAAATTCAAATCCCCTTCAGTATTCCATAGATCAGTGAGCTTATGTGGAGTTCCTCTTCAAGGGCTAGAATGCTTCAAAACAACCCGATCATCACTTTGCTTTCCAAAGAAGCATGAACTCAAAATGTGATAAAAGTATTTCAAACTCAGATATGGAAATGTATGCAAATTGATAGTTACAATATGTTCCATACCTGGTTTAAAGAGCCCAGGTGGAAAAGCATTTAAAGCAGCTTAATTGTGAAACAAAAGGTTGATAGTCTGGAACCCAGTGAGAGCTCTGCGGGAGAAAGGCCTGGTTGTCCGCCTCTGTAGGCTTACAGCCGTGGAAACCCTATGGCGACGTTCTGCCCTGTCCTATTTGGGTTACTATGACAACAATCGAGGTTTGATTGAATGGCTGCTTAATTTAGCATCTTTTTGAATGAATATGCATATTCTTTCTATTTTTTTCAATTCCCCAGAGGGGCATATCAACCCAGCATGAAATTTCAAATAAGGCAATGGATAAGCTGTGTGTTCTACAGTTGCACACGTTAGGCACCAAAATATTGCTTTTAAAGTAGTTCAATGAGCATTTAAGAACTCAGAGCGTCTGTAACTACATCTCTTAGAATTTTCATTAAAACAAACATTTAAAATGACTTGAGTACAAGTCATTAAATTTTAAATGAGAAATTTTTATGCAGAAAATTGACCTTCTTTCTGATACTAAGCTCATACACTGAATTGGTCTTAAGATGTCTTCATCTTATTTTGATTTTGACTCTTTTAAAATTCAGTCGTTCCCTTGAGTAATGATTGCACTCACCATATTTAGTGGGTACATGATCAGGTTAGGAGTTATTCTTCTTAAGGACAGATCCTCTTCACTGCAACTTTTCTTGAGTACCAGTTACTTCTGGGGATAAAAACAGTAAAATCTAATTAGATGGTAAAAGGAAGGCATACTTTGGCCCCCAAATGCGCGCTGATTTTTCTTGCAGGATAGCACAGCACAGAAAAATGACTCATCCTTCCGTGGAGAAAAACCATGACATCTTGAATCAACAATGGCCAGTGTTTTCTGCCTGGGGATTAAGAAACTCTGTGCTCCCTATTAAACTTTATTAAGTTAAGTAAGTCAGTAACTGTCATACTAAGTTAAGGAAACAATAAAATATGATGGCATAAGTGCCTATTTATTGTACTGGTCAAATGGATGCACAATTCTTCCTTAAAGAATAGTTGCTTTTGGCTATTTTGTTTTTATCACTCCAAAATGTATTTTGGAAAATAATCAGGTAGATATCAGCAATATTGTTAGTTTGGAATTAAAGCTATATGGTTTTCTATCTGTCTTAACTATGAACACTGTAGGGAAGTGCTCTATAACATTTGTCTTCCTCCTAAAATCTGACTTCACTGGGTACCTCGAGGCAAATTTAAGAATTCTGTTGGTATAACTTGATTCCAGCATATCCTTTCTCTAAAGCCTGGGTTTCTAAGTTTCTATAGTTCTGCTTTGCCCAAATGAAATTTTAAACTAGAAATCAATATGGAAACGTTGAAAGAGCCATGTTATTCTGACTGAACTGAATGTAGAGAAGCATACAAATTAATGATTCTTGTTTTGTTATAGTTGTTGGTTTTGATTGTTTGTTTGTTTGTTTGTTTGATGATCCTTGGAGTATCTAAGGGGAAACCTTACAGTTTTTCATCTAAACCATTTCATACTATCAGATTTGTTTTCAATTTAATACAGAAATTTTTCCTGAGGATTCTGAATTCAAAAGGAAAAACAATTGACTCTCATTAGTAAGGATCGGTGGTAGTTTCTTAGAACTTCCAAAGCAAAGTACCACAAGCTAGGTGACATAAAATAAATAAACCCAGAAATTTATTCTTCTGGAGTCCTGGAACCTGCAAAACAAGATTCAGGGTCTAGGGAGAGCCATGCTCTTCTCAAGGCTCTGGAGATTGCTCCTTCCTAGTAGATTAAATGTGACCGCTTCAACATATATGTAAAAGTCCTAACTCCTGTACCTGTGAGTGCAATTTTATTTAGAAATAAATTTTTTTCCTGTTAATTTATTGGGGTTATATCTGAGTCAGTTTATTCTACAACAAATTTGCTTGTGTGGTGTTTTAAAACAGGGAGTATATACAGAGAGACACACACACACAGGGGATTTGTACATAAGGAGTTCTCCAAAAAATACCCACGAAATTGCATGAATAATCTGGGCCCACCAGAAGCTGAAAACCTGAATTTACACATGAGCCGTTGCTGTTCTGGTCCACAGTAGGCCGCTGGCCTTGTTTTGGGGAGACTATCAGACCCATTGAGCAGCTCCATCCATCTCCTCTCACGATGCACTCGTTTCCATCCTGGCGTCGCTGTCAGGGCGTCAAGTGGGTTTGGACTCACAGGAGCCCCGTGTTTGTACCACAGAGCGAAACATCACCTGGTCCTGTGCCATCTTCAGAATTCGTGTTCAGTTTCAGGCAATTGTTGCAGCCACTGTCTAATTTTTCCTGTTGAGAGCCTTCCTCTTTTTCACTACCCCTCTACTTTACCAAGCGGGATGTCCTTCGCCAGGGTCTGGTCTTTCCTGATTACCTTTCGGAAGTACAGTGAACCCTCGCCACTTCGCGCTTCGACTTCCGCGGCTTCACTCTATCGCGGTTTTTGCGTAACAGCACCCACTGCCTACACCCGCTCCTTCAGAGGAAAAAGACGGCGACCCACCTGTAGAGTACATCCCTTAAGTCATTTCATAGGCTATTGATTGCAGTATTTGTAAGAACTATGTATAATAATACAGTATATGAGATGAAAACCTGTCACCCTTGTCTCTCAGGAGCATTCTTACTTTACTTTTCTGATGTTTCTTACAAGACAGATATGTTCGTTCTTTTGGCAGCCTGTGGTGTTTTCCTGATTTCTCAATATACAGACCTTCATTTGATGATAGGGTGTTACTCAAAATGAGAAGAAATGGCTGTAAACCTCCATTAGTAATAGGAACTTATACAAAGTAAGAAGTACTTTTAGAGTTCTGGAACCTAGAAGACCACATTTAGAAGACATCAAACATGAAATGAAATGTGTAAAGATTAATATCCTAGGCATTCATGCCCTGAAATGTACTGTTATTGACCAATTTGAAGTAGATAACTATATAGTTTACTATGTTGATGAATTCAAGAGGAATGGTGTCTTCTTAAATTGACAAAAATAACATCTCAAGATCTATCTTGAAGTGCCATGCTGTATATGATAGGATAATAGCTATACATCATTCTCCATCTAATGAATATGTCTGGTTTTTGTTATGATTTTGAGTTCTTTCCAATATTTTTATCCCACCATCCTGAACCTTCCAATCTGATCCCTTTCAGAGCATTTAATCATGGCAACACTAGCCCCTGTCTGCCACAAATCAGGCCTTTTTTGTCACACACTGGTGTGCTATCTTTTCAAAACCTCTAAATAGAAAGGTTCATTAACAGTCTGACCTGGTGGAACAAACTCCAAATGCACTATCATCTTCACATTAAAAAAAGACCCACAAATGTGCATTGTCTTGATCTTCAAGGTGCACAATATGCTCCAAAGACCCCACCAGAGAGATGCGATCCATAAATTGGGGTGGGACTAAACTGGTGAACTAACTGAGTGCTTTGGACAGATGACTGTGGGAGACAAAAATGATAAACTTGACTTGAACCGCTAAAGCTTTTTCGGTTTACCCCCCTCTGATGCACATTGAGCCTGACCTGGTTTTCCGTGTGTGCGTTTGTGTGGTCATATTGTGGTTTATCTAAAATGTATTTTGTCATTGGGAGTAACACGCTTAAATTTTGGCTATATGATTTTCAGGGTTTTGGCGAGAGAAGACCTGAGATGAAGACCTGTCACCCTTGTCTCTTAGGAGCAGTCTTACTTTACTTTTCTGATGTTTCTTGCAAAACAGACATGTTTGTTCTCTTGGGAGCCTATAGTATTTTCATTATTTTTCATCATTAAATATGCAGGATTGATGAACCTCGAGAGACCAGCGGAATGAGTATTCCTGGGGAGTACAGAGGCGGGGGAGGGTAAAGGGGAGCTGATATCAAGCATTTCAAGAAGTTTTCAACAGCATTTAGGAACTAGAAGAAAGTTGTGTGTTTCATCGTTGCTACACTGCACCCTGAAAGGCTTATCTCCTCCCCGCGACCCTTTAATGACAAAACTTAGAAATGGAAAGCAGGATTTAAAAACTTTTGTCAGCCGTTAGGGATGGAAGATTAGAAGAGTATAGTAGGCCAACAAAAGGGATTCTCCCAGTGTGCAGCTGTTCAGGATCTTACATGGTGGTATAGACATGAACCTGTACAGATGTATGAAACTTACACACACACACACACACACACACACACACACACACACACACACACA
>NW_022111369.1:48554047-48568420 GCF_000313985.2 Echinops telfairi
ACACACACACACACACACACACACACACACACACACACACACACACACATTTGTCAATCCACCTCATTTATGGTCTTTGTATTTGTGTTGTTACCCTTCCTCTGCTTTACAAAGTATGCTGTCCTCTCCAGTGACTGTCCTCTTGTGAAGACATGTCAAAGTACGCGAGATGAAGTTTCCTCATCCTCCACTCTAGGGATATTCTGGCTGGACTTCTTCCAACCAGATTCGTTCAGTCTTCTGGTAGTCAATGTATAGTTAATACTCTTCACCTGCATATATTTAATAATTATTTTTAACAATAGTTTCATTATTCATCTTCTCTCTTCCTTAGTCATGGTTCATCTTTTGCATGTTTATAAATCAATTGAAATCAAATAAACCATTGGGTCAGGCACACTTTGCTCTTCAAAGTGATTGATGTCTTTCCTTTTTAACACAATGTCTTTTAATTTTATTGAGATGCAATTAACATATCCAATTCAATACTTCAATCACATTAAGAAGAGTTGTGCAGTCATCACCACAATCAACTTTAGAACTTTTTCTTTTTTATTGTATTTGTTGTTGACTCCCCATTTGTCCCCAATCTCCCCTCCCATGCCACTAGAAAATTATTAATACAGCTGCTGTCTGTATAGATTTACCTATCCTGAATTCCCCTTACAGGAAAATATACAACACAATGACAAAAATAAAAATAATTTGAAAAGGAACCAGCAACAATGACAAAAAATAAAGGAAAAACTTAAATCAAAAGGAAAGCAGAAAATATTTTAAAATGTCAATGAATTTAAAATGGGCCAAGGGGGAGTTCCAATGAGAAGGTTATATTTTAGCCTAACTAGAGCTGCTAAAATCCACTTTACAATACTCTCTGGGATATAAAGGCTATTTTCATCACTGGACTATGCTCAGAAGAGAGTCACCAAACACTTGATCCACATAGGAATCCTGCAATGGATTTTGGATTGCCACTATCATCCACAGCATAAACAGGGTGCTTAGAATTTAAACTCTAATACTGTTCCTTCCTCCAAGTTTGGGTTTTATGATTTATCATCTTTGGATCACACAGGCTGATGTGTTTCACAACAACTTCTACCTGAGGGTCAGTACTAGCTATGTCGTAAGAACTAATGGTTCTTACATTAGGGCTACGATTAAATGAAAGCTCAAAATTCATTTATATATATATGTTTTATATATGTGCCTGGGTCAATTTAGAAACATAATTATCCTTTAACTGGAGTACACCATAAATCATCCCTGTGGGGCATAAGATAATTCTACTGACAGTATCACTATTTTAGCCAATGGTATAGAATTCAAACCACTGTGGATAAAAGAAGTTTGTACATGTGCAGGGCATCTTTTTATACATACTAGAATATATAAATCATTGACTTGTACAGATTCAAAACTTCAGTGACTGGACACTCATTACAATTAGAGTTGAAGACAATGGCAAACTTTCGGTAACACTCATTTACAAAAGCAGAACCATCCTTTCTGCACTAAGACATGTCACACACACAAAAACAAAGCAAAACAGAGAGAGTATGAAAACACCACCATTCATTGGGCACCCTCAAAACAAGAGATCTGAACCAAACCAACGTCCAATGACCATGACCTTGGGATAACAATCATCTCTTCTCCCACTGGCAGTGGTTTTCAACCTGTGGGTTGCAACCCCCTTTGGGGTCAAATGACCGTTTCACAGGGGTCGCCCGATTCATAACAGTAGCAAAATTACAGTTATTAAGTAGCAGTGAAAATAATTTTATGGTTGGGGGAACTGTATTAAAGGGTCGCAGCATTAGGAAGGTTGAGAACCACTGCATCAGAGCATTTTAGCTCTAAGTCCAATGTACATTTCAGTTCTTTAAATCTGCTACACATGAGTGTAAGGTAAAGTTCAGTTCACTTCATGGGCTTTCCAATTCCAATCCTTCTGGTGTGGCCTGTCAAGGTGTTTTGCACCTTGAAACGATAGAGTCTAATGTCCCAGTTGTCTATAGCATACTGCTTGGGTCCCCAAGGGCTGGAAAGAAACTAGATCAAAAGTTCTCAATTAAGAACACAATATTGGGCATCTTCTCCCCTTGGACAATGACATTAAATAAGTAATGTTAACCATTCTTCCCAATGGTAGGTTGCCCCATCTCTTTACCAACCACCAGAAGAGGTTGCCTTCTCTGTACTGACATATCCCCCATGCTTCTTGATCTGAGTTTTCAGTGTCACACTAATTACAATTGTGGGTGTGTCTGTTGATTGGGTATGACCATAGAATACTGCTATGTAGGCAATCTTCCCTACAACATGAGAAACTGATTCCATATGGAGTGAAGCCACCTCTCCTAAAGTAGTTTTAAGATGTTTAATAAGGGGGTGATCTATGGTTCATGGGAATTAGGCAGGTACACGGCCTCATTGCTTAGGTTACATGACTGATAGCAGAAACCTACCTTCATCTTAGTGGTGGATTCAAACAATATTTGTCCTTTTGTAATTAACTAACTTCACTCAGCATAATGATCTCAAGGTCGACCTATGTCATGATAGGGATGACCTTTTTAGGGAGTATGATATTCCATTGTGTGTATGTGCCATAATTTCTCTATCCATTCTTCTGATGGACACCTGTGCTGTTTCCCAAAATGGTGCTGCAGTCAACATGAGAAAGCACATTCATGTTTGTGTTCTGCCCCTTACTTCCTTGTAGTCTATGCCTAGCAGAGATATTGTGGAATTGTGAACACATTATCTTATGGGCATTGGTTTTGGATCCAAGTAAAATGAAATTCTTCACAATTTCAATATTTTCTCCATTTATTGTGACATTGTTTAGTGGATAATTGAGATTTATTCAATATTTTCTCCATTTATTGGGACATTGTTTAATGGATAATTGAGATTTTTTGGTTCAATTTGAAATGTAATCCAGATTTAAGGCTGTAGACTTTTATATTCTTTTGTAAATGCTTCAAGTTCTCTTCATTTTTAGTAAGTAAAGTTGAATCATTTGCATATTATATGTTGTTGATAAGTCTTCCTGTAAACCTGGTGCTGTGTTCTTTAGCTGGTCCAGATTCTACTTGCTCAGTAAGCAGATGGAATAAGTACAGAACCTGAAAGGATACAATACTGATGCCTATGTTTCCTGATTTTAAACCATATAGTATCCTGTCTTTCTGTTTGACCAATCGGTCTGTTTACAGGTATTGTATGAACCCGTACACAGTTTGTGGAATTTCTATTCTTCACAGTCTCATCCGTGATTTATCATGATCCACTCAGTTGAATGCCTATGCATAGTTAATAAAACACAGCTAAGCATCTTTTTGATATCTTCTCCTTTCAGCCAATGATGTCAGCAATGGTATCCCTTATTCCATTTCCTCTTCTGAATCCAGCCTGAACTTCTGACAATTCTCTGTCAATGTACTGTTGCAACCTTTGCTGAATGATCTTCAGGAAAATTATATTTGCACAATACCCCAAAGTCGTGTCTACAGGAGAAAGATGAGGCTGTCTGTTCCTAAAAAGTTTCACACTCTCAGAAACCCAAATGGGCAGTTCTGTTCGGCCCTATGGGTTGCTATGAGTCAGAATCAAAGCAGTGGTGATGGGTTTGGCTTCTGAATATGACTTGAGATTCTAGCAGTTCCCTTTGTCTGCAATGCCACAATTATTCTTTTATTATCTTCAGCAAAATTTTACCTGCCTGTGATATTAATGATATTGTTCATTTACAAATTCTGTTAGATCACCTTTCTTTGGAATGGATAGGATGGTGGACCTCTTCCTCCCCAAAATGACCAGGTAATTGTCCTCCAAAATTCTTGGCTTAAAGGAGTGAGCAGCTTTTGATTGATATTCTGTTGCTTCCTTCAGCCTTGTTTTTCAATAATGTTATCAGTCCAACATGGACCTATTCATCAATATTATCAGTTCTTAATCATTCATTATCTCTTAAAGTGGCAGAATGTTGACCAACTCTTTGTGTATCACTGTTCATCATATTTGATGTTTTCTGTGTCATTCAATAATTTGCCTATAAAATCCTTCAATAATGCAGCTCAATGATTTAGAAATGTATAGTCATTTCCTCTCTTTCTTTTAAACACCAGGTCTTTACACATTTTATTATAATTCTCTAGTTTGTTATTTCAAGCCAAAATATTCTGTTCAACTATTTTACTTCATCATCCCTCCATTTGTTTTAGTTATTCTACATTGAATATCGTTTCATTTCAGTCTTTTTAATAATTGCCTTATTTCTTCATATATTATGCTGATATCTTTTCACAAATCATCTCGTTTTCAACCAGCTTCATCAAAATGTATTGAATATCTTCTTGTGAGGGTTTCTAAATTCATATGGATTGTATTCAAGATCATGTTTTGGATCTTGTGGGCTTGTTTTAACTTTCATCAGCTTCAATGTGAACTTGCACACAAGTAATTGATGGATTGTTCCACTATTTTCTCTGGGATTTTCCTATCTGATAATATCAAGCTTTCCCACCCTCTCCTCCAAGATGTGATAGAAATACACTATATCAGACTATGTTCTGCTTTTATTCTTAAGGTGTAAGTGATTCAGGACTAGGCTGCCTCTTCCTTCTTCATCTGTATATTTTGGACGCTCCACTAAAACCTGTCAACTCTGATTGATCTGGGTGGTATTTGAAGTACCAATTGCACACCTTCTGCATCACAGCAATATGAAAGTTATCACAGGATGACAAACGTACAGAGATGTGGTATCTGTGGTTGTGGTGGTGGTGGTGAAGTGCCTGTAGGTTGGTTCTGATTCGTAGCAACCCTGTGCCCAACAGAATGACGCCCTGTTTGGTCCAGTGACATACTCACAATTGTTCTTAGCTTGGGACCCATTGTTGCAGCAGTCAGAATAGCCAATATCAGTCAACTTCAGCTCACTAATGCCTGGAATATCAATCTTTGTGCATTCCATTTAATTTTCAATGGCTTCCAAGTTTCCTAAATGAAAGCTTGTACATTCCCACTTCTAATTGGATGTTTTCAGCTATTTCTTCTCATCCTGTGTTGTACTCCATCAGCAAATGCAAGTCCCAATGGCTTTAATCTGTTGGCTTTACTCCATCCCCATCCTTATGGGTTGAGACTTCCACTCTGAGAAGTTCGCCCTTCCCCAGTCAGATTTTGAGTGTCTTTCAACCTGTGGGGCTCCTCTGTGGGCACTATCTCTGACAATGTTCTTCTGTTCATCGGGTTTTCAGTAACTGACAATATGTTGGTGCTATCTATAGGGTTTCAGTGGCTCAGTCCTCTGAAGTGGACAGACAATTCCCTCTTCATAGTCTATTCTTTGTCTGGAAGCTCTGCTGAAGTTGTCTACTTTCAGTGACCCTGCTGATTGGTACTGAGTTAACAGGGACACAGCTTTCAGCATCACAGCAGCACAGAAGCCACTACAGTCTGACAAACTGACAGCAAGCGGTGGATCTGATGCTTAGGAAACTTTAAATAAAAGTTCCAGTGCTTATGATGATGATTTTATCTTTAATATTCATTATTATAATTTAAAGTGTTTCACAAAATTTTAGAATTTTCTGCTTGCCAATTGTTTACAGAAGTTCTCTTTTGGAATATAACATTACTGTATATTCATAGTTTCTTGGCTCATATAAATACATATATGTTGGTTCACTTGTCTGTTTTTCCCCCTACTTCTTGCTTCAGAATCAGCATCTAAGGAGGCCTTTTGGGAAGCTTAATAACAAAAGATTGGAGGAAACCAACACTTACCCCACATGAGTCACTTTAAGCCACTAATTACATGTCACTTTAAATGATCAATCTGCTAGGTCTATTGCTTTTTATATGTGAAGTTTTAGTATTGGGGTAAAAAAGGAGTTACTCACAGTATATGTATATCTTTTTACTTTTACATGATTCTTCATTCATTTTCTTCATAATTTATCTTCAAAGCACATTTTGCTTCTCAGTACGTACTTCCACCGCTCTTCATTAATGTTAACGCACTCTTCTAGAAAGTGTCATCTATAAAAAGGCTGTCCAATAGATTCAGTCACTGAATAAAACTCATTTTTCCGCATGATATCATTCTTATGTAAAAAACATTTATGTGGATAATAAGATATGAATAGATCATATTTTGCAACAATGGAAAATAAAAATTGATATTTGATTTGCTTAAATATTGTGGTTGATTTTCAGCACGGGAGGACATTGTTCATTGCAAAAAAAAGATGAAACCCACTGCAGCTGTTCCTTGTATTAAGAGGTGGAAACCCATCTCAGGTTCATTGTCATTGTTAAAATATGTCACGAGTGTTAGGAATACTAGAGAAAATGATACACAATTTTTCTTTAAAATATAGTGTAACAAAAACAAAATGTCTCTAAATGGATTTTTTAAACATCAGTAAAAAATAACCCAAGATGGATCGTGACTGGAAGCAGAGAATTCCAGAAAGATGTTTGCTTGTGTTTTACTAACGATGCAAAAGCATTCAACTGTGGGATCATCACAAACTATGGCTAACCCTTAGAATTCCAAAACACTTCCTTGTGCTCATGTGGATCCTGTATAAGGATCAAGAGGCTATTGTGCAAACAGAACAAGGGATACTGCATTATCTAAAATCAAGAAAGATGTGCAATTCAAATAACATTTATAAATTATCAAGGGATCATGAGGGAGGGATAATGGTAGAGTGGGGGAAATAAGCCGATAGCAAGGGCTAAATAGAAAGAAAATGTTTAGAAATGATGATGGCAACTTATGTACAAGTGTTCTTGACACAATGGATGTATATATAAGAGCTGTAAGAACCCCCAATAAAATGATTTTTTTTTAAAGAATAGATGCAGAACATTGTCAGAGATAGGCTAGAAAATGAAGCCTCGGATCAGCAGGCACTCAACATGTGACTGAGGAGGAGTTGCCTTCTCAAAGAAGACTGACCATAAGGAACCAAAATGCAACCTTGAGTACAGCCCACCTGAATTTAAGACTCCCAAGAACTGACTTGCCATACTGAACACTAATAAGAGAAGACCCGATGAGCAGTGAGAGAGCCTTAAGTTAAAGAGCTGAGCGGGAAATTTCACAGAGCGGTTCAAGAAGATAAAGTATTATAGTGAAATGTGCAAAGACCTAGAGTTAGAAAACTGAACAGAAGAATACACTCAGCATATCTTAAACTAGTAGAACTCAGGAAACATTCTAGCCTAGAGTTTCAACTTGAAAGATTCTATGGGAAAATATTGAATGATGCACAAAGCATCAAGAGAAGATGAAAACAATACACAGAGTTGCTGTATAATAAATAATGTAGACTTTCAACCATTTTAAGAGGAAGCATATGAGCAAGAGCCAATGGTGCCGAAGGAAGAAATCCAAGCTGTAATGGTTTTATTAAAAAACACAGCTCCAGGAATTGAGAGATTATTAATTGAAATGTTTCAACAGCTGATGAAGTTAGCCCTGGAGGTACTCACTCGTCCATGACAAGACATTTGGAAGACAGCTACCTGGCCAACTGACTAAAGAGATCTATATTTTTACAAATTCCAAATAAAGGGGACCCAAAAGAATGATCAAATTATAGAATGATATCATTTGTATCACATGCAAGTAAAATTTTGTTGAGGACAATCCAGAATGATTGCAACAGAACTTTGAGAGAGCTGCCAGAGGTTCAGGCCCAGTTCAGAAGAGGACATGGAACCAGGAATATCATTGCTAGTAGCAGATGGATCTTTACTGAAAGTAGAAAATACCAGAAAGATGTATACTTGTGGTTTATTAACGATACAGGCATTCTGCTCTATAGATCATAACAAACTGTGGTTAGCCTTGAGAAGAATGGGAATTCCAGTATACTTCATTGTGCTCATGGGGAATTTATACACGAATCGAGGGTCAGTTTTACAAAAAGAACAAGAAACTACTGCAGTGTATAAAATGAAGAAAGGTGTGCTTCAGCAGGGTTGTATCCTTTCCCCATACTTATTCAATCTGCGTACTGAGAAAATGAGAAGCTAGCTATATGAAGATGAATGTGGCATCAGGATTAGAGAAAGACTTATTGATAAACTTAAAAATGCAGATGACACATCTTGTTTGTTGAAAGTGAGGGCGACTTGAAGCACTTGCTGATGAAGATCAAGGATTGCATCTTCAATGCAGATACAATTTAATGTAAAGAGTATCAAAATCCTCACAAGTGGACCAATAGGTAACATCGTGATAAACGGAGAAAAAAATAGACGTTGTCAAGGATTTCATCTTGTTTAGATCCACAATGAATGATGCTCATGGGAGTAGCAATCAAAAGAGCAGACAATGCGCTGCATTGGGTAAATCTGCTAAACAAGGCCTCCTTAAAGGTTTGTAAAGGAGAACAAACACACACCTGATCCAGCACACGGTATTTTCAGTTGTCACATGTGCCTGTGAAACTTTGAAATTGGAAGTTGGAAGACAAAAGAACTGATGCACTTGAATTATGGTGCCTGTGAAGAATATTGAAAATACTATAGGATGCCAAAAGAATGAACGAGTATATCTTGGGAGAATACAGCCCGAATACTCCATAGAAACAAGAATGGCAAAACTTTATCTCATGTACTTTGTGCATGAGATCAGGAGAGGCCAGTTCCTGGCAAAGAATACCATGCTTGGTAAAGTAAAGGGGTGGGGGAATAGAGGAAGACCCTCGACACGATGAATCGGCACGGTTGTTGTGTCGGAGCCTATTCCATGCATCTAACAGCAATAACAATGCACCACCACATGCTCTACAAGGTAGTTTCCTGAGGGATGCATGAACTGGAAAGCATTCTTTTCTTTAGCCTGCAGGGTAGATGACTATTTGATCACATTTCTTAAATTTCAAAATGAACAATTGGTATAATATATATATACTCACAGGGGATGGTTTTTTAAAATCATCTGACTTTATCAGATACTTCTCTTATTCCTTCAAATACATTTGGATGACTATTTGATCACATTTCTTAAATTTCAAAATGAACAATTGGTATAATATATATGCTCACAGAGGATGGTTTTTTAAAATCATCTGACTTTATCAGACACTTCTCTTATTCCTTCAAATACATTTATTGGGCAGACACTTTGGCTCTCGTTAAGGCATTTCTTTGAATAGAGTATGGAAATGTCTTTGCCTTCTGGTCTCTCAAAGTTCTGTACTTTCCACTCAGACTTTCTGTTCAGCTGGAGATCACTCTCAGCTCGTAGCCTAACAGGTCTGAGGATGTTGAACAACATAGGCAGCAGAGTGAAAAGTGGTTGTTCTCATTTTGCTTCCAACAGAGGACTTCCAACAAGATAAAGTGAAGTTCATACTATTAAACAAGAATGAAGTCATTCAGGCACGGTCCTTTACGCCTGTTAAATCTTAAAAACAACAACACATGCTTTATATTTTACATTAGGTGACAATTTACATTTCAGATCATCAACTTCGTATTCGACAGTTTGAACTGCTAATCAGTCCTGCCTAAATCGTTTACCCATCACCCGATCCTTGATTTCTCTTTTCTCTCTTCCATTAAGTCATGTTGATTTCAACTAATGCCTATTGCTCCAAAAGATCTCCAAGACTGTAGTCTTCATGGAAGCAGATTGCCACGTCTTTCTCCTGTGGAGAAGCAGGTAGAGCTGAACCACTGACCTTTCGGTAAGCAGCCTAGCTCTTAACCCCTGTGTCACCAGGGCTCTTTGCTCACGGGAATAGATGGTCCCATAAGTCACTTTTTTATTAAGTGAAGATATTAGAACCACCGCAATGGATCAGATATTCTTCACTCTCCTCAAGACCCACCGTGTTAATACCACCGTATCTCAGACATCTGTATTCCTCAGACTACCAAGAGCCCAGCCACGGACACCTTAACTCTAATTCCTACTGCTCAATGCAGGGATAGATTATCCAATAAGGCATAAACGAAATAGAGGCACCATCTGTCCAACATAAAGGCTCACAGATACCAAGCAGGCAGGACACAGGGAAAGCAAGCACTCAATGGAATAGAGATGGCAAAGCAATACATTAAACTGATACCAGACTCAGGGCAGAGAATGTGCCGGCCAGAAATAAAGTCCATGCAGGGTCACAAGGGTATCTATATATGGGGTATTTAAATCTATGATGCACTTTTTCAACTTCATAGACATTTATCTCCCATGGTCCCCTCCATTAAAATGCATTATATCAGCAAGTTATTTGGAAGTTTGCTATTTCTTTCTAGTAAATAAGATGTGGGCATAAGCTATTGAATTTAACTCTTGCTACACTCAACTAGTATGCACCTGGACTCAACAAACTCAGTTAACAGGCAAGGATGGATTTTTAAATAGATTATTTTTTTCTAACATAAAACATAATTTACATGTCAAGTGTGTATTGATTCTTGTTTTTATCTCCTGCTCAGGACAAAGTGCTTGATGTTTGTTGATCTCTACAAGAAATAACTATGATATATAATCTAAGACAAAATTTTAACACCTTGAAAATACACAAAACAAATACTGCCAAGTAGTGATCATCAAGAAGTTTACCATTGCACAAGCATGATAAAGAAACAAGTTAATGCCAGAGTGCACCAGAATTGCTGAATGCCAGAGATACACTTTACTTTACCACATACTACAACTTAAATAACACATTTCAGTCTTGCATGTAAAGAAAGGTGAAAATGTACGAAATTCTTTGAAATAATTTTCCTTCTTAAGCAATGTGGATAAAGGCTACATGAAATCATTCAAGAAATTAATGTAGACTTAACCCAGAGATTTAAGGATAAACCTTTATGGAGAAGGGAAACAATTCTTACCTGAGACTTAAGTTTATAAACAAGAACGATACATTTCACTTGCATAGGCTGTCCTCCTCTGTCGGGCTCTGTGATGGCTTGATCGTTGCGGTGATACTAGAAGCTATGGCCCTGGAATTTCAGGAACTGGCTAATGGACAGGCTTCAGTATAGTTTCCAGCCAAGAGAGACACAGGTATATATATGCATAATTCACACATCCAAGTCAAATGTGTGACTAAGAAGAAGGAAAGAGGCACTGATTTATCAGTAGTTAGAAGCCACACATGCCTTAATGCAGCATGGGTTTATACTTTTGCTGATCTAATTCAACCCCTCCTCACTCTTTCCATAATCCTCATCTCTGCTTTTGAAAGTTTTCATGAGAAACATACTCCTAGACTGTTCCAATCTCTTCTCAGAATGCTCCTTCCACTTAAAATTGACTGTCCCTGAATATTAAGTAAATTACCTTTTCTGCCCCTCAACTGAAAATCACAACACACACAGAGGTGGGAGTAATAAAGAAAGAAAGAAAAGAGAGAAAAAAAGGAATTACGCTGGGTGGAGCTTTAATAGTATGCATTTTTCCCAGCGAGGCTAGGATCAAGCAACTTGCTCTGAGTTAGTGCACCCAGTGGCATCACCTGTGAAGGTTCTCTCTGATCACAGTGAATTTTTTTCATAAAAGCAGTTTTGTTCAAACCTCATTTTTTGTGATGACCAGTTTAAGAGAACAGCATAAGCCTATGAAATTCTGTTTCCTGCTTGTGAAAAAATGTCGCAGAAACTGTTGTGATGTTGAACACAGCCTACACAGAGAGTGCTATGGGAAAAACTCGAGTGTGTGAGTGGTTTTCTAATTTCAAAAAAGGTGAAGTGTTGATTCATGACAAAATTCGCCTTCATAAATTGAGAAACGATTGTGGTTGTCAAGGATTTTGTCTTATTTGGATCCACAATCAATGCTCCTGGAAGCAGCATTCAATAGAACAAGGAAGGATTACATTAGAGTATTGAAAAGTATGTCATTTTGAGGACTAAGGTGGTCTAACCCAAGCGATGGAATTTTCAATGACCACATACGCATGTGAAAGTTGGACATCGAATAAGGAAGACTGAGGAAGAATCGATGCATTTGGATGGTGGTTCTGGGGAAGAATGTTGAAAGCACTATGCATTGCCCAGATGGCAAACCGATCTGTATTGGAAGAAGAAAGGCTAGGGTTCTCCTGAGAGGCCAGGATGGCAAGAATTCATCTTACATGCTTTGGACATGGTGTCAGAAGTGTCCAGTGTCAGGAAAGGACACCATGTTTGGGACAGTGGAGGGGCAGGGAAAAGTGGAAGCCCTCGACTAGATGGGTGGACACAATGGCTGCATCAATGGGCTCAGGTGTAAGAACGATGGTGAGGACGGCGCGGTCCGTGCAGTGCTTTGTTCTGTTGGGCATGGGGTTGCTGTGCGTCAAAGCTGACAGGATGCTGCCTAACGACAAGGACAACACTTTTCTTCCATAAGTTATACTTATTATTCATCACCTGGAGTTATTTGGCTTTTCTTTCTTACTGTTTTTTTTTTTTTTCATTAACTTTCAACGAGCTACTACTCTGACAGGCTCAATCTGGTGTGCTAGATTTGGGAACAGTTTCTTCTGAGACTAAACAGTATACACGAAGGCGCAAAGAAACAGCACGTGTATAAATAATTTATATACATTCACAAGGAAACCATGGAGGAATAATTCACACCATGTTCTCAAATTAGTAAAAATAGAATAACCAATAGAGTGATGGGGTTTTCCTCTTTCCTAACCAAGATTGTTGTTAAGCAGTGTCATACTGTTACTGTCGGGAAAACACCACAGAAGAAAAGTGCACGGGGAATGCTGTGCTATTACATCAGCCCCAGACTACCTTAGTTCACAGCGATCTGAAACCTGCTTCCTCAGAGATATCCAAAATAGGAAGAAATTGGCCAATTCTGATCTATCCCAAGTAGGGAATACTGTGGTAGTTAGAAAGAACAAAATGGACTACACTGTCACACTGAGGACAGAAATCCAAGCATCAGGGTTAGGGAACATTGCCAATGCAGCTCAGATAGATCACAAAATCACCAGAAAATGACATAGCACTTCACTTTTACAAGATGTAAAGGCAAAATCTTTGTAGTAAAACTTTCTGTGCTCAGTTGAGTAATGTATTCACAGAAGCTATTTCGCATACTAGTCATACGGATAAGATCACATTACTATTCATTAGTTGAATGATTGTAATTTCCTGTATGCAAGACACTTGGATCAATCACACAGCAAACCCTGGCTTGGTGAGGTAGTTTCTGTCCTTGGAGAACTCGTACATGCTGGAGAGTGTTGCATATTCAGCTGAATTTTGTATTTCTGCAGTTATACTAGTATATTATGGGTATCAAATCTTTACCGGAATTACGAGTTAAGTCCAACTTTCTCCTTCTCTCTAATTTTCTTGGTGGCTATTTAAAAAAATTTAATGCACTCAAAGATCTCATTCTTTTACTTTAGAGTTTATGTATTTAATGTATTATCTATAAGAAACTCTGTCACAAGTTTATAAAAATATACACTGCTATTCTCCCATGTTATATGTTCATTATTTTACTTAATTTTTTTCTAAGATTTTAAGATACTCTTTAAGGTGAAAGAATAAGGTTGAAACCAAAAATTTAATTTTCTTTTTTTTTTCTCCTTGACCTTGTTTTTGTTTTAATCATTTTATTGGGCCGCATACAATTCATCACAATCCATACATACATCAATTGTGTGAAGCACACGTATACATTTGTTGCCCTCATCATTCTCAAAATTCGCTGTCTGCTTGGGTTCCTGGAATTAGCTCCTCATTTTTCCCTTTTCCTTCCCCCTCCCTCCCCGTTCCCGCCTCCCTCATGAACGCTTAATAATTTATAAATTATCATTATATCTTGTCTTACACTGCCCGGCATCTCTCTTCACCCACCCTTCTGTTGCCCATCCCCCAGAGAGGAAGTTATATGTAGATCCTTGTGATCGATTCCCCCTTTCTACCCCCCTTCCCTCCTGGTATCACCACTCTCACCGTTGGTCCTGAGGGGTTCATCTGTCCTAGATTCCCTGTGTTTCCAGTTCCCATCTGTACTGCTGAGCATCCTCTGGTTTAACCAGGTCTGCAAGGTAGAATTGGGATCATGGTAGTTGTGGGGAGGAAGCGTTTAAGAACTAGAGGAAGGTTGTGAGTTTCATTATTGCTATACTGAACCCTGAGTAACTCATCTCCTCCCCACTACCCCTCTGCAAGGGATGACCAGTTGTCTATAGATTGGCATTGGGTCCACATCACGCATTACCCTAATTCACGATGATATGATTCCACACACCCCCACACACACAGCCGCCTTTGGTGCTTGAAGCCTGGTCCCTTCGGCCCTTCATGATCACACATGTTGGTGTGCTGCTTCCATGTGGGCTTTGTTGCTTCTGGGCTAGATGGCCA
>NW_022111369.1:48568833-48570785 GCF_000313985.2 Echinops telfairi
CTTGTATTAAGGGAATGCGCATGAGGAGGCCCAATGTCCACCTGCCACCCTACTACTAAACCTATAAATATATGCATCTAGGTCCATTTCCCCCACAATCTTAAATATATTTACATATGTACATGTCTGTATGTACATGTATGCCCTTTGCCTGCTACTCCTTTCCTGTATTTCCTTACGCTTTCCTCCTGTCCCACTACCATGTTCAGCCTTCATTCTGGTTTCAGTAACTCCTCTAAGTTACCTTGCCCTTGGCCACTCCCTACCAGTCCTTCCATCCCCTCCCTGTCATTGGTTTTGAACCACTCATTGTTCCCTTGTCCCTGGGTTGGCCAACACCTCCACCCTTTCCCTGCCTCCCACACTCTCATTTCCCTCCGGGGCCGTTGGTCCCTTTATTTTCTTCTCACATTTTTTTTTGTCTAGCCTCTCTTATCTAGGTGGACCTGCAGATATATTAATATGTGTATAAAATTAAGTATGGCTTTGACAGCACAGCACCAAAGTGGCACTTAAGAACATGGTGACAATGGCAGCAGCACTGACAAGCTAACAAACAAAAAAACCACTGACATACAAAATTTAATAGAAGAGAAAAAAGTAAAAAAACAAAACAAATAGGCAGGGAAAAAAAAAAGAAAAAATGCCTGTTAGTAGTTCAAGGTCTGTTTGTTGACCTTTAGGAGTGTTTTTCGGGCGAGTCTAATGGGGTGCCACGTCCAGACCCCAAAGTCCATCGTTTGTACTCCCTCGGGACCTCCTTGCTCTGCTTCCCTGCTGCTCCATTGCACACCCCCAATGTTTTGCCTCAGTGTGTTGGGGTCAGCTCAGTCGCACATCCCACACTGTGTCTCCAGTGCTGTCCCGTGTAGGGCCATGGGTCAGTGCAGGATGTCGCATCTCGCCATGGGGGCAGCTATATGGTCCTCTCTGTACATTGGGCCCTCCGAGCCAGGCTATCGTCCTTTGAGCTTGGTGGGGCCAGGTGTGCTCCGCTCCGTTCTTCCTGCTTCCTTTGCTTCAGCTTTCTTCTGGGTGTGGTGTGGTAGGTCAGTTCCTTTCTCACACCAGACCATCTATTTCCATTTTCTGTGGTACTCCCTTCCATGGTGGGGGTCGGGCTAATTCTGATTAAGGCCGGCGTATGGTCCAGTCTCTTTGTGAATTCCTCCAGGCATTACGTTGCCCTCCTGGTTTGGCATGTCCTGGTGGGGTCTGTATGCACCTTCCAGTTCTGTGGAGATACAACCAATACTCTCCCCCTGGGTGGGTTACTACCCTGTTCCCCCTGGGCCGTCAACTCAGTTTCTCCCCACCCTGCTTCTCCCTCCACTTGCCCCCCTTCCCCTTCTTTATGTTGGACTCTCATGTACCTCCCTAGGTGTGGCCTGCCCTCCCTCCAACTGTCTATGCTTCCACCTGTTTATTATCTTCTATTCCTGGCGTGCTGATTATGCTTACCTCAGGGGACTCATGTTGTACCTGTCCTTTTGCTTTTGGCTTACCTCGCTTAACATGTTTCCTTCTAGCTCTTCCCACGAGGTGACGTGTTTCATGTGATTGTCCGTGCTTTTCAGTGCTGCATAGTACTCCATTGTGTGTATGTGCCAGAGTTTACTAATCCACTCATCTATCGATGGAAACTTAGGCTGTTTCCAAGTCTTTGCGATTGTGAATTGTGCCACAATAAACATTGGAGTGCAGATGACTGGACGGGTTTTATTTGTTGCTTCCACCAGGTATATGCCCAGTAGAAGGAAGGCTGGGTCATAAGGTAGATCAACTTCCATTTTCTTTAGGTATCTCCAGATTGCTTTCCACAGTGGGTGTACAAATCTCCATGACCACCAGAAGTGGAGGAGGGTTCCTACTTCACCACAGCCCCTCCAACACCTGTTGCTCTCTGACTTGCTGATTTGGGCTAGCCTCAGGGGTGTTAGGTGGTATCTCAT
>NW_022111369.1:48571589-48597534 GCF_000313985.2 Echinops telfairi
TAATTCTGGGTTTCTTCCCTCTCCATATGAAATTGGTGGTCAGTTTTTCCAATTCTTTGAAGAAGGTTGATGGTATTTGAATTGGTATAGCATTGAACTTGTAAAGTGCTTTAGGTAGGATTTTCATCTTTACTATGTTCAGCCTTCCAATCCATGAGCAGGGGATGTTCTTCCATTTGTGGAGGTCACTTTTGGTTTCCTGTAATGGGGTCTTATAGTTTTCCTTCTATAGGTCTTTAGTAATTTTTATTAAATATATTCCTAGGTATTTCAATTTGTTCTTAGCTACTATGAAGGGTACTTCCTTCTTAATCCCTTCTTCCATGGTCCTGTCCGATGTATATAGAAAATCTACCGACTTCCGTTTATTGATCTTATATCCTGCCACTCTTCCATATTCCTCTATCACTGTAAGTACTCTGCTGTGGCGCTTTTGGGGTTCTCAATGTATAGGATCATGTCATCTGCAAATAGCGATAGTTTCACCTCCTCCTCTCCCATTTGGATCCCTTTGATGTTCTTCTGCTGCCTTATGTTGTTAGCCAGAACCTCCAAAACAATATTGAATAGAAGTGGACAAGGGGGCATCCTTGTCTTGTACTCTTTTTCTGTGGGATTGTTTTTGTCTTTTCTCCATTGACTATGATGTTGGACATTGGCCTTTCATAGATAGCTTGATAATCATTAAATGCCTATATGAAAAAAGAAGAGATGTGTATGACAGATAACAGATATCAGCTTGAGGGACTTACCTTCCAATCCTATCTTCATGAGTGTCTTGATTAGGAATGGGTGTTGGATATTGTCAAATGCTTTTCCTGCATCTATGGATGTTATCATATAGTTTTTATCCTTTTTTTTTCTCGATGTGGTATATAATATTGATGGATTTTCAGATGTTAAACCATCCCTGCATCCTTGGGATTAATCCTATCTGGTCGTGGTGGATGATATTTTTATATACTTTTGTATTCTATTGGCCAATATTTTGTTAAGGATTTTTGCATCAATGTTCATTAGAGATATTGGTCTGTAATTCTCTATACCTGTGGGGTCTTTGCCCTGTTTGGGTACCAAAGTAATGCTGGCTTCGTAAAATGAGTTTAGGAGTTTGCCATCTTCTATGTTATGGAATACTTTGTGGAGGATCGGTGTCAACTCTTCCCTGAATGCTTGGTAGAATTCTGCTGTGAAGCCCTCTGGCCCTGGGGCTTTTTTTGTTGGTAGATTTTTAATGATTCTATTTCTTCTTTCTCTATGGGTTTGTTGAGGTTCTTGATCTCTGTCTGAGATAATCTAGGGAGAGACTGTTTTTCCAAATATTTATCCATGTCTTCCATGTTTCTGAATTCATTAGAATACAGACTTTCATAGTATTTTGTGATTATCCTTTTAATCTCATTGGGGTCTGTTGTTGTTGCCCCTGTTTCATCCCTCATCCTGCCTATTGATGTTTGCTCCTTTCTATCCTTGGTAAGCTTTGCCAGAGGACTGTCAATTTTGTTAATTCTTTCGTAGAACCAGTTTTTAGCTGGATTTATCTTTTGTATTGTTCTCTTGTCTTCCCACTGGTTTAACTCTGCCCTGATTTTTATTATTTATTTTCTCTTGCTATTTGAGGGGTGGTTCTGCTGACTCTGTTCTGGTGGTTGGAGGTTTTATGTTAACGTTATCTGTCATACACATCTCTTCTTTTTTCATATAGGCATTTAATGATATCAAGCTACCTCTGATAACTGCCTTCGCAGTGTCCCATAAGTGTCCCATACATTGTATTCTCATTCTCATTAGTTTCTAGAAACTTCCTGATATCCACTCTAATCTGGGCCTGTACCCATTCATGTCGCAGGAGATCATTGTTCATCCTCCAATTGGTTGCCCTTGCTTTCCTGGGTATCCTCTTATTAATCTCCAGCTTTATGGCATGGTGATCTGAGAAAGATGTCTGGATAATATCTATGTGTATGAATTTACTCAGGCTGGACTTGTGTCTCAGCATGTGGTCTATTCTTGAAAAAGATCCATGTGGACTAGAAAAGAATGTGAAACCCTTTGTATTTGGATGGAAAGCTCTATAAATGTCTATCAGGCCCTGTTGCCTAATTATATTGTTTAACTCTATGGCGTCCATGGAATTCAGAGTTATTATCACTATCTGTGGGTTCATAGTTGTCGTACCCTGTTTTGTGTTTTGGGTCTTTACCTATCTCACCTCATATCAGTGTGCTGTGTTTGAGTGGAGATTTTCTATCTTGTCTTCTTTTCCATCTGAGACCCTGTTGTCCTGGTAATTGTTGCTGGAATGTTGGCTTCTAGATGGAGATGGGCTATATAGTGATCTCCTGTTTGTTCTTGGTGGAGGTTGATCCTCTGGCCATAGTGAGTCAGCCAATATCTTCCACAGGCTCGGGTGTCTTGCTGCATATTGAGTCTTTCCTTGTCCTGCAAGACCCTTATCTCACCATCTATCTTAATGGATAACTTGGCAGCGTACAAGATTCTGGGGGAGGCATTTTTTACCTTCAGCTTTTGGAAGATGTTGCTCCATTCTCTCCTCCTCTTCATGGTATCTGCTCATAGGTCTTAGCATATTCTTAACTGCGCTCCTTTGTATGTGACTGTTTTCCTTTCTCTTGCTGCTCATAAGATTTTCTCTTTTCCCTCGAAGTGGGATATTTTTAACATTATATGTCTTGGTGTGTTCCTCTTGGGGTCTAGTCTAGCTGGCGTCATTTCTGCTTCCTGTATGAGTGCCTGGCTCTCCCTTGTTAGGGTGGGAAAGTTTTCTTCCAGAAATTCCTTTGCTATCTTGGCTGTCGACTTGTGTGTTGTGTTGAGTTCAAGTAGACCGATAATGCGAATATTATTCCTCCTCATAGCATCTGTCATTGATCTCAGGCTATCTTCTGTTTCTTTAATTTTCCTATCTGACTGTCTTTCTCACTTGCTTAGGTCTGTTTGAGTGTCCTCGAGGTCGCTGATATGGCTCTCTGCTTCCTCAAGCCTAATCGTAAATTCTGTGACCTTGTGTGTGACTTCTGCTACCTCCTCTGTTAGCTCCTGCAGTTCCCTTTGGTGGGTGGACTTCATCCCCTCTATTGTGGACTTCATCTCCTCTATTATTGCATCCTTGTTCTGGGTTGCTTCCCTCAGCTCCTGTATTAATGCGAGTAGACTTCTGAAGATTTCCTTCTGTGGCAGATCTGTATCTGTTCCTTCTATGAGAGACATTAGCTCTGCTACTATGTTTTGTCTCTCTGGGTTTTTTTTGTTGTTGTTGGGAGTGATGTGGTCTGTTGATTTTTCCTCGATCCTTTCATAGGCCCCATGTTTCTGGGAGGCCAGGGGGCCCTTATCTGTGTTACTGTTAAGGATTCTTTCAGGCGGTTGCCTATGACCTACTCTAAGGATGGGTCAGACCGCTGTGTAGGCAGAGTTCCCCAAAGGCTTAGTGACCTATTTTTCTTATTTAAAACCAAATAAAAACCCCAAAACTCTTTTCCATAGAGTTAATCCCAGCTCATATTAACCCTGTAAGACAGAATAGCCCTGCCCCTGTGGGATTTTAAGACTAACTCCTTACAGTACACACACACACACACACACACACACACACACACACACGCACGCACCTGGTGGTTTTAAAACTGAAAACTTGCAGTTAGGAGCCCAATGCATAACCCCTATGCCACCAGCACTCCTCTTTTCTTAGCTTGGCTACCTAGAAATAACATCCATCAAGTTTTGGAAACTCTCTCACATTTCTTGAAGATGCAAAAAGAGTGTTGCCATCTAGTGGACTGGCTTGTGGCCTTCCTTGAGGACAGAGGAGGCCCATTGGGGTTCAAGAGCGCTAATCTTCTGCAAAGCAGGATGACACACTTGACTCCTTTGGAGTAGCAAGTAGGTTGAAATTGTGTACCTTTCCGCTGGCAGCCAGGGCTTTACCTTTGAGCTGCTGGGGCGCTGACCTGTTCTTGAAGTTAATGAGTGGGGAATGACAACATTTATTGGAGTCAAAAGTACTGACAGAAGCAACATTATCATTGTGTTCAACAGAAAGACCAAATCAGTCAATATTTTCCTCAAAGTTTTCTTGAAATACATTCATGAGGAAGCTTGAAAGAATTCATGAGACAAAATGTAATGAATAGATCACGAAAAAGTAGAGATCTTCCTTAAGCCATTTTATCTTTGGGGCAATTAAATGTACATAATTATATTGATATGTCGGCAAAATTTGGGGCTCATATTCCTCTTAATGTGGTATCAAAAATTAAGTTTCCAAAATAGTAACATTTTCTAACTTCTCCATTTGCTATCACTGAGTAGTCCCTGATGAGTCTAACCCTCACAGGGGTAATTACTTTGAAAAATAAAAATATACAATGGCCCAAGGGATTCTGGAGAGGAATAGACACTTAGAAACAAGAAATGGAAATGAGTGATTAACACTTTTTATTTCTTTCAGCCGAAGGACAATCTGAAAGGGGCACTTCATGGGGAAACTGAAGCTGATGGAAATCTTGAAATCTTTTAAAAGTGAACAATCAGGGAACATAATTTAGTGCAAAAATAGCTACTAAAATTGAGAGGACAATCACAGAAAAGAGAATGTCCAAGTTTTAAGTTAACTTACTTACCCAGTAAGTAAGTAAGTAAGCTATGCTTAGCCAGCACATTCTTCAAGAGGTTTATCTAATAATTATAATAATAATAATAATAATGAATGGATATTTGAACAGTAGCCAAAACTTTCAACTTCAGTGCAACTAAGTATATTGCCAACTAAAAATATCATGAACTTTCCAGGGTGTAATAAGAAATTTAAAATATAACATTAACAATTCAATCCAAAATACTCAATATATAAAGATGCAGAAAAATGCAGCCTATTCTCACAAGAAAAGTATTGATAAAGAGCAACATAGAAAGTAGACTCCTGTGTTGACTATGCAGATAAGATTTTAAAACAGCCATTATATAAAAGAGAAGGAAATTCTGAAGTAAAATGAAAAGATAAGGAATCTCAGCAGAAAGAGAGTAACTTTCTTAAAATATAAATAATTGAAGGAAAATTTAAAAATAATTGAAGGAAAATTATAGACATAAAAAAGATAATTGTTTCCATTTGCATAAAAATAAAACCAGACTCATATCTCATACCAGGCACAAAATCAAGCCAAATGGAGCAAAGATCTAAATGTAAAACCTAGAACTAAAGAGATCAACAATGAAAAACTAGGGGCAAACTTATGAACCATAATACTTTTCATGAATGTACTACCAGATATAACTGAAAACAGGCAAACAGTAAAAGACACTAAACGACTCGTTGTTGCTGTTGTTGTTGGTGGTGTTGGCAGGTACCATGCAAACAGTTCAGACTCATAGCGACTTGATGCACACAGAATAAAACCCTGCCCATTCCTGCAAAGTCCTAACAATTGTTCTCAAGTTGAGCCTATTGTTGCAGTCACTGCACAATTCATCTCATCGAGAGCCTTCCTTCTTCACACAGCCTCTCCATGTTAGCAAGCATGTCCTTCTTTGGGCACTGGTCTCTCCTGAAAACACATCCAAAGTATGACAGACAAAATCTCTCCACATCCTTGCCTGCGAGGACCAATCTGGTTGTACTCATTTCAACACACATTTGTTTGTTCTTTTTGGAAGTGCATGGTACTTTTCAATATTCTTTGCCAACACCATAGTTCAAATACATCAGTTGTTCTTTAATGTTCCTCATTCAACGTACAGCTGTCCCATGCATCTAAGGCAAGTTAAAATACCATGACCAAGATCAGACAGAGCTGTCCTCAAATGGACATCCTTGTTTTGCAACACTTTTCTAAAGGCCTTGTGCAGCAGATTTACCCTGTGCAATTCATTATCTGATCTTTGACTGCTTCTTCCATGAGTGTTGACTGATTGTTCATGCAAGCAAGATGGAACCCTTGACGATTTCAACCTTTTCTCCATTTATCATGATGTCACCTATTAGTCCATAGTGAGTGTTTTGTCATCTTTGCATTAAGCTATGAGCCATACTGCAAACTTCAATACTTGGTCTTCAACAGCAAGTGTTTCAAGGTCTCCTCACTTTTAGCAAGCAAGGTTCTGTAATCCACATATCTCAGGTTGTTAATAAACCTTCCTTCAAACCCAATGCCCCATTCTTCTTCATATGATACAACGTCAGCATACACATGAATAAGTATTTTGACCGAATTCAATGCTGGTCAGCACCTTTCCTGAATTTAACTGAAGTGTTCCCTTGATCTGTTCAAACAACTGCCTTTTAATCCATGTACAGGTTCCTGGTGAACACAATGAGATTTTCTGGGATTCCTGTTCTGAATGGTTCACTGGCAGTGGGGAAGGTAGCTCTAGGGGTGCCACTCTTTGGAGTATCTGTGCTTTTATATTGATGGTGACGTAGTTAGTTTATTGTGCCAACCTGGCCCATAAATACATGTGGGATTAACTGAAGGGCAGAGAGACAAATGGCTCGGCAAGCCTCATCTTTCTTGTCTCTTGCTCTTTGACTATCGGACCAGTGTGCAGCTGCCTTGCTTGTTCTTTGCCTCAATTTGAAAGCTACACTACCTGTGGGGCACCTAACCTGTGGACTGTGTCGCTGTAATTTGAGGTTCCTTCAAGACCAGCTTTACCACAGCATTGCAATTTACATCTCTTGAGCTGGAGACTGTCAGACTCTGTCATCTGGCTGACTGTTAGTGACCTGCCTTGCTGTTTGCTGCCTGTGCCCAATAGCTTGAAGGACTGCCAGTGTCTCACAGCTGTCTCACAGGAGTGAGTTGCACTGATCCATTTGTACTGCTTTATAGATTAATTGTTTATTTCTTATGTTATATATCTATCTATCTGTATAAATAGATATAAAATTATTAGCCTTCTGGTTTCGTTTCTCTAGAGAACCCTGTCTAACACAGATGGTGTGCTTCTTGTAAATGCTTCACCTCTAGTGGTTACATATAGAGCTAATCACCCGATCAGTAGTTTGAAACAACCAACTACTCTGAAGGAGAGTATTGATGCTTTCTACCCCCATAAAGATTTACCATGTTGGATATCATGGGTAGTTCTACCCTGTCTCAGAGGTGGGAGTCAAAGTCAAGTTGATGACAATGCATTTTTTGTTAGTGAGTATTCTGGTGATGTTTTCATGTAAACCTTGGGTTGCTCATAGACAGACAGAGCTATCTGTTCCCCTAAAAGATTTGAAGCTCAGAAATGCTATAGAGGGTTGCAATAAATCAGAATCAACTCGATGGCAGTGGGTTTTGTCTTGGTTACGAGTTTCTTCTAAATAACAGATATAGTTTCTAATTCAACTCTGACAACATTTGTCTTTAGTTTGGAATATTAAGTCCATTTACAGTTTATGCAATTATTTTTCTATTTGGGACTAAAATGGGACTACAAACAGATTGTGGAAAAATGAAATGACCAGATAATGGATTTTTTTTCCAAGGACTTTTGGATACCGCCTCTTAAATACTGTTCCTCTTCTGTTTGCTCCACTTTTAAAATGTTCTCTGTTCTTTCATTTTTTACTGCATTTGCAGTCATTTATCATTTTATTGTTATCCCGGTTACTTATATATCCTCTCTCTGACTTTAGTGACTATCTGAGATCACAGCATGCATCAATGATCTGTTGATTAGTGTTCTTATCTGTCACAAGGCAAAGTTATGCCTTTAGAATTCCTCACAGACATGAAGCGCTTATTTCGGGGTAAAATACAGATTGATTAATACCCTCTTCAGAAGCATCACATTGTTTCCACAAGGACATCACTGTTTATGTGAGTAGTGCGTGTGGCAGCTCAAGGAGGTAATAAATCTACAGGTGAGGCTTTGTTTTGTTTTGTCGTCCCCCACCCCCGGCATAAACATTTCAGCTCCTTATTTATCCCCAAATGGAATGTTCTGGCCGGATTAGAGTTCTCCTGAAAGGAAGGACATCAATTCAACAACAAACTCAAACCGTGACTTAGAGTAAATAATTATTTCCTTTAATAGGAGTATTTGTAATTTTTTTTTAATATCACAGAAAATGGAGCGTTCTTAACTAACACAAGAGATTTGTTCTTGTTCTGGTGGAATTCAATGCACTAAAATGAGTGCACAATCCATTATTTGGTGAAGCTGGTGTTGAGAAAGCTCAAGTATGTTCCTAACATAACTCAAGGCACATTCTGTAGGTAACTTTATATGCCCAACTCATAAAGTAGCACTTGATCTTCACAACTCCAATGAAAACACAGGGACTCAAGATTTGTTCTTTACAATATATACAATATTTTGTTTGACTTTTCAAATACCTAGTATGTTTTCTAAATACTAAATGTGAAATTGAAAAATACAATTCTTATAATCTGTTCTTTGTTCTCAGGCTATTCCTTAATTGAACAACAACAATAATAAGAGGTACTTCTAAAGTACAATTTTATGTATGTGTGAGATACATATATACGTGAGATAAATCTGAAGCTTTTTTATTCTGGGAAAATTAATTCATTGTCACACATATGAAAAGTGCTGAATTCTTACAGACCAACATTTTTTTCTAAAATCATTAAAACAAGTTGAAAATATCTTATGTTTTGCAGTCATGTTATAAAAAATGAAAACAATTTCTAAAGTATAATATTAATGTTGTTTCCGATGCATTTGACAGAAAAAAAAAGATATTATTTTGTGAGTCTGTACAGCAAAACAAGCCATAAACTTGACTTTCAGCCAATATGCAAAACAAATGTTCTGATGATCTCAAGGGTCAGAATATAGGGAGCCAATCTAATAACAATTACTTATTTTGACATGGCCTTGCTTGATACAGGCTCTCATGAAGAAATGATTGAAGATTTGGATGGAACATTCAAATATGGTGAAGAAACTAGTGGGTGACTGCCTATAAAAGAGTAGTGCCTGGGGTCTTAAAGACCTCTTCAATCAAGCATCCATCGACGTGAGGTGTCAGCTAAGTCCACATGGAGGAAGCACACCAGCTTGTGTGATCCAAGGATTATAAATGATAAAATACAAATACAAAGGAGGGAATGGCATCGCACCTTAAATTGTGAGCACCTGGTTTGCAGAAAGCTCTGGAAGACAATGCAAGCCCAAACTCAATTTGCCAGATCCACAAATAGATTAAACCTCTGGTTAATCCCTTTGGATGATAGTCAAGACACATGAATGGCCTGACTACCAGACAAAGTATTGTAGAGATGATTATATTCGATGTAAACAAACCAGCAAAAACCTCAGTGCCATCCAGTCAATGCTGACTCACAGAGACCCCCAGTGGGTTTCTGAGACTGGAACTGTTGATCGGAGCAGAAAGCCTAGTGTTTCTCTCATAGGAGATGTAGCCAAGCTGAATTGTAACATTTGATTTGGTCCCCCTTTTGACCAATTAAAAAATACCACCTTAAAAAAAAGTGAAGGGGAAATACAGGTGGATAAGCCTCCACCGACTCACTCTGAACATAGATCAGAGGTGACTAACCTTCCATGCTACAGAGTGCATTCATGGGAAAGTGGATGATGGCAGTTGCAGTAAGGTTAAAATTGATCACCTTAACATTTCATCTCCCTTTAGACTCATTTCAAAATTGTTCTAGTTTTTAATATTTTCTGTATTCTTTTTAAATGACCGTTTTCTCTGTTTTATTTTATTGTTGTTGTTAGTTTTTCTGACTCTTGGCCTTTGTACTTGTTTGCTTGGTATATGACGTCAGGATGGCCAAACCTGTTAAGAGGGTGCCTGGCTAATACTTGCAGGGGGTGGCAGGGGAGGTTGGGTGAAATTGGGGACCTAATAACACGGAGTACAAGGAAAATAGACTGTTCTAAAATTGATTGTGGTGATGATTTTATAACTTTTCTTAATATGGCCAAACTATTGAATTGCATGATATTTGGATTTTGTCTCATAAAACTATTTATATTTTTAAAAGCTAGAGAACAGCTGACACTGATAAATTAGTTGTGAAAGAAAAATTAGCCATCAACTTCTCAAGAAATACACCAAAAAGCAATATTAAAATTAAAAAGGTAGAGGCCAAGAAATATCAAGGATTGATTAAAAAATCACATACAAATCCATAAACCTTTTGAAAAACAGGCTCAGATGATGGCTTGGATAATGTTTATCAGATGTAGTCAAACCATAACTTTTAAAAGGATAAGTTCAAGCAATACCACAACTCAGTTCTCATTTGACTGCACAAGACATAGCAAAGTTGACCATAAAACTAAAGTTCCGTTCATTATCTTGACTAGAATAATTCAGAAAAGTTCTTTTGTGCATGACTGCTCTTTTCTGTATCACTAGAGGATAAAACAAAGCCCTTAGCCTAACCAAGCTGAAGGTTTCGAAAGACGTGCTCCCCACTTGGTAGTCACTAGCCAAATTAGTAGGCCCCTGGGGACACAATGGCTAAGCATTCAGTGGCTAATAGAAATGCTGGCAGTTGGAGCCTTGAGCAGTTCCATGGATGAAACTACCTGCCACTCGGGTCCTAAACGGTCATAACCTAGAACATCCTATGGGGCAGTTCTACTCTGTCCTATAGATTGACCACGAGTCAACATCAACTCAATAGCACACAAATGAACAACAAGCTAGATTCAGCTATGCAAATTAAAATCAAATAAAAACTCAGTCGCATTGGACACAACATTAGGCTGCAGCAGTCAGATGTGGTTCGTGGCGATCATATTACTCCATGCCATCGAGTCCAGTGGCTCGGCAACCCCACAGGACAGGGCAGAACTGCCTCTGTGGGTCTCTAAGGCACTCACTCACGAGAGCGGAAAGCTGCATCTTTTTCCTCTGGGCACCTGCCGGTCTCCAACTGTTGACCTTGTGCTTAGCAGTCCACTGCACAACCACTGCCATCAGGGCTCCTCAATGTTGTTTCTCTGTGGCAGAGAGGCTATTGTAGTGGACAGTACTTATTCTAGGACATTTTCTTCATTACATAGGATTCCAATGAACAAAATTGAACTAAAATAGCTTAGTTACATTTTGAAAACAAATAACCAAACCAAACTCACTGTCACAGACCATAGATGACACGGTAGAACTGCCCCTGTGAGTTTCCTAGAGAGTAACTATTAACCAGAGTAAAACGCCCGCATCTTTGTCCTGAATGAAGCGAGTGGTTATGAACTGCTTGATCTTGCTGATCCCAGCCCAGCTCTGAACCACATGTCACCAGGGCTTTACCCACCTTCTAATTATAATTTTCTAAGTTAATTTATCCTTCACAAATTTCATTCAGCACTTATTATGTGTGAGGTGCTAATCTAAGTACTGGACATAAATGAGGTAAAAAGATGAACAACTGCCTTTTCTCTAAAACATTGGCCTTCTCTGAGGAGGAGACGGGGATTTTAAAAAGTAAGCAAATACATTAAGAATTTTTTTTAGTAAGCATGTGAAATAAAATGATATAACAAGGATCAACTAGTAGCAACAATGGGTGGGGTCATAAAAGAAGGTCATTCCTGATCTGAGAAAAAGAAATCAATGTCACTGGTGTGGTGTTCCTTCTGCCTCAAAGCAGCCCCATAAGACAGAGTAGAACTGCCCCATCGGGTTTCCAAGGCTGTGAACCTTGCAGAAGCAAGCTGCCTGTCTTTCTGCCCATCTTTTGCTAGCAGTCAAGTGCTTGATCACTGTGCCCCCAGGCTCCTCATTAGAAGATGAATCTCTTTTGAAAGAAGTTCTATGCAGACAGAAACCTGAACAACAAAATGGAGCCCACCATGCAAACATCTGGGGAAAGAAACTCCTGATACCGGTCCAGCCAGTGCAAAGACCCTACGGCGGGAACAGGTCTGGTTCACTCTCAACGATGCAGAGGCTCTTAGTGCTGGAGGGAGTCAAGCTCAGGAAGGGGAGTACAAATGGGATCTGAAAGGAAGGAGAGCCCGTTCATCCACGATCTCGAGCGGAGATGTTATTCCAAGTGCGGTGGAATTCTTTGGAGGGTTTTCAGCAGCATCACAACCTGATTTTTAAAAAATTATTTTATTGGGGGCTTGTACAATTCTTATCACAATCCATCCATACATACATACATACATTGTGTCAAGCACATTTGTACATTTGTTGCCATCATCATTCTGAAAACATTTACTTTCTACTTGAGCCCTTGGTATCAGCTCCTCATTTCCCCCCTCCCTCCCCACTTCCCTCTCCCTCATGAGCCCATGATAATTTATAAATTATTATTATTTTGTCATATCTTACACTGTGTGTCGGAGGTGGGGGGGGCACAACCTGATTTTAAATAGTGGCTCTTGTAGATTTCTTTCTTGGACGAAAGAACATAGGTGCCCTGGTCTCACTGTTTAGTAAGCTTTGGGCTACTAGCCACAAGGTTCATGGATCCAACCTACCAGTTGCTCCAAAGGAGAAAAATGAGGCTATATGCTCCTGGAAAGCCTATGTAGGTCACTATGAACCAGAATGAACTCCAAGACAGTTAATTTTTTTTAACTTGGTACTAAAAACTGTCAAACAATCACAGCAGCATTCATTTCCAAAGTTATTACAGAGTGCCAGTTCCCGAGCCAGCATGGAAGAAATTGAATGTTGTTCCTCAAATCATTCCAGTACCACAAAAATATCTCTAAAATCTTTGCACACGTCTCCAGCACCAAAAATATACTACCCACAGCACCACTTACTATTAATTTCCTAGGCTATAAGTAAATCTAATTTTTCTCATTCTGGAGCAAGGCATGAAACATGCAAGCATTATGATGATAAAAGAGGAATGGAGAATGGGCGTGGGACTGAAACATGGGTGAATGTGCCTTGTGAAAGGTAAAGTTTTGTTTCGTCATCTGGTAGCTTCATGTCCTGGGTTCCGTTTTGAACATATATGTAAAACATTTTAAAGAGCCCAATCTTGGAATGTCCGAATTTGGACCTCAGTAACTGTTCTTGCAAAGGAGAACCAAGTACTGACTAGTTCTCACCTTGCCCACGACCCCTGGTGGGTCATGTCCTTGTGCTCCATGGGACGATTGTCAGAAATGGACCACTGGACTGTTTTTCTTTTCCACCTTGTTCTGGAAGCTTCCTTGAAACCTATTCAGTATCCCGGTTACATCCCAGCCTTCACTGACAGGCGGAGGTTGTCTTAGGTGCATATACAAAGTATCAACACTGCATCTCCAACCAAGAAGACAGGAAATGCTACCACGGAGTCACTAATCCTGAGTTATCCAAACCAAACCAAACCCATGAAACAGATTTATCTAAACCAGACCAAACCCATTGCCATCGACTAGATTCTGACGCACAATGACCTCATAGCACAGATTAGAACTACCTCGGGGATTCCCAGGCTGTCGCTTGTTACAGAGCAGGCTGCCACACCTTTCTTCATGGAGCCGCTGGTCAGGGTTTGAACCATCGACTTTTCAGCTATGAGAAGCAACTGCACCGTGGCGCCAGGAAACATAGAGTACATTGTTTATAACAGCCACTGGGCAAAGCTTCCAAGCTACTACGTACAATGTCCAGGACCCTCTGACAGTTATTTCAGTCTTAAAGTATTATGTTTAACTCATCATAAACATCGTGTAGATGGAATAGTCTCTGGACTGTGAGCTGAAGTGCTCGCAAATAAATGTATAAAGCCCAAGCAATCTTTTAGACATGACATTTTATTTGGATTCCTAGTGTTTTCAAGTGTAATATATTTCTTTCTGTTGATTAGCAATCATCTGGAAACATAGGCTTTTGTGTGCTCTTTTCTTGCCCTCTATTTTCAGGCAGAGATGGACAGAGGCTTTGAATGTCAAGGGAAGTGAAAATACTATACTACCTAAGGCTACTGTTCTGTAGATTTTCATTTTAGCTTTTGGGTAGACAAGTTTTAAAACTTTCAATAATTTAAAATAAATAAATCTTCTACCACGAGTGGGAACTATGCATTATATTTCTATTACAGTCAATGGAAGCTTTAATAGGATAAATCAGATTATCTTCTTTATAATCTTTCCCAGCATCTCACAATGAATGCATCCACATCAGCGATATATTCTCATTCCACTTTCCCAGTGCCATAGCAGAGATTTGTATTATAACACACTCTTAAGTGTAGTAACTTGTAAGTTTAAAATATGTTAGCATAATTTACCTCCATAAACACAGAGGTAGGTGATAATTGTTCCCATTTACCATTGAAAAATAAGAAACATATGAAAGTGCCTTGAGGTAAACAAAGAGCAAATGACAAAAGTGGGATTTGAACCCAAGCATGCCTTGAAGCCCTATAGAAAAATATTCTATAATTGACAAAGATATAAAGGATTTTATTATCAATGTTGGTATCAATGAATCAGTGCAACAAACTGACTTATGTTAATTTTTCCATACATATCTCTTATATTCTTTCTTCTAAATATTACTATTTAAGGACCTCCCTATGAAGTTATCATGAAAGCCAATTTCAGATAAATGATGTCACACATGTAAGCATTTGTTACTAAATAGAAACAAAGGCTCCATTCTTTCAGTGCTCTAGCAGCCTTTGTAAGAATGGTGCATGCACAGTAAGGCAGTAACCTGGACACCGACTCTGAAAAATCAACAGGGGGAGGAATCCAAAACACTCTGAAATAGCAGCTGAATCCAAGATGATTTGAGAGTCAGTATAAAGTCACTAATTTTTTAAACTAAAAGATTATTTTATCCTATCTCTGCCAGCTGTTAGTGTCTCTATAACTGAGATATCATGAACTTTACAAAGCATGATCATGAAAATTCATTTCTAACATTCATTTCTAGCAAGCTTAAAACAAAATGTTGCTGTCGATGAAAGATAAAGATGGTTGAAACACCCATTCTAGCATCCACAAGAGTATTCTCTTAAATACTAAATACTAGCTGACCATTCCTGAACATGTATCCCTTACTAGAGAAACGGATATGTTCTGGGATATATATCACTCAAGAAGCAATGGCGTGGACTGAATGAGGGAACGGTTTAAAATAAGAAAAGGTGTGTGTCAGGACTGTATGCTCTCCACATTTTTATTCAATCTGTATGTTGAGCAAATCATCAGAGAAGCTGGCTTATATGAAGAAGAATTTGGTATCAGGATTGGAAGAAGGTTTATTAACAACCTGAAATATGCAGATGATACAACCTAGCTTGCTGGAAGTGATGAGAGCTTAAAGCACTTGCTGATGAAGGTCAAGGATTTCAAACTTCGGTATGGATTACAACTCAATGTCAAGAAAACCCAAACCTCGCAACTGGACCCATAGGTAACATCATGATAAGCCGAGAAAAGATTGAATTGTCAAGGATTTTGTCTTGTTTGGATTCAAAATCAGTGCTCATGGAAACAGCGGACAAGAGATCAAAAGATGCATTGCATTAGGTAAACCTGTTGCACAAAACGTCTTTAAAGCATTCAAAAGCAAGAATGTTACTTCGAGGCGTAAGGAAGCCTGACCTAAGTCATATTCTCAATCACCTCATCTGCATGTGACAATTGGACATTGACTAAGGAGGACCAAAGAAGAACTGATGCGTTTTAATTGATGTTGGTTGAGAATATTGAAAATACCATGGACTACCGAAGGGACCAACAAATCTGTCTTGGGTGAAGTACGTCCAGAGTGCTATTTCGAGGCAAGGGTGGTGAGATTTCATCTTTCATATTGTGGACGTGTTGTCAGGAGACACCGGTCCCTGGAGAAGGGCATCCTACTCGGTAAAGTAGAGGGCAGTGAAAGAGGAAGGTCCTCAAGGAGCTGGCTTGCCTCTAGTTGCAAACAGTGAGCTCCATCATAAGAACCAGGGGGAGGGTGGCACCAGGCTGGGTGGTGCTTCCTTCTGTTGTGCATACGGTTGCTATGGGTTGGATGTGAGGAGATGGCGTCTAGCAACAGCAGCATCAGTGCTGGGCTATGGATGAGAAAATTGATTATAGCACCTCCACTAGTGGCTCTTTCACCTCATTTTGTTGAAAGTACTCGAAGTAGGTACTACCAGTATTGGATATCTGTTACAGAGATTAAACGTGTCTTTCGGTTACAATTAAAGGAGAGGATTCCCTAAATGAAAGGTGCTTTTGAAATAAATTAATTTTTATATTTTTCAAAAGTGTTTGGGGTACCAGCAGGTATCTTTTTGGATTAGTTAGATTCTTCTTCTTCTTCTTTTTTCAAAGAATTACGGCATGAAGGAATGTGTCTGGCCTAGCATCTAAAATCTCCCAAGTCCTTCATTCAGATCTAGGAGGAGGCTCCTGACCCCATTTACACGTGCCTACAGCCTCCAAATGTGCACACTCACTGTAGCTATAAATCATTTTCATAGATTTTGTTTTCTTAATTATATTAAAATATTTTGTATTATTTTATGAAGAGTGGGAGACTTCCACCTCAGCAAGAAGGTGACAAAGCAGACAAGACCAAACGCACGGCCATGGAGTCAGTGCTGACTCCATAGTAACACCCTTATGTTTCTGAGACTGTCGCTGTTTATGGGAGTAAAAAGCCCAGCCTTTCTCCTGCGCTCATGGTTTCGACTGCTCACAGCCCAATGTGTAACCGGTGCACCAGCAGGGCTCGCTCTAGGTTACCATAATATGGTTTTCTTTTAATGATTTTTTAAATGGAAAAGATGAGCCATCTATTTTCAGAGGAAATACAAAGTGATCCCAGGAAAGAGGATAAGTAAATTGTCTTTACATACATTTCCTAAGAAAGGTAACATTTTCTTTTGTTGATGATGGACGGATTAAAGGTTGGCATCATTTGAAAAACAAACATAATAGGCAAAGGAAAGCACAGGAAGAAGTATTCAAAGCCATTCCTCTCCCTCAAGTTGACTTGGACTCCTAGAGGTTGGAAAGCCTCTGAGACCAGACCGTCTCCTCTGTTGTGGGTGGAGCAACTCATGGGTTTGAATCTTCTGCTTTGCAGTTACCAGTCCAGTGCTTAGCTGACAGTGCTACCAGGAATCCAACATCGTCAGCTCTAAGAAAACAGAAACTAAAACCATGGGTGCTCCATTACCATCACATCACCATAACTAAAATGAAAGAGACTGATGGTATTTGATTTGGGGTAAGACTATGGAACAACAGTATGATCATACATAGTTCAAGAGAGTGCAATGTGACTTAACTACTTTGGAATGTTGTCTGTAATACTTACCTATTTTAGCAAACCAACTGCCAGCTAGTTAATACTGAATCAGAGCAACCCTATATAGTTTCAGAAACCTTACATGTTTACAGAAGCTGATAATCTCATATTTCTCTTTCAGAACTGCTGGTGTGTTTGAACCACCAACATTGTGGGACAGGAGCCTGACACTTAGATAGCACGGCCACATACAACTCAGTAATTATTACCTTAGGAATTTATTCAAGAAAAATGTATGTTCCGGAAAGATATGAGCAAAAGCATACAGAGTAGCTCTATTTTTAATAGTCAACATGGGTGTGTGTGTGTCATTTTTCATCATAATAGTGAAACATTACTGGTATATGCAATGTAAATTAGTCTCATTCTACTGATTGAAAAAGAGTCTTCCAGAAAGAATCCATCATTTCTTGCAATGGTGAAAATCATCTCTAGTGGAAACAATCACCAGCACATTGGTTACCGCAGGGTGGATGAGGAGAGCAGACTACAAATATACATGAAGAAGCTTTGTAGAATGATGATAATATTTTATATCTTACATGTGTCAAATTTAGAGAATATATATTTAAGAGTCATGCATTTCAGTGTACTTAGCTTTTACATCAAAGAAAAATATTACAATAAATTTATGTTGCACTTCTGTAGGAGGAAATGCACAAAGGTCCACAGTTCTTATTGAAATATGTCTAAAAATATGCTTACTATAAATAAAATACAAATATAAAATAACAAATGACATATTTGTAGATGATATTTAGAGATGGAAATAGAGAAAAATAAGTGGATAGATATGATATGCGGTGAAAACAAGTATGTTGTTGTTGGTGCTCTCCAGTCAGTTACGACCTGACGTGAGCCTGTGCACAAGGGAACACTGCCTGTCCTGCCCGCCCCTCACCAGAGTTCCCGTTCCTGAGCCTAGTGTTGCACCCACTGGTCCATCCAGCTTCTTGAAGGTCTTCCCCTTTCTTCTGTTCCTCCACTTTAGCAAGCATGATGTCTTTCTCCAGGGACTGGTCTCACCTAAGAAATTGTCCAACGTATTTAAGACAAAGCCGTGCCATCCTTGCCTACAAGGAGCAGTCTGGTCATACTTCTTCCAAGTTAGATCTGTTTGTCCTTAAAGCAGTCCATGGTCGTGTCTATATTCTTCTCCAGCACAATCCAAATGCATCAATTCTTCTTCAGTCTTCCTTATTCAATATCCAACTTTCACATGCATGTGAGGCATTTGAAAATACTATGGCTTGAGTCAGGTGCACCCTTAGTTCTAAAAGTAACATCCTTGATTTTCAATACACTAAAGAGGTCTTTTTCAGCAGATTTACCTAATGCAACTAGGTTTTTGAGCCCTTGACTGCTGCTTCCATGAGCATTGATTTTTGGATCCAAGCAAGACAAAATCCTTGACAACTTCAATATTTTATCCATTTATTATGATGCTACCTATTGGTCCAGTTGTGAGGATTTGGGTCTCCAGTACATTGAATTGTAATCCACACTGACGCCTGGACTCCCTGATCTCCATCGTCAAGTGCTCACTTTCAGCAAGCTACGTTGTGTCATCTGTACACCGCAGGTGGGCACCAAGCCGCTCTTCAATCCTGATGCTCCATTCTTTTTCGTATAACCCAGCTTCTCTGATTATTTCCCCAGAATATATATTGAATGAATATGATGAGGGGATACAACCCTGATGCACATCCTTCTTGATTTTAAACCATGGGAAATCCCCTTGTTCTGTTTGTACAACTGCCTCTTGATGGAAGCACAAGTTCCACATGAGCACAGTGAAGTGGTCTGGAATTCCCATACTTCTCAAGATATCCATCATGAGTTATGATCCACGTAGTAGATTGCCTTGGAACAGTCAATAAAACACAGCGTTTCAGATTTATTTATTCCACAAATATGCGTGGAGCAGTTGAAAAAGTATTATTCACCTAAATCCCAAGCAACAGCCATCAAGTCCATTTTTACCCTTAATGACCTTAAAGAAGCAAGTAGATCTGCTCCTTAGGGTTTCCAAGGCTTTAAAAATGACTAGCAACAACAGCCATTTCTTTCTTCTGCAGATTAGCTATTGGATTTTCACCACCGATCTTGTGGTCAGCAGGTCAACCTTAGTGCACAGTGCCACCAGAGCTCCTTTTGTCATTCAAGGTGCTGTGAAGACAACAGCGATGAAAAAGACAGTCTTTACTCTGGTAAAACCTACACCCCAATTTTATACAGAGAATTAATAACTAAATATGAACATAGCTTATATGGAAATGGTGAAACATTTTTCAAAACATAGAACAAGCTAAAAGCAGTTCTAATCAAGTCAATTTATAGATCACAGTGTCGATGAGTGCTTCAGAACTGAGCTTCATTGTGTTTTCAATGGCTCTGAGAGTTCAAAAGTAATTCACCAGACTTTTCTTCTGAGATTCCTCTGTGTGGATACAAACTACTAGTAGCTAAGTGCTTAATTTTTTCTACCACCCAGTGATTCCAGTATAATTTGTAGGGGTTGACTGTTTAAATACGGTATACAGGCATCCCTGATAAGGTGACATGTTAGTGAGGATATTAATGATGTCAGGAAATATATCTGGGTTAACAATATTCCAGAAAGAGGAAACAGCAAATTAAAAGGCGTTAAGTATGTATATGTTGTATTAAAGAAACAATGAGATCAGCATGGTTGAAGCAAAGTAGAAAAACGAGACAGAGAATAAAATCAGAAAGATGGTGATGTACAGAGGATGGAGAAAATGTGCAGTTCATGAAAGGAACTGTAGACCTTCCAAGAAAATAAATTATATTCTGAGATATATGGGATGTTATGAAAGACCTTGAGTAGAGAAGGGTTGAGACCTAACTTACATGTATTTTTTAAAGAATCACTTTAATCATGACCTTGATAACAGGTCATAAAGGGAAAGTCTTGACAATATGAAAACACAGATGGAAGAGAGACCATGCAGGAGTATATATAGTCAGAGTCACATTTGTTAATGAAGATTAAGGATTGCAGCCTTCAGTATGGATTACAAGTAATGTAAAAAAAACTAAAATCCTCACAACTGAACCAATAGTTAAAATCATGATAAATGGAGACGGGATTGAATTGGCCATGTATTTCATCTTGTTTGGATCCATATTCAGTGCTCATGAAAGTAGCAATCAATAAATCAAAGGACCCACTTCAATGAGAAAAATCTGCTGCACAAGATGACTTTAAAGTGTTGCAGATCAAGGACTAAGATGCACCTGCTTCAGGCCAAGGTATCTTCAATAACCTTCTCTGTATGTGAAATCCAACATTGAATAAGGTAGACCAGAGGAAAATGGATGTATTTGAATTGTGGTGCAGGCAAGTATTATGGAAAGTACTATGGACTGTCAACAGAACAAACAGATCTATCACGGAAGCACTGTGGCCAGAATGCTCCCTACATGCCAGCATGGGGAGACTTCAGCACAGGTACTTTGAGTAGCTCATCAGCAGAGGCCAGTCTCTGGAGAAGGACACCATGCTTAATGAAGTTGAAGGGCACTGAAAAGGAGGAAAGTCATCAGAGAAGGATTGATACAGTGACTGTAATAATGGGCTCAAATATAACAAAAATTGGGGACGGCTCAAGACTAGGCCTTGTTTCGATCTATTTTACATAAGATCATTATGACCGAGCCAAAGTCCAGTCAAAAGATAAACGTGTCTTTACTAGGATAGTAAGAAATACATGTTATTTTGGACATATTTTAGGTGGTAAATATGATAAATTTTTATCCTGGATTGGATATGGGATGGGAGGGAGAAAAGACATGGCAAGGGGGTGGGAATGGGGAATGGAATTTCCGCATAATAAACAGAATCTACTAAAGGAGAGAGCAGGTTCATAATGGACAGGATATTAAGAATTTGCAGTGAGGTTTGTCAAATTTGGCAAGACTTTCAGTTCTGTGGAACAGGGTAGGATCGCCTCAGGAGGATGACAGATTGAAATAAGAGGAAACTTTGTGCACGGCTGGCAGGCTCCTGAAACATTAAAAGCCAAGGAGATGAAAGTTTCTACTCAAGGAAATGAAAAAAGGAATGGCTATGGCAGAAGGAAGAGAATTTGTCCTTAGAATTAAATAAAAAGAAATCTCAAGAAGGAAAGAACACTGAAATGTGCTAAATGCTGCTAACAGCTCAGAATGAGGGCTGGCAATGATCAATCAGAGGTTATCTGCAATTAAATGCAAAACCCTCTACTGCGTGCCTTTTATTCCGAAGTTTGAAATCCTCTTTTGCCCTTTACTCTTCAATATCGCAGGCTTAAAGATTCTTGGGACTACTTTTTTTTTTCCAGCTCTAACTAAATTTTTTGCTTGATTTTGAAACTGTGCTTAACCCCAACTGGTGCCGGAAAGAATTATAAAAAGATAAGAAGGAAAGAATGGTCCATTGCTCCCTAGAGCTGTAAAAGAGCAATCAGTACTCTGATCATAAAATGAGACTTGATGAGGTAGTAACTTGACACTCTCCACAAAATTATCCACCTAACAGTTCTATGTGAAGCCTTGCATGAATGTATAATGCTCTTGTATTTTGAAAATGTGATAAAACCATCCTTGAAAAAAATACATTCACAGATGACTTAAAGTCTACAACTATATTGCTAAACAGATTATTCCTAATATCCTGAGAAATGCAACCTGTAACATGTAAAACTCTACAGTTGTATCTGTTGTTTTGATCATTTTAAAATAACAACGTCATATTCTTGTTCTAGGGTTTCCATCAAAATGCCACAAACTGGGTTCACTTAAGACAACACAAAGTTAGTATCTCATAATTTTATAAGCTGAGAGTAGAAGATCAAGATGGGAGTCATGCCGACTGCTTTTAGAGCTTTGAGGGAGCATCTTCTCCTCCCTCTCTCCTGTTTCACACCTGTGTCTTCCCGCAGACCCAGGCATTCCTTGCCTTGCAGCTGCAGCATCACACGGTGTATTTCCTCTGCCTCCCTATTTCCTCATCTTTCCCTTTGTTTAAGAGCATCAGTAACACAGGATTAGACGTGCGCTACTCCAGTAGGGCTCCATGCTAACCTGTATGACAGCATCTTCTAAGAACTTCTTTCCAAATGGTGTCATTTTCACAGGTTCAAGGAATCAGGGCTTCAACATAAAAATTGGGGGGAACACTAAGAAGCATATAAAAAATAGTTAGGAAGAGAATAAATGTTGTAAATTTCAGGGAAGGTGGAGAAAATAGTGGAAAACAGTGTACAGAATTGAATGAGAATACATGACCACCTATATTATATTAAGCATCGAGCTGAAAGCAGAAACTTGAACAATTCAACAGTAAAATAATTTTGAAAGACCATAATCCATACATATAGCGCTAACTACAGTAGAAAAGAAGAATACCAGTATTTGACCAAGTTGAACCTAGGCGACCTAAGAAAATCGATTCTAAAACACAGTAGGGACAGCTAAGAAGAAACCTCTTTATGACACTTGGGTTTTGTGTTACCTGGCTGGGCCAGGGTTCTCAGTGGTTTGACAATTAAGGCCTAGTAAACCCTCATGGTGTAATCGGACATAATGCATTCAACCCAACCATTGGATCTGCGGTGAGCAGATAAATGGTTTTAAGAATATTTAGTTGAGTTAGACATAGATATTTTGTGCATATATCTAATCACAGACTGATGCAATTGAAAGATGGTTTCCTCAGGGACGTGTCCTATTTACTACTTAAGTCGATGCTTTAGCAAAGCTTATTTGCTTCTTATTGGGTCTGGATCCTACATCTGGCTCATTCATCTCTGGTTCTTTGAACTTGAGCCTGTCACATTGCCTTCTGCTAAGGACTTACTTTAATTTTCTCCAGCTTCAATCTGAACTTGACATGGCAGCAATAATTGGTCTATACCACAGTCATCCCTGGATTAGATTTGGGTAATGATATGGAACTTCTCTATTTGTCTTTTCCCACAGTTGTAGTCAATTGGATTTCTGTTCATTCCATCTGGATAAGTCCAAATGTCTAGTCACCATCTGTGTGGTTGATAAAAAGTATTTGCTTTGAACAAATACTTGCAAAATTCTATCATTTGTTCACCATCTTTGTTTCTATCACCAACACCGTATTTTTCAACTACTATTCCTTCCTCTTAGCTTGAAATGTTCGCATTCCAATTGCCAAAAATTATCAATGCACTTTTATTGCATTCTTGATCACTTTTAGACTGGAGATGTTGGTAAAATTCTTCAATTTCTGCATCATTAGCTTAGTTCACAAATTTGAATCATATTTTCTCTATTTATCATAATGTTAGCTATTGGTAGCATTGGTCCCATTGTGAAAATTTTGATCTTCTTTACATTGAGTTGTAATCTGTACTGAAGACTGCAGTCGTTGATCTTTGTCAGCAAGTGCCCAAGTCCTCACTTTTAGCCAGCAAGTTTGTCATATACATATCGCAGGTTGTTAATGAGCCTTTCTCCAGTCCCGAGACCCTACTCTTCTTCATCTAATCCAGCTTCTTTGATTATTTGCTCAGCATAGGCATTGAATAAACCCAGGAAGGGACACAAAGCTTTCCTGATTTTGAACCATGAAATTTTCCCTTCTTCTGTTCAAGTACAAGTACATGAACTTCATGTACAAGTTCCTCATGAGCACAATGAAGTGTTCTGAAATTCCAATTCTTCTCAATGCTAGTCTTAGTTTGTGATGAGCCATAAAGTCAAAGGCCTTGGCATAGTCAATAGAACCCAATTAAACATCTTTCTGGTATTCTCTACTTTCTGCCAAGATCCATCTGCCGTCAGCCATGATACCCCTTGCTCCATGTCCTCTTCTGAATCTGGCATGAACCTCTGGCAATTCTCTGCCAATGTGCTATTGCAACCTTTTTAAATGTCTTCATCAAAATTGTACTTGCATATAATATGAGTGATGTTGTTATAATTTGAGCATTCTGTTGGGTTACCTTTCTTTGAAATGAGTTCAAATATAGATCTCTTTCAGTCAGTTGGCCACATAGCTGTCTTCAAATTTCTTGGCATAGATGAGTGAGTGCCTCCAGTGCTCCACTAACTTGTGAAAGCATTTCATTTAATAATCTGTCAATTTCTGGAGTCAGATTTTTCATTAATTCCTTCAGTGAAGCTTGAACTTCTTCCCTGGCAATTGCTCTTATGCTACCTCTTAAAATGGTTGAGTGTCAACATTATTTATTATTCTTTCCATCATCTTTTGATGCTCCTTGAAGCATTCAATATTTTCCCAGAGAATATTTCAATATTCCAACTCATGGCTTGAAGTTTTTCTTGAGTTCTTTCAGTTTAAGATACGCTGATCAAATTCTTCCTTTTTGTTTTGCACACTCTAGATTATTGCTCATTTGATTATAATATTTCAATTTGTTTTCTCTTGCTTCCCTTTGAAACTTTATGTTCAGGTCTTTGACATCATCATATCTTTCATTTTGAGTCATGCCCCATCAGAAAACTAAGGGCCCGAAGGTTTTACTCCAGCAAGTTTTACTCCATCTGGGTCATTATGGTAGATTCTACTTTGAGAAGGCAGCTTTTTTTTTTTTTTTCCTTCCTGTTTTCCTCTAGGGCAGTGGTTCTCAACTTTCCTAATGCCGCAACCCTTTCATACCATTGCTCATGTAGTGGTGACCGCCCAATCATAAAATTATTTTCATTGCACTTCATAACTCTAATTTTGCTATGGTTATGAATGGGCCACTGCTGTGAAAGCATCCTTTGTCCCCCCAAAGGGGTCGCGACCCACAGGTTGAGAACCACTGCTCAAAACTAATAGGAGTTTCTTTTAAGCTCTATTTTGGCACATTGTTTGAAGCACAAGTCCTGTTCTTTTTGTTGTTAGGGGCTGACGAGTGGGTTTTGAATCATCGCAACTCTATGTGCAATATAATAAAACACTGCCCAGGCCTGTGCCATGCTCACAGTGGTTCTTTGTCTTGTGCTCATTGTTGCAGCCACTGTACTATTCCATCTTCTTCTCTTTTGCTGCCCTTCTACTGTATCACGATTTGTGACTTCCTCTAGGGCAGTGGTTCTCAACCTTCGTAATGCCACGACCATTTCATACAGTACCTCATGTAGTGGTGAGCACCCAAGTATAAAATTATTTTCATTGCTACTTCGTAACTGTAATTTTGCTACAGTTATGAATCAGGCCACCCCTGTGAAAGGGTCCTTCGTCCCTCCAAAGGAGTCATGAACAACAGTTTGAGAATCTGTTGTTCTAAACTAACAGGAGTTTCTCTCTCTTTTTTTTCCCAATAATTACTTTATTAAGGGCTCATTCAACTCATCACAATCTGTACATACATCATTTGTGTCCAGCACATTAGTACATATATTGACTTCATCGTTCTCACAACACCTGCTTTCCACTTGAGCCTTGGTGTCAGCTCCTCATTTTCCCCCTCCCTCCCAGCTCCTCCCTTCCCCTGAAGCCTTGATAATTTATAAATTATTTTATCATATCTTACACCATCCAACGTCTCCCTCACCCACTTCTCCGCTGTCCATACCCCAGGGAGGAGGTTATATGTAGACCTTGTCATCTGTTCCCCCTTTCTCCCTCACCTTCCCTCCACCCTCCCGATATCACCACTCTCTCCACTGTTCCTGAGGGGTTCATCTGTCCTGGATTCACTGTATTTCCAGTTCCTATCTGTGCCAGTGTAC
>NW_022111369.1:48597634-48620928 GCF_000313985.2 Echinops telfairi
CACCCTCACCACTGGTCCTGAGGGGTTCATCTGGCTTGGATTCCCTGTGTTTCTGGTTCCTATCCATGCCAACATCGTCCAGTCCAGCTGGAGTTGTAAGGTAGAATTAGGATCATGATAGTGGTGGGGAGGAAGCATTCAAGAACTAGAGGAAAATGTATGTTTCATCGTTGCTACACTACATTCTGACTGGCTCGTCTCCTCCCCATAGCCCTTCTGCAAGGGGATTTCGATGTTCAATTTCCCACAGATGGGCCCTGGGCCTCACTCTGCACTCCCCCTCATTCACAATGTTATAATTTTTTTTTTTTGTCTTTGATGCCTGATACTCGATCCCTTCGACGCTTTGTCATCTTACAGGCTGATGTGTTTCTTCCATGTGGGTGTTGCTTCTCAGTTAGATGGCCCCTTGTTTATCTTCCAGCCTGTGGGACCCCAGATTCTATATATTTTGACAGCTTGGCACCATCAGCTTTCTTCACCACATTTACTTATGTACCCGCTTTGTCTTCAGCATTCATGTCGGGGTAGGCTGGTGTGCTTCTTCCTTGTGGGTTTTGTTGTTTCTTAGCTAGATGGCCACCTGTTTGTCGTCAAGCCTTAAGACCCCAGATGCTGTGTCATTTGATAGCCGGGCACCATCTGTTTTCTTCGCCGCTTTTGCTAATGTACCCCCTTTGTCCTCAGAGATCGAATTGGGACAGGTTGGTGTGCTTCTTCCGTGTGGGTTTTGTAGTCTTTCAGCTAGATGGCTGCTTGTTTATCTTCAGGTCTTTAAGACTTCAGGTGCTATATATTTTGGTAGCTGGGCACCATCAGCTTTCTTCACCACATTTGTTTGTGTACCCATTGTCTTCAGCGACTTCAGGTGTTACATCTCTTGGTAGCCAAGCACCATCCACTTCCTTCACCACATTTTCTTGTGCACCCATTGTCTTCAGCGATCATGCCAGGTAGGTGAGCATCTCAGACTGCCGAATTGTTAGAACAAAGTGTTCTTGTGTTGAGGGAGTACTTGTGCAGGAGCCCAATGTCTATCTGTTTTCTTAATACTCAACCAATAAAGATATGTACATAGATATATTTCCCCCTCATCACATATAAGTATATTTACATCTTTATATGCCTATATTTACATCTCTATGACTACCCTTTGCCTCCTAGTTCTTTCCTCTATTTCTTTGTACTTTCCTCTTGTCCCACTATCATGTTCTGCCTTCATTTGGGTTTTAGGCATTCCTCTCGGTTACAATGCCCTTAATCCAGTCCTGCAAGGTCTCCCGCACCCTCCTTGACATTGATTTTGGATCACTTGCTGTTCCATTGTCCCTGTGCTTGTTCCCACTCTCTTCCTTTCCCCCGCCTCCCTGCAAAGGCAACTCTTTCTCAGTCATATTTTGAGCGCCTGCCAACCTTCTGGCATGATCTCTGATGATGCTCTGCTTCAGTTCATTAGGGTTTCATTAGCTGACTCTGTTTTAATGCTGTTGATGGGGATTTTTAGTGGATAATTCATCTGAAGTGGACAGCCTTATTCCTTATTTGAAGCCTGTTTTTAGTCTGTAAGCTTTCCTGAAATCTCTTCACTTTGGGTGACTATGATGGTGTTTGAAATACTAGTGATCTTGTTTTCAGCGTCAAGGCAAACACAAGCCATGACAGTGTGACAACCTAACCAGTATGTGGTAGGTTGTTGTTGTTAAGTGCTGTAAGTCAGCTCCAACTCATAGCTGTCCTAAGGTTAATCTTATTTTAGCTGACCCTTAACTTTACCAAACATGTAAGAGACTGGTCTCTCCTAATAGCATGTCAAAGTATGTGATACCAAGTCTTTCCATACTTGCCTCTTAGAAATATTGTGGTTTTACTTTTTCCAAGACAATTCCATTTGTTCTTTTGGCACTCCCTGGTATGTTCACGTTTCTTCACCAACACCATAATTCAAGTGCATCAATTATACTTTGGTCTTCCTTATTCAGTACCCAACTTTCACATACATATGAGACAGTTGAAAATATCATGGCATGGGCCAGGCCCACCTTAGTCCTCAAAGTAATTTTCTTGAAAATTTTTTAACAATATAAAGAAGTCTCATGCAGCAAATTTACCCAATTCAATTCAGCTTGATCTCTTGACTGTTGCTTCCATGAGCATTGAGCCCCTGGTAACTAAATCAACATCATCCACGATGTCATTTGTTCCTGCTCATAGTCTTTTCTCAGCCTTGACTGTCTGTATGATATGCACAACCAATGGGGGTATTTATTTAGATGTACCGATCTGTGCTAACTGCATGGTCAGCTATGATAACTTCTGCATTCCATTTGCTCACCCTTCATTGAAATGGGCACACAGATGAATCTCTTCCAGGCTTTCTGGTACCTCTCTTGGCATTCACTAGTGAGTTTTTCTGGGCGGCATCAGTTTTTGAAACATTTTGATTTGCATTCCATCGATCCTTGGTGCCTTGTTTCTCACTCTGGCACCCTGGTGGTATGAGGAGTTGAGTGGAGCCGCTAACTGCAAGTCAGAAATTCAGACCTACCAGAAGCTCTGCAAGAAAAAGATGTAGCTGTCTGCCTTTGTAAAAAAATTTACCCACTTAGAAACTCAAAGGGTTAATTCAACTCTGTCCTATCGGGCTGTTATTCGTCAGAATTGACTTGAAAACAGTGAATTTAGTTTTTTATCAGTTCCTTCAGTGTAGCTTGAACTTCTTCCATTTTTGATCTTGAAAATATGCTACCCTTTGAAACGTTTGAATATTTACAAATTCCTTTTGGCCCAGTGACTGTGGATTCCTTCCATCTTCTTTACATACTGCCTTCAACCTTTAATATTTTGTCCCTAAAATTCTTCAAGATTGCAACTCAAGACTTGATATTTTCTTCATTTTTTTTTAGCTTGAGATATACTGAGCATATTCTTCCTTTTGATTTTCTAACACTAGGTCCTTGTACATTTCTTTATAATGTGTTACTTTGTCTTCTTGAGCTGCTCATTGAAATGTCTCTTCAATTCTTTGGCTTCATCATTCCTTACATTCATTTTAGCTATTCTATATTCAAGTGCAAGTTTCGGAGTCTCTTTTTATATCCACTTTGAACTTTTATTCCCGTCTTTTTTTTTTAATGACCTTTTGTTTTCTTCGTGTATTATGTTCTTGTCATTTCACAATTCATCTAAGTTTTAACCAGAAGAAGCCATGGTTCATCTAATTGTCAGCCACAAGAGATCAGTCCCTAAAGAAGGACATCATGCATGGTAAGTGAAAGGGCAGCAAAAAAGAGGAAGGACCGCAACAAGATGGATTAATGCAGTGGCTGCAACAATGAGCTCAAGCATACAAACAATTATGAGGTTGGCACAGGATTGGGCACTGTTTCTTCTGTTATGCATAAGGTCACTGTGCTGGTCTGGGTTTACTAGAGGAACAAATCCATAAACACTCATATGCATATAAGAAAGAGCTTTATATAAGGAGTAATTGTGTTTAAGGAAACATCCTGGCCCAGTCCAGATCAAGTCCTTAAGTCTGATATTAGCTTATATGTCAGATACCAATCTATAAATTCCTCTTCAGATTCACTCAACACAGGCAATGACACGGAGTGGAAGATCACAGGCCAGTGGGTGAAAAGTCTTGTGGATCCAATGGCAGTGGAAGCATCTCAGCACTGGCATGAGTCTCCACGTGGCCCCTCCAGCGCCAAGGCTCTGCCTGCTTCAGCATCGTTCCATGTGGCTTGTCAACAGGAAGATAAAGCAGAGTGTGTATCTGGCTTGAGCTATTTATCTCTTTCGTGCCTCCTCATGAGATCATCAAGCTGTGAGCTGCTTGACAGGCTAGACTCCACCCCTTCAAAAGTTGACAAGATATTATGTAACAGCCACGGTCATATGGGTAGGAACTGACTCAATGACATGCAACAGTGTTCATTTTTAAAATGTATTCTTGAGCTATAAATGAAAAACAAACTCATTGCCATTGAATTGGTTGTGACTCATAGCTACCCCACAGCAATCTATAAACACAACACAATCCCATCCAAATCCTATCAATTATTCAAATAAATGGAAAACTAATCACTTGTATTATATGGAAATGCAAGACACCCAGGATAAACAATAAAAAAGCTAAACCAAAGTAGCCTTTTATGCTCTGATTTCAAAACCTATTACACAGCCATGGTTGTCAAAAGAAAACTGATTTTCATCCAACAAAAGAAGGAGAATTTGAAGGCTATGGGGAGATCAGATGGAAAGGGGAGGGAAAAGAGAGCGAGATGGGGAGATAAAAGAAATATATATATACTTGAACAACATTGGGGATATGAAGGAAAGACTTTTAAAAAATGTGTTCTTGAAATATTCCCCCAAATCACGTGGAAGACATTCAAGGTCTTATTTTTGCTCTTATAGAGTTTTCATTTTCTTCCATTTTCACCTGAATTGGTGGTCTGTGTCATTGTCAGCCACTCACTTTCTTTTGGCTGATGATATTTTCTCCATCCTCTTTTCTCACAGATAGTCAATTTTATCCCTATGTATTCAACCTAGTATGTTTCTACATGTACAGTAGCTACTTCTGTTGTTGAAAAGGTCATTTGCAATGAAGAACACACTGGTCTTACAAAATTATACGAGGTGGTTTTCAGCTTCATTTCTACCACCAATGCCATGTTTTATAATTACTGATCTCTCTTTTTTCCCAACTTTTAAATTCAATAATCAGCAATTATCAATGCATCTTGGTTGCATGTTTTATTGATTTCATACTAAAGACGTTAACACAATTCTTTCATCACTTCATCACTAGTTTTACTAGTGTCCAGACTATCTTAAACGGAAAGAACGCACACTGCACTGAAAGAATGAGCCAAAAACAGAGCTGCAGGACTTGACGGATACCCATTGAAATGTTTCAACAGTAGATGAAGCACTGGAGGTACTCAGTTATCCATGCCAGGAAATTTGGAAGACAGCTATTTGGCCAACTGACAGGAAGAGATCCATATTTGTATCTGCTCCAAAGAAAGATGACCCAATAGGATGCTCAAACTTTAGAGCAATATCACTGATATGACATATCAATACTTTTTTTTCCCGAAGGTCATCCAACAACAGTTGGGCAGTCCACTGACAGGGTGCTGCCAGAGCTTCATGCCACATTCATAGGTGGCCATAGAACAAGACACATCACTGCTGATGTCAGACAACCTTGGCTGAAAGCAGAGAATAAAAGAAATATGTTTACTTGTGTTTTATTAACTATGCTAAGGCATTTGACTTGTGGATCATAACAAACTATGCCTTGAGAAAAATGGGAATTCCACAATATTTGATTGTGCTTATGAAGAACTTGAACACAGATCAAGAGGCAGTTTTTGAACAAAACAAGGGAATACTTCATGCTTTAAAATAAAAAAAGGTTTGCATTTGGGTTATTGTGTTCTCTCATCATTTTTATTCAATCTGTATGCTGAGAAAATCGTTAGAAAAGCTGGAGTATATGAAGAAGAATGTAGCATCAGGATCGGAGGAACGCTTATTACCAACCTTTGATATGCAGATGATACAATCTTAGTTGCTGAAAGGGAAGAAGACTTGAAGCACTTGCTGATGAACATCAAGGATTCAGCCTTCAGTATGGATTACAATTTAGAGTGAAGAATATCAAAATCTTCACAAGTGAGCCAATAAGTAACATAGGATAAGTGGAGAAAAAGTTGAAGTGGTCGAGGATGTTTGACTTGCTTGGATCCACAATAAATGCTCATGGAAGTATCCATCAGGAAATCAAAAGATATTATACATTATTCTAAGGTGACCAGATTTTAACATTGGTAAAGCAGGACACCATTGACCTGTGGGGGAGCGGGGGGGCGGGGAGGTTCTTGATTAAAAATTTGGTCTATATGGACCAAATAGACCGCTCCCTTGCTTGTCATGCATTCTTTCCAAAAACTGGGACTTTTTTAAAAGGCCACAAAGTGGGACTGTCCTGCCAAAAGCAGGACGTCTGGTCACCTTATATTAGACAAATCTTATGAGCAAGACCTCTTTGGAGTGCTGAGAAGCAAGAACGCTACGTTGGGGACTAAAGTGCACCTCACTCACGCTATAGCATTTTCAATGGACTCTTATACATGTAAACTTTGTACATTGAGCAAAGAAGGCACAAGAATAATTGACGCATTTAAATGGTGGTAATGATGAAGACTATTGAGGGAGAGATGGGCTGCTAAGAACACAAATTGATCTATCCTAGAACAAATGGCCACAATAATATTTAGAGGCAAGGATGCGTACACTCTATCTGACATATTTTGAGCACATCGTCAGGAGAGAGCAGTGTCTGGAGACTGACACTGTATTTGGTAGGGGCCAGTGAAGTAGAGGAAGGCCATCAAGGCACAGAGTGAGGACGCAGTGGCAGCAACATGGGCTCAGCATGAGAACGATTGTGAAGATGGCAGAAGGGAGCGAAGTGTTAGTTCACTTGCGCAGTAGGTCTCTATGGCTTAGAGCCCACTCGCTGGCACTGAACAACAGCTACAGCTTTGGTTGGTATATAAACAACAGTGGTTAGTATAGAAATGTCACAGTTATTGGTAACTGTTTCTTCTCATTTTGACTTGTGCCCCATCAGCAGATGAAGATCCTAAAAGTCTTGCTCCACCTAAATCAAGATCGACTCTACTTTGAAGAGGCGGCCTGAGCCAGTCATATTTTGAGGACCTTCCAGCCCGAGAGACTCAACTTCTGACACTTATCAGACAATGTCCCCCTGCTATTCATCAGTTTTACAGTGGCTAAGCCCTCATAATTGGTTCACCTATTCCTCCTTCCTGGGCTGCTCTTATTATGGAAGGTCTAGGACTTTGATGGCATTTGAAATGCAGTATAAAAACTTTCAACATCAGAGTCACATACGAGCCGTGACAGTGTGAAAACCTGACAAGGAACTGCTGAGAGTCGACCAGGACGTGCTATAGCTGAGCTTTATCGAGGAATTGATAAGACCCATAATAACGTTCTCATTTAAAAGTTAGAAAATATAAACTGAATTGAAAGCGTGCATTGCTGTTGCTGCTGTTGTGTAGCCTTAAGCTGGTTCTGACCCACAGCAACCCTGTGCACAACAGAACTAAACACTGCCCAGTCCTGCGCCCTCCTCACAACTGGGCTTACGTTTGAGCCCATTGTTGCAGCTACTGTGTCAATCCATCTCGTCACGCGTCTTTGTGTTTTCCTACGTGTGTTAGACTAGGTTATCTAGAGAAACAAAGAACTCATATAAGTATAACAAAGAGCTTTAAGTCAAGCCATATACTATATCAAAAAAGAAATGGCATCCCAGCCCCATCCAAGTTCAGTCCATGGGTCCAAGCCTATCCAGAGCAGCCCTCTTTAGACTCACAGAGCTGCAGGCCAATGTGCAGAAAGGTGGAGCAGGATGCAGACAAATCACAGCTGATGGATGCAGAGTGACATCGATCCAAGGCACCACCAGCTCTCAGGGTCAGGTGGCTCACGTGCGGCAGCCTTGGAGATAGGCACAGAGTTCCAGCAAGCAGCAAGGCAAAGGGACAGAGAAGGAGAGGAGGAAATTCAGTTTCTTCCTTGTAAATCCACATCCTCAAGGAAGCGTGTTCTGGCTGTGAGCTGATAGATTGGGCTTGACCCTGGCACGTTCATACAATTCAACTTGACATAAAATCTAACCATCACACTACACGAGGAAAAGTCTCGCCATCCTTGCTGCTAAGGAGTATTCTGGCTGTACTTCTTCTAAGACAGATTTCTTTATTCTTTGGCAGCACATGGTATTTTCAATATTCTTCACCAGCACCATAATTAAAATGCTTTGATCCTTCTTCAATTATCTTTATTCAATGTCCAAAGAGTTTGGCATGTAATGAGTAGTTAGTAGTCATCCTCATTATTTATAATCATACAATTAAGTTAAGGCTTTGTGTTGCATCTATATGGCATCTTAAGTGACAGAGATTTTAGATGAGATAAAGATAAGGATAAGGTAGTTTCAGGGGAATCCAAGTTCAATTGGCACAACATGGTCCACAAAGAATTTTTTACATATTGCATTGGTGCCCAACAATTGGAATATTAAAAGTTCGTGGTGATCAGCCATCTCCACTGCCATGGTTGGCCTCCCTATTCAGAGGAACAATGAACGATGAAAATAGAAAGTACATGGACACAATTAGTCCAATGCACTGCCTGAACATTAGCCTCTACCACTTGAGACCAAAAGAACTGGATGGTGATCTACTACCACCATTCATAATCAGAAAGGCCGTATTAGAAGGTTCTGGGTACAATAGGAGAAAGAAATATAACAAAATTCAAAAATCACATAAAAGACCTGGCATTCTGGTCAGACATAAATCTATGGGCCCACCAGAAATAGGTTTTGGTCATCCTTCAGGTCTGGCACTGCACTCACCCATGCGGCTCAATTTTCAATCGAACAATAACAGCTCTGTAAGTGAAACAACAACACCTGTGAAGCATTCACAATTTAGGATGATCAGCTATATGAGATAAGGGGCGGCACTTGTTCAAGGACCAATTTCCAAACATTTAAAAAAGAAGTGGAGGCAGGAAACACAGGGAGGTAGGATGAGAGGTATTCCCTTGTGGGTGTTGCAGTGATGAGATCAATAAAAATCTGCAGGAACTGTTGTATGCAAAACTAATCATCTGCTCTGTACACCTTCATCCAATTGACAACAGGAAGTTAAAAACAAAACAAAAAATCCAGGTGAGTTCAAGAAAAGATTTCTACGTGTAATGTGACTCCTACAGGTCCTGCCTGGGGGCCGAGTGGCCCAGTGAATAACACTGTTTCTTTCCCTGCTGAATTTGGTTCAATTGAAACACAAACAAGTCCACAAGTAAAAGTCAAAATGTCAACTGCATTACTGGAATGCATAGATTAACATGCACAAATTAAAGGAACCGCACAGTCTCTTTCTTTGTATTAGGGTGACAGGAGGAAACATGAATTGCATCGCAGGATAATTATAGATCTTAACAACTGGTCACAGGAAACTTGCCCAGGATCAAAAGGAGAGCGGCTTCCACCCTCTCTGGTAGGAGGATGGTGAGAAACAAACAGTCAGGGCATGTGTGTCAGTCTGGGTGGACTAGAGAAACAAATGCATGGACACTCAAATTTGTATAAAAAAGAACTTTATGTACAAGAGCAATGGAATACTGAGAAAACATCCCAGCCCAGTCCAGATCAAGGCCATAAGTCCGATATTAGACCATATGTCTGATACCAATCTATAAATTCCTCTCCAGACTCACCAAACATGTGCAATGACACTAAATGCAAGAAGATCACAGGCCATTGGGTAGACATTCTTGTGGAGCCAGTGGCAGTATAAGCTTCTCAGTGTTGGCAGGGATCTCTATGTGGCTTCTCCAGCTCAGGGCACTAGCGTGGCTCCATGTGTCTTGTCAGATGCAATGTCTCCCAGGGAGTGAGCCTCCATCCTGCGTCCTGCCTCCAGCGAGCTATTTATTGCCTTCCTGCCTCCAAGTGAGGTCATCAAGCTGTGACCTGACAGGTTAAGCCCCATCCCTTCTCTCTTAATCCTCTCAAATTGGCAACAGATTATATAACTACCATAGCATGTGACCTGGAAAAGACCAGTGTCTCATCCTAACTCATCAACCAGATATCACACCTATACCTTGCGGAGGAATGCCTGAGGCTCTGGAAGGAATTGCCAGTCACCTCCTGATATTCTTCCATCCTAAAAAATCTCTTTCTTCTCGTTATTGTTGTTGTTGTTAGTTTCCATTGAATCAGTTGCTACCGACAGCCGCCCTACGAACAACAGAAAGAAGCACTGTGTAGTCCTGTACCGTCCTCACAATTCTTCTTTTGCTTGAGCCCATTGCTGCAGCCAGTCTGTCAATCCATCTCCTTGAAAGTCTTCCCTCCTCTTTGATGCCGCTCTACTTGACCAAGCATAATGTCCAGGGACTGGCCTCTCCTGACAACATGTCCAATGTATGTAGAACGAAGTCTTGCCATTCTTGCCACTAAGGAGCATACTGGCTGTACTTCATACTTGTGCATACTTTGGGCAGTATAGTACTTTCAACATTCTTGGCAGTCTAATATTTTCAACATTCTTGGCCAGCACCACAATTCAAATGCAACTATTCTTCTTTGGTCTTCTTTATTCAATAAAGGACATTCACATGCATATAAGGGAAAATACCATGGCCTTGGGTCAGGAGCACCTTACATTCTTGCTTTTCAACACTCTAAAAAGGTCTTAAGCATCAAATTTATCCAATGTAACATGTCTTTTGATATTGTGACTGCTGCTTCCAGGAGCACTGATTTTGGATCCAAGCAAGACAAACACCTTGACAACTTCCATCTTTTCTCCATTCAGCATGCCGTTACCTTTTGGTCCAACTATGAGGATTTTGGTCTTATTTAGATGGAGTTGTAATCCACACTGAAGGCTGAGATCTTTCATCTTGATTAGCAAGTGCTTCAAGTCTTCCCCACTTTCCTCAAGCAAGATTGTGTTCTCCGCATTTTGCAGGTTGTTAATCTTGATGCCACAGTCTTCTTCGTATAATCCAACTTCTCTGATTAGTTGCGCAGCATACAGATTGAATAAGCATAGTGAGATAATATAATCTTTACGCACACCTTTCTTGAATTTAAACCATGCAATGCTCCCTTGTTCTGTTCACACAACTGCCTGTCCGTTGAGAAGGCAACTCTCCTTAAATCATATTTCAAGAGCCTTCCAAGTCAAGGAGCTCATCCATCGTCTGGCATGATCTAACAGTGTTCTACTTCTGTCCCTAAGGTCTTAAATACTTGACAATGTTTTCATGCTTTGTCTAAGATTTTTAGCAGCTACTTCCTCCAAAGTGGACAGCCAATTCTTTCCTTGTAGTCTGTTCCTGGTCTGGAAGTTCTGCTGAAAACTGTTCACTTTGGGTGACCCTGTTGGCATTTACAATACCACCAGTGACATAGCTTCCAGCATGACAAACACACACAGAAGCCACTACATTATGCCAAACTGACAGACAAGTGGTGGTTCTTTGCTATAGAAACTTGCCTCTGGGTTGATACTTGTCTATCCAACAAGTTTCAAAAGACCAATGTGTGAAACAGGAAAAGACTAATAACAACATGTGACAACTACCAAAAGCTGCTTGACCAAACCACTGGCCTGCCCAGGTCTGCAGGGTTTTCCAGAGCAAGAAAACTTTAGTGTCAAAAGAAGTCAACCAACATTTTTATTAATAAATATAATATCAAAATTCATCAATGTTCCTGGTGCCAGCTGATTAACTTCAATAAATATTAACATATCTACTTTGAACATCCCCAAGGATTTCTTTCGGTATTAAAAATTAAATAACTTCTGATTTTTGTGTAGTTTCTGATAGATTAATAACTGCTGGTCAGCTGGTTGTGATTCGATCACTGTGATTCAAAACATCACCTGCTCCTGCAGCTCCCTCACAATCACCAGCACGTGAGTCACTCTGGCTGTGGCTATTGTGCCGACCTCTCACCAATGTTTTTCTTCGTCCTCACTTTACCCAACATGATGGCCTCATCCAGTCATTAATTCCTCCTGACAATGTGTTCAAAGTGAACAAGAGGACACTTGTTCTTACCCTTGTAACTATAAGGCTGTCGTTAGCTAATTTCGCACAAGCCTTCAGTAGGCCACCTTTGCCTTATTCTGGAAGCTCTATTGAAACCTTTGTAGCAAGGGTGATCTGAGGACATTTGAAATGCCAGTGGCATCGTTTCTAGCATTAAAGCAATACATAGACTGCTGCAGTATGACAAATTGACAGACGGGGGATGTGGTTATACTTTCTTTTAGCAGTATTAATCTATCAGACTAGTCCCAAGGAGCTGGAGATTAACAATGTCCCAAATGCCTAAGAGTTCGGCCCTAACTCTACCAAGACCCTGTTCTCCTCCCTTTCACACTCCTCCTTCCATTTCTTCTTTCATGTCCCTGCCTTCTGCAGTTCACCGCAGCATCCCACCATAATTCATGGAACTTTGAGGGAATGTCTCAAGTTCTGATGCGGTGGTATCTAGTCCCCAGATTTGAGGATCGGGCAGAGATGAGTAAACTCAGGCTCCAGAGCCTGAAGGTTAAAAATGTCCAAAAGTCACAGCGGGTTTTTTTGCTGCTACAAAAGCTTAGTCAGAAAATAAAAGTATGGCTTTTCAGGTGAGCGGATGTGCAGTAGAACTGTATTGTGGATATACCCTGAATATACGCTCATATACCTCATCCAAGGAAAACACATGATGGTGTCTGAAGCCATACCCTCGGCTCAGACAGAGTCAAAGATGCCCTCAAAGAAATAAAGAGTGTGACTTGCACAAACCCTCTAAGCTCAGGTCTTAATCCCATCCTAATTCTGTCCATCATGATAGTAGATAATGCCCTCCAAACGGGACTGCAGTCACAGGCATAGGATTACATCACATAAGGAATTATGGCTACGGAAGCCATAGTAATTGACTGCAACTCAGGTAACAGCTGCCATGCCATAACCACTAAACATGCTTCTCTTTTGTTTGTGTCCTACCAAAGTAAATCATTGCTAGGATATTCTTTTATCTTCCAAATGCAAGACTTTAAGAGGAATAGAAGCCAAAGTATTGTAGAAAAGACTAGAGAACAGATAGAGATGAGTATTCATTGCTCACGAGGACATTAGAAAGAGGGCCTCCAAGCAAAGCTCTGCTTTTGTCCCTATACAGTTGGAGGCCAGAAAAAAAAGTCCAATGTAGTGGTACTTAGACCTATAGAGCACCCTTTACAATGTAATGTACGCTAATGCATTTGACTTGAGGTCATATCATTCAACAAAAGCCAAATCCATTACTCGTTTTGAGAAATCCTTCTCTCAAGATCAAATACAAATGACTTTGTGCATTTAAATTCCCAGGTGGCAATGTCCTTGAAATGCCTAGGGCAGTTTCACTAGCCAATGGAGTTTAACAGACATTATTTTTATTTGTCCACAGACCTTAATAAAAGATCTTAGAACTTCTCTCTTGATTTGAATTTTGTCCCTAGGCTCCACGTTAATTTAAGAATATTTTACAGATTGTGAAAACTCAAGCTGAAAAACAGGAAACCATTTCTTTTCTAATTTGGCAGGTTCTGACTCTTATCTATTGCTAATAAATTTTATTTGAATATGGTCTATTTTTTCTTCAGTTCCCTCCAATCCCTCTTCTGTGGAGCTTTATACTCTTTCTCTAGCACTTTCATCTAAGGCCCTACCTTACGCCAGCTGACCCTTTTAATACTAATTTATACTAATAATCATCATGGCCAAGGCTAACATTTCTTCAAGTATATTTTTCCCATAAATTCCAAATTACTACCAGCAAAGTGTTGCCAAGTGTTTTATGACTTCATAATTTATGTGATTATTTCTCAACTCCTCATCGTTTTCTTGCCATGGATTTATTATAGGACACGCTATGCATCATGCTACTCCCAAATAGCAATTTCTGCATTTGTTTAAAATTTCTTTTTTATTAAATCATTTTATTGGGGGCTATTACAGCTCTTTTCACAATCCATACATGCATTCATTGTGTCAAGCACATTTGTATATATGTTACCATCATCATTTTCAAAACATTTTCTTCCTACTTGAGCCCTTGATATCAGCTTTTCATTTTTTCCCTCACTCGTTTATGAACCCTTGATAAATTATAAATTATTATTATCTTCATATCTTACATTGTCCATTGTTTCCCTTTACCCACTTTTCTGTTGTTCATCCTCCTCGGGGGTGGGGGTGTGGGTTTATATGTAGATCATTGTGATCAATTTCCCCCTTTCTACACACCACCTTCCCCTTACCTTCCTGGTATCTCTATTCTAATTGGCCCTGTGGGGGTCATCTGTCCTGGATTCCCTGTGTTTCCAGCTCTTATCTGTACTCATGTACATGCTCTGGCCTAGTTAGATCCATAAGGTAAACTTGAGGTCATGATAGTCGGGGGAGGAAGCATTAAAGAACCAGTGGAAAGTTGAATGTTTCATTGGTGGAATACTGTACCCTGATTGGTTGTCTCTTCTTTGTGAACCTTTTGTAAGGGGATGCCCAATTGTCTACAGATGGGCATTGGGTCTTCACTTTCTATTCCCCCTCACTCACATTGATATGATTTTTTGTTCTGTGTCTTTGAAGCCTGATACCTGATCCTATCAATACCTCGTGATCACACAGGCTGGTGTGCTTCTTCCAAGTGGGTTTTGTTGCTTCTCAGCAAGATGGCTGTTTATTTATCTTCAAGCCTGTAAGACTCCAGATGCTATATCTTTTGATAGCCAGGCACCGTCAGCTTTCTTCACTATATTTGTTTTTACACCCATTTTGTCTTCAGTGATCGTGTTGGGAAAGTGGGCATCACAGAATGCTGGGTTATTAGAACAACGTGTTCTTGTGTTGAGGGAGTACTTGAGTGAACACCCAATGTCCACCTGCTGCTTTAATACTTAACATATAAATATAAGTACATAGATCTATTTCCCCATTGTTATATAAAAATATATTTACATATGTACATGCCTACATTTAGACCTCTACAAATGTCCTTTACCTCCTAGTTCTTTCCTCTATTTCCTTTTACTTTCCTCTTGTCTCACTATCATGTTCGACTTTCATTGGAAAGAAATAAGCAAATCTTTTGGAAGGAATTAAGTTGAAAAATAGATTCTGTGTGATGCTCTCAAGTGGCTATTAAAGGGAATTTTCTAGAAAAGAATAGTCTCAATCAAACTGTCAAGTCTCCAATGCAAGTTAGACAAATCCAAGTAAATTAAGCCCAAAGCAGGTAAAAGGAGAGAAATAACAAAATTCACAGCAGAAAGAATTAAAAATAGAAAATATTTCAAAAGAAAGAAAATTTAAATAAACCAAAAGTTCTTCCTTTGAAAAGATAAATAAAAATGAACAGACTTCAAAAGATTTGTTGTATATGTCAACATTTAGAAACTTACTGGTTTAAAACAATAACCTTTTATTTAGCTGACAATTCTGTCAATTGAGAAACTAGACTGGGATCAGAGGGACAATTCTTCTGACTTGAGTTGCACTCCCTTGTGTCCCTGCGGTCCTCGCGTATCTCTGGTCAGCTGCAGAAAGAAAATAACTTGACTTCAGATGTTTGATAGACTGCCACTCTTGGGTGTCCTCCACATGTCTGTCTCTTCCACCATATGTTCTCATATCCCTGTATTCTTGCGGTAAGCATGTCTATTTGAGTCAGAAGTGTGGCCGAGGCTCAGAAATGGAAAAGGCACTTAAGCAAAGACAATCACAAAACTAGCCAATAATCTTCTAAAATTAAAAGTTACAAATGTGTAGAGCAGTGGGCACCAGGAGGCCTTTGATGAAATTGAAAAAGAGGAAATGCACAATTTCTAGGTTAACCCCGTGACCCTAATAAATCTAAACATCTTCACTTATAACACCTAGGAAGGATTTTTTTGAGACTTTAGAAAATAAAATATACAATAATTTTTGTGTCATATCTGGCATGCCAAACCAATTCATACTCATGACCACCCCATGCATGTCAGAACAGAACTATGCTAAGTAGTACTGGTGGCTGATTATCTAGAACATGAAGGCAGCCCTTCTTCCCAGGTGTCTCTGGTGGTCTCACACCTCCAAACTTTTGACCAGCAGTTGAGCTCATTAACCATTTGCACCCTCAAAGAACTCCATCTGACCTAGAGAAAATTCTGAAGAAAGCTATGTCCCTCCTTCCTTTATATGCAGTCCTCTTTCATTAGAACTATGAAAAAGAATGTCTGGGAGCTATGAGTGACTGTTTCCTTTCATCTGTGACAGAAAAAGCAATCAAGAGTACACAAGATTAAAACTCATGCACATAAAGCTGCATTGGCTAAAGCTAATAATAGAACAGAGGGTCTTCCGAGAATTTGAGTACTGGTTTCTAGTTCTCCTTGGAACATATTTATTCTAATGCCTTCTTTAGTTATGCAAGATCCTCCCATAACCTTTCAATATTTTTTCTTTTTAGTCAACCCAAGCAAGTTTGAATTTGGTTTCTAACATAGAAATTAAAAGAACTTTGATTCATGTAAAAAGGATATCCTGACTCTTGAAAAATATTCTCTTAATTTGACAGATACAGAAGAAAAACTAGAAACTGTGTTCTGATGGCTTTGAAAGGTTAATTAAAGAACAAAGAACAAATCATTTACTTTGCAATGATTTAAAATACAAAATCCTATATTTGCATTTTCTACATATTTGAATATTATACATTTGATATAGAATGAGCTAAAATATTAATACTGTTTTATGTATAAGATTTGAAATAATGCAAATACTAAATGAAAAATCCATGATAAATTTTAGTTTCAAATTGTGTTAGTGCACCTGTCATATAGCTGTAGTAACATAATTGTGTTAGTCTGGGTTGACTAGAGAAACAAATTCATAGCCACTCATACGTATATAAGAAAGAGCTTTATATATAAGAGCAATTGAACACTGAGTAAACATCCCAGTCCAGTCCAGATCAAGTCCATAAGTCCTATATTTGCCCACATGTCCAATACCAATCTATAAAGTCCTCTTCAGACTCATGAAACACAGTGGGAGGATAGTCTTGTGGATCCAGTAACTGTGAAAGCATCTCAGCACTACCGTGAGTCTTCATGTGGCTCCTCCAGGTCCAGGGCTCTCACTGCCATCAGCATAGCCCCATGTGTCTTGTCAGTAGAGAGTCTTTCAGAGAGTATCTCCTGCCTCCAAGTAAGAATACAGGAATTCCCAGAATCCTCAGGAGAAGACCATGCCCACACAGAGGCCGCATTGACTATGACCTGATAGATAGGCTAAATTACACCCCTTCACTCTTAATCCTCTCAAATTGATGAATGATATTTAATTACCACAGTAATGTAAACACAAATTATTAATTATTCTTCATTATGATTCTCACATTATGAAAAATTTCAATCATGACAGTTTTTAAAGACTAAAATCTCATATAAAAGATGATTTCTCTGTATTATTAATTAATGAGCACTCTGGCCAACTCTAAAATTTTTACATGTTACCTGGTTGGTTAAGAAACTTGGAAAAGAATCATGAAGTGTGTTAGACAGGGTTCTCCAGAGAGATAAAACAAAATTGCTGATAATTTAATATATTTATTTATATACAGATAAATATATAATACAAGAAATAAACAGTTAAATTATAAAGCACTACAAATGGCTCAGTGCAACTCATGTCCGTGAGAGAGCGTTGTGAGAGACTAGCAGTCCTTCAAGTCTAGTCTGCTGTCAGATCTTCCTCTATTTGTAGAGAGAGCTAGGCTATGTCAGCACAGCAGCCAATCAGAAGGCAGGTCACCAACTGCCAGTCCCCAGTTCCAGAGATGTCTTAAAGGAACCTCAACTTACAGTGACACAGTCCATAGGCTAGGTGTCCCACAGGTAATGTAGCCTTTAAATTGAGGCACAGGACAAGCAAGGCAGCTGCACACTGGTCCGATGATCAAAAAGCGAGAGACAAGAAAGGCGAGGCTCACCAAGCCATTTATCTCTCTGCCCTTCAGTTAATACCACTTGTGTTTGTTTATCAGCCAGGCTGGCACAATAAACTATCTCATAAAGAAAGGCAAACATGACCCAGATGCTAATTTGAACAATAATTATAAAATATTCATAAACTGAACTGAATCAAACCTATTGTAGTTAGGCAGCTTCTGACTAATCCAGATCCTGTAAGCAAGAGTAGAACTGCCCCATAGGATTTCCAAGACTGCAGTCTTACCAAAGCTGACAACCTCATCTTCCTCCAACAGAGCAGCCATTGGGTTTGACAAATGACCCAGCTTTCCACGAACAGCCAAACACGTGACCTTGCAGCACCAGGGTTCTCCTTGAATAGCTACAGTTAACTATTAAACCGCTTTCAAGTGATTATTATAAAATATGAAGGTAACAAATTAATTAAATATTTTAAGCATTGATTAAGATAATGATAAATTAGTTGAATTGTTAAAATAGTGGCCATTATATTTTTAAACTCTGTTTATGATCTTTATTTGTTAATGAAAAATAAGTTAAGCAAAAGGGTTTGTTTTTAATTTAATGTTGAAAATCCCTAGAGTCAGTGATTCAGCTTGCCTGCACTGATTCCATAGAAGATACCTAATTTCTTGGTTATGTCAGTGAACTTGTTGTTAAATGGCACTTGCAGTCAGGGCTCTCTCTAAGGTCGGCGCTGGATAACTGTCCAATGCAGAAATCATGAATTTACATTCATCTGTGCAACAGCATATTCTGAGTGTCCTTAATAATGTTCATTCTATCCAAACGTATAATAAAAAATAGATGGAATTATACTTGCAATATTTATTATTTGTTTCATAAAACTCATTATACTTTTGATGAAATACTACCTTTTTATTCCCTTGTGTTTGTTACTTAAGTAAACAAATATATAACATAAAGAGAAAAAGTGCCAAGCAATCAGAAAGTGACATATTGTTATTTGTTTCAGCTTTGTCCTACACCCCAAATTTCCACAAGATATTGTTAGTGAAATATGCATGCAATTCCTGAGCATGTTCAATGAGCTGAAAACATTGTCAAAACTATTGCTGTAAGTTCAGCAGAAGCGGAAATGGGTTTTTCAATGTTGAACATAATATGTTCAGCAAAGAGGAAGTGCCTGTTTCAATATATCTAACACAATGACTGTTTTCTAATTGGCTTACCTCTAAAGGAATGGGACCCTACCCCTGCAGTGCAAAGAGAATTAAAGATAAACCACACAGCCGATGTTGCTAGGATAGAAGTGAAGAATATTTCAAGTGAAAATGCCAATCAAGAAACAATATGGAAATATATCAAATAACAGTGTTATTGCTTTTGTCAGTTATTTTTTAATATTTTAAAGCTCTCTCTTATAATTTAGTTTTGTGTACCTCTTTTATTGTTCTTATATAATGATTAACTGTATGAAATAATAGACTACCTTTCTTTTTATATTTAAAATGGTCATTAGGGCATCAAACCAGTTGCTAAATTATTTGAATTCCACCACTGGATCTAGTGATGTCCTAATCATTTACACAGCTTTGAAAGATTAACAAAAAAGTAAAGGACAAATAATTTTGTTTGTAATGATTCAAAACATAAACTTCTACCTTGGAATTTTCTACAAATTCAAATATTATACAATATTTATACTTAAAGTAAAATATTGATACTGGATCACAAATACAAAAAATAATGACCAGCAATGGTAATGGAAACCTCTTGTGTACACAACTATTGTCCATATGTTGTGTTTTTTTGTATATTAATTGAGTTACTCTTCAAAAATGTATGTACTATTATATAAGTGTTAAATTATATAAGTATTATATAATATATAGTACTTGTATTGTAATCGTAATTTTAAGAAGAAGAAATTGAAGCATGGAGATGCTGAGTCTAGACATGTCATATTACTAATAGATGGCCAGCATTTGAATTGGGTCATCTGGTTCTGGGGTCTGCATACCTAATCACCATCACAGCCAGAGGCTTTCCATTTTAAAATAAGAGCATCAGACATGGCAGCAAAAATTACTTTATTTTTGCATTCAACAGGACACTGCAATTTGTCCACTGGTTGGTGGCCTGGGGTAGGAGTGATGAGAATCACTGAGGGCTGAGATGAAACCTTCTGAGTCAGACAGAAGGAAAGACCCACAACAGTCTAAGTGACAATGAAACCATCGATCCCTCACTGTGAGGTACGGATGCTTACACTAATCGTGGAGGAGTGGCCATCGGTGTTGCTGGTCTTCTACTAAAAGAAGTAATTTTAAACAAATAGCATCTTATTCAGAAGCTACTGAAAAGTAGCTGGGTTGTAGGTGTTTTGTGTTGAAAATTGATGTCCTGGGCTTTTCTTCCTTGGAGAAAAGCTAGTACGTTTCTCCTGAGTGGTTTACCACCACAGCAGAGGGAGCCACACACAAACGACACCAAGACAAGACGGCAAAACAAGGCTGTAAGCAGAGTGACGATTTTATAAGCAAACTATACTTCAATCACTTAGCAGGTCCCCTCACAATTTGAAGAAGCGTACAATGTCTAAGGACATGACGCTGGATTTTATTGGAGTCAGGTAGCAGGATCCCATTGGCTTGCCTCCAGCCCTATCCTGCTGTCTTCTTGGCCCTTAATTTTGCATTTTGATTAGTGCTTATTCTAACACAATGGTTGGTTTTGTAATCTATGCCTGGTGCACCTCATTATCATGTGGGGCAGTGGCAGTCAATAGGTTCTCTGGACATTACCTCTAGAATGGATCATGTGAGACAGTTTGGGATGGGTCATCCAGATCTCTGTTGACACTGACATGACCTGTGGAATGGATCAGGTGATGCAATTCGAGATAGGTCATTCAGACCTCATAGATAATACAGGTCTATAGATGACCCTGACAGTAGACATTTAAAAGCTGGAACTAACCAAAAATATCAAAAATATAAATAGATAGTGAATGCACAGATGAAGAATTCAGTAGTGTTCCTAGTAAAAGACTATTGTATGCATGCCTAGACTTATTCACTATGCTGAAAGAGGTGAGTAGGATTGTGATAAGAGTTGTACGAGCCCCCAATAAAATGATTTATTAAATAATAAAAAGGAAGTGTCCTAGATGATGCCTCAGGCAATGCTTAGGAGGAAGTTGTTGTTGGGTAATTCTAGTAGATTTTGACTCACAGGCATGTTTTTGCATAGAAACACAATGCCATTTGATTCTTCGAAGAGCAAAGAAAAATGAAACCATGTTGCTGTATCAGCAGTAGCTAAAATAATTGAACATCAATGAAATGAAATTCAAAAGATGATTCTATCGGTCCATGCCAGCATGCCCCTTTTCATAGTTGTGGAGATGGCTACTGGGTAAGTAGAACAAACAATCCTAGACAATCCTTCACCCACCTTCAAAATTATGTGATTTCCAAGAGTAATAAACACTCGGTGTTTTTCCTGTAATTACCTCACAAAACAATTGAGCCAACATACAGCAACTTTGCCCCATATAATTTTTAAGTGGTTTGGAAAGTATGCTTCTGATTAGGATTATTGTTCTCAAGAAAAGGTAGGAGTAATCTTAACATACTGGCAAGAGAGGGACCCTAAAAATAAAAATATGACTCCAGGGGTCCATTTGGACTTTTTTCTTATTCTATAAAATTCCATGATCCTTCCACCATGAGAATGGGTAGCAGTTTTCATAAATATTTTAGTATCTAAATTTTTCTTCTTCAAATTATGTAGTAACGTTTCAGAACACATTTCAATATATAAAAGTCAATGGATAATTCATATTAATGTTTCAGAAGTGATATTGACTCCAAGCTTCTTACTAAGTTTGTTACAAAATTTCATGTCAACTTGAAGGTATAAAAGTATAGGAGTGGGGTCTAGCCTGTCAATTAGGTCACAGCCTGATGTTTCCTTCTTGTGGGCATGGCCTTCTCAAAAGGAAGGTCCTGGGGTCCTCCCAACCACCACCTCTGCCTTCGCCTTCTGCTGGCGAGCCAAGCTGAGTCCTGCGATGTAGCCACTGCCATTGGATCCATGCAACCCTGCGCCCACTGGCCTGTGATTTTCCTGCATTCCACATCATTGCACATGGCTGCATGAGTCTGAAGACGGACTTATGGACTGGTATAGGACTTACAGACTTGAGTTGGATTGTGCTGGAATGTTTTCTTGATGTATAATGAGTTCTTGATATAAAACTCTTTCTTACACATGTATGAATGCCACTGGATTTGTTTCTCTAGTCAACTCGTGTCTAACACAATAAGAAAAATTCTAACTCTTCTTTTAAAATTTTTGGTGCACAGGTGGAAAAGTTGGGCAATCTTATAACAAGATTGTAATATTTTAGTTTGATAAAGGAGTTTGAACACTGACAGATTCATTTTGAGCTCGGAGCACTTGAATCTCTATTCATTATACCAAACTCACTCCCAGCCGGTTTATTAAGTCATGGGAACATTACAGGAGAGAGTGGAACTTCTCCTATGGGTTTCTGAAGCTGTAAATCCATATGAGGGCTGCTGGTTTGAATAGCTGCCCTTGTGGTTAGCAGTCAAGCACTCCTATTGATTGTAGATAAAGTCTAGTTGTGCAGTGGTTACGAATTGGGCTTTTAACTTCAAGGTCAGCAATTAGAAACCACCAGCCACTCTGAGGGAGAAAGACAAGGCCTTCTAGCCCCAGAAAGCGTTACGGTCTCAGAACCTCACAGGAACAGTGCTACCCTGTCCTATGAATCAGAATCAACTAGCTGGCAGTAAGTTTGCTTGTTTGCTTTATTCTTTTCTGGCCCCCTTTTAAGATAATGAATTAGAACCGCTTGCTATTCAGTTCTTAATAAAGATGAAGTGATTTCAGGGGGTGGGAAGTCCAAGTTCAACTAATTTGAACTGTTCAAATATATCTTTGGATCAAAGGATACCACGCGAAATATAATTTGGCCTAAATATTTACTTCAAAACAATCTGCTTTAAATAAAGCCAGTGTACACTTCCTCTATCTCCGACTAGCTACATTACATTAAACTATCCTGAACTTTTACCGGTAAGCAGAGTGAAGAACTGTGTATATTCTGTATCTCAAAAACTAGCGCTGATAGGGAAAACGTGATGCCATCTTTGCAATCAGCAGGTGAAATATACCGAGGAACAAGTCCAACATTTGAGCACCAAAATGTGTACTGGTCAGGGAATTGAGGGGATTTCTGCTTGAAAAGGAAATATAGAGCACAAGAGAACATTCTGAGCTGAAACTATGAATCTGAACTTCACTAGATCGTCTAGAGAGTTGAGTCCATGGGAAGAATACAGTTTTATCAACAAGCCTGAGTCGTCTACTAAAGTAAGATAATAATCTGAATAATTGCATTATTAGTTCTTTTGTGAAGGCTTACCATGATGCATATTTGTGTTTAAGCACTTCATATTCAGCATCTTATTAAATATTACAGCAACAATAAGAAATAGTATCAAAATTAATATAAAAATGCAGATAAGAACTAATATTTAGACTCAGATCATTCTTTTTTTATCAATTTATTGGGGCTCATACAATTCATCACAATACATAGATCAATTGTGTAGAGCACATCTATACATTTGTTGCCCTCGTCAT
>NW_022111369.1:48621267-48627820 GCF_000313985.2 Echinops telfairi
TCTGCAAGGCAGAATTGGGGTCCTGATAGTTGGGGGGAGGAAGTGTTTAAGAACTAGAGGAGGGTTGTGGGTTTCATTGTTGTTATACTGAACCCTAAGTGACTCATCTCATTCTTAATGTGTGGTGTTGGTATTAAGCACAAAATCTTTGATCCTCAAAAGTCTCATTTCCAAAGTGTTCTCTGTATTGTACTACATTCATTCAACTAAGTCTATTCAAAGCTAAATATGAAAACTGTGTATCACCCTACTGCAACAGCATGTTGCATGACATGCACCATCCGCTTCACAGCAGCATGAGTTCTGTGAAGGACCAGCACGCATCTGCAGATCTGATTTAGTTGCTCTGTTAAGTTTTAATTGAGGGTCATACTTCTTTGGACTTGTGTTTCCATAATCTGCAAGACTCAATTTTAATTAAAGTATCTGTAATTTGCCACCCCAAATTCCTAATGGAAACAGAACCACATGAACAAAAATGGTTTTGTGAAGCTTATCCATTTCTCTTCTCTGAATTTTACCTTTAATGAATTTTATTCATGTGTAATCTTCTATTTTCATATTCAAATAGAGATAATTTTCCTTTAATAACTGACCTTTTGTTGTCGCTGGTGTTGTTAGGTGCCATTAAGTCAGTTCCCATACATGGTGGCCTTCTATAGAACACTAAATACGACACTGCCCGTCCAGTGCCGCCCTCACAATCATGATGCTGCACCCCGGTGATGGCCATTTTGTTGATCAACTTCCTCTTTTTCTCCTGGCACTCTGCTTTACCAGACATGATGCTCTTTTCCCAGGGAATGGTCTCCCATGATAACATGTCCCTCCATCATCACCTCTATGGACCACTGGGTTGCCTGCCTTCAACATTAGATAGATTTGTTCCTCTGGCAGTCCATGGTGCTTTCAGTATCATTCATCAATACCATCATTTAAGGACATCAATTTTTTCAGATCTTCCTTATTCATTGTCCTGATTTTACATGCTTATGAGGCAATTAAAAAGAGCATGGCTTTTTCAATAGCACTTTAGTTCTCAAAGTGACATTTTTTCCTCTTTAACCCCTGAAAGATGTTTTTCATCTCAGATTTTTCCCAATATAATATGTCATTTGAATTCTTGACTGCTGATTCCATAAGCATTAACTATGCATTCAGGTAAAATGAAATTTTTGACAACTTCGTCTTTTCTCCATTTATCAAGATGTAGTCAGTTGGTTTAGTTGTGAGGATTTTAGTTATCTTTACATTGAATTACCATCCACAGTGAACACCATGGTCCTTAATTTTCATTAACAAAATGCCTGAAATCCTCCCATCTTTCAACCAGGAACATAATATTGTTGTGAGGTATCGTAGGGTCAGTCCCAACTCACAGTGACCCTGTGCACAACAGAAGGAAACACTGCCCGGTCCTGCACCGTCCTCACAATCGTCCCTAGGCTTGAACCAACTTTTGCAGCCACTGTGTCAGTCAATATCCTCAGGGCCTTTAGTTCTAAAATGCATTAATTCCTTGGCAGTCTTCCTTATTCAATGTCCAACTTTCACAGGCATATGAGGCCATAGAACATACCATGGCTTGGTTCAGGCTCACCTTAGTCCTCAAAGTAACAGTTTTGTTTTTCAGTACCCTAAAGAGGTCTTGTGTGGCAGATTTACTTGTGTGTGTGTGTGTGCAACTTTTATTTTATTTATTTATATTGTTTTATTTCACAATCCATACATACATTTACTTAATACATGCTTCATCTGATCTCTAGACTCCTGCTTCCATGACTACCGATGGTCAACTTCAATATTTTCTCCACTTATCATGAAGCCACCTGTTGATCCAGTTGTGAGGAGGTTGGTCCATTTTACATTGACTGAAGGCTACAAGTCTTGATCTTCATCCGCAAGGGCTTCAAGTCCTTCTCACTTTCAGGAAGCAGTGTGGTGTCGTCTGCACAGGGAAGGTTGTTAATAAGCCTTCCTCCAATCATGATACTACATTCTTTTTTTTTCAGGTTTAGCTGAGATTGACTTATTTATTTATTTCTTTATTTTTAAATCATTTTGTTGGGGGCTTGTATAATTCTTATCACAAGCCATACATACATACATTGTTTCAAGCACATTTATACATTTGTTGCTATCATCATTCTCAAAACATTTGCTTTCTACTTGAGCCCTTAATATCAGCTCATTTCCCCCCTTCCCTTCCCACTCCCCACTCCCTTCATAATTCATGACTCCTTCATAATTCATAAATTATTATCATTTTGTCATATCTTACACTGTCCAATGTCTCCCTTCACCCACTTTTCTGTTGTCCATGCCCCAGGAAGGAGATTATATGTAGATCCTTGTAATCGGTTCCCCCCTTCTACCCCCACCTTCCCTCCATCCTCCAGGTATCACCACTCTCATCACTGGTCCTGGAAGGGTCATCTGTCCTGGATTCCCTGTGTTTCCAGTTCCCATCTGCACCAGTGTACATCCTCTGATCTAGCCAGATTTGTAAGGTAGAATTGGGATCATGATAGTGGGGGGAGGAAGCATTTAAGAACTAGAGGAAAGTTGTATGTTTCATCGTTGCTACGCTGCACCCTGACTGGCTCGTGTCCTCCCTGCAACCCTTCAGTAAGGGGTTGTCCAGTTGCCTAGAGATGGGCTTTGGGTCTCCACTCTGCACTCACCCTCATCTACAATGATATGATTTTTTTGTTCTTTGATGCCTGATACCTGATTCCTTCGACACCTCGTGGTTATACGGGTTGGTGTGTTTCTTCCATTTGGGCTTTGTTGTTTCTAAGCTAGATAGTCGTTTGTTTATCTTCAAGCCTTTAAAACCCCAGATGTTCTATCTTTTGACAGCTGGGCACCATCAGCTTTCTTCACCACATTTTCTTATGCACACATTTTTCTTCAGAGATCGTGTAGGTAAGGTGTGCATCATGGAATGCCAATTTAATAGAACAACATGTTCTTGCATGGAGTAAGTACTTCAGTGGAGATCCAATGTCCATCTACTGCCTTAATACTAAACCTATAAATATATGCACATAGATCTATTCCCCCCACCATCCTATATAAATATATTTACATATGTACATGCCTATATTTAGACCTCTATAAATACCCTTTGTCTCCTAGTTCTTTCCTCTATTTCCTTTTGTCCCACTATCTGATGCTACATTCTTATTCATATAATCTAGGTTCTCAGATTATTTGTTCAGCATGCAGATTGAATAAGTATGGTAAGAGGATACAACCCTGATGCACACCTCTCTAATTTTTAAATCTTTCCTGATTTAAAACTAACAAAAGGGGAGGGAGGGGAAAAATGAGGACCTAATGTCGGGAGTTTAAGTGGAGAGAAAACGTTTTGAGAATGATGTACAAATGTGCTGTACACAATTCATGTGTGTATGGATTGCGATAACAGTTGTATGAGCCCCTAATAAAATGTTTTTTAAAAAAACTAACAAAAGAAGTGGTGGAAGTTGCCCTTAGAATATCTTGATATTGAAACTCAAAGCTTGAGTTTTTCCTCCTTTGTTTAAGTTTGAGAAATGATGAGTGTGTTCTTCTTTTGAAGCTTTTAAAGTCCAGATCTTTGCATATTTCATTATAATGCTTTATTTCATTTTCTCAAGCTGCCCTGTGAAACATTCTGTTCAACTCCTTTACTTCATCATTTTTCCCATGAGCGTTAGCTACCTCACTGTTGAACGTAAGTTGCTGAGTCTGACCTATTGCGTTCTTCAAATGTGACGTTCTTCATGTCGGCCCACAACTCATCTGGTCTTCGTTTCTTATTGCTCACTCTGTGAAATCTGTTCTTGAAATACTCCAGAGATCCAGGGAGGTTCCATTGCAGGTCACATTTTGACTCACCTATGCATGCTTTAATTTTCTTTAGCCTCAGCATATGGGTAATTGATGGTGTATTCTGCAGTCAGCCCCAGCCTTATTTTGGCCGTGATATTGAACTTCTCCATTTTATTTTCTAACTGATTTGGTCAATTTGATTTCTGTGTTATTATGTTGAAAAAACTGTATTCCCAAGGAAAACTGCATTGCACGTACAAACTTCCAGCAGTGGCCCAGCTTTCCTTCTCCCCCGAGTCGACATTCTCTAAATATTGCTCCTTCCTCTTTGTTGCCAACATTTACATTCCAATTGCCATGAGTTTAATTATCAGTGCATCTTGATTATATGTTTGATCAATTGTCAACTGAAGAGGTAGTGGAATACTTAAATGTCTTTATCACCAGCTTTAGCAGCTGGTGTGTAAATGTAGACAGTAGTTGTATTCATTGGCTTCCTTGTACATGTGTAGATATCCTCCTATCACCCACAGCATTTTACTTAGGATAGATCTTAAAATGTTCTTTTTGATAATGAATGTGGTGTAATTCCTCTTCAATGTGTCAGTCACCTGATTAGCCAATTTGAGCTGAACAGTCATATGGCTAATACCACCCTATTTCAGCTCACAAATGCCTAAGAGAGCAGTCTGTATCTGTCCCATTTAATTTTTGACAATTTTTCAGATTCATACCTCTTAGTGATTATTAATAGATGTTTTCAGTTGTTTCTTCTCTTAAGCCATGTCCAATCAGCAAATGAAGATCTCAAAGATTTGCTCAGGTGCCCTGGTGGGACAGTGGTTCGCTATTGGGCTGCTTCCTTGTAGGTGTTTGAAACCACCATCAGCACTCCACAAGAGAGAGATTGGGGCTCATAAAATGAGCCCCCCCAAATGATGGGGGCCCATAAAATGCCACAGTCTCAGCAACTCACAAGGGCAGTTATATCCTGCCTACGGGTTCACTATGAATCTGAAACTACTTGATGACAGTTAATTAAGGTTAGTTTGTTTGTTTGCTTAATCCATGTCATTAATTAACATGGATTGATATTACTTTGAGGATGCATCTCTTCACCTATCATATATTTAGTGCCTTCCAACTAAGAGGCTTATTTTACTGGTACCAGGCTGTCTGTCCAAACAAATCTAGTTTATGCATATATACATATATATATATGAAATAACTTTATATATCAAGAAGACATCCCAGCCCAGTCCAACTCAAGTCCATACGTCCCTGCTAGGGCCCTATTTAGACTCATAGCTGCAGGCCAGTGATACAAAAAAATGAAGCAGGAATATCACAGGCTGGCGAAAGCAGAGTCATGTGGATCCAGTCAGTGGAAGCATGGCAGGGTGCTGACTGACCTCAGTATTCGGTGGCCAATATAGCCCTGGAGACAGACACTGTGTCCCCATGAAGTCTTATTGAGGAGTAAAGTGAAGTATCAGAGAAAGAGACAGTTCCCAGATTCCCTCACTCTCATACAAAAAGCCAAGGAGATGTTCTTAAGCTACCACTTGATTGACAGGCTTAACTCCACCCCTAGCCAGGAGTGTCTAGTTGACATAAAATCATTGGACTACCATAGACACTGTATCAGACAATGCCCCACTGCTATTCATAAGCTTTTCAGTGACTAATTCCTTTGAAGTGGACAGCTTTCTTTTTTCCTAATCTGTTCTTAGTCTGGAAGCTCTGCAGAAACCTGTTTACCATGGTGTCCCTGCTGGTATTTGAAATACTAATAGCACAGCTTCTAGCATCACAGAAACATGCAACTACTACAGTATGACAAGCTGACAGAGGAGTGGTGGCCTTTTCTTATTAGGAACATTCAAATAGGTACTTTCATTCTGATAGTGATAAGCCTTTAACATTATATCACTTTCTATAACATATATATACAGGCATATAAAACCAGGATATGATTTTATGCTTACTTAAGCATGTATTCTTATGCTTTTATTAAATGTATATGTTCAGTAAGGATATATTACACATACATGTTAAATAAGCATCTATTCTAACACATTAACTAGCAATAATTTCATATAGCCTAGGAGAAAATATTCTCAAGGAAACATTTCTGACAGCTGTTATGAAAGCTTACCTCTAAGTACTAAGAGCTGGTCGACTTTTAGTTTTATTACAACTTCTACAGTGTTTTTCCTAATATATAGGGACAAATCTCTCCCTATTTTTGCCTCAAAACTTAGCTAGATACCTATTCTAAAAATTAGGACTGTGAAATAAAACCTTGACTAATTACACAATAAAAACTAAGGCCTATTTATAAGAAACTGTAACAATGGCTGCCTCTGGAAAGCACATCTTGATAGATGGGGGTATTTTACCATAGGCATACGTTATGTCTACAGCAAGACATAAAATCATACATTTGGTATCATTTTATAAGGAAAAAATTTTAACGCTTGATAGATTGAGGATAAGAACAGGCAAGAATCTTGGTTTTCACTCTTGCATTACACTTTTAAAGTTTTGGGGCATAGATTGTCTACTAAAATGATAACGTTATTTTTTTAATCATTTTATTAGGGGCTCATACAACTCTCATCACAATCCATACATATATCAATTGCATCCTGCACATCCGTACATATGCTGCCATCATCATTCTCAAAACACCTGCTTTCCACTTGAACCCTTAGTATCAGCTCCTCATTTT
>NW_022111369.1:48627920-48668343 GCF_000313985.2 Echinops telfairi
ATTATTTTGTCATATCTTACACCATCCAATGTCTCCCTCACCCACTTCTCCGCTGTCCATCCCCCAGGGAGGAGATTACATGTAGACCTTGTAATCTGTTATTTTTCATGAATTTCAAAAAATCAATTTGCAAAGAAATCATTTATTTCACTGCTACAAGCAATTTATTTAACATTCACAATACTATAAGCAAATGAGAATATCCTACTAAAATATAAAATAATATTGGCTTTATTTACATAAGGTAATCTAGTGACAGATTTGATTTCACCATGACATGTAAAACACAAAGGAAATATTTATCTTAGGCCTAATCTTTTTTCTTATTAAACCTTGTTGCTAAGAGTGAAGACAGACTCACATCACAGTAATAAAGCTCTTAGATGTGATCTTTCCAATTGCCCAAATGAGTCAACTGCAGAGCTAATTGGTGGATAGACTCCCCAAGCAGCCTGCACATTGAAGCAGAAAAGTACCATGTTGCTGAATCCATCATTGCATCAGCAGAACAAATAAAAATGTGACAGAAAACCAGGCAACTTTACTGAGGAAGAATAGCCTATAATTTAAATCATGAACACTGAAACTCAACTGCTTTCTGCCACTTAAGGTCTGTGGGAACCCTTCTCTTTGCTTCAAAAATCTACTATGTAAAATAGAGATTGTTCGTCTGTTAAGCCGGGTTGACTAGAGAAATAAATCAAAGTACGCTCAAATGTGTATAAGAAAGAGCTTCATATCGAAGATTAATTGTATAGTAAGAAAACATCCCACCCCAGTCTAGTTCATGCTCATAAACATGTTTCATTAATCTGGAGAGTATCCACATAGAATAGCAACTAAGAGGATAGTAAATGAGTCTGTTTTATATGGTAGTCATATATATAGTATATGTATAATAAGTTCATTGCATCACATTTTCATTTACTGGTCTCATTTTTGCTTTCAAATTTCCTTTCTGCTATTTGATAGTTCTTCTTTGGGCAAGAACTTAATCTTCAGAAGGGGTGGAGAAATCCTAAAATCTTACTTGATAAAATTCAGATTTTACTTCCTAAATGACTTTAATTTTCTCTTTCTAAATCAGCGGTTCTCAACCTGTGGGTCACGACCCCTTTGGGGGCCCAAGGACCCTTTCACAGGGGTCGCCCAATTCATAACAGTTGCAAAATTGCAGTTATGAAGTAGCAATGAAAATAATTTTATGGTTGGGGAGAGGTCACCACAACATAAGGAACTGCATTAAAGGGCCATGGCATTAAGAAGGTTGAGAACCACTGTTCTAAAAGTTTCAACTTATTCCATGTGCCTTATTTTCCTTGTTCAGCTCTGCTTATCTTACATAAGGTTCTTCAACAGGAAAACATGTTGACTAGATTTAATGAAGTACCCTGCAATTCCCATCACCATTACAAAATACATATCAAAATCAAATCACCCTTTATGGTAAATGATGAATATTTATTTCCAATAATACAAGCGGGACCCCCAAAAAACCCAGAATTGCTCTGGGTGGAGCAGAGCTTTCGGAGTATGCATTTTTCCCACCAGGTGAGCACTGAGCGACCAACTCTGAGTTAGCACGCCCAGTGGTGTTGCCTAAGACATTTCTCTCTGGTCACAATGGATTTTTTCGTAAAAGCAGTTTTGCTTGAACCTGCTTTTTTTTTATAATGGCCGATTTAAGAGAATGGCATGTGGCTGTGAAATTTTGTTTCCTTCTTGGGAAAAATGTTCCAGAAACTGTTGTGATGTTGAGCACAGCGTACAAGTACAGCACAATGGGAAAAACTCAAGTTTACAAGTGGTGTTCTCATTTCAAAAAAAGTGAAATGTCAATTGATGGCAAACCACGTTCTGAATGTCCATCAACTTCCTGAACAGACAAAAATGTCAACCCATAGAGCATTTCAAGTTCATTCCACTAGCTCAGACTGTGACTCAAGCTTTCCACAGAGATTCTAAAAAGATTGCATAACAGCATGTGAGAAAAAAGACCTGATTTGTGGCAGACAGGGGACTGGTTTTGCCACCATGACAATGCACCTGCTCATGTAGCCATCTCAGTGCACCAGTTTTTGGCAAAAAAACAACAACAAACAAACAGGATGTCTCCCTTGTCCCACACATTTTACTCACCTGACCTCACCCTGTGTAACTTCTTTTTGTTTCCTCAAATGAAGAGGAACATTAAAGGACAGCGATTTGATGAGGATGAAGAGGTGAAGAAAAAACAAGGGAGGTGCTGTCAGCCATCCAAACAGATGAGTTTGAAAAATGCTTCCAAGAATCGGATCACAGATTTGGCAAATGTATTAAATGTAATGGAGAGTACTTTGAAGGTGATAAGGTTGTTTGGTTAAAAAAAATTATTTTTTGTTGGGGGGGGGGGTTATCTCCTCGTATTCCCTTTTAAGAATTCAATTAAAATCCACACATCACAAAAATATAAATAAAATCCCCATAACTTACACTTTGAATTCATTACTTTGTATGTTTGTCATTACCTTTGCTTTTGAGAAGAAATACATTTTAAGTTTAATTCAATTACTAAAATCCCCAAAACAAAAAAACCACACCTAAACCTAGTGCTTACCTATCAGGTAAGCATTCGCTGATAAACTGCAAGGTCAGTAGTTCAAACTCAACAGCCACTCCATGGGAGTCAGATGAGACTATCTGTTCATGTAAAGATTTATAGCTTGGAAACCCTGTATAAAGTCACTATAAGTTAGAATGGCTCTATATCGTGGGTTTGGTTTGTTGTACAGATAAGTTAAGAAGAACTAAGTTTCTGATTTGCTTTCAAATCAGAGCTGACTTAATTTTCTGGAAAATTAACTAATGGTCTACATAAAATTAGGACTATATTTATAGCTATCCTCTATGAAAATGGTTAATTTTGTATAACATGTAATAAGAATATCTTTCATCCTCCCCTTAAGGAAAACAGCTTTCTCAATTTCATCCTAATTACATAAACTTAAGAGATACAGTTCTGTTGCTGTTGTTGTTAAGTGCTGTTGATTCTGTACAACAGAATGAAACCCTGCTCAGTCCTGTACCATCCTCACAATTGTTATGATATTGAGCCCAAGATTGTGGCCACTCTACTAATCCATATTGTTGAGGGTAGACCTTTTTAATCACTGAGCCTCTACCTTAGCAAGCATGATGGTTTTCTCCAGGGACAGGTCCCTCCTGATAACATGTCCAATGTACAGAGACAAAGTCTCACTTACTATGCCTTTAAGGAGCATTCTGGCTGTACTGATTCCAAGACAGATTTGTTTCTTCTTTTAGAAGCCTCTGATACTTTCCGTATTCTTCACCAGCACCGTAATTCAAATACATTAATTCTTCTTCCTCTTCCTTATTCAATGTCCAACTTTCACAAGCTGTGGGGCCATGGAAATGCCTGCTTGGGTCAGGCCTACCTTAGTCCTCCAAGTAGAATCCTTGATTTTCAGCATGTTAAAGAGGTCTTGTACAGCACATTTACCCAGTAAAATGTGTTGTTTAATCTCTTGACTGTTGCTTCCACACGCACTGATTGTGGATCTTAGCAAGACAAAACCCTTGAAAATGTCCATCTTTTCTCCATTTATCACGATGTTATGTATTGGCCCAGCTGAGGACTTGGGTTTTCTTTATATCAAGTACCACACTGAAGGCTCCAATCCTTGATATTCATCAGCAAATCCTTCAAGTCGTCCTCACTTTGAGCAACCAAGAATGTGTCCTCTGCATATTGCAGGTTGTTAATAAACCTTCCACCAAACCTGATGCTGCATTTTTCTTCCTATAGTTCTGCTTCTTTAATGATTTGCTCTACATGCATGTGAAATAAGTATGGTGAAAGGATACTTTTTGTCCATGTACAGGTTTTGCATAAGCATTAAGGAATACTCATTCTTCTCAATGCCACCCATAGTTTGTTATGATCCTCATAGTCAAATGCCTTTGCTAGTCAATAAAGTGCAAGTAAATATAGGCCCTGTATCCTCTGCTTTTATACAAGATCCATCACAAGTCATATCTAGCATGCATAAACTAGAATACTTAATATGTTGACTAATCTCAATATTTTAAAATATATAATTTATTGTTTTAGTATGTTCAATTTTGCCTTAAAAAACAGAATAATGATTTTACAGTGGCAATTCCTTGACTTTCCATTGCAAAGGCGTTCCATTTTATAAGTATTGAAGTCGAACTAGACCTTAAATTGAGCCCTTACTCTGAGGAAAATAGTAATAGTCAGTTCATGGAATTGTTTGATAATGTACTTTGTACAACAAAACTTATTGAGCAATTCTCTTCTAGGTACTCTGAAAAGAATTCCGTGTATAATCGTTAACAAACTTACAGAGAACCCCTGAACTTGAGTCTAGAGGAGCCAGGCATTAATTACATAGTTATACAAGAAAGTCTAAACATTGTTAAACTGCTGAAATCTATGAATTAAGTTAGAGAGCTTTTTATCTAATTGGCTTCCCTTAAAGAAATGATGCTTGAGCTAAAAGGTATGGGTAGACATCAACAATATGTAAAAAGAAAAGGAAAGCACGTGAAAAGGCCCTGGGGCAGAGGAAAATTAGGAAAGATATAAGGTAGTCAATTAAAATCAAGGTCATGGAAGTACAGCAAATGAGAGAGAATGGAATGTGAGATCTGGCTGATTGATGAGACAAAGCCATAGCGAGCCTGTAGGATTTTTAGGCCAGATCGGATGGGAACTGAAGGGCGATGAGGAGAAGGAGAGGGAAATACGTTGCAGTAATGTAGAAAGCAAATCCCCACTGGGTTTGAACAGAGAAGTTTCAAAGCTTTGACAAAACTTGAAAAGTGCTGTAGAAACTGTTGTTGTTGAACACAGCTTACAGGCACAGCGGTGTGGGAAAACTCAACGGTAAGAGGGGTTTTCTCATTTCAAAAGAGGTGAAATGTCGTTTGATGACCAACTTCCTTCTGGATGCCTGTCAACTTCCTGAATGGATGAAAATGTCAACTCACAGTGCTTTTGGAGTTCATTCCATCAGCTCAGACTGTTCATTAATCTTTTTATTTAGAGGCTCAGAAAAGATTGCATAACAGTGTGTGCCAAAAAAGGCCTGATTTGTGGCAGATGGGACTGGTTTTCCCATCACGACAATGCACCTGCTCATGCAGCCTTCTCAGTGTGCCAGTTTTTGGCAAAAAAACAGGGTACCCCTTTTGCCCCACACATTTTACTCACCTGACCTCACTCAGTGTGACTTCTCCTTGTTTCTTCAAATGAAGAGAGACACGAAAGGACAGAAATTTGATGACATAGAAGAGGTGGAGAAAAAAATGAGGGAGGGGCTGTCAGCCACCCAAACAGATGAGTTTGAAAAATGTTTCCAAGAATGGAATCACAGGTTTGACAAATGTATTAGTGTAATGAAGAGTATTTTGAAGGTGATAGGTTGTTTTGTTAAAAAATTAAAATGTATAGCTTTGAAAAGGATTTTCTGGTTTTTGGTGGGGGGGTACCCTCTCATAACACATGTGGGTAGATCTTGAATATATTATGCTGAGTGAAGTGAGCTATTTACAAAAGGATAGATACATATGTCTTTACTTATATAAAAGGCAAATGTATAGAGACAAAGTTTATTAGTGGTTACTAGAGGTAGGGTATAGGGGTGAGGAGGCAGAAAGGTGGGGTTATTGCTGTGTAGTATTGAGTTTTGGTTTAAAGGGATAGAAAATTGCATTGATTAAAGTTAGCATTGCACAACTACTTATTGCAACTGAGATAAACAAATTAACACCTGTAAAAATTTGAGTAGGCAAAATATGTGTGATAGATTTATAATAATGACAAAAAGAAATTGTAGCTTTTGCTTAGTAAAAACCAAATACCTAATGGGACTTGGTTCTTGGTTTGGAGATTTAGCGTCACAGTTTTCAGAGGCACACCAGTTTAACTGATCTAATAATGAGTTTAATGCTGCTTTCTGGTATACCTCCTTGTCCCCTTCATAGTGCTGTGGATGTTAAAAGCTTGCAAGTGCCCATCCAAGGTAGAACAATGGGTCTCTATGCACATGGAGCAATAGAGGAAGAAGTAGAGTTAGTAATACTCTCTCACTGCCATTGAGTCATTTGAGTTATTGCTGACTCATAGTAACACCCCCATTTGAGTTATTCCTGACTCATAGTAACCCCCCATCCCCACCCCCATGGGTTTCTGAGGCTGTAACTATTTAAGAGAGTATAAAGCCCATTCTTTCTCTAGTAGGGCTGTTGGTGGTTTCAAACTGCTGGCCATGAAGATCACAGCCCAGCACATAATCTCTACTCCATCAGGGCTTCCTAGAAAGAGAAAAAAAGAGTTTTGATAATACTATGAATTAGGCATTGGGTTTCTAAGCATAAAGTTAGTGCTTCAAACCCCACTGTGAGGGAGAAAAAATGGCACTCTGGGCTCTCAAAAAGATACACAGTCTCAGATACCTTCTATATAGTCTCTCTGAGTCAGAATCACATTCATGGCAGTGGTTCGGGGGATGGAATGTGTACTCAATTGCCCCCATGACAATTAGTTTTATTATCATGAGACTAGAAGAACTGGATGGTTCCTGGTACTATAACTGAACATTTTGGTCATGAATTATATAGAAACATTCTTAAAATGGGAAAAATGAAGCACAGAATTGCAAATTATCGTTGACTCTAGGTATTCGGGAGCCATGCAGGCTGGATGAATACATGAAACCGTTTCCCTCACATAACAGTAAACCAAAAATATCCCCTGGCCTCCTTAAAACCAAACAGTAGTCTAGCTTAGCATGTTGTTTTTTTTAAATGTTTGCCTAGCTCATTATACTCTTTTAAGTTCTATTTCTATGGAAGCAAATTACAAACAGCGATTCAAAAGATTAGACAGAAAACTTAACCAAACAAACAAAATACCAAACCCACTGTCATAGAATCAATTCCAACTCAAAGCAATCTTACAGGTCCATACAGTATGGGAGACTACCAGTATCTGCAGAATAGACAGTATCATATTTTTCCCTAGTGGTGCATTGTGGGTTTGCATTGCAAATGCTGTGGTCAGTAGTCAAACATTTAACCCATCATGACTCCTCAAGAACAAGCATCCTCAGGAGTAGGGGAATAATTTCACAAGGAAAAAAATTCTTAATCTGACATTCATAGGTTGAGTTTGATGTTTTTTAATGCATGCAGATATGTCAATCTCACTTGTGTTTTCTATTGTTTATATCAGATAAGTACTTAGAGATAAGACCTAGGTTTGAAACATACACTTACTTGTCACCTGTGGGTGTGAATTAACCAACCTCTGGGTATAATCTAGAATAAGAAGATGAGAAGGACTGAAATTTACTACATCTACTGTTGGATGATCTAATTTAGGAAAGTATTCATGTAGAAAGGGCCTGAGGTCATCTAGCTGATAAGCAACAAAGTCCACATGGAAGAAGCACACCAGCCTGTGTGAACATGAGGTGTCCATGGGATCAGGTATCAGGCATCAAAGACCCAGAGCAAACAAAAAAATAAAAACATAACAATGTGAATGAGGGGGAGTACAGAGTGGTGACCCAAAGTCCTTCTGTATACAATTGGACATTCCCTTACAGAAGGGTCACAATGAAGAGACGAGCCAGTCGGGGTGCAGTATAACACCGAGGAAACATACAACTTTCCTCTAGTTCTTTAATGCCCCCCTCCCCCCAACCCCCACTATCATGATCCCAATTCTACCTTAAAAATCTGGCTAGACCAGAGCATGTACATGGGTACAAATAAGAACTAGAAACACAGGGAATTCAGGACAAATAAACCCCTAGGGACCAACAATAAGAGTAGCAATACCAGGAGGGGAAGGGGAAGGTGGGGGGAGAAAGGAAGAACAAATCACAATGATCTACATATAACCCCTCCCTGGGGGATGGACAACAGAAAAGTGGGTGAAGGGAGACATAAGTCAGGGTAAGACATGAAAAAGTAATAATAATTTATAAATTATCTAGGGTTCGGGAGGGAGGGAGGGTGTGTGAGAGAGGGAAAAAAATGAGGAGCTGATACCAAGGACTCAAGTAGAAAGAAAATGTTTTGCAAATGATGATGGCAACAAATGGACAAATGTGCTTGGCAATGGATGGATGGATGCATTGTGATAAGAGCTGTACAAGTCCCCAATAAAATGATTTTAAAAGGGGTGGGGGGGGCGGGCTGAGGAGAAATTGCTTTACTCAACAGGAAGGAAAAAATGTAGTACCCTGAAAACTCATTAAGAAAAATGTTTCAGGAAAAAAGTGTGTTGTCAAACATGTCAACATTTCATTAAAAATGAAGGGGGCAAACATCAAGCCACGAAAAATGTTCATTAGATTTATACCGAAAGAAGTCCTTAATTGGAATATCTCTCACTATCAGTGAGTCCGTTGTGACACACAGCTACCATATAGGACAGGGTAGAACTGCCTCTGTGCAGTTTCCAGATGCTACCCCTTCCCAGGAACAGAAAGACTCAGCTTCTCCTGCAGCGAAGCTGGTAATTTCAAACAACTGGCCCTGTGGTTAGCAAGCAACAGCATAGCCAGTGCACCACCATGGACGCTCCCTGGTTGGAAGGGCTCAAAACCCCCCTGGCATTGAGTCGATTCTGACTCATAGGTAAAGCCTAGAGGACAGGATCGAACTGGAAACCCTGGGGTGTTTCCAAGACCGGAACTCTTCCTAGAAGGAGGAAGCCTTGGCATGCTCCCGCGGTGGTCTCCAGCTGCTGCCTTTCTGGTTAGCAGCCCAACACATTTCCACATTTTCTAAAAATACGTGTGACAGTCGTAAAGTTGATGGCAGTTATTCAGACACATTATTTGTTCATGTACAAGCTTTGGCAAATGCCTAGTGGAGGCCAAATAAGCCTTGTTTGATATTTCCTAGCTCAGTGTTTGTGGGAACTGTATAGAGCATAACTACCCTAAATAACTAATGGACTGGGCTATGTCAGTTCATGTGATAGTTATTTCATTATCAAGGATAGTTTGGCAGGCAATAATGGAAAACTCCACTCTAGCTGGCTTCAAAAATAAAATAATTTATCAGCAAATACAACTGAAAAAACACAAAGGACATAGGTTTGACGCCTTCCTTTTATTACCATTAGAACCCATTTTCTCTGTCTGGATTTGTTATTTATTTATTGTTTGGCTTTAACAGCAAGAATAAGCTTTCTGATGACAGAGGCCGAGATACTTCATCCATAATCCATCTCTTATCCCATCTGAGCCTCACTCTGATGGTTCAATTTAGGTTACAGCCCTTCAAAGCATCTCGGTTAGGAGAGTGCCTTTCACTTTGGCAATAGGGGAATTAACTGTGCTGTTGGGCTCTTCCTAGATATGCCTCTGGGCGTGGAAACAACATAATCCGCGCATGATGGATGCTGCACAGCAGGAAAGGGTGGATGGAAGCTAAACGGATTAAAATACAAAAAGTCTTATAGAGATTTAAACTCTACTTTTTAAAATAGTGCTGTGGGCACATATTTCACATATTATACAATTTAACAGTTCAGCCATATTAAGAAGAGCAGCGCAATCACCACTGTGATCAATTCCAGAACATTTTCTTCTTTCCCATACTGAACTGCTGTAAGCTCCCCATTTTCTCCCAAGCTCCCCTGCCATACCCTTAGAAACCAAAGTCACTGCCATTGTGTCAGTTCTCACTCCTGGCCCCCCTATAAGACGGGCTCAACCTGCCCCTGTGGGTTTCCAAGACGGAACTCTTGACAGGAGGGAAAGCCTCATCTTTCTCCAGCAGCGCGGCTGCCGCTTTCGAATTGCTGTTCGCAAGCCCATGCATCACCACTGGGCCATCACGGCTCCTTAGCTCATTAGGAATCCATTTATTGCACCTAAAGCTTTTACCTTCCTGGATTTCATATACAGAAAGTCATACAAAACACAAACCAGGAAAGTACTCTCTCTCAATGCTTCAGCATCCCTTTTCCTTTAACCTCTGCTGAAACACTGCTGATTTCCAAAGGACAGGCCCACTTGTGCTCCTGTTCACATCCACGTGCAAATTCCTAGGGCACAGGCCAGAGGCGTCCTTCTTCTCTCGACCCTTCTTTTCCCACCCATGGGTCATATTCGGGAATCCAGAGAAGGGTTACCTCCATCTCTTACTAAACTCACACCCACAGACACACACACACACACATACCCCCTTTCCCCAGTGCTTTCTTTAAATTAGAAAGTAGACCCTAAAACCAAGACATCAAATGAGCTCCCCAGAACCGTTAATGCTCTTCGATGATCCCTGTCTTTGACCTGCCCCGCGCTCAACCGTGCTCTCTTCCCATGCCGATCTTTCCTCATTTTGGTTGTTGACGGTTAAACTGTGGCTTTGTAGCTGAAGAAACACCCCCTTCATCATTTCAGTCCCCCTGAATGACTATGTGTTTTCCTCCTCCAGGGGACTTTCAAGGACCTCCACACATCTGTCCAACACGGAGACACTACTCCATGCTGCTCCATCAGGATGCCATCAACATACACTAGTAAAAGTACTGCTCTCCCTTCTCTGGGTCTGTGGTAACGGGAAGATAATGGAAAGTCCCTGAAGATCAGGAAAGGGTTAAAGTTCCCTTTGCTCTGAAGATTTCCACTGTTTGTTCCTTGGGAAATGAATCAAAGGAGGGACGAGAGTAAATGGTAACACCACAGGTCGCTGTGCAATCATGAGTCAGAAATGATGGGTCCAAAATTAAGGTGGTGGCAAATGATTTACAGAGGAATTAATGGATTAGAAATAGGCCAATTTTTCTTCTTCTAAGAGACTCCATTTTCCTTAAGATTGGGATATTCATAGCTTCTTCCTCATGTTGCTTCTGTAAGGGGATAGTCATGTAGAGACCCTGATTAGGAGCCTCCCCCACACAGACAAAGAGCTCATAACTGCTGGCTGTGATCATCAACATGATAATGAACATCTGGGAATCGGAAATGGCATAACTTGCTGATAGATCTTTTTATATTATATATTCTACCTTGTTTTTGGCTTAGTGCTCACCAGCAGAGGTTTGCTAACCTCATCTATTAGCTAATATCTAATGCGGGTAAGTCTGTTCGTCTGATGCTGTGTCATAACATCAGAGAGCATATTCAGCTTTTTATTGACATGCCTGCTACATTTATCTTTTCAACTTTAGCATTTATAGAATTTATTACTCAATCCTTTGAGGCAGGAAGTAATATGATTCTTTATTTCTTTAAATTTACTCTACTCTGAATGTCCACACATTTGCTTAGCAAGAAATTCAAGTCATTCATATTTCAGAGGCCCTTCCCTGTGGTTAGCAGCCCTTGTAGTATAATGGTTACATTCTGGGATGCGATTCCAAAGGTCAGCAGTTTGGAAACACCAGCCACTCAGCCAGAGAAAGATGGGGCTTTCTACTCCCCGAAACAGTTAGTCTCAGAAACTCACAGAGACAATTCTACCCTGTGCTATGGGATAGTTATGAGTCGGCATCAATGGGCAGACAGTTAGTAAAGAATAAGTAATAGTAAAAAATAAGTAATAGTAAAATATAAGTAATAGTAAAAAATAAGAATTCTAGAAGCTTTGTTTATTCCAGAGCATTCAACCAGGCTCTCTCATCAGCCTGGACTTGAAAAGCGCTGTGTGTTCTAGAAGTCAGGGAACACTGCTATTCCACTGGGCTCCTTTGTCATCAAGCTTCTTGCCTAGTAGAAGAGTCCAGGTCTCTTGTAAGAAGCTGTCGATCTGTCTGAGGTTCTGCTACCCCTTTGGAGTGCTACATGGAAGCAGAGAGGGGGATTTTATACTGAAAGACTTCCATATAATCTTGTACACTTTCTCAATTTCTGGGAGAAATTATTTATTGACACCCTTTTCTGTATCCTTTATCATAAGGACCAAATTTTACTTCCTACCCATTTCTTCATATCTCTTTAGAAGATACCGACATTCTGTTTTGCTCATTTGTAGCCTATGTATAAAACAATCCAATTCCTAAGGAATAGGAGAACTTTATGCAATTAATTCTGTTATGTCAGGAATTGGGTGGGGCTTCTTGATTCTTTGCTGTATGACAATTTACCTTCTACTCTGAGCTTACAGACTTGTTGCACTGCCATTAAGAATGTTGTTTTAAATGATTTTTTGTTAAATCAAAAGAACATCATTTACCCAAGAACAAAGTTCAGAGGGTTAGGAAAGGGGGAGGAGTAGAAGCAGGAAGCACAAGGAAGAAGTGAGGTACATGGGGGCAGATGGAGGGGACTGCAATAGATGAGTTGAAACAAAATGTGTATAAATTGCTGAATGTAAAATTGATGATTGGCTCTGTAAACCTGCACTTAATGCACAGTAAAATATTTTTTCATAAGATAAAATGAAAGAATGTTGTCTACAGTAAATCATAGGTCGTTTTATTCCCATGAGACCATTTATGTGCAGCATAGTAAAAAGAGAGGAAGAAGACATACAGACAGACTCTTATCTGTATATCTTGTACTGTGTTGGCATATCGTCACACTTGCTTTCTTGTCATATCTATTACCTAGCAAAAGAAGCAGACCTCTCGCTGCTCCACAGAAGATAAAGTGTTGTAATAGTCATTCCTACCCACCAGCCAGGCCATGTCGCCCAAATTTAATGAATATTTCATCTTTTTTTAACATATATTCCTCCCTCCCAAGAATAGAGTAGAGGAGGAGGGTGGATTTTCATTTATGCTAAAATCACTGAAACAATCCTAACAAAGAGATTTTACAATGGTGTTCTGAGAGCCGGATGGTAGTATGATTATCTAGCAATACATGCTATATACAGTGGAAAATATTTTCAATGCTTACAAGCCCACCTGGAAGACATATGCATGTTTCTTAGAGTTCTAAACCTTATAAATATATATTCTGTGCCTTCTAAAAATACTTAAAGGAAAACTTTCCCTGATACTTGCCCAAGGAATCGCCTAAAAGATGGGTTCATTTTAAAACACTATAAACCAGCTAATTCAAAGAGACCTGTAATGGTTCTCTCAGGCCCTTCCATTTCCCTTGTATATTGATCACTGGGACCCCACAGTGGTACAGCCTCTGGCCCTTCAGTCCATTTCAGCAGTTAAGTAATTCTCACAAAGGTAAATAACTATTTAATCTGCCTTAATGGACATAAACCACAAAGCTCTTTACTGCCCCACAGGAACAGAAGAGAAAATATAAGGACAGCCCAGAACTTTGCCCAATTCTATAAAGAACCTAAATATCTACCAAAAGGATATATAAGATGTGATATGTCTATGCAACTATCATATAGATACGAAAATGAATGAAGTGGTGATTTTGTATCAATCTAAGTTCACCTCAACCTTCTTTCAAGAGTGGAAAATAGGTTACAAAAAGGTATTGGCAGTCTTGATCGCATTTTTGTAAATTCTAGAAACATGCAAAACTTTTGAAAACTGATCAGTGAATAATTCAGAAAAAAATAATTTTGTTCAAATTTTATGATAGGTTTTGTGTCAACTTGGCTAGGCTAGAATCCTCACTGCTGGTAGGTAAAACGTAGGAACCCCTCTTTTTTGTCCTTCAGACACATAATGGGATCTGCCATGAACAGCCAATCAGACTAGGTGAGGTGCAACGTCCTTACTCAAGCCACAGCCCTGATGAAAGTAAGAGGGAAGTCCTTGGTTTGTGACCTGTTTCCAGTGTATGGGGGTACTATGGAAAAGCTTGCTTTGCTATTTGCTAATTGACTTACTGCTCTTTGGACTTGAGTCAATGGCTTATTATATTGTCTTTCAGCTGCCATCCAATCAGCTGACCTCGGAATCATCCTCCTCGCAGACACAACCCTGTAGTCCTCCCGCTGGTCTTGGGGTCATCCACCCCGCACAGTCACTCACGTCAGAAAAGCCTGCAGCCGACAATCTGACCTATGGACTTAGAAGCTGCCTGAACTGTAGACTTGACCACTTCTACAATTGTTTGGAGTCTTGATATTTATATATATAAGTCTTACGGGTTTGCGTTCTCTACAGAACCTGACATAAGGAAATTTGAATTTTTTTAAATGCAAAATGTACGATACTGGTCCCCTGAGATGGTGGTAAGAGAATTTTATTGGGGATAATTAATTCACTCATTTTTATATATGTGATATACACATGGACTTAAACAATGACTTTTCTACCCACCCCTTGTCTTTCAGCTTATCATACTGTGATAGCTTGCATACTGCTATGATTCGGGAAGCTATGCCATTTCAAGTACCAGCAGGATCACGCATAGTGGATAGGTTATAACAGGAATAGGAAGGCTAGTTATATACCTCCAAAATGAAGTCTACCTTCTAATGAAAGCCTATGAGTCACAATACAGCATTGTCCAATACAGTACTGGGAGATGAGCCTCTGGGTTAGAAAGTGCAACATAATAGCTGAAAGAGTGAATTCAAATACAACTACTGTGGTAGTTACATAATCTCATGTCAACTTGAGGATATTAAGAATGAATGGGGTGGAGTCTAGCCTGTCAATCAGGTCACAGCCTGAAGACTCCTTGTGAGCACGGAGTCTCTTCTTCCCTTGAGGCAGGACACACCCTCTTTGCTTGACATTCCTGCTGACAAGTCTCATGGAGTCATGCTGATGGCAGCCAGAGCCCAGGAGCTGGAGGAGCCTAGTGGAGGCCCATGCCATTGCTGAGATACTTTACCACCACTGGATCCACAAGACTTTTGGCATCATTGCATGGCTGCGTGAGGAATTTCTGGACTAGTATAGGACATATGGGCTAATATCAGACTTATGGATGTGATATAGACTGGGCTGGGATATTTCTCAATATAAAATTGTTCTTTGATATAAAGCTCTCTCTTAAATACATGAGTGTCAATGAATTTGCTTCTCTAGGAAACCTGGACTGACACAACAACCATCATGGGAATGGCATGGAATCAGGCAATATTTTGTTCCATTATACATAAAGTCACCATGAGTCTGAATGAATTTTATAACAACAAATAACAAAATACTTTATAGATTTTTATAACAATTTATGATACAGGAATTTTTTTTTAAAAAAGAAACAAAGCTAGTCTTTTCTTTATTAAGAGGGGTTCAATGTGAGAAAAGGAGATGCTAAAGGTTTTTGTCTTCAGTATTGCACTGTTTCATTATTTTTCTTTAAACTATGACTCTCTTCTGCCCAAAAGACAGAATCTTGGAAACCCAAAAGGGAAGCTCTACCCTGCCCTGTAGGGTGACTATCACTAAGACACCATGGCAGTATATAATCAGGTATATAATCAGGATATAGTCGGGATTCAGAAAGGCATGCTACTACAGTCGCAAACCACAAATACTTCTCATATGGCAGAACAAACGTTCTGGCTGCACTCTTGAAAATCAGATATCTTCCTTGCAGCGGTAAACATTCCAGTATACTTCATACCAAAACATGCTTCGGTAATCCCCATAATTAAGAATGCTAGCCAGGATAATTAATTGCATGAGGGATCTCAAATATTTTCAAGCATGTCCAAATACATTACATGGCTATCTTGGCCTCCATTAACCCACTCACACCCCAATCCCCAAAGAAGAATTTTATTCAAGTACATGTCTGTAAATCACTTATTTTGCAATAACAATTCTAGGAACAATAGGTGAAGTAAGGAAAAAGAAAAATGAAATCAAGTTAGTTGTCTCTGAGGGTCTCATTCAAGCTGGGAACCTTCAGAGAAGTCATGTAAATAAAGCTTGGAATTGCCCAAATGGGAAGAAAACAATATTGCACAGAGAAAGCAATAAGTATATTTATCTAATAGTTGCCAAATACATTGGTCAAGAATTGCCCGCTGTGGTAGTAGCTCTCTCACTCTTCCTGGCTGATGTACGTGTCATTATAGTTTAACTTGGTTTTGTCAATGTTATACAATTTATACAATGTTATACTAATTTCTTGATATGGCACTTCTAACCAGAATCTTTGTGACTCCCACCAAACCTTTGGGTGGGACGATGCAAATAAGTTGTATGGAAATTGGTCAGTTTGCCATCATGTTAGGTTTCAAATGAACCTGCTGAGAAGTTGCATAGGGGGTAGCACTACCATTGTGGAAGGAAAGCCAGGTGCACAGTGCATCCTTTGGGTGCTGAAATCCCTTTGCACGGAACCTCCACAATCCAAGAGACAGGAAATGATGACACCAGAGAAGTGGTGGAGAAGCAGCCGTAACAGGAGGGCCAGCAGCACCAAAAACTGGAGGCAGTGTGAGGGGCTTCCTGGCCCATGGAGTGAGAAAGCGGAATGCCTTCAGGTAGGAGGTTTGCTTGCAGGGTGGGTTGCCTCCAGGCCCTCAATCGGGGGAGCTAAATCTGCTGGCTCCTGGGGCGAGAGCTGAAGGCATACGGACTGAGGCTTGAAGTGAAGGGAGTGCTCTCTGCATACATACCAACAGAGCGGAAGGGACTTTGTCACCGTGCCCAAGCAGGGCAGAGGCAGGGAGGAAGCACGTTTGAGAGACCCACTAACTCCTGCTCTGAGCAGGGATGGTCTTTGTGCCTTCACCAGGCATTGCGTACTGGGAACTGGAAACCATGATGGCAGCAGCCAGAAGGTTTTTCTTGACCAGATGGATTGGCACAGTGGCTGCAACCATGGGCTCAAAGATAGGATCAAATGTGAGAATGGCGCAGGATCGGGCAATGCTTCCTTCTACGGTCCACAGGCTGGTTATGAATCAGAGCCAACGTGATGGCACCTAACAATAGTCTCGGTCTACAGAAGGAGCTTCAGTGACACTGTCGGTTAAGAGCTGAACACAAGGGTGGCAGTTCAAGAGCACCAGCTGCTCCACAGGAGACTAGGTTAGGTTATTGGCTCCTTTATTCAATAAATGAAATACTTCGATTGTTGAAAGATCAGGGGAACCAGGACACAAAACAAAGAGCCTTCCTTGGAAAAGAGTATGGGCAACGGGTTCTGGAATACCAAGCAGCACAATGTGTTCAACGGTCCACTCGAAGTTCAGGTGGACTAAATTGTATTATGCAAGGTCATGAGTACCAGACAGAGAGAAGTACGACCACGTCGCAAACTTAGCACTGACATTTGCCTGAAGGATTTTTTTTTTAAAGTGACATAATGTATTAGTATTTTAGATACATAATGACAGCCACAGAGTGGAAAATTATCTGAAGGCATGTTAGGATGTTTTTAATTGTGAGTGACATAAACTCAGCATGAACAAACGTAAACAAAAAGGGCGATTTATTGCATTGGGATTTCTCATGGAAGGATAGAAAGATGGTTGGTCTACAGGGGTGTCCTGCAATGCAGATTGGTACCTACTCCTCTCTGCACATTAAGAGATCACATCGAAGCTCCTCAGATCCATTTCACCAGGTCGTTTGTCAGTGACAGTATCGATAAGGAGCATAAGAAGAGCTGGATGAAAAGAAAACTCGGGCAAATCAAGTCGTTTTAGAAAAGTACTTTCTTTTCAAGTTCTATAGTACAAAGATTTAATCACCATATAGTAGTATTTTATAACTTTGTAGTAGCAAACAAAGTAAAAGCGTACAGGACTAAAATAAAGAGTACAAAATCTGAGAGCTAGTAAAAGTAACAAAATGGGGTAGAGAACAGAATTAAAGACCAGCTTGGGCTGCCTACTAGTTCTGCCTAGGCTCCAACTCTGTTCAGGGAAAACCTAGTTTTTCTCCAAAAAGAGTTGTGACATGGAGAAACAGAACATTGCAAATGAGTTATACCAAGAAAAAAGACCTCATAAATGTCATTGTTTAGTTAAATGTTTGATGAACATTTCTCTTTAACAACTTTTCACCTTCTACTCCTGGATAAATAGCCAAAAGAGTTGCAAGCTAGAATTCAAGCAGATACTTGGATACCACTAAGGGTCATTGTAATAGTCTGGGTATTTTGGAGAAACAAATGCACAGCAACTCATGGATAAGAGCGAGTTTTATGTAAAGAAAATGTGCATCATGAAAACATCCCAACCCAATGCTGCCCAAGCCCACAAGTCCAACATTAACCCATTTACCCAACACCAGTCCACAAAATCTTCCACCTCACAAAACAGAGGCAATGATGCCGACTGCAGGAGGAAAGCTGACTCAGTGAACGAACAAGCATCTCAGCACTAGCAGGGGTCTCCACACGGCTGCTTCAGCACCCAGGGCTGCATCAGGATAGGTCCATGTAGCTTCTCCTTGGGGATGTCTTGTAGGAAGTCAATCTTGCAAGCTGAAGCAGGGAACTGCTAAGGCAGCTGCACCCGGTGCAACCATCACAAAACAAGAGACCCGAGAACTAGAAAGGCGAGGCTCACCACCCATTTATCCCTCCGCCTTTCAATTAGCCCCACATGTGATTATTGGCCAGGCTGGCACAATTAACTAACTCAATCCACCCCTTGCCAACCTGGCACCTGTATATAATTCTTAGCTTCATAATTGCAATTAACACCTATACCTTAACCCTATAATCCTGTGAATTTTTTCCTCTATGAAAGTTTGTAAGCCAACCACTTCATACCTTTTTCTCCCCCAATTTTAGTTATCCAATTTATATACTGCCCACTTATATCAACCCAGTTGTCAGAGAAGACAATCATGTTTTTGACACGAAGTCTTCATTCCAGTTGGAACCTCATGAAGTCTGCATCCATAAGCAAAGTCAAATCCAGACAAGCCATCCATAAAGTCAGCAACAATATGCACCAGTTCACAGGTTCAAAAGTCTCCAGCTGGTCGGGTTCTGATCATCAACTCAATGTGGCCTGCCTCACTCAGCCTCCACAGGGTGCCCATTGGTCACCTTTCCTTAGGCCATGGGCTCTCACCAACTCAAGCCTAGAATTCAAGCAGATACTTGGATACCACTAAGGGTCATAGCAGTTTTCTTTACAAGGGCCAGAAGTTGTAAATAACGCGTGTCAATCACCAGATCAGTGAATGAACAAAATGTGATATATACATACAATGCTATATTATTAAGTGATGAATGTAACTGCTTTTAAAGAGTTAAATTAGCAAAAATTGTACAACTGTACAACCAAACACCTCAAGGGATTTAGTTCTTTGGTTTAGAGGTTTGGGGTCATGAGACACCCCAGTGAAATGGATTCTAATGTGCTTAGGGCCTCTGTTCTGCCTCCTAATTCCAGGGGTCTTCAAAGCCTGAAAGTGGCCATCTAAGATGCAGCAATAAGTCTTTTTGACCTGGAAGAAGAAGAATATTCAGAAATAGGCTGAGGAAACGTGGCCAATTGCCTCCATGAACAACTGTCCTATTTGCCATGAGACCAAGCACTCGACAGACAATGCCTAACTACCATAGCTGAGCAGTTTGATCAAAGATTCTATAGAAAAATCTTAATCAAAAAGAGGAAAGTGGACAGCAGGATTTAGACGACAATATAGCTGGTGAGTGCTATTTTGTCATCCCCCCTCCCCACCCCTGCTCAAAGTAAAGGTGTTCCTTATCTATCCCTGTCTGCAAGTTTCTTGTAGCAGCCCAGGGACACTTGGTCTCATATATATTGGGGCGGGGCTGGGGGGGCAGAGCGGGAGGGTGGGGGAGAAAAACAAAAACAATGTTTACCCTGCTGCTGGGGGAAAAAAAAAGAAGAAAGTGTAGAATCGAATTTCAAGGTCCTATAGACTCCAGATTTTCTGGAGCCATGGAGACTCGATGAATCCTTAAAACTATTGCCCTGAGAAAACTTTTAAACTAAATAAAAAATGCCCCTGCAGTCTTCTTAAAACTTGACATTAGTTTTATTTAACTAATAAAATATGAACAATGTACCCTTTCAAACCTATATGAAATTATAATGCATTGTTCCATGACCTCTTCTGAATCCAGTTCACAATCCTGGCAGTTCCCTGTCAATGTGCTGCTGCAACCATTGCTGAATGAGCTTCCATAAAATTTTCTTACATGTGATGTCAATAATTCGGTTCTATAATTTGAGCATTCTGTCAGGTCCCCTTTCTTTGGTGAAAATGTGGATCTCTTCCAGTAAATTAGTCAAGTACCAGCCTTTCAAATTTCCTGGTGTAGACAGTGAGTGCTACCAGAGTTTCATCAGTTTATTGAAACATTTACATCGGTGTTACATCTGCAATATCTTAAGGTTATTTATCTCACTAGTTTTTAATAACCGTTGCAAAGGCTATGCAAAACCACAGGCAAAATTCATGTTTAAAGGGTTTGTTAAGGAAGTTGACAGGTTGTAATGCAAATGAGAAATGTTCAAGAAAGTTATTTATCAGTAAGTGTTACAAAGTTCTTTCAGGGCCACCTATAGATGCCCAAAGGACATAGTACTCAGCGGTAGACCTCAATCCAAAGGCATTTGGTTCAAGCTCTGTGGGTCAACAAACTCCGTTTCCCAAATTCAGTGCCCAGGAGCATCCCACTCCAGTAAGCCTCAGTCCAAAGCCACTGAGCTCCGCTTACATAGATCAGCAAGCCCCACCCCTCAATTAAGTGGCTGGGAGCACTCCACTCCACAAGCCAGCCTCCTGTAGAGAAGCACTCAGCTTTACTTGCTCCATGGGTTGGGCAGTCCATCGCTGTGTTCCTTGCTCTGGCTCTTGATTGTGCTTCTCCTCCTCGGATGTTATCGCTGTCCTCTGAATCCCGGAAGCCCACTGTGCAGGCATCTCAGGTTCAGGTAATGCTGTGCTCTACTCCTGGCCCTTGCTAGCAATGAGATTCTGCCTCCTGCTTCTCAGAAGGCTCATTTTATACTCAACAGGATGACACTCCAGGGAATCCCGGTCAAAATGACTTAAGGTTGAATCCTATCAGTACACCCCCCAACCTTTTATTAGACCCATACAGGGAAAGGTCTGTAGGTGGGAGTTAGAGACTGGCTAGAAGAACCACATTCACTGATTCACTGCTTCTGCACCATCATTTCCCAAAGCCTTGTTTTTAGCTAAGGAGCCCTGATCGTGTAGTGATTACCCAGCCTGCTACTAATCGCAAGGTTGGCAGTTTGAAACCAGCAGCCACTCCGTGGAAGGAAAATGAGACTTTCCATTCCCACAAAGAGTTACAGTCTCAGAAACTCACAGAGCTGGCTCTACCCTGTCCTATATACACGGTTGCTAAGATTTGGCATTGACTTCATGCCAGTGATTTTTTTAGTTGGTTTTCAACAAATGCTTTCAATGCAGCTTGAACTTCCACTTTCAGTACTTTTGGTTCTTGCTACTTTTTTTTAAATTAAATACTTTTATTGGGGGCTCTTACATCTCTTGTCACAATCCATACATTCATCCATGTGTCAAACACATTTTTACATATGCTGCCAGGATCATTTTCAAAGCATTTTCTTTCTACTTGAGCCCTTGCTATCAGCTCCCCATTTTCCCCCTCCCTCCCCTGCCCTCTCTCCCTCATGAACCCTTGATAAGTTATAGATTATTATTTTCATATCTTACATCATCCTCTGTCACCCTTCACCCACTTTTCTGTTGCTCATGCTCCTGGGAGAGGGTTATAGATTTATCCTTGTGATCGAGTTCTCCTTTCTCCCCCCACCTTCCCCTTATCCTCCTGATATCTCTATTCTCATCGTTAGTCCTGAGGGGTTTATCTATCCTGGATTCCATTGTGTTTCGGGATCTTATCTGTAGCAGTGTACTTGCTCTGGTTTAATCTGATTTGTAAGGTGGAATTAAGGTCATTATAGTGGAGTGGGGAGGGGGGACATTAAAGAACTAGAGAAAAGTTGTTTGTTTCATCAGTGGTATACTGCACCCTAACTGGCTTGTTTCTTCCTTGTAACCCTTCTCTAAGGGGATATCCAGTTGTATACAGATGAGCTTTGGGTCTCCTCCCAACACCGCCCACCCCCCTTTGTTCTGGGCCTTACATGCTTGATACCTGATCCCATCAACATTTCATGATCACACAGGCTGGTGCGCTTCTTCCATGTGGGCTTTGTTGCTTCTCAGCTAGATGGCCGCTTGTTTACCTTCAAGCCTTTAAAGCCCTAGACACTAAAACTTTTGATAGCTGGGTACCATCAGCTTTCTTCATCACCTTTGCTTAAGCACCCTTTTTGTCTTCAGCAATCGTGTCAGGAAGGTGAACCTCACAGAATGCCAGATTATTAGAACAAAGTGTTCTTGTGTTGATGGAGTACTTGAGTTGAGGCCCAATGTCTACTTGCTACCTTAATTCTTAATATATAGATATAAGTACATAGATATATTTCCCTATAAGTATATAAATATATTTACATATGTACATGCTTATATTTAGACCTCTATAAATGTCCTTTGCCTCCTGGCTCTTTCCTCTATTTCCTTTTAGTTTCCTCTTGCCCCACTATCATGTTTGGCCTTCATTTGGGTTTAGTAAATCTTCAATGCTACATTGCCCTTGATTAAGCCCCACTAGGCATACTACACCTTTCTCTCCATTGATTTTAGTTCACTTGTTGTCCCTTGTCCCTGGGTTGGTTGACACCCCCCCTTCTTTTCTCCCACCTCCCCTTCTCCCATGTCCCCCCAGAACTGTCAGTCCTGTTCTTTTTGTCTCTGAATTGTTTATCTTGCCTATCTTATCTAGATGGGCATGCTGAGACATTAATAAGCACAAAAACCAGGCAAAGCCAAACAAAACAACAAAGGAAGACAAAACCAACAAATAACAACGAAACAAAAACAAAATAACAACAACAAAAAAGAAAGCCAATGACAAAAAAGGAAAAAGCCTATAAATAGTTCCAGGTCTAATTTTTTTTTTTAACCTTTAGGAGTATTTTCCAATCGAGTCTGATGGAGTGCCACACTCTGTCCCCAAAGTCTTTTTTTGGTATTCCCCAAGGATTTCATCACTTTGCTCCTCTTGCTGTTCTATTGCAATGGGGTCAGATTGGGCAAAATTCCCACACCATGTCTCCAGTGTTTTGCCCTGTAGCACTGTGGTTCAGTGAGGGATGTTGTGTCTCATGGTGGGGGCACCTATGGTCCTTTCTGTGCATTGTCTGCTATGAGCAAGTCCCTATCGTCCTAGGGACTTGGTGGGCCAGGATATTTTCCCCTCACTCTTTTCGCTAAGATCAAGTGTAGAATCTTGCTACATTTTGAGAGCATTCAATGTTAAGAAGTCATTTTTGGTGCAGTGACTCTGTTTCTTTCCCCATCTTCTTTTGATGATTCCTACATCATTCAATATTTTATCCATAGAATTCTTCAATATTGCAACATATTAGAACAAGAGATATCATTGCTGATGTCAGATGGATCTTGCCTAAAAGCAGAGAATATCAGAAAGATGTTTACTGGTGTTTTATTGACTATGCAAAGGCATTTGACTTTGTGGATCATAGTACAATTACCTTGAGAAGAATAGGAAGTCCAGAAAAATTCATTGTGCTCATGTGGAACCTGCACTTGAATCAAGAGGCAGTTGTGCAAACAGAACAAGAGAATACTATATGGTTTGAAATAACAAAAGGCATATTTCCAGGTTGTACCCTCTCACCACACTTTTTCCATCTGTATGCTGAGAAAATAATGGATTATATAAAGAAGAATGTGACATCAGGATTGGAGGAAGGCTTACTAACAATCTGTGATATGCAAATAACACAGCCTTGCTTGCTGAAAGTGAGGAGGACTTGAAGCACTTGCTGATGAAAACCAAAGATTACAACATTTAGTGTGGATTACAACAGAATTTCAAGACCAAAATTCTCAAAACTAGGCCAATAGGTAAGTTCATGATAAATGGAGAAGAGATTGAAGTTGTCAAGAATTGTGTCTTCCTTAAATCATCAATCAATATTCATGGAAGCCGCAGTCATGAGATCAAATGACACACTGCATTGGTAATTCTGCTACACAAAACCTCTTTAAGTGTTGAAAATCAAGGATGTTACCTTGAGGACGAAGGTGTGTCTGACCCTAGCCCTGGTTTTTTCAATCACTTCATATGAATGTGAAAGTTGGACAATGAATAAGGAAGACTGACAAAAGTACCACGGAGGGTCAAAAGAATCAAATCTGTCTTGGAAGAAGTACAGCCAGAATGCTCTTTAGAGGCAAGGATGGGGTGGCCATACCTCGTGTACTTTGCACATGTAGTAAAGTAAAAGCAGATCCTGGAGAGGAGATGATGGACCATTAGGAAGGGACTGAACACGATGGACTGACAAGAGTGCCTGCAGCAATGGGCTCAAACATAAGAACAATTGCTGGAGAATGGCACCAGACCAGGCAGTGTGTTGTTGTACTGTACTAAAGCACTGTAAGTTGAAACCGATATGATGGAACCTGACAAAAACAACAAAATATGGAATCACGCTGGGAAGAGCAACTGTAAAGAGTAGTTGTGAACCTTAAAGCGCAGTGTGTTTAAGTTAATGAGGAAAGAACAACTCAGCAAATGAGGACAAGACGCTTACACAACTCAGAGATTGTAACCAATGTGACTGAATGCAGCGTTGCTTCGATTGGTGCTTGTTTTACTGTCTAGATTCTCAACAACTACAAAACAATGTTTTTTAAAGAGAGAAATTAAGTTCTTGTACATGCTGTGGCATGAACAAACCTTGAAAACATTATGGTGAATAAAGCAAGCCAGATACAAAAGGATTAATATTGTAAAATATCACTTTCATGAAATATCAATAGGCAAACGTATAGAACCCAAAGGCGATTAGTGATTACACAGGGCAAGAAGGAACCACTCTGCAGAGAGATTGCTTAGTGGGTTCTGAGTTTCCATTCTGACAGCGCCATAGGGTCAAGTCTGAGTCTTAGCAACTCCACACGACAGAAGAGAACTGACCTTGTGCCTTCCCGAGACTGATCATCTTTATGGGAGTAGAAAGCATGGAGTTCCCAGGGGTTCAGAACTACTGGCCTTGTGGCTAGCAGCCCATCTATCACCCACTTTGACACCAAGTTCCTAGAGTTTCCGTGTGAGTTACGAAAAAGTTTTGGAAGTAGATCATTGTGGTTGTGATGCAGCATTGTGAATACAATCAATGTCATTAAGTTGTACAATTAAAATGTTTAAAGTGGAGAATCATTTTATAGGTGTTTTACGACAAACATTTTTTAAGTGTTTGTATAATTTAGATAATAGTGATAAAATGAAGATTTATTTGTGTTTTGACCCAAAACTCTATTTCTTTAATACATTTATGAGTTGATGTAACTTCTGTTGGCAACCACTGTCCCGCATCTAACTACTAGCATAATCATTGTCACATGATGTTTCTCATTCAGCCAAATTATAATCGTTTCTGTCCAGTTTTAGAGTTGCTATAAGCAATCAACATTTGACAGATGAAGGAAAATTAACTAAGACTAAGAAGAGGTTCTTATATTTAGCTACAATCATGTTAGTGCCCATTTTCAATTAGAAAAAGATAAATTTGGTCAAGAGAATGTATTTGGCAGCTTTTGTAGAGATTTCTCAAGAGGACACCTACATAAGATGTTGCAATTCTTGCTACATGTAGTTTATCATTAAACGAAAGTGCTAGATGTTATTGCAAAAGCAGAGATAAAGTTTTATTTTTTTAAAAGAAAAGGGAAACCAGGATGCTTTTAAAATCTGTAGCAAAACTCATGGAAAATAATTCAAACGTATCTTTGAATGCACTAACCATTAGAAAATCACTATAAATGTTAGCAAATACATTTTACACATATATATTGAATTATGTTTAAAAATAAAAACTCTAGAGATATACTACTAACATTTTAACTGCTATTCTTTCAGAGTTCAGAGTTCTTGGTACTTTCTAAACTTCTTTAACTCATTTAGAATTTCTCTAGACTCTATGAGTCAAAATCAACTCTATGTCAGTGAGTTTTGCTTCCATAGGATTTATAGGTAACATAAAATTTATTTTCCAAATTTAATTTATGGTGAAGAAAGCTGATGGTGCCCAGCTGTTAAAAGATATAGCAACTGGGATCTTAAAGGCTTGAAGTTAAATAAGCAGCCATTAGCAGAGAAACAAAAAACCCACAGGGAAGAAGCACATCAGCCTGTGTGATCATAAGGTGCCAACAGGAGCAGGTATCAGGCATCAGAAGACCTAAAACAAAGAACTATATTGATGCAAATGATGGGAGTCAGAGAGGAGACCCAAAACCCATCTGTAGACAATTGGACATTCCCTCACAGAAGGGTCACAGGGAAAGAATCAGTCAGCCAGGGTGCAGCATAGCATCGACGGAACACACAACATTCCTCTAGTTCTTTAATGCATTCTTCCCCACCACTATCATGACCCCAGTTCCACCTTACAAATCTGGCGAGACCAGAGCAGGTATACGGAGAACAGATAAGAGCTGGAAACACAGGGAATCAGGACAGATAACCCCCCAAGAACAGTAATGGGAGTAGCGATACAATAAAGGTACAGGGAAGGTGGGGTGGGGGGAGGAAGGAGGAGAAACTGGTAACTGACTACAATGACCAACATACAACCTACCCTCCCAGGGGGACAAACATCAGAAATGTGGGTGAAGGGAGATAGCAGACAGTGTAAGATATGAAAATAATCATAATTTATAATTTATCAGGGGTCCATGAGGGTGGGAGGGTGGGGGAGAGAGGGGAAAAAGAGGAGTTGATACCAAGGGCTCAAGTAGAAAGAAAATGTTTTGAGAATGATGTTTTACACAATTGATGTATGGAATGTTAGAGCTCTGAGAGCCCCAAATAAAGTTATTTATTAATAAAAAAGTAATTTATAAATTAAACTACTAATTGAGCCAAATGGGAAAGGGAATGCTTACAAGGTTGATAATTACAGCGAGGATCTAAAGAGGTTCTGGATGGGAAAATTACTTCCTCATATTTTTTAATGTAGCAGTGCTTATAGTGGCTGCTAATCTCATTTACCATGTGGATTATTGACTTCATTGTAGGATCTCTGTTTTGATCATGTTTATCATTTTCCTACAATCTGGATTGGTCCCTTAAGTTAACCTCCCATGTGTTTTCAATTAGATAAAACTCTGGCAACAAATTGCTTACTACTACTTATTGATATTTTAATGGAATGTACCTATACAATTAATTCTTAACTGCTGAACTGATAACAGTATTCTAGATCACTAATCTGTGATGGTTTGAAACCCAGGGTTCTGGCTGGATTTTCATTTCAATAAATTTCTCAGACATCACAACACATTTAGCCAGCCAGTGGGAGAATGTGGCCACAATTCAAAAGTAATGCTCATCACCAGGTTTAGATGGTGCAATGAACCCTGCACATGAATGATCTTCCTCAAATTCAGAACGACCTTGTAAGAGAGGCACTAAGAGTTCTCGCCATTTTGCCTAAAAGGAATGAGGCTCAGGGAGCCAAAATAAATTTCCCAAGATCACACAGCCAGTTAGAGCTGAGCAGGGACTGTGTGCCTAACCCAGGCTTGACCCTGCTTCATGACAAAGGGGCTGGTGCAAGAACTAGCACCTGCCCCGCTTCTGGTTAATGATAACGCCTCTGCCTTTCTGGGAAGGACATTCTGCTGGGGTCCTGCTTCCTCACCTGGAAAAGGAAGGTGTTGGAACGTATGGTCTCTAACCCACTGTGAGCACTGAAATCATTTTATTCTAAGACATACTAGTTGTTTAGTATTAGAATAGCTTTAAACTCGGCACAAAGAGGCCAATATCAGAGTAAAGAACTAAGCACAAATACATCACAATCACCTTCTCACTTAAAATTGTTTATAACATTGAAATGATGGATTTGAGGAATGAGGCTGAATTAGCTTCTCATTCTTCTTTTCTACCTTTATTGCTTCAAACATCTGATTTGCAAGACTTTAGGATAATCCTATTTCGGTTTGGGTTAAACAGAGACAGACAGCTAGCTAGCAGAGAAAGACATTCCCCAAAACTCTACCTATAGCTTAGAAGGGAAATGGATGTTGGAAGGAGAAATATAATCATTTAAGGAGGAGAATATTCCCCCCTTACTAACACATTAAATACATGTTGGTGAAAAGACGCAGTGGGAAACAAACTATGCCTACTCTGGCTTTTTTGCAGTTGGACAAAGTTAATGATTGAAATCTCCGAGGCTTTCCACAGCATGATCCCGAGTGTATATTTGCCTTGTTTGAGATATCATTTTATCTCTTGTGGGCCAAGGATGACTGGCCTCTGGTCCTCTATAGAGATTAATAATTGATTAGTTAGCACTGGGAGTCCTGGTAAAAGGGAACTGGTTACTCTTGGCTGCCATCTTTCACGTGGTCGCCTCCAGGAGACAGAAGGCACATCAGGCCTCGCCCGGTGGGAACATGAAAGGGGTCCTGGGTCTGCTGCTTATGGTATCGTTTGTCCACGCTCTTGAGAGAGGTAAGCCTTCCAGTGCTGTGCCCACTTACGGGAACTCTCCCAAACTAATGCTCTGCTACCACTAGAAACGCGAACTCGATGATAGGAAGGAAGAATTGGTGAAGATGTTGGAGGGAAGGAGGAGTGCCTTACCAAGGTCAGTTGAGAGAACTAAAAAAATAACAACCTTAAAAGATAAAGTCTAAGAGTCTCATGAAAGAGAGAAAAAATATATATAAAGTTAAAGAGCACATAAATATAAAAATATAAAATATAAGAATCTCATGAAAGAAAGGAAAAAATATATATATATAAAGTTGGTCAATCACCCTCTCATTGGAAAATCATTTTAAAGGATCTGGAGAGAATGGTTTGATACAATTTTTTGTTAAATGATGAGGCAAATGGAAATGATGCTCCGTCCCCATCTCCAGATTTCTAGTGCTTCCAGCTCTGAGCACCATGCCCGGTGCCAGCGGCACCTGGAGCAAGCTTAAGGATTTCTCTTTCACATTCTTCAAAGATTCTTCCAGATGCTGTGTTTGAAAATGCATTATAATTCCTAAAATATCTACAAGTACATGGGAATTTTCTATAGCTATGATGCACATTCATTTTTTGATAAAAACTATTCTTTGAATGATGTCTTCTCCTTTCATCAATGTTTGAAAACATTTTCAAAATGATACAAACTAAAATTATGCATACAACTTTATAAGTTTTGAAGCTTAAAAATACTTTGCAAATGTGTTTTGATGTACTGTTCTGGTTAATCATTTGATGTTTATTAAGGAGTTTGTATTCATCATGCCATGTGAAATTAAAATTTCATTTAGTGCTATCAGAAAACAACCTCATCCAAGGTATGCCTTCATATTCATATTAGCAGTATGTTTAACAAGTACAGTAAATATCACAGGAGTCACTCGTCCATTATTAACTATGATATGAGTTATCTTACTCCTAACTTTTCCTTATTCTTTTTAGGTGTTTTTTTTCATTGGTTTTATTTTTGTCATTGAAATTATTTAAGTGTTGTTTTATTATCCAAACTAAGCAAATAGTCCTTAAATAACAATATAAAACACTCCTGAGCTATAGTGTGCTAGGAACAAGCCAAATGACTTGTATTGCACCACTTGGAGGACATCTGAGTGGGCCAAGTCCTGAAAACACCGGAAGTTACCTCCTGGGCTCAGGATTCCTGTGGGGGCCGATCTGATCCTCAAAGTCTCTACTGCCGCAGGTTGAGATCAGGATCTTTAAACACAGAAGTTACAGGAATGGCTGTGTCTTGAAATGATAGGTGTTGTGAAATTATATCGGACATAACTTGGGTTTTGTTTGGTGTTGTAACCTGGAACACGAATTGCTGTTTTAGACTGCCAACTCAGAAAGTGTGCATTGGCATTAACTCAGAAAATTACAACATTCTTTGGAGAGTAATGAAGTATTCCGAAAACTCCATTTTGACATTCTTAGTCCTCATCTTGACATTCTTCATCTCTCGGACCCTGATGCAATGGCCGCTGAAACCTTCAAGTCAGTTCCCCAGAAGGTGTGAACTTCCTCAGTTAACTCAAGTGTCACAGCTCGGACTATACCACTGACACATATAAACATATCTGTTAGCAATAAATGGCCAATCTTGGGGGACAGTAGTTCTGATCTACTGGCTATTCAGTCTACAATACCCAGGCATCCACCCTAAAGAGCAAGGAAACTCCCAGTCAGTGTCGTGTCCGGAATGTTTGTGTCCTCTCTCCAAGTGGTGACACACGGTAGAATGCTCATCCTTTGCCAGAGGACAACCAGCAGGATGGTAAGGAATGGGTTTGGGGTTTTTTTCGGTTTTTTTTGGTTTGGGTTTTGTTTTTGTTTATCGCATGCTACAATTCCAGAGTAAGTGCAGTGTAGATTAAGTATAGAGAGCTGAATGAAGGTCAAACACGGTAGTGAGACAGGAGGAAATTAAAAGGAAATTGAGGAAAGAACTAGGAGGCAAAAGACATTTATAGAGGTATAAATATAGGTATGTACACATGTAAATATATTAATACATAATAATAGGGATATAGGTCTATGTACATATATTTACAAGTTAAGTATTAAGGTAGCGGAGGGACATTGGGCCTCTACTTAAGCTCTCCCTCAGCGCAAGAACACTTTGTTCTAATAACCTGCCATTCTGTGATGCTCAGCTTCCCAACGTGATCACTGAAGACACAATGGGTACATAAGCAAATGTGGTGAAGAAAGCTGATGGTGCCTGGCTATTAAAGATATCTTGTCTGGAGTCTTCAAGGCTTCAAGTTAAACAAGCAGCCATTTAGCAGGGAAGCAACAAAACCCACATGGAAGAAGCACACCAACTCCTGTGATCACATGGTGTCGACAGGATCAGGTATCAGGCATCAGAAGACCCAAAACAAACAATCATTTTGATGCAAATGAGGGGGATTGGAATGCAGACCCAAAGCCCATCTGTAAACAGTTGGGCATTACCCCACAGAAGGGTCACAAGGAGTGGACAAGCCAGTCAGGGTGCAGTATAGCACTGAGGAAACACACATTCCTCTAGTCATTCAATGCTCCGCACCATCTACCCCAGCTGTTATGACCCCAGTTCTACCTTACAAATCTGGCTGGACCAGAGCATGCACACTGGTACAGATAAGAACTCTTGACACACGGAACCCAGGTCAGATAAACCCCTTGGAACAGTAGTGGGAATAGCAATACTATGAGGGTAGGGGGACTGTGTGTGGAGAAGGGGGAGACGGGCAACCAATCTCAATGGTCAACGTACAACCCTCCCCCTAGGAGGACGAACAACAGAAATCTGTGTGAAGGGAGACAGAGAGCAGATGGTATAAACTATGAAAATAAAAATAATTTCTAAATTATCAAAAGTCCACAATGGTGGGAGGGCTAGGGAGTGGTAAAAAGAGGAGCTGATACCAAGGGCTCAAGTAGAAAGAAAGTGTTTGGGAAATGATGATGGCAACATATGTACAAATGTGCTTGATACAATTGATGGATGGATACAATTGTTATAAGAGCTGTAAGAGCCCCCAATAAAATGATTTGTTGAAAGAAAAAAAAAAGTAATATTACAGCTTAAAAAAATCAAGATAGCTAATCACCCACTGTGTTTATCTACAAGAGCTTTTCTACCAAAGAATGTATTCAAGATACATCCTTCAAACGTTCCCATGGCCAAAAACTTAAGAAAGAAGCCATACATTATCCATTCTGGCTGACTTCGCAATCAATCCTTTTATTATCTGAAAGGCTCTGAGAAATCTACATGAAAGAAACTTTATTGAAGCCCGAATTTGCCAAGCACATCGATTCTTTTCTACAATGCCTATATCACTGATGGAACCTTTCTTGTGGAAACTTGCAATATAAAAAGATAATCCTCTGCTCAACATCAACACCAGCTCCCACCCTGTCAGTATTCTATCAAATGGCACCAGAATGCAGGAGGCAGGCCCATAGGGGGCTCTCGTGAAAGGTAAAACCAATAAACAGTTCATTTTTCATTCAGAATGACCCATGCGTGGTCAGGTAGAACTGGGTCCCACAGTGTTGTCATGACTACAACATATTGGAAGCGGATCACCAAGCCTTTCTTTCTAGGTACCTTTGGATAGGTTCAAAGCACCACCTTTGGTGGAAATCTCTCTTGCAAGATGAATAGGTAGAATTCTCATTAGCAGTAAGGATGGTGAGCTTTCTATTTCACATACTTTGGTCATGTTGTCAGCAGGGACAAGTCCATGGGGAAGAGCATCATGCGTAGCAACGAAGAGGGTCCGTGAAGAAAGGTAAAGGTTTGCATCGGAATGTATTGACACAGAGATTTCAACAACAGATTCAAACATAAAATGGAACGTGAGGGTGGCACAGGATCAGGTAGTGTTTGGTTCTGTGGTACATAGGGGTCAGTATGAGTCAGAACCAATTCAACAATACTTAACAACAACCATATCACTGTGAACTTGATATTGTCATCATCCATTACAGACGAGGAAATAGAAGGTCATGGAGTTTACTTACATGGTGTGTGGCAAAATCAAAATCTTAAACCAAATAATTGGGTTGTAAACACGAACATTTCAACCACTGCTTTTTTCATAAAATAAAAATCTGAAGCATGATCATACACTAACCCAAGGGCAAATATAAGAGAAGAAAAATTCCCAGTGGTTATCAGCATTCATGTAAAATGAGGTGAAAGCCATGCTACTGATCATAGGCATCCATACCTGATCCAAATTCCAGGTTGTCATAATTCCATGAAACTTCCTTATTACTTTCCTTGATACCATCTCATCTTGATAATTTAGAGTCCTTTAGAGTCCTTGATATTATCTTCTTCTTCTTTTTATGTTTTTATCTCTACACTCAGTTAGAAAACCAAACAGAAGAATATGCTTAGCATATTTTAAATGGAAAGAACTGAATTCAAGTCTTGACTTGCAATATTGAAAGATTCTATGGCAAAATTTTGAATGATGCAGGAAATATCAAAAGAATACACAGAGTCACTGGACCAAAAAGAACTAGTCTACATTCCACCATTTCAGGAGGTAACATATAACCAGAAACCAGTGGTGCTGCATGAAGAAGTTCAAACTGCACTGAAAATATTAGCCCAAAACAAGGCTCCAGTAATTGATGGAATATCAACTGAACTGTTCCAACAAACTGATGAAGCACTGGATGCACCTCCTTATTTATACCAGGAAATTTGGAAGACAGCTACTTGGCCACATAACTAGAAGAGATCCATATTTATCCTAGTTCTATAGAACGCTTAAATTATAGAACAATGTAATTAATATCGCATGCAAGTAAAATTTTACCAAAGACCATTCAACAATGGTTGTAGCAATACATTGACAGGGAGCTGCCAGAGATTCAGGCTGGATTCAGAAGAGGACGTGGAACAAAGGATAATCATGGCTGCTGTCACTTGGATCCTGGTTCAAAGCAGAGACTACCAAAAAGATGTTTACTTGCGTTGTATTGGCTATCCCAAAAGAATCATAACAGACTGTGGATAGCCTTGAGAAGAATTCCAGAATACTTCATTATGTTAATGCAAAACTGTACATGGATCAAGAGGCAATTGTGCACACAGAGCAAGGGAATACTTTCAGGGTTTAAAATCAGGAAGAGTGTGTATCAGGGTTGTATACTATTACCAAATTTATTCAATCTGTAATAATCTGCCCATAATCAGACAAGATATATTATATGCAACAGAATGGGGCATTAGGATTGGAAGTAGGCTTATTAACAATTGGTGGTATATGGATTTGTTTACTGAAAGAGAGGAGGACTTGAAGGGCTTACTGATGAAGATCAAGTATGGATTCCAACTCAATGTAAAGACCAAATTCCTTACAACTGGATGAATAGGTAACATCATGGTAAATGGATAAAAGATTGAAACTGTCAAGGATGCTGTCTTCCTGGGATCCACAATCAATGCTCATGGAAACAACAGTCAAGATACCAAATGATGCATAGAATTGGGGTAAATCTGCTGCAGAAGACGTCTTTAAGTGTTGGAAAGCAAGTAAGTTACTTTGAAAACTAAAGTGTGTCTGACCCAAGCCATAGCATTTGCAGTTGCCTCATAAGCACGTGAACATTGAACATCGAATAAGGAAAACCAAAGAAGAATAGATGCTTTGAATTGTGGTGATGGTAGAGAAAATTGAAGGTATCATGGACTGTCGTAGGGTTTTCTACTCCCATACACAGTTATAGTGTTGAAAACTCACAGGGGAAGTTCCACTCTGCCCTACATAGTTATGAGTCAGTATTGACTCGATAACAGTGAGTTTTTGTTTGTTTGTTTTATGGACTAGGAAAAGAACAAACAGATCTGTCTTGAAAGAAGAACAGTTAGAATGCTCCTTAGAGGAAGCATTAGGGATGGCTTAGGACACATTATTAGGAGAGACCAGTCCCTGGAGAAGGGCATCCTATTTGGTAGAGGGGCAGTGAAAAAGAAGAGGGCCCTGGACAAGATGGATTGACACAGTGGCTGCAACAATGGATTCAGATAGAAGAGCAAGTCTGAAGATGGTGTAGGAACAAGCAGTGTTTTTTTTTTTCGGTTCCATATTGGCTGTTGAGTTTAAATCATTATATTTATATATGATGATGGGGAAATAGATCTATGTGCATATATTTATAGGTTTAGTATTAAGGTTGCAGATGGACATTGGGCCTCGATTCAAGTACTCCCTCAATGCAAGAATACTTTGTTCTAGTAAGCTGGCATTCCATGATGCTCACCTTCCCCACATGATCACTGAAGACAAAGCAGGTGCATAGACAAATCTGAAGAAAGCTGATGGTGCCCGGCTATCAAAATATATAGCATCTGGGGTCTTAAAGGCTTGAAGATAAACAAACAGCCATCTAGCTCAGAAAGAGCAAAACCCATATGGAAGAAGCACATCAGCCTGTGTGATGATTAGTTGTTGATAGGATCAGGTATCAGGCATCAAAGAACAAAAGAATCATATCAATGTGAATGAGGGGGAGTATGGAGTGGGGACCCAAAGCCCATCTGTAGGCACCTGGACATCCACTTACAGAAGGGTCATGGGGAGGAGACAAGCCTGTCAGGGTGCAATGCAGCAATAATGAAACATACAACTTTCCTCTAGTTCTTAAATGTTTCCCTACCATCACCACCACCACTATCATGATCCCAATTCTACCTTACAAATCCAGCTATACCAGAGGATGTATACTGGTATAGACAGGAACTGGAAACACGGGGAATCCAGGACAGATAAACCCCTCAGGACCAGTGGTGAGAGTGGCGATACTGGGTGGGTGGAGAGAAGGTGGGATAGAAAGGCAAAACTGATCACAAGGATCTACATATAACCCCCTACCTGGGAGACACACAACAGAAAAATGGGTGAAGGGAGATGTCGGACAGTGTAAGACATGACAAAGTAATAATAATCAGCACTGGTTATATACTGCTGATCCATGGTTGCTATGTCGGAGGCCAAGGTGGCAGCCACTGGATCAATCCGTCTCCTCGAGGGACTTCCCCTCTTTTGCTGCCCTTCTACTTGACCAAGTGTGACGTCCTTTCCCGGGGGCCAATCTCTCCTGATAGCATGTCCAAAGTAAATGTTGAATTATCTGGGGCTTATAAAAACCTAGCACAGATCTGGATTTTATATTTATTAAAATTACTAACTCGTATCTGTTGCCCTTTAATTAACAGTAGACCAGTTAATCTAGAGAAATAGAGTGGCAGGCTGGTGGGGGAGGGGGAGGCACAAAAACTGGCTGCCATCAAGTTGACCCCCCACTCATGGTGACCCTGCAGAAGGTTTCTGAGGCTTCGTACATCTTGATGGGAGCAGGCAGCCTCATCTTTCTCTCAAGGAGCAGCTGGTGGGTTTGAACCTCTAAACTTGCAATTAGCGGTCCCACAATACTACCAGGACCTAGATAATGACAGACAGACACATAGGCGAAATGCCCTTGCCAATAGAGCACATGATTTAATTTAAGTTAATATTGCTACAACTTGAACAGCCTTTGAGATAAATGAATTTGTAGGAAGTGAACATCACCCCGTCCAGTATTTTCTGAATTGTTCATTAAGAAATACAAATAAGAAACAGTTAACTACTGAAGAGGCATCACTACTACTTATGGTTTACGTCATGTCATCAAAGAGGAACAATAAGGAAACGACGTTGCTGTTCTTTATTAAATGATATTTTGCTTAGATTCCATAGTAAATGCTTATTGAATTGGCTATTTGAATAATCACATTGTGCCCAGAATCATACCGGGTGCCTAAGACCTAAAGCTGCTAAATAAGATCTTGGCCCTGAAAGAGCTTAAATACAAAATAAAGACAGCTTTATGTGAAGTGGAACTAATCAGCACTGGTCTCCATTCTAACACTGCCCTTTTAGCAAGTGAGCATTGCTTTACAGCCTGCTGTATCCTGAGAACAAAGCATGTTATTGAGACTTGTAGACAACTTGCCTTTCTGTGTTGCTCTGCAGAACCTTGCACCATTGTTAAAGTGATATAAGAGAAAAAATTAACTCTTCCCCAGTTAATTTAGTAGTCAACAATAAAGGCATTATGAGATCATTAAGACAAACAGAACAGTACTAAATTCCAAATACAGCAATTCTGTAGGTCTCAGAAAAAATTTGCTCAAAACCTTAATATGCCATTTTACTATTTGAACATTAAAACAAACTGTTCCTTATAAACAAATTAGTAGATGAGATGAAGTTCCTAGAACGGCACGAAAGCACATAGTGGGCATTGGCCGTGAAGTGTGTGAACGGCCCTATGAGCATTGGTCAGGATGAGACGCGGAGTTCTATAACCAAGGTCTGGGCTGCTTCCCTGGGCTTGCACGGGTGTCCCCCCCAGAAGCGGGCCACCAAGCTTATCTTCCGAGAAGCCATGTGATAGGAACAGCTTTCTATTCTAGTGGTTACTAGTCATGCACTTAACTATTTGCATCACTCGGGGACTTATCAAATATTTAGAAATTCCAGATTATTGGCACTCAACCTTTACATATTATGATATGGGAGTCCCTGCGTGAGGTCAGTATTTAAAATGCTTGACTGCTAACAGAAAGATTGGCAATTCAAGTCTGATCAAAGGAACATCAGAAGCAATGTCTAGTGATTTCCTTAAATCAGTCATTGAAAACTCTACGGAGGACCATTCTACTCTTACATAAGGGGGTAAGCAGGAGTCAGGGTGGACTCAACAACATCTTCGTTTTGCTATTTATCCTCATCGTGCACAGAGGAGTCTGGGTGGTGCGGTGGGCCAGGCATGGGGCTGCTAAATGAAAGGTCATAGTTCAGACCCAACAATGGCTCTACAGGAAAAAGGAAAGCGCACCGGTTCTGGTCAAGAGTTACAGTCTCAGCAATCTTACAGAGGGTCCTCATGAGCTGTCATCAACTCCTTGGCAGCGGGCTTATGTCTGTGTGTTTGTTTGCATGTGGGTTATATTGCTTTAGAATTTAAGTATTGGAATTAATTTTAAGTCTCCGAATCAGACATTGCCTTCGCCCTTCTCAAAGGCAGGCGAAGGACATTCTCTAACTCCACTTGTGTGTCGATAACTTATAGTTAGCAGTGTTCAGCCTTGGAGGTAGAAAGGAGTTGTGATGAGAAGCTTGGATGTCACCTTTGGGACGTTTGTGAATGAGGCATTTATATAAATTATTATAGACCTGAGCACAAGGATGGTAGTCTGCATGAATCTATGAAGCTGCCCTCTACTGGAGCCATAGTTTCTGGATAACTGGCCCTTTGAACCTACTTGGATTGGTATTCAAATGGTCACGATGTGAAACAGAGCTCTAGTTGTTCTACTGATGCCCTCCTCGGGATCAGTTCCCCGAGGCATGGCCTCTAGGTCTCCAGGTTTAGGGCAAAAAAGAATTTCTTTTCAAGGAATCAAATTGCACACATGCTTTCAAATTTTGTAACAGTGTGAAAAGCTAGATCAATGCTATGATGAAGAAAAATATCGTTAAACACTACACTTTAAAATGAAATAAAAGAAAGTGTTTGAGTTTTCTTCAGAAGCTAAAGTCATTGTGAGGACTGGCTTCTGAAGTCTGATCTTCCTGAAAGGGAGCCTGGAGGAGGAAGAGGGAAAGGGCATCCAGAAGGGCTCTGTCCCAGGAGCCTCTGCTTCTGGGATGAACATCGCCGCCATTCGGGAGAAAGGGACACAGCCCTGGACCATGGTGAGCAAGGTGAAAACAGCAAAAAGCAAGCTAACTCTCCTACGTGTGTCACACAAGAGTATCACCCGAAGAGATCGTTGATGAAGAAGAGTTATATAAGACAGTGAGGGCAAAGACATGAAAGCTATGGCATCAAGAGTTTGGGGGTTATTCGCAAAGGTCAGCTGTTAGATGTGGACTATTTATGTTTGTTTGTTTGTTGATGTCTATCTCTATAAGATAGACAGGGTAAGCAATCTCAAGGAGACAGCAATGGGGACCAATGGTTTGGGGAAGGGGGGCATTGAAGAAAAGGAAATGTGGGGAGCCAAAAACTTCAGAGACAGGGGAACAGCAAGGTGTCTAAAATTGATGGCAAAGAGGGTATAGTGTGCCTGGTGATGTTTGATCAATCGTGATGCATCTGAGAGGAATGAACTGAGAAGCAAATGATAGTGGGGGATGAGGAAAGAAAAAAATGAAGAGAGGAAAGAACATGAAAGTAAAAATTATATATATGTATAAATTTAGATATGTATATATGTAAATATATAAAGATATAAAATAGGTGTATTTATATATGTATGTATGTATGTATGTATGTATGTGTGTATGTATGTATGTATGTATATAAATACAACAAGGAAGCAGATGGACTCTGGGCCTCTACTTAAATCTTAGCTCAGTACAAGAACAGTTTGTTCGAATAATGTGGCACTTTACGATACCTTCCTGATACAATCGCTGAGGACAAAATGGGTACATAAGCAAATGTGGTCAAGAAAGCTGATGGTGCCTGGTTATTTAAAGATATAGCATCTGAGGTCTCAAAGGCTTAGAGTTAAACAAGCAGCCATCTAGCAGGGAAACAACAAAGCTCACATGGAAAAAGCACACCAGCCTGTGTGATCACGAGGTGTTGAAGGGAACAGGTATCTGAAGTCAAAAACAAGAAATCAAATTGATGTGAAAGAGTATGGACAAAGTGGAGACCCAAAACCCACCTGTAAGATAATTGGACAGTCCCTTGTAGAAGGGCAACATGGAAGGGACTATATAACCAGGTGCACATAACACTGATGAAACACATAACTATTCTTTAGTTCTTTAAAATTCTCTCCTCTCACTATTATGGCCTTTGCTTTACCTCACTAATCTTGCTAGACTTGCAACAAATGCACATTGATACAATTAAGATATTTCAAGGCACAAAATACAAAATCGATAAACCTCAGAAACAGTCATTGGAGAAATGACTCCCTGAGGGTTTGGGAAGAGGAGGGGGAAGTGCGGAAAGAGGGAACTGATAGCCATGATGACTGCACAACCCCATTCGAGGGGAACGAACAGTCAAATTTTCGGTGAATGGGGTGGGGTATATTGGATGGTGTCAGTTGTGGCAAAAAAATAATAATTATTATAATAATATACAATATATTAAGGGTTTAAGGAGGTTGTAGGGTGGGGGTGGGAGGGGATAAAGGGTAGCTGATATCGAGGAGTAAGAAGAAAGAAAATGTTTTGAAAATTATGGCAGCAATTGTACAACTATGTTTGATCTGATAGAACTATGGATTGTAATAACATCTGTAAGAGCGCCTAAGAAGATGTCAAAAAAAAAAAAGAATTTTGACTTGAAGCCTGTCAAGGGAAGTGTGCATGATTTTGAGAGTCAATGGGGAGATCATGAAAGAAATGACAAAGGAGTAACCAAGATCCACAACAAAAAACCTGCTGCTGTGAGAGGGCACCGTGTACTGGAAGAGAGGCAGGAAACATGTGCATGACGTGTTTTGAAAATGAGATTGGACTCCGCTGTCTGGCACATCTGGCTGAATTGCCAAGATTTCAAACCAGAGAGAAAGTATGGCACAGTAATCAAAGAGCTAAACCAAGCAACCCTAGGTGTTTCCAGTTTCACCGTTTCAAAATTCCTCTAGCATAAACAGCGACATTGTAAGAAATGGGAAATGCTCATGCCGAAAAAGAGAAAGTGCTCATAATTCCATTACCATTCTTTCATTGACAGTGCTTCCATAGATCTATCAATAGCTCTTTTATCATTATTTCCAAGAATCAAGGCAGCTTCCTAAACTAGATCTGCAATTTTAACTTTGCAAGTGCAGCCACTATTCTGAAATCACCAATGTCTAGTCTGATTAATTAAATAAACAGAGTAATGCATATGACCAAGGTCAAGACAACCGCGAGGAACTACTGAAGCCA
>NW_022111369.1:48669652-48719571 GCF_000313985.2 Echinops telfairi
AGATGTGCTTTACACAATTGATCTATGTATTGTGATGAATTGTATGAGCCCCAATAAATTGATTAAAAAAAATAAAAATAAAAAAAGAAAGGTTTTTAAAAAAGCAACAAATATGCTGACCTTTTCAACTCTAATAAGCCTGTCATTGAAAAATAGAAGGTAAAAAGCCAAAGAAATAAAACAAAATGTCAAACTATAAACTGGTCAATAGAACTCAGATTTCTCCAGTCTCCAGAGCACAATAGGAAACATCAACTTTAGAGAGTTTCTCCTATCTTTTTTTCTGTTCAGAAGCCTTATTTTGAATCCATTCATTTCTTTTGATACATAAACAACTTTTCTAGGGGTCCAAATTAGATCTTAGATGATGATTTTAACAACAATGGATAAAGTGCCTCAAATCACTGTTGTAGTATAGTTAAACCAAACTGTGTTTTCTTGATTATCCCATTAGAATTAAAGTGGCATGATAGCACGTGTGGTTGTATATTGGGTCTGCCTTTTATATTCAGTACTAACTGAACCTGATGCCTGCCACACAATCAGCCCTGAATGAAAATATGTTGCATGTATAAATGAATATTTTCAGCCTTGTCTGAGAGTTGAGTAAATATTTCTCCAATGTAAATCATATCTGTTTTCAAAGGGCAGACTTAGACATGACTTACCAGAATGTTTCACAATCAAATAAAAATGGGACATGCTGTTACAGAAATTTTTTAAAAAGCTGTTAAATGAGATGTGTAAACATTTCATCCTGAGGGGTCACTTGAAGTAATAATGATTTCACCAGGGTCACAGATTATGTCAATACTTGCAGGTGCTATATCAAAGTCCAGACTACCCTCTTTATAATCAAATGGCATTTTAAAGGTCAGAGCATATCATTTACAATTCATTTAGAATATAATTTAGCTGTATGAATCAATGTGAGCTCAAAAACTGTAAAAATAAATAAATAACTTCATTTAGTAGTACTCGACAGAATGACCAATCAATTTACAATAACCACATTGCACATTAACATGAGTATTGATTTTTGGATTTCTTGAAAATGAAAAAATATTAATATATTTTATCAGCCTTGTGAACTATATATATTCTAATTGTATACTTAATAAATTAGATTCAGTTTTAAACAAATATATTTCAGGTAGTCCACCTGAAAAACATATGGTGCAATAGCTTCCACCACAGATTATTTTTTAAGAGATCTTTTATCCTTTATCTTTAATTCTGAATATTCTCAGTGGATTCCTCTTGAGTCTCCTATACTTCTTTCTTTTCATGCCTATGTTGAATATTGCAGCAATGAATGGTCCCAAAACAACTTTAAGCTTTGTGCAGTCCGTCTGCTTTGTCATCTCTCTTTCATTATTGCGCTTTCTAACTCAAGCCCTACACAATGGCTTTGCACTCCAAAGGATTTGTGTGCAGACACAAGTAATTCACTTAATTGAAGCTAATTACTGGTAGATAAATTATAGTTTACGTTTACACTTCCCTTCATATGCATTCACACGCTCCCATAGCACGTGGAATGGAAGACTGCTTCTTTGGTGAAACGAAAAATAACTTATCCAAATGTCCGTGTGAAGGCGTTAGTTGTCAGCTGCGGGTGAGGGGTTTCCACCCGCCCGGTCCTGCCCCGCCTCCTCGCGGTTGTTGCTCTGTTGGAGTCCGTTATTGGGACAACCGCGTCAATTCAGCTTGTCGGGAGCCTTCCTCCTGTTCACTGCCCTTCTAAAATGCCAAGCATGACGTCCTTGACCATGTGTGGGTGTGTGGGAGCCGATTTAAATTCAGTCTCTCATTTTGTGTGTTATTGAATGGCCATAATAGAAGTATCCAAAAAAAAAGATTCATAAGGTAAATTTCAAAAAATATCATTTTATTGGGTGCTCATACAACCATATTCAATCCACCCATCCATCCATCATCTTGAGCGCATGTGTACGTTTGCTGCCATCAGTATTTTCATAAACATTTTCTTTCTACTTGAGCCCTTGGTATCAGCTTCGCATTTTGCCCCTCCTTCCCCCACCCTGCTCCCCTCATGAACCTTTGGTAATTTACACATTTTTTTTCCTGTCTTACACTGACCGATGTCTCCCTTCATCCACTTTCCTTTTGTCCATCCCCCTGGGAGGGGGTTATAAGTAGATCATTGTGACCTCTTCTCCCTTTCTCCCCCCACCTTACCCTCCTGTTATGACTACTCTCAATCTTGATCCTGAGAGATGTATCCGACCTGCATTCCCTGTGTTTCTTATCTGTACCAGTACGTGCTCTGGTCTAGCCAGATTTGTAAAGTAGAATTGGGATCATGATAGTGGTGGGCAGGAAGCATTAAATAACTAGAGGAAAGTCGTATGTTTCATTGGTGCTATACTGCACCCTGACTGGCTCATCTCCTCCCCATGGCCCTTCTGTAAGGGGATGTCCAATTGCATAAAGGTAAACTTAGTAAAGGAAGTTAGCTCAAAGGTACCAAAGGAGCTGTGCCAAATAATCGTTCTTTGACATCTCTCTTTCTCTGTGTAGGTGTGTATATAAGTATTTTGTGGTTTAAAACAAGATTTATGCAACACCACCAAAAACAATATTATTAAATTTCTTACTATTTATAAAGGGACCATGCCATATTATTGAAAATGACTTTAAAGCTTAAGATCATATAATTACTAATTTCAGGAATCTTTAAATTATATTCTTTAAATTCTATTTAAAATTTTCCACTGAAAAAATCAAACTTCTAAGGGCTGTTTATCAGGTGAGCCATACATAAAATAAAGTTTTCTTATACTGAACTAGAACCTGCTGTCTTACAGGGGCCAGCCATGCTCCCTGTCTACCACCACATTGCCATTGAGTGGATTCCAACTCATAGGAAACCCTACGTAGGAGTCACACACCCGTGCATCTGTATGGGAGAAGTCATCCTCGTTCTCCTGCTGAGCATCTAGTGGATTTCAACTACTGATCTTGCACTGAGCAAGGGCTCTTTATTATCTGTTCATGATTATATTCTATTTTACTAATAAAATAACACTATTGACAATCCTCACAGGACAACTCTTCATTATATAAGGACAGCTATGTTGTAATTGTTCTTAGGTCCCCTTGAGACTCATATCAAAGCTGGGCACAATTGAATGAAACACTGACCAGTCCTGTGCCATCCCCACCGTCACTGCTGTAGTTGAGGCCATTGGTGCAGCCACTGTGCCAAATCCATTCTCAGTGTGGTAGTCCTCTCTTTTGCTGACCCTCTGCATTACCAAGCATGATGTCGTCTTTCAGGGACTGATTCCTTTTCATAATATGCCCGAAGTATATGGAAATTCTGGCTGTACATCTTCAAAGACAGATTTGTTCATCTTTGTCAGTATATGGTATATTCAATACTCTTTGCCAACAACATAATTCAAATGGATCACTCTCCTTAGGTCTTCCTTAATTATCCATCTTCCACAAGCTTTTGTGGCGATTGAAAATACGATGACCAGGGTCAAGGGTTGAGTCACCTTTGCATTTGACACTTTAAAGACGCATTTTGCAGAAGGTTTGCCCGATGCAATGCATAATTTGTGTTATTGAATGCCACTCCCATGACCACAGACTGGATCCAGGCAAAGTGAAGTCCTTAACGACGTAGATGTAGTTTCCGTTTATCATGACATTGTCCACTGGTCCCATAGTTAGGATTTGGTTTTCTTCAATCCACAGTTAAAGCTGCCATCCTGCACTTCATCAGCTGATGTCGTCTTTGCTTTCAGCAAACAAGCTGGTGTCGTCTGTGTATTCTAAGCTGTTAATAAGCTTCCCTCCGATTCTGATGCCAGCTTCTTCTTCACACAGCCTAGCTTCTGGGTTATTTGCTCAATTTATAGATTGAATAAGTATGGTGTTCAGCATAGTTTTACTTGTGTGTGATATTTATGACACAGTTTGATCATGTTTTGTTGGATCCATTTCTTTGGAATAAACAGATGGCCCTATTTTTAAAAGTTTCCCTCTATGCTGTCATCTTTATTCCCACAGAGTAACATTGATGGATAGCTAAAGCTTTCCACATCATTTTGAACTTTGAGCTTGTGACAAAATCCAGTCATATAAACGAATCAATAAAATTCTAGCAAACATGCTAGATGTGAAAGTCCTCTGACATAACAGAGGCTTGCTTGCAAGTGACTTTTTATTCTACTAATTATTAGCTTCGTGGCATAGTGGTTACTCTTTACAGTCTCAGAAATCTGCAGCGGCAGCTATGCCCTGTCCAGTAGGGTCACTGTGAGTCAGAATGGACTGCATAACAAAGAGTTTGAGTTTTATTTTTGCCTAATCCTAGTTTTCAAGAAACTGTGAGGTTTGAATATATGGACTCTACTCTATCTCCCATGTGATTTTTTTCTTCTAATTTTATTTTGTTGAGAATATAGATAATAATCACTCACCAACAGTTTCTACGTGTGCACTTTGGTGATATTTATTACATTCTTCAAGCTCATTTCTACTGCCAATTTGATCCTAGATAGACCCATGCAATTCTATAGTTATAATCAAATTGACAATAGTCCAATCAGGAATATTGGTGGCATAGCGGCTGTGCCTTGGGGTGCTACCATTCCAATAGTTCGAAACCACCAGCAGCTCTGCGAAAGATGGAGTTTCTAGACCCCAAAACAGCTACAGTCATGGAAGCTCACAGGGCAGCTCTAGCCTATGAGTTGGCATCGATGCAATTACAGTGAGTGAGACTAGTCTTAAAATAGCGTTCTTTATTTCATTTGAATAAAAAAGTCCATTACAGGAAAGTTCTGCTTACGACTGACTTTGTCCATCCATTCTGACTTTTCTCACCTTAATGTCAGATATTTCCCACATTAAATGTGACAATTCCTAAAAAGAATCTTTTGAGAAAAGAGTATAAAGAAGACAGCTTGTTAGCCTGAGTTCAGCCACCCCATCTCTACTCCTAATCTGAAAGCAAACATTTCCACGAGGGCATATGCAAAGGGGCTTCAAGATGCTCGTGAGAAAGTGGAATACGGTGTCACAGAATGTCTCCATGCAGCCTCCTGTGTCCGCATGCTCTCGCAGACTGCTAACTGTTAGGGAAGGGACTGCATCTTTGGGGGAGAATACATGACAGCAGTCACCATTTTTTCATCTGAGATAACGTTCCTCATTTTAAAGAAAAAGAATACCTTACTCTCATCTAAAACTATGTATCTTTTAAAAGCAACTGGGCCATGGACATATTTCTTACTTTTTTTTTTAAGACATAGCATCGGAGGATGTTGGGGGGTTTCCTGGGCTTATTTACATAAATGATCATTAGAAGAAGAAGCATGGATTCATTGGCCAGGTGTCTGCCCTACAGACTATGTAACTGGTGTGTGGAATAAGTGCGTCTCTGAGAAGGAAAGGACTGATCTCCCACTATTAGGACGGGTTCTTCTCTGGCACTTGAATGAACTCCAGAGTAGGTCCTGTGAGTAGGCTTTTGTTTTGGTTTTTTTACCGATCCCTTTCTCTTCTCTCTCAAATAGCGATAATAAGGTACTTCGATCCTTTCAAATCCCCCAATACAAATCACATTTCAGTCATGAGAATTTCTAAAACCCCAGTATGCGTGCGCCAGCGCTCCCTCAAAGTGACCCTGGAGCACAGATTAGAACGTCCCCGTACTTTCCAAGGTCGTATGAAAATCTTTCCAGAACCATCTTACTACATCTTTCCAAGGTCATAAATCTTTCCAGAAGCATCTTACTACGTCTTTCTCCAGCAGATCGTCTGTTGTATTCAAACTGCTGACCTTTCCTTTAGCCGCCGAATAAAAGGAAAGATTTTAAAATGCATTGTAATGATGATGTACACCTCTTCTTAATAGAGCTAAACTATTGAAATGTCGAATACATGAATTATATGCCAATAAAACTGTTAAAACTGAAATAAGATACATTCTTAAAAGCCTTTCTAGTCATATGAAACAACCAAAAATTCAGAAATGTATTTGCAATCAGAACCACTGCCCAGGTCAGGGCTGTTTCATCCCTGCTGCCTGTGGTAGGCAAGCAAGACGTTCATTTTCCTTTTTGTTGGCTGCTTGCTCTCGTCTTTGTCACCCCGTTCTCTAAGTTGCTTCGGCCGCTCCACGGCTAAGGTGGAGAGGCAAAAGAAAGCCCGAGTAAGCAGCAGGAAAAACTAATTCAACAGGCAGTGTGGTGAACTGCTTTTATTTTCTCCATTTAAAGAAGATGTCAGTCTCCTAGGCGACCACAAGGAGGTGCGTTTGTAAAACAACAGGGATTTATTGTCCCACAGCTCTGGAGGGTCTAAGTGTAAATTCAGGGCTCTGCTGGCACTCCGGTCTTGTCCAGCTCAGCGCTGGCAGCCCAGGGTGTCTCTGGTACTCCTTGGCTTGTGGAGGGACCCTCACAGGAGGGTCTGTGCTCAGACGTGATGCTGACTTTGCATCTGTTCTCCCTTTCTGTGATATTCTACTCTGAAAGGATTAGGAGTAAGACCTACCTTACTCCCTATGACTGAAAATGTCTTCAGAGAAAGGAGCTCTCAGGGCGGAGTGGTTTACCAGTGAGCTGCCCTTTGCAGGGTCTGTCCTTTCAAGCCACCAGCTGTTCCAAAGAAAGGTGAGAGACCTTCTGCTCTAGTAAAGATGTACGGACTCAGAACGCTTCGATGCAAGTGCACCCTGTCCGATCAGGACACAATGTGTCGAGATCCACTCTATGGCAGTGAGGTTTGTTTGTTCGTTTGGTTGGTTTGGTTTGAGCGTGGGGTTTATCGTCAAAGAAAGACCCAATTTCCCAACCCTGGTTATATACACAGTTATGGCGTTCAGGATGTCAACCTCTGGATTAAGAGGCATAATTCAAAGACAGGGGATAGTCAAAGCTCGCTTTTGCTGCTTATCCCTTATTTGCTGACCTCCCTCCTTTCCTTATTGTTAGAGATCTCTCACTTGTATTGATACCTTAAGACTTCCCTCAGGGCCTCTGGTTTGCAAATGATCAGTTCTCACCCACATGTGTCTCACTGTTGATCGTGCACACTGCACTAGATAGCAGGTCAGGGACAAAAGGAAACGTTTAAGATGGTTCCATGCCTCTTGCTTTCCTGCTTGACCAACGTCCGAGCTATGTTGTTGTTGTTTTTGCTGTTGCTGTCATTGTTGTTAAGTACCATCGAGTTGATTCCAACCCAATGCACGACAGAAGGAAGCGCCGCACCATCCTCAAAATTGGCCCTCTCTTGGGCCACTGCGGTAGCCACTGTGTCAGTCCAGCCCGCTGAGGGTCTTTGTCACTTCCACTGCCTCTGCTTTACCCAGCACGCGCTGGTCTGTCCTAACAACATGTCCAGAGTACGCAAGATGAGGTCTCTAAATCCTTGGCTCTAAGAGGTGTTCTGACCATACTTCTTCCAAGACGGATTTCTTTGTCCTTTTAGCGATCCCTGGTCCTTTCAAGAGTCCTCCCCAGCGCTGCAATTCAAACACATTGCTCCTTCCCCCGGCTTCGTTATTCAATTTGTAACTTTCATAAGTGCTTCATTAGCCTGTTGAAACATTTCAATTGGTATTCCAAAAATTCCTGGAGCCTTTCATTTTGAAATGCAGCTTTATCCCCTAAATATCTGGGGGATTTTTTTTTTCTTTTCTTTGGTGACATTCGGTGAAATAGAAACAATGGAAGGAAGGAATAAATAATAGAAAGAAGGAGAAAAGGAGAGAGGGAAGAAAGAAAAAGGGAGGAAAGGAGAGAATCAGGAAGGGAAGGAAGAAAGAAGCAAGGGAGGGATACACTATTTTTAAAAATTCGACCTAAGAGAATGGTTAGCATAACAAGAGGCTCTGACTTATCAGCTGAAATTTGTTTTAATTACCAATGTTTAGAATTACTTTACTTTCATTCTGTCTTCCACTGCTCATTCAAATATGAACAAATTCATTACTCTAGAGGTGATTGTGAATCATAGCAACCCTCTCAGACAGAGTACACAGAACTGGTCTTAAGGGTTTTCAAGAGTAAAAATCATTAAAGGAGTAGACAGCCTCATCCTTCTCCCCTAAAGAATGGCTGGTTGATTTGAACTGCCATTTGCCTTTAACCGTCCAATACTTCACCCATTATGCCATTAGGACTCTTTAAAATACCAGGGGGTACAAAAAAAACCACCAGATTTTGAAAAAAAAAACCCTCTATATTTAAATTTTTTTTATAAAACAACCTTATCAACCTCAAAGTACTCTCCATTACACTTAATAAATTTGTCAAACCTGCTATTCCATTCTGAGAAACAATTTTCAAATGCATCTGCTGGGATGTCTAACAGCACCTCCCTTGCTTTTTTTCCCTTCACGTCATCTATAACATCAAATCACTGTTCTTTCATGTCCCTCTTCATTTGCAGAAACAAAGAGAAGTAGCAAGGAGTGAGGTCAGGTGAATCAGGTGCATAGGGCAAGAGAGGCATGCTGGTTTTTTGCCCCAATCCTGGCACACAGGGATGGCTGTGTGAGCAGGTGCATTGTTGCAGTGGCAAAACCACCCTGTCTGCCACAAATCAGACCTTTTTTTTGCTGTACCCTGTTATGCAATCTTTACAGAAACTCTAAATAGAAAGCTTGATTAACAGTCTGACAGGGTGGAGCAAACTCCAAATGCTCTGCGAGTCCACATTTTCATCTGTTCGGAAAACTGATGGATTTCCAGAATGAGGTTTGTTATGAATTGACATTTCACCTTTTTAGCAATGAGAAAGCCACTCATACACTTACGTTTTTCACATAGCGCTGTCCTTGTAAGCTGTATTCAACATCACAACATTTTCTGCAGCATTTTTCCCAAGCAGGAAACAAAATTTCATAGCCCAATGCTGGTCTCTTAAATCAGCCATCACAAAAACGAAGTTCGAGCAAAACTGCTTTCACGAAAAAATTCACTATGACCAGAGCGAACCTTCCCAGGCAATGCCACTGGGTGTACGACTTCAGAATGAGATGCTCAATGCTCACCTAGCAAGAAAAATATGCACTACAAAAGCCCCACCCTGTGGAGCTTTACCAGGTTTTGTGGGGTACGCCCTCATATGTTTTAAAATTCTGGTCCATTGTAAGAAAACCATTAGAAAGTTACCCCAAAAGGGAGAAGGGAAATGATGATAGATAGATAGATAGATAGATAGATAGATAGATAGATAGATAGATAGATAGATAGATAGATAGATAGATGATAGATAGATGCTATTTTTGCTATAGATCATGTGGAAGGCCCCTTGACATAGGATATTCATTTAAAGAGGAAAAGTCCAATTTTTCTATTTCCGGTTCCCCAGGCCGTGATTATGAAAAGAGTAAAGTCTGCGCAGAACTCAGCAATCTGGGAAAAGATGACTTCAGATCTCTGTAAGTATGCGTTTGCCTACATGCGAGGCAAATAAAAATAGCGTGGCTTGTGCCAGGTGCACCTTAATCCTCTACGTGATGTCTTTGCTTGTTAAGACTTTAAAGAATTAAAATAAGAACTACTTTCTAAAGGCGCCTTCTATTCCTTTCATGAACTAAACAGAAAAGAAAATACATAAAATATAACTTTTAAAGAACTGAGCAGATTTGATATATTAATTTTTACAAATGTGACAAACGTTTTACTTCTAATTGATATTGTTATTTCTTGCCCCCTTCAGATCAATGATCTCCTACAGCAGAAAATTCCCCAGTGGCACATTTGAACAGGTCAAGCAGCTGGTACAAGCAGTGGTCTCCCTGACGGAAGACTGCTGTGCAGAGGGGGCTGACCCGAACTGCTATGACGACAGGGTAGGTTTGGGCTGTCATCCTTCTCCAGGGTGACTCACAGAAGGAAGCCGTCACTCCATGTCCTGGGGAATCTGGATCCCAACTCCATACATCTTTAGTTTCAGGGGTTGGGGGGTAAGCATGGAGCGTATTCTTCTTAGGAACAAGGTTTACTCCAATGTAATCACAGTCCATGTGGCTCATTGTTCTACAAGGTTCAAATGGTAAAGCAGAGGCACAGATTGACCTTGTTAGTAAGAGGTAGGTAAAAGATTTGAGTCAGCTATATCTTATCCCAAAGCCTGAATTTTGTATTCCAAATCTGACCCTTCCAAATATTGATATATCTTAAAAATAAGCCTCTTGAAAATAATTCTCTGCTCCTTCATAGCCTGAAAAAAAAAATCACTAAAATAAAAAACAAACCAGTTGATTCTAATTCATGGAAACTCTGTATTTGTAAGAGTAACGCTATGACCTTGCAGAACAAATCCACAATTATCTTCCAAGGTTCCTCTGGGTTAATTTGAAACCCGAAACTTTTAGTTGCATAGCCAAGCTTTTAACTGCTTGTACTAGCCTCAGATATGAATGTACGCCTACCCATATCTTTCTCATTATGTCAAGGATTGGTAACAACTACCACAGAATAATTAGCATTGGATTAAATATATTTTGTGCTTCAAAAATTGCCCTTAGATACATAAAAACTTTTGAGCTTTCCCCTCTGTAGTTTATATGCCTAAATTAAAATACTGAAATGATAAGCTTCAAGATACAATTATAGATGCTAACTGCAAAGGGAAATGGCAGCAATTCACTAACTTCAATCATCAGGCCTAGGGCAAATTATGTTTATATGTACTTTGATGAAGACCTTGTGATCAGGGACACTCATTTATGAGAAGGACCTTTGTATCAAGAAGTAACTTTACCTTAAGAAAGCACCCTGCCTAGTTCAACTCAAGTCCATAGGTCCAGGGCCAGCCAGGCCCCCTTCAGACTCACATAGTCACAGGCCAATGGTGCAGAAAGGGGCAGCAGGAAGCAAGGAGATCACGGGCCAGTCAGTGAAGAGCAGTGTGGATCCATGGCCAGTGGAAGTGTGCCAGCGTGCTGACAAAAGGCCACAGCCCCAAGGTACCCAGCTACCACTTGACTGAAAGGTTGTACTCCACCCTAACCAGGAATGTCCCCTGGACATAGTACCCAACTACCATAGACCTCTATAGTAAAAGAATCTGTTTTATTGCTAAAACCTTCAAGTACACTAGTGGCACATGGACTAAGTGTTAGTCTACTAACTGAGAGGTTGGCCCTTTGGACCCACCAGCTCCAAAGGAGAATTATGAGGTAGTCTGTTTCTGTAAAGATTTACAAATTCTGAAAATTTATGGAGCGATTCTACTCTGTCTTTAGAGGGTCACTCAGTCAAAATCAACTTGATGGCAGTGGTGTGGGCTTCAGCCTGTCACAGGTATCTTTCAGAAACAATATTCAGTCGATCTGACTAAATATAGTCTAGGCGCTGTGCTTAGCCATCAGTTGCTTTATCTGGTCCTGATTGACATCCTAAGAATTTCATGATCATTTCCTTCTACCATGGAGACAACAAGCACTTATTTTAATCTGATACTCCAAATTATTTTATTTCTATTGTATTTCAGTTAGTGTTAGGATATTTCACTAACACATTCCTAGACGAGAAACAACTTCTAGAATTGTAGAGACCGGTCATCAGGAAGATGGCCGTACATTTTGCTGTTGTTGTTGTTATTGTTGAATGACACCCTTTACACACACACACCCATTGCTCAAAACATTTGTTTAACTGTGTGCACATTTTTCTCTTTGCCAGAACTGAAAATTTACTTGAGAAAGAAATCAACATGAAAGGAGATTCACTGAAAATAGAGATAGGATTTTTTTTTAATCATTCCATTAGGGGCTCACACAACTCCCACCACACTCTACACACACATCAACCATTCAAAGCACATCTGAACTTTCACTGCCCCTATCACCCCCAAAACACCTGCTCTCCACTTAAGCCCCCGGCATCAGGTCCCCATCTTTTTCCCCTCCCTCCCCGCTCCTCCCTCCCTCATGAACCCCGGACAATTTACAAATCACCATCCTGTCATATCTTGTCCTGTCTGACGTCTCCCTTCACCGACTTCTCCGCTGTCCGTCTCCCAGGGAGGAGGTTACATGCAGATCCCTGCAATCGGTTCCCCCACAAAGAGAGAGAAACCCACTGCTATCAAATCAATTCCAGTTCATTGGGAACCTATATAAAGCTTTTGAGACTACATGTATTTCTCCCATAGGGTTGCTGCTGGGTTTGACCCTCTGATCTTTTGGTTAACAACCCCAATGCCTAACCAACAATGCCACCACGACTTCATCAAAAAGAGGGGAGGGGATGCTATCCCTAAATTCTGGTAGTTAATGGAAGGCAGATGTGTTCGCTACTGTTTATTTAGCATCTATGTAAATAATCTATGGATCCATGTGTTGCTGTCCTCCATGCGAGGGGAGATCGTTACAAGTTTTGTTCTACAAAAATCACTGACTTGTAATATAAGTTAGAATGTTAGGTAGGTTTAATTTTCCCATATTGCTACTTACATTTCTTTTTGTAACTTCAAATTCCTTCCAGTAATAATTATTTTGTTTTTGCATTTTTATTTTTCTAAGTACCACTGGATTGGCATTCTAGGCGTGGGCTTAGTCTGCCCATGTCTATCACTGAGATTGTAACTTAAATTCACATTGTCTTTCAACCCATTGATGGAAATGTGACTAAATCTTGATGCTTTGGGGAAATTGGTTTAGCCTTTTGGCTGCTCATCGCAAGGTCAGTGGGTTAAACCCACCAACCTCTCTATAGGAGAAAGATGAGGCTGTCTGCTCTCAGGAAGTTTTACAGTCTGTAGACCCTATGTAGGGTCTCTGTGCTGGAAGGGACTCCATGGGAGACGGTGTTGACAGGGGGATGTTAGCAACAGGAAATCTTTACTCTCAGTGGGGTGTTTCCAGGAGAAGGCAGGTAGAAGGAGCCACTTGGGGAGGTTTTCTCCTTCTTAAAGATGAGAATCGCTCCACAGAGAACTAATGTGCTAGATAGAGGGCATAAGCACGGATGGCTGTAAGCAGACAAAAACAGTATTGTTGCTGATGGACGTTCTGTTTGGTTCTACGCTGAGGAAGGGGTAGTTATTTATTAATACAAACAAGACCCTGTACAGGGTGGTTCAAAAAGTCTGTGGGACTTTTGAAAATGAAATGGAAAGATTATGGCATTTTCCCATGAACTGTCAAAGTCCCTTGTACTCGCGTATAAGAGCACTTCTGCCATTCACCACAAGAACAAATCAACTCAAGAAAACCTTGACATGGTTGCTAAGAATTTTTAAACTTTACAGTAACATGTTTTACTGAAGAAGACTGTTCTTCTTCTACTTTGTCTCCTCCCATTTCAGACGTCTGCACTGTCTGCCCGGTCCTGCGAGCAGGGCTCTCCGTTCCCCGTGCACCCGGGCACCGCGGAGTGCTGCACCAAGGAGGGGCTGGAGAGGAAACTCTGCATGGCAGCGCTGAAGCACCAGCCACAGGAGTTTCCCACCTACGTCGAACCCACCAACGATGAAATCTGTGAAGCATTCCGGAAAGACCCCAAAGACTTTGCTGACCAGTAAGCTGCTTTCATCAGAAGTAAAATTTCAGGTCACTAAAATAATCAGTGTTAATCTAAGCCCCTGTCTAGACAAACACCACATATCTCAACCCAGATGGCCTTTTCTATCTGAACGCTTCCTGTGAGAAGCAACTTGTCTATCATGCAACTTAGCCCATGTTCCCGCCAGTTTCTATGTTAATGAATGTCTTTCTCTGACAGATGAAGTCAGGTCCCAAAGTTGCTATTTACTGGTCCTAGTTGTGTTACGTGAAGCAGAATCACTTGGCTATCTCTCCAGATGACATTTTTACATATCTGATGGTATCTATTGTGATTCCCTTAGGCTGAGTTAAGGATCATATCATACTCTTTGTGAAAGACTTTGTTTTATTACTCTGCTTGTTTAAAGACTTAATTTCCAATATGACATAACTTTTAATTTTCCCTTCACTTCTGCATTACATTCACTGCCAGAAACAGTTCTGAATGTGATATGTTGTGGCACATCATAAGCATATAGCTTCAAGCATCTTATTGATTAGTACGCCTAATTAGCCAGAATGTACACTGAATCATAAGCCTTTGAAGAATATAAAAACATATTAAAATGGGGAAATCCAATTTAATGTGTCTACAAAAATTGGAAGCACTGCTGTTGAAAGTAATTTTAAATGCATGACACCAGTTAGAATCTTATTAAAAAGTCTATTGCTTTGCCCCTCTTTTTCAATTTTCAGAAGAGATTTTGAATAAGATTGCAGAACTGTTTTTAGAAAATTCAGGAGGCTTATTCTCCTAGGAATCAAAAGGTATTCATCAACAAATAAGGGAACCTTATAAGTAGCAATTGTCTCGGATCATGAACTGAATAGGGAATGAAAGATAACTTCATGAATATGAATGTTTTAATTTATTCAGTCAACATCAAAAACAGCTACTGTGCCCAAAAGCTATGTGAACGAAGAGCCAACTAGTTCCTACACTCAAGCACACTACATAGAAATTTAGGAAAGGACCTATTTTGAACTAATATTAATTAAAGATGACTTCAGTATTTTATATCTTTCTAAATCCTTAATGAATTTCAGATGCTAAAACTGTGTAACATGGACCTTCATCCATAAAAATACTTCTGAAAAAGTAGGATTGTGGATTGCAACTCAAAATATTAGCTAGGACCTGTAGGGGGCAGTAGATTTATGTTAATGGAGGGCAAAAAAAGTAAAAATGAGATTGAGCATGGCTGTTCAACTCAAAGAAGGTAATCACTCTGTAAAGAATTGTTGAATTGGTGTATATCCTACTGTGGGTATTCTCAACAACAACAAAAATAAAATAGATTATACAACTTTTAAAAGTAGGGTTTATTTTGACAACCCTTCCATTTTTCACCCGCAGATTTATATATGAATATTCCAGCAATTACGGAGAAGCTCCTTTACCCCTGTTAGTCAGTTACATTAAGAGTTATCTCTCTATGGTAGGGTCCTGCTGTACTTCCTCAAGTACAACTGTGTGCTTTCTGAAAGAGGTAAGTACCATTTGAGTTCTTACATCACCATTGGATATGTTGTCATGGAGTCGATGCCATCTCATGATGACCAGAGTGTAACTGCTCAACTGGCCTTTCAGTGACTGGGTTATTGGAAATAGATTGCCAGGCCTTGCTTCAGAGATACCTCTGAATGGATTCACATTTCCAACTTCCCTTAAGCCATTGAGTTTCTTAATTGTTTGTGCTATGCAGGGACTCCGTTGTTCAGAGTTGCAGTCTGATTTCTTCTTTTCATGGCATTGCTTTTAAACAATGGTAGAAATTTTGATTCTGGAATCAATAACGTTTCTTAAATGCTTCTTTATATTTGTTATTTGGAAAATAAGTAAACTGTTCTTGGGAAAAAGAATGTTGATAATCTCCTTTGTTCAGAATTCAGTTTTTATTTATTAAAAATCATGAAATCAATATTCTTTATTATTCCATCATATTATTTTCAAAAGATCTTGCCCATCTAATGAAATCCTATCATTTGTTTTCTAGAGGCTACAGATTAAGCATTTATCACTTCTAACCATGATGTCAAATAGAATCTGCTCACAATATGTTGCTTATGGGATGAATAAATCAAGACTCAGGTAAATGATAATATCACCAATGCATTCATTGGTTTGACTGAAATCTCCTTATCAGACTATAATATCCTAAGAATATGTCTGTAATCTGTAGTTACAGTGTGCCCACAAAACCTCTGATCTAAAACTTCTGAAAAAACGAGCTGTTATTTTTTTCCCTCTTCTTTATAAAGCATATTAAGGTTGTCCTGTGGAAACATGGATACATTGTAAAATAGATTTGCTTTTAATGAGAATCTTTCTCACATAGTCTTACATGGGCACAAATACAAACCATCTCTGCTATTCTCATACACCAACCCTGAGAGCTGAATACATCATCATTTCATACACTAAAAAGGATTTGCTTTGCCGGATTTTCTCTTGGAATGAGACATCCTGAACATCCTTCCTTGCTTGCTCTGTGAAACTTTCTGCTCTGTAGTCCGTATCTCCCTTCCTTCATGAACATATTCTCATATTTAGCTCTTTCAATTATTTGCCATCTTCACCTTTTGTGGGGGGGGGGCGGAATTACTCCTTTATAGTTAACTTCACATTGTAGTTTTGACAGTTTCTATTTTTATGTCATCTCCTCGACCAACGGGATTTGCCAGTTTCTATTCTCATCTATCATTTCCGTGTTTATAGTCCTTCAACTCTTTCCAAGGAGCCCTGGGGTGTAGGGGATTACGAGTTGGGCTGATAACCAGAAGATCAGCCCTTTGAACCCACTGACCTCTCCCCGAGGCTTTCTGCTCCCATACAGATTTACAGTCTCAAAAACGTGCACGAGCTGTGCTCCTCTGTCCTCTCGGGCTACTGAGTCTGGATCGACTCCGTGGTCAGGAGGGCTTTTGGGAGGGTTGTTTTCTTCTTGTTTTGTTTTGTCTTCTTTGAGCTCTTTCCACTCGGATTTACAGGCTTTTGTTCCTTTCACAATAATGAAAAATACTCATTTCTATTGCTGAGCTATGCATACTAAGCCTCGTGAGTCCTTTAAATATAATCTCATTAGAACCACTCAAAATAGATTTTCTCCAAATCTTGCCTCTGCTTTCCCTTTATTCTCTCTCTCTGCTGGATTAGGGACATATAGAAATTTATTTTTAAGTAACTAACTAATCATCGATTTATATTAACAGCAATATCCAAGGATGTGTCCTAAGGAACAAAGCTATAACTAGAACAAAGCTATAACTAGAAAATATTTAAGCCAAAATGTTTTATATGTGAAAGAAATGGACATTTCCTGTTTCTAGAATAAAAATTACTCTAATTATATTGGTGTTTCTATATGAAAGAATGCCATATGGTCTGTTAAACTTTTATGATAAAATAATATTTGATGATGTAGAACTGATTCCTGGAGTCCTGGTGGTGTAGTGAATATGAGTTGGGCCACTGACAGCAAGGTCAGCAGTTCAAAACCACAAGGGGCTCGGTGGAAGAAAGACTGGGCTTTCCACTGCGGTAAAAGTGACAGCCTCAGAAACTCACGGGGGCAGTTCTACCCCATCCTATCGGGTCACTAAGGGCCAGCATCTCACTCACTTGATGGCAGTAAGGGAGAACACCATCCTAATGTATTAAGTAAAAAAGTCAAAGATAAGTGTCTGTTAGACCATATTTCCATTCATGTATGCAGACCTTATACAATTTTTAACAGAACACACCAAAATGTTAACCCACCCACTCTGTGTTAACTATGTAGTACAAAGTGATAGGCCTTTACTATTTCACGTATTTACTCTGTGTATGCTAAGTAAATTTAGTAAAATATTCTTGAGGAATGTGGCAGACTACAGAAACACAATATTTGCCTATGAATAGATAGAAACAAATTGCTATATTTCTGACTTAGATCAATGTTTTAAGGTTTAAAGCCTGCTTCAAATATATAGATCTGGACAAAAGAGAAGTACATTGATATTTAACATTTGAAAAGATTCCTTGAAGGTGGGTTGTTGTTTCATTTTTCTTTAATCAGAAGTATTGGCATATAGAATCCATAACATGACAGATATGCTCTACACAACTGTTGAGGTTAACTTGGTATTATTTGGCATTATCTGGTATTGTACCTTTAGACTGTGTGCTCAGAATGAAACAAAGAAACTACAATGTTGGTTGCTAATAAACTCACTTTTAACTGCTTAGCCACCTTATCAAGTTAGCCCAGAAGGCACCGACTGCAGCTCTGCAAGATGTTTTGCCACTAGCTGAAGATCTTACTAATCTCCTCTCCAAGTGCTGCGAGTCTCCCTCTGAGGACTGCATGGCGAAGGAGGTAAGGGATCCCCTCACCATCGCCGGAATCATGCACCACGCACCTAGTGCCATTTACTGAGTGGCAGATACACTTCTTTTCTTTTAAAAAAAGGACATATAACTCACATATCACACAACTCTATAGTCTAATCCCATCAAGAAGGGTTAGTTGTACATTCACTGCCACAATCAATTTTAGAATATTTTCTTTGTTTTTGTGTTCCTCTCTGTTCCCTCCCCATCCCCCCCCAACTTCCTCTGCCCTACCGTCAATAAATTATTAATCCAGTTACAGGCTATAGACTTCTCCTGGATTTCATATACAGAAAAACCTTTTTAAAAAACATAACAACCATAACAAAATAAAACATTGAAACCTCAAACAAAAAGAAAGCAGAAACTATTAAAAACTAAAATAAATTTAAAGTGAATCAAAAGGGAGATCAAATGGCAAAGTGCTAAATGTTAGCCTAACTGCGTCTGCAAGTCTCCACTTGCAAATGCATTCTGCATGGTAGCGAGGCTGTGGACATCCCCGGGCTATGATCAGAGAGGATTCACAGGAAGCTCAATACTGCAAATGGATTCTGGACTTCCACTGTCATCCATAACCTTCTGAAACCCAGGTGTTGGCAATTTCAGCTCTGATACCATTTCCTTTGTCCCATTGAGATTATAGTAGTTACAGTCCTTGGATCACTCACAGCCTGCTGTGCTTCTCCCATGTGGATTTAGCTGATGGCTCACTTAGATGGCAGCTTGTTTGAAGGCAAATCTTTAAGACCTCAGACACTCTTGCTTCTGACAGCCAGGGAGCATCTATTTTTTGTCGCCACACTTTCCTGTAGCACCCACATCCTCCGGGATCTCTTCATGAGGGCAGACAGACAGATAAACCTGTAAGCCCCTTTCACAAACATTGTCTCAAGGAATTCACAGGTGTAACCTCTGAAATTGTTTGCTAATTCCATTTCAGAGATGAGCAATCAGAAGACTTGCAAGGCTTTAATTCAAGGCCACATTGGTTGCAAATCTCAGCGTCCACATTCAAGGACTAGATTTTTTGATGCACAAAACCTTGCTCTACTTCCATTGTACAAAATTACATTTATTAACCATATGTGGTTAGTTGAATTGTAATCTGTCAAAATTAAATAAATATATAATTCAGTTCTTGTATTCACTGATCACATTTCAAATGTTCAAGTGCTCAGTAGTGTTGGGCAGCATAGATATAGATAATTTCCATCATTGTCGATGGTTCTCTTGGAAAGATCTACATACCATTATTTCATTAGAAGTTATTGATGCTTTTATTAGACCTTTCATAATTTGATGTTATTTCAATTTTGTGCCATATGTCATTTATATAGTCATTTCAAATTGATTTAGATATGAAAAAATTTGTAGAAGTTTATCAAACCTGAAAAGGTTGAGGATTTGCTTTAAATAAATGTTATATTTTCTGGTGTTATCCAGTCCTTTGCGAAAAAAGGCATATGTTGCCTTTACTTTTTTTTAATCAAGAAAATACATTGGTATTAATAGTGTTTTCCTATAATCTGATTTACCATGCATAGGTAGGACTGTATCGCATAAGCCTCCTGCATATATTAAATCTAACTACCTAAATATGCTATATTTTTATTTCACAAGTACTCAATTATTAGATTTTTATTCTTTTTCACTGCTTTAAACAATGCTACAATGCATAGCTTAATGACTAAACTGTCCCTTCATGTAAAATTATTCTCTGAGGATAGATTCTTAGAATTGAAATTATGCATGTTTAAGGCTTCTAGTTCATAGTGATAAATTGCCTCTCAAATGTATTGAACTAATTCATTTCTGGGAGCAGTCATGCTAACTGGGGTTCATGTCAGGGTGGGGAGGTGCAAGTCTTACTTGTAGTTAAAAGCCAGTCAGAAAACTAACAATGCATAAACTCCTCACTCCTTTTATAGCTGCCGGAACACACAGTAAAAATCTGTGATAAGTTATCCACAAAGAATTCTAAATTTGAAGACTGTTGTCAGGAAAAAACACCCATGGACATTTTCGTGTGCGCTTACTTCATGCCAGCTGCCCAGCCCCCTGAGTTGCCAGCTGTTGATTTGCCCACGAATAAAGCTGTGTGCAGTAGAGAAAACACCAAAGCCAAAGAGCAGTAAGTACACTTGATCCAAAATGTACTTCACCCATGCACCCCAAGGGGACTCAGGGGATGGGGCTGGAAGGAGAGAAAGGATGCTGCTCCTTAGCAGACAAGGTACTATTTGTGCTTTCTGTGAATTTCTAGCACTTGTTCGTTGATTTTAAAGGAGCTCTGGTGAGGCTGCCAATGAAGCATTTGACTGCTAACCACGAGGACAGCAGTTAAAACTCACCAGCCACTCCAGGGGAGAAAGAAGAGGCTGTCTGCTCCTGTAAAGAGTTACCCTCTCCGGCACACCAGGGAGCAGCTTCACGCTCTCCCAGAGGGCTGTGATGGGTTGGAATCGCCTCAATGACTCACTCACTGACTCACAGCAACTCTACAGGAGAAAGAAGAACTTTCTGAGGAGACTACATTTTTATGGGAGTAGAAAGCTTCATCTGAATCCCATGGAACAGCTGCCCCACAAGTAATCCGCTACATTATCAGGGCTACTTATGTTAATGAGAGTCTCAAAACTCACTGCCATCGAGTCAAGGCGGACTCATTGTGACCCTCTAGGACAGGATATAAGTGCCTCTATGTGTTCCTGAGACCGTAACTCTCTATGGGAGTAGAAATCTGTCTTTCTCCCACAAAGCAGTTGGTGGTTTTGAACTGCTGTCCTTGCAGATCACAACCTGATGCTTAACCACTACGCCACCAAACTTCCTATCATAATAATATGTTTAAATTTTAATCAAAAGCTCAAATGATATTTTAGCTCATTATGCATTTTATTTTTAAAACAGATAATGCACATAAAGCAAATTTTTCTAGACAGCATTGGTATTTATAATACTTAGATAAAAAGCCCCCCCCACCAAGGAGACAAATAACAGAAATGTGAGTGAAGGGAGACAACGGACAGTGTAAGATATGAAATAATAATAACAATATATAATTGACAAGGATTCACCAGGGTGGGAACATGGGGGAGCGAGGGGAATGTTTTGGAAATGGTGATGGCAACATATGTGCAAATATGCTTGATACAATTGATGTATGATATTATAAGAGCTGTTAAGAGCTTCCAATGATTTTTTAAAAATATATTAATTAGATAAAAAGATATTTAGTGAACAGAAATGATAAAACTCAATCTGGTTACATCCAACTTTTAAAAAAAAGACTACTGTAAGTACACCATAGTTTTCATATCCCATACGTTGAATATCTCATGAGTACGCATTCTCGTGATGCAAACATCTTTATCAAATAAGTTGAGGAATCAGGTTAGGATATAATGTTATCAAAATCAGACCGCAAATTTTGGACCAAACTAATGATCTTATTTATGGTTTTTCCAAATACTAATTTTAGAAATGCTTGGACTGAAATGATTAAGGCAGAATGGTATAATTTTCACAAATGTATTTTCACAGGAGAGACATTTAAGGGACCCTATTGATGTTTTATATAGTGTCGATATAGTATTTGAAAAGAGAGCTTTTCCATATTCGATTTAAATGTCTGTGTTTACATAATGCATCCATGGCTCTGATAGGAGCCCAGCTGGCAGAGTGGTTACCGAAGGTTGGCAATGTGAAAGGTCAGCGATTACACTCCACCAGCAGCTCTGGGGGAGAAAGACGCAGTAGCCTACTTCTGAGTAGGGACTGATTAAAAAACTATGAGTTTGGGGTCTGTATGTGAATGTATACATAATACAGATTAATCATTTTAATTCAGTTTTAACCAGCCACAGTATCTTCATTCAAAAACAACTTCCTGAAACTTGCACTTTAATGAAAATCTTCAATAATACAAACCTGTTGATTCAGGTGTTAACTTTAGCTAAAAATGTCTTTTTCATGAAGACCAAAAAGGTTTTGCCTTTATAATAATTATCCTGCATTCCAAAACATGAATGCATACACGCATACCTACACATATATTATTGTCGTGGTGAGGTATGACTGAGTCACGCTGTAGCAAACATGAGTCCCTTGCCAATGACTGGTCCCTCCTGATAACAGAGCAAAGTACAGGAGGCGAATTCTTGCCATCCTCACTTCGAAGGAGCATTCTGGCTGCACTCCATCTGAGACGTGCTAGTTTGGTCTTCAGTGTGCTTCACCACCACCGTAATTACAATGCGCTGATTCTTCCGTAGGCTTCCTTAGTCAGGGTCCACGGCTCCCAGTCATAAGAAGCTGTTGAAAATGCTGTGGCTTGTGTCAGGTGCACCATAGTTTTCCAAATGTCATATTTTCTCTTAACGTTTTAAGGAGTTCTTGTGGAATAGATTTACCCAATACAATATGTCATTTCATTCCTTCACTGCTGGGGTCATGGCTCTTGATGGTGGGGTGAAATGACACATATGCTAATGTGCATTATACCCTCTTGTCTCGTCCACTAGGTATGCATTTGAACTCAGCAGAAGGACCCAGATTCCGGAGGTGTTCCTCAGTAAGGCACTTGACGCGACCCTCACCAGCCTGGATGAATGTTGCGGCTCCGGAGACGCCGCAGCCTGTCTTCAAGCGAAGGTGCCCTTTGTTAGATTTTCTTTACCAGCTTGGGTCTCTAGCATAGCTTTGCAAACTGCAGCCCAGGGGCCGAGTCTGGCCGGATAATGCTTATTTTTATATGCCCTGTGAGCTAAAAAAATGTGTTTATAATATTCAGTGGTTAAAAATATATCTATTTTCAGAAGAATGGTGCATGATATACAAAAATTCTAAGACATTCTCGTTTCAGTGTTCAGGAAGAAAATGTTGTTGTAGCGCAGCTGTGCTCCTCCGTTTTTGCATTTTTAAGGACTGCTTGTGCTCCACAACAGCAGAGCCGAGCATTGAGACAGAGCCCAGATTGCCTGCAAAGTCTAAATTACTTCCTACCTATCTAGCTCTTTGTAGAAAAAAGTTTGTTGATGCCTATTGTATACACAAACACAGGACTCTCATTTAACAGGCTCCTGGGAGAGTGTCTCAAAGCAAATAATTATTATTGTTTTACAGGGCCCTCTCCTGCAAAAAGAACTATCATCTTTCATTGAAAAGGGACAAGAAATATGTGCTGATTATTCAGAAAACACATTTACCGAGTACAAGAAAAAGTAAGGATTTTGCTTTGGCTGTATCCTCCAAGTTTATCATTCATCTTTGCCTAGTATTTTGATTGGGAAGCGTAGTTGAAACTCAGGAAACACTAAGTAAGAGAGCAATAAAAATAGGAGCTACCACAAGAGAGAGAGCGAGAGATGGAAAGCGTGGAAGCTAATAACTGCAGGAGAAGCCTAGGTCTCGGCTGGAAAATAAAATACACCACGCAGATGAGGTGACGGGACAATTCGAACACAGCCCCAAATTGTAAGTTATAAAATCTGACTACAGTTAAACATACATGCATGTGTGTGTGTATCTGTAGATATCCGTATCCTTAAGTCTTGGGAATTTGGGGTCTTTTCTATTTCTGCTTACCTCCTGCTGAAAGGACGAACCCATCTGTTTTGAAAGCAGGATGGCCGGAGTGCTCCATGCAGGCAGGGATAGCAAGACTTCATGTTCCACACTTTGGACATGTTGCGACGGGAGACTGGTTCCCAGAGAAGGAGCAGTGTTGGGTAAACTAGAGGGACTGCAAAAAAAGGGAAAGGTCGCAGAGACATGGACTCAAGCGTGGGAACAGTTGTGAGGAGGACGCAGGCCGTGTGTCTTTCTGCCGTGCGCCATGTCGTTATGGCTTGGAAGTGACTCGGTGGCACCTAACCCCAGCACCCCACTCAAAGTGGCAAGCATTTCTGGGCGAAAGCGGCAAAGCTGGGCTGAGTTCTGTATGAAGACACCCCTCGCTCACAGATCATTCAAGCTGCGGAAGACGGGAGAGATAGCAAGCCTTTCCCCGTCTGAAAAGTGAGACTCAGTTTGTTATGACCAGTTCCAATTGGAGAGTTGGTTTGGGCTTGTGGCGCCCCGTGTGTGTCAGCAGACCGGTGCCCGTTAGGATTTTCCCCAGAGTCCGTCAGTGTTGTTCTCCGGTGCCGTCGACTTGCTTCTGACCTGGAGTAACTCCGGGTAAAGACAACGCAGCACTGCGGGTCCTGCGCCAGCAGCACTCTGGTCCTCTGCCTGAGCCCCTGGTTGTCGCCATGGTGCCAGTCCGTCTCATTGAGAGCCTTCCCTCGTTCACGGCCCCTCTGCTTCACCAAGCAGGATGCCCTTCTCCGGGAATTTCTCTCTCCTGTCAACATGTCCACAGCATCCGTTAACAGAACAGCTAGAAGCGACAAGTTGCCTGGCCTCTGTATCCTTTATTTTCAGCATAGAAAACTCAGAAGTACACCAATGGAGGGGAGGGGGGAGTGATTTAAAATAGAGAACCCTAAGCAAGTGTTAATGTAGCATCAGGAACTAATCTTTAAGATGCTTGAAATCTAGAAACAGAAAGCACACGACAGGCCGAACATAGAGGCTAAGAATACAGAAGGAAGTCACCCATATTGAAATCACTGAGCACCCTTAAGTAGAAAGATTATAATTCAAGTTCAGCAGCAATTTGCGTGCTCACTTTCCTGGTCTTGAAAGAGATGTAGATTTCACTTTTTAATCTAACAATAGGTTACCAGCACTCATTCAACAGATATCACTATTTTTATTTTTTTATTCTATAAGATCTAACATAACTATCATTTGCCCTAGGACCATGTATAAAAACCCATGTAGTAAACTTTTACGTGAAAATATCTTTCAGACTTACGGAGCGATTAAGAGCAAAATTGCCTGACACCTCTGCTACTGACCTCGCCCAGTTGGTGGACAAGCACTCAGACTTCGCCTCCAAGTGCTGCTCCATCAACTCCCCTCCGCTCCACTGTGACTCAGAGGTGGGCGACTGAACACGCTACTCACCACTCGGTGCTCCCAGAACCGCGCACTCCACTTCACTCCTTCCTTTCTTGATACTGAGGGACCCATGTGCAATAGGCTTTACCTAGTGCTCGACTCTGCCACATTGCATCATTAGTATCGTTTCCACTTTAACGACACAAGCTATTACTCTAATTTTGCTTTGGCTTAACACAAAAAACAATACAAATACAATCAGAGCACAAATAAAGGTCACATGATTATTCTTTTTTACCGTAAGAGTTCTTTTTTAAAGGTTAAAAATATTTATCTTAAGACTATGAAGATGTTGGGGTCTTTCTTATTACATTTTTATGTCTTTTATGTCCTATCACTTGGCATCCAGTTTTGAAAGATAAATAACTTAGAACTCCTATGTATCTGCCAGTTTTCCTTCACAACCTCCCTAAATTTTGCTATTTATCTTATTTTTAATATTATTAATGATGATAAGACAAGCTTTTTTGTCACCATAGTTTTCCAAAAAATATACAAATTGTCAACATTTAAATGAATTGAAGGAATGATTGTCACCTCCTTTTGCTGTGCCTTTTTTCTCCTAAATTCTTAATTCATTCATATTTTCAATAGGCATTTAACATCAGCTGTTTCTTTTGGTTTTTTCAAAATTTACAATATCTTTTCTGATTCTATTTCTTCCTTTTTTCACCTTTGCATGTTTTGGCACTGTTCTATTATTTTATGATATTGATGAATGCTGCAGAGATGGCTGATTCACCTTTGAAAGAAACTTTAAGTAGCTGTACAATAATGGTTGGTCATTTTGTGTGTTTCATATGTTATTTATTTGCCTAATGCCAGATGAAATGATTCTTTCCAATTCGCATTCATCTTACTCAAAATGTAAACTGTCACTCATTCCATCTCTTCCTACCCAGTCTGGAATGCTGCATTTGAATCTATCAGTTCGTTGGGTTTTTTTGTCATGTCAAGAAAGTTTTATTCTACTACATATTAGGGAAAGTTTTCTTATGTCGTTCATCAGATTCCCTTCTTCAAGAGAAGCGATTATGTAATACTGTTAAGGGATTTTGTTGTTCTTACTGCGATGGTTTGTGAGTTGCTGTGACACTGAAGGCTGTGTGTATCACTGGTGGTTCAATACTAGCAGGGTCCCTCAAAAGTGAGCAGGTTTCAGCAGAGCCTCCGGACTAAGAACAGACTAGAAGAAGGAATAGATTGTCCACTCTGAGGAATTATACACTGTAAACCATGTGGGTAGCATCGAAACCTTGTCACATACTGAAAATCTCACGGATAGAAAGAGAGCCTTGTCAGACCTAGTACCAGAAGATGAGCCCCTCAGGTCAGAAGGCATTCAAAGTATGACTGCGGAAGAGATGTCTTCTCAAAGGATAGCCAACCATAAGGACATTGATGGAGGAAAGCCCAAGGGAGAAGTCTTCAGATCCTTCGTTTGTTGATGGGGCATGGAGTCAAAATGAGAAGAAACAGCTGCAAGTATCAATTAATGGTCAGAACAGGGAATCTATGAAGTATAATATAGGAAAATCGAAAGTTGCAAAAAATGAAAAGCTTTTGGGATTTACTCCCATTTTACTCTTGGCAGTAATAAATTCTCTACTATTGGCTAAATTAATGACACTATCAATAGAATTACCTTATGCCCCAGGTTGATGATTTATCGTATTCTTATCATAAAATGATAATGGTGTCTCAAGAGTGAACCAGAGACAATAAACCATAGTTACATGAATGGATTTGGGACTTGTTAATTCTAGTCCCAATCTAAGAATAATTAGTCCTTATGGCATGACCCTGTTCAACACTTACCTACATATAGATCAATAAAACGTGGATAGAAAGAATAGCATCTGAGGTCTAAAAAGCTTTTTATTTCTCCTGTTTATTATACTGTTGTTGGTCCAGTTGTGAGGCCTTTTTTTAAATCATTTTATTGGGGGCTCATACAACTCTTATGACAATCCATACATACATTGTGTCAAGCACATTTGTACATTTGTTTCCATCATCATTCCCAAAACATTTGCTTTCTACTTGAGCCCTTGGTATCAGCTCATCATTTTTTCCCCTCCCTCCCTGCTCCCCACTCCCTCATGAACCCTTGGCGATTTTACACTGTCCGACGTCTCCCTTCACCCTCTTTTCTGTTGTCCATCCACCATGGAGAAGGTTATATGTAGATCCTTATCATTGGTTCCCCCTTTCTACTCCTCCCAGTATCCCCACTCTCACCACTGCTCCTGAAGGGATCATCTGCCCTGGATTCCCTGCGTTTCTGGTTCCTAGCTGTACCAGTGTACATCCTCTGGTCTAGCCAGATTTGTAAGGTAGAATTGTGATCCCAAAAGCTTGTCTTAAAACAAGTAGATATCTAAATGAAGCTTAAACTCAGTCCACATAGAAGAAGCACGCCAGCCTTTGTGATCCAAGGAATTGTACAGAATAAAATCCAAATCTGAAGGATGAAATGGTATCAGAGATTGAATTATGAAAATCCATTTTGAAGAAGGCTAGGGAGGACAGTGGACGCCCAAAATCCAATAGCAGAGTCCACACATGAATGAAGTCTCCAGTAAATCCCCTCTGACCATAGTCAAGGCATGTGAACAGCCATGCTACCAGACAGAGTATTGTACAATCAATTATAGTAGATGTAGTTAGTCTCTCTTTGACCTGTTTTAAAGTTGTTATATTTTTTAATTTCATTTTAAAAAATATTTTATGCTTTTTATTTTCTATGTTTTAGGTAGTCATTGTTGTTGAGTTCTTTTGCTTTCTGTGTGTGTTTTGTACAATTTCCTGTATACGAAATCTGGATAGGTAGATTTACAGAGATAGTAACTGGATAGGTAGGTGTGTGGCAGGGAAGGAAGCTAAAAGCAATGAGTATTACAACAAATGTTCTGAAATTGATTATAGTGTTGATTACACAAATCTTCCTAATATGATTAAATTGTATGATATGTGAAGCATATCACACAATAGCCAGGAAACTATGTTTTTAAAGAGTTACAGTCTTGGAAACTCATATGGGCAGCTTTACTCTGACCTACAGGGTCACTATGAGTCGGCACCACTTCAGGGCAGTGAGTTTAAGTTGAGAATGTCTACTCCTGTGAAGATTTACAGTCTTGGAAACCCACAGGGGCAGTTTTCATCTGCCCCATAGAGTCACTATGAGTCAGGGTTGACTTGACGGCGGAGGGTGAGTTGGATTTAAGGGTACCCTATTTCAACCACCATACAACTTCATGTATAACAACATTCTTTCATTAGTTAGGCCCCCATCATCATGCATACTGAGGAGCCCTGGAGGTGTAGTGGGGTCCTAACTGAAAAGTCAGCAGTTTGAAAACGTGAGTCACAACATGAGAGAACGATGAAATAGGTCCTTTCTCTTCCCGTAAAGATTACAGTCTCAGAAACTCACATGGGGCAGTTCCATGCTGGCCTCTAGAATCACTGTGAGTTGGCATGGAACCCAACTCACCCTGACTCTATAGGTTGGTTGAGGATAACATCGATTCAATCTAGGGTGGTTGTTCGCTTTCAAGCAACTAGAAACTATGTACAATCTGTTCCAAATTTCAGATTTTCTACTATTCAAAATGGATTTGAATGCTTTTTAAAAATTAACTAGTGTGAGGTCTAGTCAGAAGTCTGGGCTGTGCTCACCAATCCTAACATTCGCATTTAATAGTGAGGTGTTTTCTTTGTTTTTACTGTGCAATGATCAGACAACGTTAATTTGATAGCTTGAGTAACATAAACTTGGATTTGGGGGGAGAGAAGGCTTTTCCTTTACATAAATTTATAGGTTCGGAGTTCTCTTGTAAATAGTTATACTCATCTCAAATGTGTCTGCTTCTTCATAGCGATTTGTAACATCAGAATTCTATATTAATAGCATATATTAGAATCATATTTTAGATGACACCTAGCTTTCATTAAGTGCTGCACTATGTAAGACTCTAAATCCAGAGAATTAAAACAAGTTAGATTATGGAGGTATTTTGGTCCTTATGGACATTCAAACATTTAACATAAACAACTAAATCGAACACTTTCTCCTTTTCATTTCAATTTGTCTTTAGTAATATAACACCAGGATTTAAGTTGCCTTATCCTAGGAAAATAAGATCAGCTTACCTAAAAACTATGTGCCACCAAAAAAATATTCTCTGAGATCCCAATCATTGAAAAAGAAAGAAAAAATCTAAAAGCTTTTTGCATTCTCTCAGGAATGCCACTTTGGGAACCCTTCCTCCACCCCTCTATTATCTGTTGATCGAAACCCAAACTCATAGGTGATAACTGGACTTCAGGCTTCCTTCAAGCACCTCTTCGGTCATTTCTTTGAGTTGCTTTTCAGTATATTTTTCATAATACTTTGCCATTTCAAAACTGTGTTATTTTCAACTACAATTGTGAGACGCTATGTTTGCAGCTTTCTATATCACCAGTAAATTTATACGAGAGCTACTGCTGCTAAAAAAGCCAGTCTTTCAGTGATCACTGGAGAAACGTGAGAAGAATGGAGTTGTTGAGGTCTGATTATGGAGGACACCGAGGAGACCCTCCTACATTACTACTGGTTCTTCTGATTGCTGTTCTATGCTGATCTTTCAGCGAATTTGTGCAGCTCACTTCGAACAAACTCTACTGTTTGAACACCGTTCCCTTTAATTGTCAGTGCTTCATGTAATTATTTGCCTTATTTAGCCTATAATGTTTAGAACATATTTTATTGTTATGCCTTCTTGTCCTATGTGTTTGACAAGCCAGTTGCTTAAAAGTTGTGACCATCCACTTCTTTGACTCTCAGTCATTTAAATCCAGGGGTCACTTTTCAGACCTGGCTGCCATTACACACAGCACTACTGCTGAGAGAGAGGCAAAAGGGCCTGGGAACCACGCTAAATGAGGGCTCATTATTATGTGACACTGTACTCCTGCCCTCGCCCTGGTCTAGGGCATTCACTACAATTTTGTGTCTGGGGTTTAGGTGCCATAGAGGCCCACTTCCGAGAACTCATTATCCTGCTTCTCCTAAAGTGTCCCAACAGAGTGCTAGTGGGCATCAACTATGGCTTCCCAAAGCACTCAGAAAACCACTGCAGTTTGCTGGAGTTAATGATTAAAATCCTGACAGCATAGAAACAAATGCAAATAGCCATGTAAAAGCTGAGCCAGGAAACAAATAAAGGGGATGATTCTCACTCACTCTCTCAATCTCTCTCTCTCTGAACTCAAGAAATACTGCCATATCCATCTTAGTTTTGATGACTCTCCATGTGACAGCTAACACTTACTAACCTATGACTATATTTCAGAGAGGATATGAGGAGCTTTAACACATATATGATGCAAAATGATCCAAAAACAATTCTAAAAGCTAGATACCATTTTAATTCCCCCTTTGCTGATGATTTTAATAAGATTTACAGAGGTTAGGGAAATCATAAGTTCATTTCATGAGTCTCAAGCACATCTCACTGCATGGGATTGTCACATACTTCAACCCGAATTTAGTTCATGCTATGACAAAAGGCTACTATTAACTAAAGAAACAAAACAAATCAATATCATTAATCAAATATGATACAACATCATGACCCTTGATTACTTCTACAGTTGATCTCTTATATTCCTTCTCCTCCATCTCCTATTTCACTTGTCCTGAACTACTGTAGCTTTTCAAGCACATCTTGCTTTAAGACCTTTGCGCATGGTTACTCAGCCTGGATTTCCCACTCAGTACCTGGCTGAAACTGTCCTCATACTTCAAGATTGAACCTAGGTCCCACGTTCTATGGTCCCATAACGTTCCAGACATATCCCAGTCGGAGCACTAATTAAACTCTATTGCCATTGTTTTCTTGTCCTTCCAAGGTGCGACTCTTCAAGTACAGAGACAGGTAGGACGACATATATGTGAAAGATGGCTGCTAACAAATGTAGCATATAATTACAGTTTTGGAAAGAACTTTTCCTTTCGTTTGAAATGTCTATATTTTCTGCATGATTGAGTAGGTTACAAGTAAAATATTGCACAATTTTGATAATAAACTCTTTTGTTCATTCTCAGATTGAGGCTGAAATGAAAAATATCCTATAGTTACGATGCCTGTGTGTTGTCTTAGGTAAGTACATTTTTCATAGGCAATAACAAAAATACAAGCATTGTACAATGTATCTTAAAAATCACGGAAAGATTTTATCTAATCAAATTATCTATTCTAATTATTTGTTCTTCATTCAAATTTATTTTAACAAATAAAAATATTAAGACTCTGAAGAAACTAAGGGGCGTATATCAGTCGGACTTTTAATACACTTTAGGACTAGAATCAAGGTTTATTCTTTTTCAGGCTAGTGTTATTTCTACCAAAATTTTACTTCTAAAATAATGGTGTGCTTAGTCATTTTAGTGGATTTTAATACACTTCCATGGGAAAAGACATAATTTTAGAGGCAGGGTCTCCAGAAAAGTTCTTAGGAGAAAGAGGTATAGTTCAAATTAAAACAATACTGTTGAAGTATTGTCACTTTCTTCTTTCAGATATTACATGTTAATACATTAAAAGTACCTGATGTTGGGAGCACAGATAGATTATTTGGATATGACTCAATGCCTTAGATGAAAGGTTACTTTCACTCTGTACATTTTAACAAAACTATTTTCTCTCCAGATGCTATATTAATTTTTAAATTAATTTTTAAATATTAAGTTTAAGATTAGAATTCGAATTCTTTAATTATTTGGATTATCTTAGATATCCATTGAAAATTTTAAACCATGTACTCTTTTTTTATTTTACTGACTTATCAACAACTTTCCAGAAATGACGTGTAAACAAAAACTCTCTTAATAGACTGATGATTAAAATTAAAGCATTCCGCATACTAGTTTGGGGCAGGCATTTGAGGCAATGAAGAGGAAAATTAACACCGTGAGAAAGAGCATACTGGACGGTCCGGCAAACTGGCCCTTGGAATGAGTCCATTTGAATTGGAATCCCTGCTCCTCCATCATTTATCTTTGTGACCTCAATCAACTTAACATGTGCTCCTAATGTTTCATGTGCTTCAGAGGCATGTTGTAATGATTGAATGTGAGATGACAAACATAAAATACTTCCCCAAATCCATTCTCACTGTCACTGAGGCTGTCCGCAGACCCCTGGTGACCCTGTAGAACAGGCTACACATGTGCCTGTGAGTTTCCACCTACATAAAATACTTAGAAAGAATGACAAATAGTCACAATAATAAGAGCAATTTTACTGTCACAAACTGCTGCTGCTATTGGTGATATGAATCTAAACTTAAAAAGACTTTTCAACTCACAATTTGTTATATTTTGGCTTGTAAGTATCATTATGTTCTGAAAAGAAAGAAATATTCCTCTCTTTGGAGAACAACCCCATCAAAATGAAAGTTATTTGCAGTGCAAATATTCAGGAGTTGAGCTAATATCTGGTCTCTAATGCTGCTGTTGTGTTTTTTTCTCCATTTAAATGAATCCAGACTCCCTTGACCTCAATCCACTCATAATAATGTCTAGAGTTTTTAAAAAATCTGAGTATAAAACTGTTACCTTACTCTAGCCCTCCAAGATATCTTATGCTTTAATATGTTGTTATTTATATGAGAGCCTTGCCACTAAATGTGTTTCCTTTTGCACTATTTATCCTTCAGAAACTCTTGGCGCATTGTCTTTGTGTCTTCTGTGTCGTCCCAGATCCTGGGAAGCACAGGCTAAAACTGGAAAAGAAGGAAAGGACATACTAATGTGATCGATTTCAAAAGATTGTTTATAACCACATACTTTCCAAAATACTCTAGCTATCTAAGAAGGCTGGTGAAATGAAAACTCAGTTTTCAGGAAGTGCTGAGTCAGACTTGAAACAAGTGCTCAATTTACACTTGTCTAGTTTAGGGTCCTGCGAATAATATATATTTTTTCACTGGGGTTAGGTTTTAAATTATTTCAGAAAGTAAAAAAGATCACGTACAGCTAAAATCAGTATTCAGACTTTCATACATTATCCCTGAAGTATAAGGAATCTTACATATAGGACATCATGTGTTATGTATAAAAGAATAATCTACTTAACAAGATATTGTGTATATAGACAAAATATATGCATACAATCCTATTGTATATACAATATTTGACATACACTAAATATTTTCATTATATAAGGATAAACAAATAAAAACCTTTTAAAATAATAAAAGTAAAATTAAAGTCTGCACACAAATCATTCATTTCAAGCAGTCTCCTATTCCGCCACATTGCTGAAAATGCTAATGAACACCAATGATAATTGTACTGTCTCAGCATAACAATAAGAATGGGATGTTACCATCCGCCAGATACTGTTTTAAACACATATGCATTATTATATTCATAAGCACAACAGTAGCCCAAGGCAAAAGTATTACTAGTAGCAGAGCTAAATTAACAAGCTTATTCATGATCACATAGCTTGTAAAATTCACTCTAATATTAACCCAGGAAGTCTGGCTCCATAGCTCATGGCCTCATCCAGTATTCCTTATAATCAGTATATGATGTAACCTGAGACAATGCTGAAGGATATTATATGTATTCTAATTGAAAATATTATTGGGAAGTCAACTGGGCGAACAGGAGTACATCGACTATACAGAGTTCTGTAAAATGTTACTAATTTTCCTTAAAAGAAAAAGTTCAGAGATCAGCTGTTGTAGTCTTTGAACGTAGTCTCAAAGAGTCCACATGGCTATACATTACTGTGAAGTTTTGTCCCACTAAAAATCTTACACAGAAATGAAGTTATTATTCAATGTTCTGCTGTTTGGAACACAGACTAATATACTGACTCTAAGATGCTATATATCTCATTCATAAAACTTTTCCCCCCCAGATCTACCATTAGTCAGTGTTTTCCTACAGCCCTTAAATAACTCTTCAGTTGCTATACCTCCTAACCCTTTGGCCACCCAAACACAAGCTGGTCATCTGTAAAAGAAAGAAAGAAACCCTATAACCCTATATATACCCTTACATACTGCTTCCACAGATTTCAACAGCAACCATTGAGCCATTTGAGCTCGATTTGATCCAGGGTCTATGTGTTATAAATCACAGTCTACAACAGTGAAAAGCTATCAAAAGTGCATTGTGTTAAGAATAGATATTTGGTCTCAAAAGAGCAAAATTATATCTTGTTCACAAGATTAAAGGATATATGTAGTAGCGGTGGGATGTAAGAGAGCAATTCCAACTTCATCATTTGGAAGTCGAAATCTTAAAATTTCTTTGAAATTAAAGGATTGCTTTAAATACATCATTTTATTGGGGGTTCATACAACATTAACACAATCCATCCATCCATCCATTGTGCAAGCACATTCGTACATTTGTTGCCATCATCATTCTCAAAACATTTTCTTTCTCCTTGAGCCCTGGTATCAGCTCATTTTGCCACCCTCTTCCTCATTAACCCTTGATAATTTATAAATTATTATTATATTTTCACGTCTTACACTGACTGAAGTCTCCCTTTATTCACTTTTCTGTTGTACATCTCTCTGGGAGGGGGTTATAGGTAGATCATTATGATCAGTTCCCCTTTTCTCCCTCCACCTTCCTCTTATGCTCCTGGTATGGCTACTCTCAATATTGGTCCTGAGGGGTTTATCTGTCCTGGATTCCCTGTGTTTCCAGCTCTTATCTGTACCCATGTACATGCTCTGGTCTAGCCATATTTGTAATGGAGAATTGGGGTCATGATATTGTGTGGGGAGGGGAGGAAGCATTGAAGAACCAGAGGAAAATTGTACATTTCATCGGTGCTATACTGCACCCTGGCTGGCCCATCTCTTCCCCACGACCCTTCTGTAAGAGGATGTTCAATTGCCTACAGATTGGCTTTGAGTCTCAACTCCACACTCTCCCCCTCCTCCACCCCCATCCCCATTCACAATGACATGATTTTTTGTTCTGGGTCTTTGATGCCTGATACCTGATCCCATTGACACCTCATGATCACACAAGCTGGTGTGCTTCTTCCATGTGAACCTTGTTGCTTCTCAGCTAGATGGCTGCCTGTTTATCTTCAAGCCCTTAAGAACCCAGATGCTTTATCTTTTTATAGCCAGGCACCATCAGCTTTCTTCACCACATTTGCTTATGCACCCATTTTGTCCTCAGTGATCGTATCGGGAAGATGAGCATCTCAGAATGCCAGATTAGAACAAAGTGTTCTTTCCTTGAGGGAGTACTTGAGTAGAGGCCCAATGCCTGTCTGCTTCCTTAACACTAAACCTATAAATATATGCACATAGATCTATTTCCCTATCATCATATATAAATATATTTACATATGTACATGCCTGTATTTAGACCTTTATAAATGCCCTTTGCCTCCTAGCTCTTTCCTTTATTTCCTTTACTTTCCTCTCGTCCCACTATCATGTTCAGCCTTCATTGGGATTTCAGTAATTCCCCTTGGCTACATTGCCCTTGATCCAGCCCCACCAAGCCTCCTACATTCTGCTTGCCATCAATTTTAGGTCACTTGTTGTCCCCTTGTCCCTGGGTTTGCTAACACCCACCTCTTTTCCCACATCTCTCCTTCTCCCATGCCCCCCCCCCAACGAACCAACAGTGCCATTGTGTTCTCCTCCATATTGTTTATCTAGATATACATGCAGAGTTAATAATATGCACAAAAATAAGACAGAGCAAAACAAAGCAACAAAAGAAAATAAAACATTAACAACAACAACACTTGAAATTAAAGGACTTGATGAGTATATTTGTCAAGTCAATTTTTAATCTTGGATTGAGACAAATACTGCCCTCCTTATTTTTTTCCCAGAAATTTGAACTATTTGTAGAAGTTGTTTTTGTCTAAAGGTAAACTTGTCTTTAGATAATCTATAATTCATGCCTTCTAATCAATGATTTAATACCATTCCAGCCTTATCTAAAGTCTTACTGTAAACTTGAGTTGTCATCTTGACAGTGATTGGTCCCTAGATCAATTCCTTTCGTCAAGCCTTCTTTAATCAAGTTTGTGGCACGTGGCCACATGTGCCTGCCCTTCTGAAGATGTAACTGTTCTTTCAATAAATCTACTTGTAACCACCATCTTTGGTAACAATTAGTGCTCCTTGAATTGTTGAAACATAAAGGAATTGGCCTACAATGCCAAATCAAGTTTAATGAAAACTAATTTAAATATCAAAATTATACCTCTTATGTATTCACATTATTAAAAAGACACTATCAAAGAGAAAGTAGACTTTATTACACTATAAAAACTGAGCTGTGTGGGTGGGGTTTGATCAAGTGCAAGGTATCCAAGAGGAATTACTGAAAGCTGAATAAAGGTTGAACATGATAGTGGAACAAGAGGAAAGAAAAAGGAAAAGAGGAAAGAACTAAGAGGCAATGGACATTTATACAGGTCTAAATACAGGCATGTACATATGTAAATATATGCATATAGAATGATAGGGAAATAGATCTCTGCACATATATTTATATGTTAAGTATTAAGGTAGCAGGCAGACACTGGGCCTCTACTCAAGTACTCCCTCAATGCAAGAAAACTTTGTTCTAATAACCCAGAATTCTGTGATAGTCACCTTCCCTGACATGATCTCTGAAGATAAAAATAAGTGCATAAGCATATGTGGTGAAGAAAACTGATGGTGCCCCTCTCAAAATATATAACATCTTTTGAGAGGGGCATCTAGCTGAGAAACAGCAAATCCCACATTGATGAAGCACACCAGCCTGTGTGATCGTGAGCTGTCGATGAAATCAGGCATCAGGCATCAAAGACCCAGAACAAAAAATCATATCGATGTGAATGAGGGGAGGGCAGAGTGTAGACAGAGTGCAGTGTCCATCTGTAGACAATTGAACATCCTCTTACAGAAGGGTCACAAGGAAGAGACGAGCCAGTCATTGTGCAGTACAGCACTGAGGAAGCATACAACTTTCCTCTAGTTCTTTAATGCCCCCCCCCACCCCATGATCATGATCCCAATTCTACTTTACAAATCCAGCTAGACCATACACAGCTATAGATAAGATCTCACCACATAGGGAAATCCAGGACAGATAAACCCCTGAGAACCAATAATGAGAGTAGCACTATCAGGAGAGGAAAGAGAAGGTGGGCTGTGGGGGGTGGGGAAAGGGGGAACTGGTCACAATGATCCACACGTAACCCCCTCCCAGAGGGACAGACAGCAGAAAAGTGGGTGGAGGGAGACAGCACTCAGTGCAAGACATGAAAAAAATAATCATTTATAAATTATCAAGGGATCATGAGGAAGGTGGGGGGCAGAGAATGAGCTGACACCAAGGGCTCAAGTAGAAAGAAAATGTTTTGAAAACAATGATGGCAACATATCTGCAAATGTGCCTGACACAGTGGATGGATGATGGATTGTGATAAGCACTATAAGAGTCCTCCATAAAATGATTTTTTTAAGGAGCTGTGATACAACTCTACTATAGGGTCTTGGACAAGAGAGGAAAAAATTAAAAAGGGATACATCTGTCTAAATCCAAGGTAAAAAATAATTTGACAAATATAGTCATCAATATTTACTAAAAGATAGAAACTACTTAACTATTATTCCACAGTTCCATGCCTGGGCCCTCCCTATACATGTTCTAAAAAGAAAAAGAAAAAAAAAACTACACAGTGCACAATGCGGGCCCATCACAATTGTTAGTTAAATGTACATCTATCAGGTGGGTCATACTAGATACATGGATCATGGCTTTTCCATCAACATATACGTTACAGGATTTCATATGAATCTGGATAGCAGTCTTACGGTTATTGCTCACTTGCTCTGCCTTTCTAATACATTATTCATTTCCATTATTCTTATAGATCCCGTGTGGGGAGTGACCTCTGATGACCTATCCTTAGTGATTCCGCCAAGCTTTGGGGAAGAGAATTAGGATACTCCCTGTCTTTTTCCAGCTCCAGTGCTTTTGTGCAGTGATCATTGTAATACATTTAACATGAAAATAAATGGAAATACAATGTAAACCTGAGAAATGCTACAAGAATGGTCTCTGTTGGTCTTCAGCACTGCGTCTGTTTCTTTCACTAAAAGTTGCAGTAGGCAGCGCACACCTCATGACCCCTGCTTTCTCCAATGTTCTGCTGCCGTTCTATAAAAGATTCACAACATTAAGCATCCACTTTACAATTCCCAATACACTAAACTCCATTCCCTAGTTGCTTCTTGAGTTTAGTAGGCCCCATTAAGGAGAAGCTTTGGATAGCTCTTTGTTTTTAAAAAGAAAGCTCTTGAGAATACTATCTTGCTCCCAGCTGCAAGCTGAATGACATTCATCAAGTAACATCTGCCTTGTAAAAAGAAAATATTTATCTTCATGAATGCATTTTGTTTGTGTTGAAAATGTCTCCTTTGAACAACTTATTGAATTAAAATTCTTAAAATACTATGATTCTTCAGGTTATCTCAATATATAAAATCTATATATGACAAGCCTTTTATGGGCTTTTTGTTGCTGTTGTTGAATGGAAATGGAATTATTCTCGTGCAACATAGTCTGGCTTTGGAATAAAGGTCATATTGTCAGAATAAATGCCTTCCTAATGCAAAATAGGAACAAAAGAAAACCTTCCACATGTATAGTTATTTGCATCAAATAGTTTGAATTAAAATTTTGTTAAATGTAGACTTAAATGTTAGAGATGAAGCATATTTAAAGACTGACATAACTGGAATCAAATTAACTAAAGCCACTTATTTTTATTTCTCAATATCTCAAGTCCCAGCATAGGCATTTCATTCAGTGTCAAGGAGATTGACTGCTAGGTATTGGAAAATAAATTACCTGCACCGCCCCGCCCCCCCCCCACCCCAATGCTTCTGTAGAGGAAAGTAGGGCTCACTTTCTACAAAGATTACAAAATGGATAATTCACCTCAAATAAGATTAATGAACATACCATGAAGGCAAAAAGTAAGCAACTATACAAAACAAACAAATAAACACAATCCCTAGCCAAGAGTCAATTTAGAGTCACAGTGACCCTCCAGGACTTCCTCTCTGCATTTCCAAGAGCGTAACTTTTTACGAGAGTAGAATGGTTCACCTTTCTCCTACTGAGTGGCTGGTGGTTTGGAACTGCTGACCTTGTGGTTATTAGCTCAATGTGTAACCAAAAGGCTACCAGGGATCCTATACAGAATTAAAATACAAGCTATAGCTTATAGACTTTTTTATAGATACTTTCACTTACAAAAATTTACCTTACTGACACTTCATACCACCTTTTAAAAGTAGATGTTATTTAAAATTTTGAGACTGGGGTTCAAATAAAGTGAAAGAGTGCTCCCAGGGCACCGAGTAAGGAAAGACCAAAACAGACTTAGCTTCCTGCTCCAGAGTTCCATGGAAAGTGTCCTTCCATAGTGCAAGTAGTCAGTGGGGTCACTGGTCTATTCAAGTCCGCTCAGAATCACCTAGAATAAAGGCCTTGAGACCGACTTCTGAAAAACCAACCATTGAAGGTCCTGTGGTGCACAGTTAGACGCTGACACACGAGTCAGAACTGACTTACAAGTTTGCTTTGTAAGCTCCATGGAAAGTCGTGGGAATACTAGTAGAGTTTATTCCTAATCAAGTTATAGGAACACAATATAGTATATCTTCCTCTTGAATAGTAACAATATTCTGTATAGAATTCAACAGTACTCAAATTATCTAACCACATATCTTATTATAACCCAGAGTTATTTCTCTGTGAAATTAATCCTAGAAGCTTTTCCTCTGTACTTATTTGAAAAGTAGCCTTTCACATTGTTCATTAACTACTGCAAACTAGTTCATTTTGGTCGAGAATTTTTATTCATGATCCTGAAGAACTGTATTTCTGGGTCATTAATTATTCAGTAACTATTATATGGTTGGATAAAGTACTATTTTCAAGGTTCTGATAATTATGTTTTCCAGAAAACTCTGAATAATACATACCATTTTTTGTCTTACATTAAGAATTACTGGCCCGGGTCACAGGAGCAGGGCTGTATACCTTCTGCTTCTAGGCACTGCATTTGTCCCAGGTGCTCAGAGAATATTGCTCTGTGGGATGTGACCACGGCTATTTGTCAGTTCTTCCTTCAACACTGATGCTACTTTGGGGACTGGTACTGGAACACCCTGGAACCAGGGTGCAGGCATGGGCTTGCAGCAGCCTCACAACAGCCTTCTATTAAAGTGACAGACATGTATAGACTGCCCTGGACCAGATGTACTCCAATGTCATCCAGCCATTCTCCAAATTTGCACCTTGGGGGTGCAACGGAGATCAAGGAAAGCCACCATTAGGATCTTTTCTGTGTGGAGCCTCAGCCAACAGTACCATCAGGGAAGTAGTCTCTCAGAACACATCACGTCACTTAGCACTGTTGAGCAGAAATATGAAAAGAAACTTTTGAAAGGAATTGTGAAAGATACTGAAGATGGTGCATCCTCAGAGCTGTACCTGTTTTCTACTTACTCACCCATGAGAGACAAACCTAATATTTCAGGGCCTAAGGGTTCTCTGGGACAACATCAAAAGAAATAATATCCACATAATAGGAATTCCAGAGAGAGAAGAGAGAAAAAGTCCAGCAGATCTTTTTGAAGACATAATCTCAGAAATTTTCCCAAATATGAAAGATTAGATTATCATCCAAGATGTTCAACAAACTCCATATAGGTTAAACCCCAAGAGAATACCCCAAGACATTTCATAATCGAACTTATCATATAGAATGATAAAGACTTTTGAGAGCAGCACAATGTAAGAGAAATGTCGCTTACAAAGGGACATCAATAAGATTAAGTAGTGATTCCCCATTAGCAACTATGCAGGCAAGAAGGCAATGGGGTGACATATACAAAGCCTGGAAAGACACTAGCTGTCAACAAGAAATAATATACCCAGAAAAATTATCATTTAAAAACTAGGGTGAAATTAGGATTTTCCCAGACAAACAGAAATTAAGGGAATCTTCATTTAATCTTAACCAGTAGACAAGCCCTGCAAGAAATATTCAATGAAGTTCTCTAGGAAGAAAGCATGACACTAGCCCAACAACCCAAAGTGCTGAAACTGAAAAATAACCTGAATAAATATAATAAAATAAATTTACAATGAGATTATAGGAACCTGGGCTACACAATTGTAATTCACAACATAAAAATAAAATGGAGATGATTGGTATAGATAAGATAACTTTCATGTGTTAAAAGTAACCTAAGTGATTCGGTGATTAAAATTATTATACACAAATACATAATGAAAGAAAATATATTCCTATAAAGAACTCAGCTCTGAAGATAGAGAACAAAGAAGTCATTGCGCCCGGTGGGAGAGTATGGAGAATATTGAACACAATGTTTAAAGTCAGTTCCTCTCTATTGATAATAAGTTGCAGTGAATACAAATAGATTTATTATTCTAGTCCATAAACATTAGTAAACGGGACTAAAATAAGGCATGTCTATATGTTATCTATAAGGGATACACCTTAGGCACAGGTGGATAAATAAATTAAAGTGGGGGTGGGACACATTTGACATAACAAGCAGTAATCCAAAGTGACAGGAGTGGCAATATTGACACATGACAATAAGCTTTAAGTTAAACTTTATGAAGAGACAGAGGACATTATATGTGACACTTTTTGATGATGAATGGAACAATTTTAAAATTGAATAAAGCAACAGAAGACCTGTGTAATATTAACCCTTTGGACCTCAGAGACTTCAAGCACACTGCTTAAAAGCAGCATAGTGCACTCTCTTCTTCATTGCATGTGTTTGGTGCAGGCTATTTTCAGACACAGAGCAAATTTCAGCAAGTTTAAAATGATGGAAATGATAGAAGTGCCTCATCTGACTACAAGGGGGTACACAAAAAACGGAATATATATATTTTTCATATCTATATATTTAAATATTTTACAGAGCAATCTTATTTTCATCAAGGTATTCGCCATCACACTTAATACATTTGTCAAATCTGTAATTCCATTCTTGGAAACATTTTTCAAATTCATCTGTTTGGATGGCTGACAGCACCTCCCTCATTTTTTACTTCACTTCTTCTAAGTCGTCAAATTGCTGTCCTTTCATGTCCTACTTCATTCACGGAAACAAAAAGACATTCACAGAATGAGGGCAAGTGAGTAAAGTACGTGGGGCAATAAAGGCAGCGGTGTTTTGCCAAAAACTGGCACACTGAGATGGCTGTGTGAGCAGGGGCATTGTCATGGTGGCAAAACCATTCCCCAGTCTGCCACAAGTCAGGCCTTTTTTGTCACACAATGTTGCACATTCTTTTCAGAACCCCTAAATAGAAAGCTTGACAGTCTGACCTGGTGGAATGAACTCCAAATGCCCTATCCCCCTCACATCACAAAAAGAAATGAGCATAGGTTTTGATCTTTGATTTCATTCAGTTGACAAGCGTTTGGGGGGTAGAGGGAAGGTAACCATGGTGTCTTCCACTGGCTTGATTGTGTTTGCTTTTGGGGTCATAGCACCATGTCTCTTCACCATTAATGACCTTGGGGGAAATGTCTGGGTCACTTTGGAGCTGTTTTTTCAAAGCACAGCACGTTTCTACTCAATGCCCCTTTTCCTGATCAGTCAGAACCTGAGGAGTGACCTTTCTCATTCCCAAATCTTCCATTAAAATTAAGGTGAGCAGACATTCCGCTTTTGGCAGGCCAGTCTCAATTTTTAACAATCTTTCCCGCATCCCACAGCATTTTATAAAAGTCCCGATTTTTGGAAAGAGTGCACAACAAGCTAGGGTATACGGTTTTCGGCTGCCATGTGGCTATTTCGCCAGGATATGAGTTTTATCAATGGTGTCCCGCTTTACCAATGTTAAAATCTGGTCACCTTAAAATGATTTAATTATGGAAACTACTAAAAAACAAAGAAAGAAAGAAACCCAATTTGACCTACGGTTACCATGGGTGCAGGAGAAAGAGTGTTTGTTTTGCTTCGGGGACATTGAGTTCATTTTAATAATGGTAGAACAATCTGGAGAGGGATATCAATAATGGTTGTAAAACACAAAAAGTATATAATCAATGACACTTAATTTTAAATATAGAAGTTGTGAAATTGGAGAATATTTTGTTGTGTATGTTTTTGCCAACATTTAAAAAAAATTACATGAATAAAATGATTATGGGGAGAAAGGAAATGTTCTAAAATTGATTGTGGTAAAGATTGCACAACTCTCCTTCCTATGATCAAACTAATGCATTGTATAATACGTCGATGAAGTGCCCATAAAACTGTTCTAAAAAGAGATTCTCATGTAGCAGTTTCCCAGTCTAATTATCAGACCAATTTTAGATGTGATTCCTATTTTCTGAGGAGGCTTGGTGGCATAGTGGTTACGTGCTGTGACCCAAAAGGTCAACGGTTCAAAACCACCAGCTACTTCAAGGGAGAAAATGAGGCCTTCTACAGCTGTGAAGAAATACCGTCTTGGAAACCCACAGGTGGTTCAACCTTGCCCCATAGGGTTGCTATGAGTTGGAATCAACTTGATGGCAGTAAGTTAATTTTCTATTCCCTGGCTGTGTAGTAAATTTTAAGAGTCTTGTTGAAATGCCATCAGAGGATAAAAGTTGGTAGCAAATAAATCACAGAATGCAAAACTAGGCGTTCATTACATTTTTTAAAAATAAACAAAACCAATATTGAGATTCCTGATTCCAGGAATAAATCAATAAAATAAACATAATCATTTGGCAGATATTTTCACAAATAAATTGTTCTTGAAACTTCAAATAAACAACTGGCAGTGTCCGTTGCCACAAGAAAACGTAAGTTACTTTGCGGAAATCAGGAGGGTAAAGAACACCTCCTGCGGCCAGCTTCTCGTCTGCTGAGCTGGGCTAACATGTACAAGTCATTCATGATGCATTCCTTGTGAACCACCATCTTCGAACCGTTGTCACTAAAATCCATTATAAGTGAAAGAATCCAATTGATTTTAATGTAATAGGATTAAAAACTAATCGCTGAATATACCATGTGGTCAAGTTGGTTGTTCTATCAAATAAATATACTCAGTTATCTGGAATGATATTAAGATATTTTTTTCTTTAACCCCAAAATATCCCCTAAAATCTTCTTAAAGTCAGCCTGTTTGCCTGAGAGAAGGTGCAAATGGTTATATAGATGGAAGAATGTAATCACTATCTCACAATTATACAATTAGAAACTGTTTTACTATATAAGCTCTAAACAAAATAAAATTAGAAAAATCTTCCAATTAAAAAAAAAGAAGTATGGACCCATATATTTTCTGGAACCTTACCATGAGAATTGTAATTTTTAATTTTGAGTGTTTAATTTTGCGAACAGTTGTTCTGTGTTGTAAGAAGTAGCGTTCTTTGAGAAAGATAATTATACTTACTTCCTATGTACTGCTCAACAATGAAGAAAAACTTTTGAATCCACTGTCAAACATGCTACCATTACTAGATAATTGCTCTGCTACAAGAATTCCCCCAGTTCTTAAATGTTATGTATCAGCTTCATCCAATAGTCTGATCATGATACCCGCTCATCATGGTAACAACAGCAACATCAAGAACCCGAGCTCACGGCCACCGACGTGGTGCAGACTGACTCGTACGGACTGGATGGCCTACACCCTCGTCATGGTGAAAACGGCACACGAACATGTACTTTGTTTCTAAGAGTGGCATTTACAAGCTTTCTGCAATATTTGTTTCTTTAACAACATGTATAAGGTTTAGTCTTTCAAGTTACAGTAATATTATATACATTTTATTTCAAGGTCTTTAAAATTGACAAGCAACTTGTAATTTTTCTGAATTATTGGGTCATCCTGATTCTTGTAGCCAATATACAAACCAAAAACCTTAAATGCACTGCAGTCTAGTTGATGACCACTCGGGGTCACCTACAGAGCTGAACAGAGCACTCTCACAAGGCTTCCTGTGCCATAATCTTTAAGGGAGCAAATGCCATCTTTGTCCTGTAGAGTGACTGATGGAGGTCAAACTATCACAGCGAAGCAAAATGTTGACCAACATTTAGCCAGTTTCTTGGACATAAATAACTAAAAACATACACAAAGGCTTCCAAGGTTTTCTATCTCTCCGTCTCTGGTTAGTCTCCTCCCAAGCCCAGCAGAGGCCCCCTTCCACTCCAACTTTAGATCACCGGTTCTCAACACAGGCTGAACATTAGAGCCCCGTGGATGAGTCTGGGGGCGGGGAGGGGGGGGGGCAGGGATGGTTCAGAGACTCTCATCCAATCAGTGTGGGGAAGAACCAGGGATGCCCTGGATACTGGCCCAGATGAGAAGATAGGAAAGCACTTGACATCAACCTAATGGCGCATGTTGGTTAAACGACTGATCAATACTTGGATGGTTAACATTTATTGTGCCAACCTGGCCAATGAACACATGTGGGATTAATTGAAATAAATGGCTCAATGAGCCTAGTCTTTCTTGTCTCTTGCTCTTTGATGATCGGATCAGTGTGAGGCTGCCTTGCTTGTTCTGTGCCTCCATTTGCAAGCTACACTACCTGTGGGACACCTAACCTGTTGACTGTGTCGCTGTAATCTGAGGTTCCTTCAAGACCTGCTTCGCCACACCATTGGAATTTACATCTCTTGAGCTGGGGACTATCCGACCCTGTCATCTGGCTGACTGTTGGTGACCTGCCTTGCTGTTTGCTACCTGTGCCCGGATAGCCTGAATTACACTACAGAGGACTACCCGGAGGCCTTCATGACTTAAAGGACTGCCACTGTCTCACAACTGTCTCAAGGGAGTGAGTTGCACTGAGCCATTTGTACTGCTTTATGATTTAATTAACTGTTCATTTCTTATGTTATCTATCTATATAAATATATATAATTATTAGCGTTCTGGTTTTGTTTCTCTAGAGAACGCTGTCTAACACAAATACCATAAATCAACAAAAATGAAAATCACTACCATGAAGTCAATTCCAATTCATAGGACAGAGTAGAAGTGCCTGCTGTGGGTTCCAGGTCTGACTCCTTATGGGAACAGCCAGCCTTGTTCCTCTTCCATGGAGTAGTTGGCAGGTTTGTACCACCCACCTTGTGGGCATAACCCCCTCTGCCACCAAGGCTGCTTGATCATACTGTAACAAGGGCAAATTTATAATAATATATTATCTCAATTCAACCACTGCTTTTTGAGTATTTTGTCCTTAATTGTAGAATGAAACTTTTGTCTCTTACTAAACAAAATCGAATTACTGCTCTTGTGCTGAAGCATTTCATCTTTACAAATTTCCTCCAAGATATGAGATATTCTCTTTCCTATTAAGTCAATAAGGTACCTAAGTATTTCATCCACCACCCAAGACCCTCATAGTTTTATAATGTTTGCCTCTTGGTTAGTTTCAGTTTTCAATTAACAATAGAATACCTACTTACTCATCTTCAGAGCAGAAACCAGCGACTCCTATATGGCTTCTACCTTTGACTAAAAAAAAACCTCAAACAATGGGTTCAATGTTTGGGTCCACTCTTTCCAATATCAGAAGTTTGCACCTTTCATCTGTACCAAGTTAGACCATGCAGAAAAACCTCAGAAAGAAAACACCCGTTTCAAATAAAAGCTTTTGCCGCCACCTGGTGGAAGACCGATATAAGCGCAGACAACTGTGCAGACATGGTGAAATCACATCTGAATTGAATCTTATTAAGAAAGAGGGGCTTCAAAACACTGGTGGAAATTTTCATTATCTTTTCATTTCATTTTTCGATGAGCTTTTCTAAACCTCCACTGATGTAGCCATATGGGGCTTAATCCTTTGTGCTGTTTTATTTAGAGCCACATAAAACGTTTGCAGACAAATTAACGACGAGAAATTTCAAATTTATTATCAGAGATTTTCCTGGTTATGGCACTTAGCAACCAAAAAGACAGACTAAATGACCCATGCCAGTTTTTCTCTTTTACTGTTGTTGTTAGATGCCATTGGACTCAGAGCAGCTCCCGACACAACAGCAGGGGACACTGCCCAGCCTGCACCATCCTCGAGATGGTTCTGTTGAGCCCGTTCTTGCAGCCACTGTGCCATTGCAGCCTGTCCTTCCTCGCTCTCAAGGCCCCTCTGCTTGAGCAAACCGGATGTCCTTCTCCAGGCACCGATCGCTCCTGACAACATGTCCAAAGTATGGAACTCAATTCTCACCAGCCTTGACGCTAAGGAGAACTCTGGCCATACTTTTTCCAAGGCCGATTGCTTGGCTCTTTTGATATTTCATGGTATTTCCAATAGTATTTCCATGGTATTTCAAATGCATCGATTCTTCTTTAGTCTTCCTTACTCAATGTCCAACTTTGATATGCAGAAGAGATCATTGAAGATACCGTGGCTTGTGTCAGGGGTACCTTAGTCCTCAAAGCAACATTCTTACTTTTCAACACTTTTTTTAAAAAATAAATAATTTTATTGGGGGCTCGTACAACTCATCACACTCCATACATCCATCCATTGTGGCAAGCACATTTGCACATTTGTTGCCATCATCATTCTCAAAACATTTTCTTTCTGCTTGAGCCCTTGGTATCAGCTCCTCATTTTTGTCTCCTCCCTCCCTCACAAACCCTTGATAATTTATAAATTATTATTATTATTTCATGTCTTACACTGTCCGATGTCTCCCTTCACCCACATTTCTGTTATCTGTCCCCCAGGGAGGGGGTTATATGTAGAACATCGTGATCGGTTCCCCCTTTTTCCCCCACCTTACCCTTACCTTCCTGGTATCTCTACTCTCATTGGTCCTGAGGGGTTTATCTGTCCTGGATTCTCTGTTGCAAGCAGATTTATCTAATGCCATGCATCATTTGATCTCTTGACTACTGCTTCCATGAGCAGTAATTGTGGATCCAAGCAAGACAAAATCCTTGACAACTTACACCGATCTCCATTTATCATGACGTTACTTACTGGTCTAGTTGGCAGTACTGCGGTTTTCATTATGTTGAGTCATAATCCATAATGAAATCCATAACGAAAGCGCCAATCCTGATCTTCATCACCAAGTGCTTCAAGTTCTCTTCCCTTCGAGTAAGCAAGGTTGTGTCATCTGTGTATCACAGGTTGTTAATAAAATCTCCTCCAATCCTGATGCCACACTCTCCTTCATATATCCCACTTTCTCTAACTATGCTCAGCAGATTGCAATTTTTTTCTTTCAGCTCCTAAAAATGCTCATCGTTTGGTAGAAAAATTAAAGTACTTCTAAGAAAACCTGCTGGTGAAGATCAAGAATTCCAGTCTGGTATGGATTACAACTCAGTGTCAAGCAGATCAGAAGCCTCACAACTGACCAATAGGTAACATCGTGATAAATGGAGAAAAGGTTGAAGTTGTCAAGGATTTTGTCCAGGTTGGATCTACAGTCCATGCTCATGGAAGCAGCAGTCAAGAGAGCAAATGATGAGCTGCACTGGGTCCATCTGCTGCACACCCTAGAGTGCTGAAAGGAAATGGTGTTACTTTGAGTATTCAGATGTACCTGGTTGAAGCCAAGGTGTTTTCAATTGCCTCGTATGCTTGTGAAAGTTAGACATTGAATAAGGAAACTCGAGAAGAATCGATCCATTTGGATGTGGTGCTTGAGAAGGATATTGAAAGTAACCACAGCCTGCCAAAAGGATAAACAAATCTGTCTTTGGAGAAGTACGGCCAATGTGTTCCTAAGAGGCAAGGATGGTGAGAATTCATCTCACACACTTTGCTTTCAGGAGAGCCCCGTCCCCAGAGAAGGACACCATGCTTGGGAAATTAGAGAGTCAGAGAAAAAGAGGAAGGCTTCCGGGAAATGGATGGACACAGTGGCCCCAACAATGAGCGAAAACATAGGCACTCTCGTGAGGATGGCACAGGACTGGGCAGTGCTTCGTTCTGTTGTGTTTAGGATTTTGCTATGAGTCAGAACTGACTTAATGGCTCCTGACAACAACGACAATGACGACGACAGCGAGGTCATATGAGCCTTTATCAGAAGCTCCTGAGTTGGAAATACACTCTCTAGCAGGAAGCTTGGGTTGCTTTGGGGGTAAGCCCTGGCAGAACCTTGTCAGGTCACTATTTTCTGACTTCCAGGATTTAGGACAAGATGCAGCAGTTAGGTGATCAGAGGCTGACCAAAAGGTGGCCAGTTCAAACTCTCCAATAGAGCTCTGGGGAAAAGCCCTGAAAGTCCGTTCTGTCATGGGGGTAGCTTTAGAAACCCGATGAACCCGTCTACTTTGGCAGTTGGCTCAAGCACAGTGCACTCCAGTGAAAAGCTCCGTGTCGAAGGAGGCAGTGATTCAATAGCAGAGTTCTTGCTTCCATGGGGGAGTTGTTGTTATCAGGTTGCTGTTCGGTGCCCTGGGTTTGATTCCAACACTACGGACAGCAGAACAAAGGATGACAGCTCTTACACCATCCTCACAGGTGTGTGATGTGTGAGTCCATTGTTGCAACCACGGTGTCGATCCATCTCATTGAAGAGCTTCTCCCGTACAGGAGACCCAGAGTCAATGCTTGGCCAATGCACCTCATGCATAGTCGCCATTTACACAAGGAAACTTCAAAACACATCACAAAAAAACTACATCATCTTTCTATTCTATTTACCAAAATCTTTTTAAAGCCCCTCCTATATTACTGGACACTTAGGTGTTGCTCTAATGCTAAATAAATATTAGCAGAACTTTCAGACTAAGACCAACTAGAAAGAAATTCCTGGCTCATAGATTAGGTTTAGTATTAAGGTAGCAGAAGGACATGGGGCCTCCACTCAAGTACTCCCTTAATGCAAGAATACTTTCTTCTAGTAAATTGGCATTCTATGATGCTCACCTTCCCGACACAACCG
>NW_022111369.1:48720459-48726339 GCF_000313985.2 Echinops telfairi
GGGAGGGGGGAGCAGGGAAGGAGGGGAAAAATGAGGACCTAATGCTGGGGGCTTAAGTGGAGAGAATGATGAGGGCAATGAATGTACAAATGCGCTTTACACAATTCATGTGTGTATGGATTGTGATAAGAGTTGTATGAGCTCCTAATAAAATGATTTTTTTAAAAAAGAAAGAAATTCCTGGCAACCTACCTCAGTAAATCAACTGATTTCCTAAAGTAGCGTGCCAAGAATTTCTAGGCAAATCCTCGGGATCACAATAGCCCCATCTCTTTTATGTAGAGTCACTGTAAGTCAGGGCCACCTTGAGGGCAGCTAACAGCAACTATAGCAAACTTAGCGTCAAGGAAAAGTAAGAATGGTGCCAGTACTTCACTTTTTATGCACTTCGTCTTTTCAAAGGACTTGCCTATTCATTACCTTGTCTCATTTCCATCATAATCATGTGAGGCAGGTAATCCAAGTTCGAGTGCATGTATTTGCAGGTGACATTAGATCAGTGACATAAACATTCCAGTAATGAGGTCTCCCAGCTAGTTAACAGCAAAAATTATCTAAAAACAGAAAACATTTCTTGAGTTCTTTCCTTCATGGAGGTTCAGCTCTTACTGCTTATCTATTGCTTCATAACAAACCACCTCAAAGGAGAGTTTAAACCCATAGAGATGATTAACTTTACTAACAAATAGAAAAGTTGACCGGGCTTGGGTTTATTCCTGAAAATGTACTCTGTCAGGCAGTGGCTCGGACTGAAGTTCGATTTTTCATCTCCATGTCTAGAAGTCATAAAAAATTACTGGGGTCTCAAATAGCGGGGCATGCTGGTATATCTCTCTAAGTAAATTCTTCATATAACAGCCTCAGGGGCATTGGGTTTTCACATGGTTCCCAGAAAATTATTTCCTAAGGGACTGTGGTATACAAGTAGTTCATTTTTCCTAATCAACCTTCAGAAGTTAGGCGGCATCCTTTAAACCATATTGTATTCATCAAGGTATTTGAAAGGTCCATGCAGGTACTAGGAGAGGGGAAATAGAATGATATGTGTGTGTGTGTGTGTGTGTATAGCACATGTACATTATAAGTGTTGTTAGGTACCTTCAAATAGGTTTTGACTCATAGCAATCCCATGTTCAACAGAATGAAACACCTCCCTGTCCCACAGCATCTGGGTGCTTAAAAGCTTGAAGGTAAACAAGCGGCCATCTAGCTCAGGCAACAAATCCCACATGGAAGAAGCACCCCAGCCTGTGTGATCATGAGGTGTCACAATGATATGACCCCCCCCCCTCCCGTGCGCCTTTCATGTTTGAGGCCTGGGCTTCTTTCCTCTATTTCCTACGCTTTCCTCCTGTCCCATTACCATGTTCAGCCTTCATTCTGGTTTCGGTAATTCCTCTCAGTTACCTTGCTCTTGGTCACTCCCTACCCCTCCCTACCATTGGTTTTGAACCATTTGTTGTTCCCTTGTCCCTAGGTTGGCCAACCCTCCTCCATTCCCCTACTTCCCACACTGCCATGTCCCTCCGGGGCCATTGGTCCCTTTATTTTCGGGGATTTCATTGCTTTGCTCCCCTTGCTGCTGTGTTGCATGCCCTTAGTGTTTCCCCCCAGTGTGATGGGGTCAAATCGGGCACAATTCCCGCACTGTGTCTCCAGTGTTGTCCCCCGTAGTGCTATGGGTCAGTGAGGGACATCATGTCTGGTGGTGGGGCCGGCCCTAGGGTCTTCTCTGTGCATTTCCAGGCATATCATCCTTGGGGCTTGGTGGGCCAGGGTGTATTCTAATCTCTCTCCTTCCCTCTTTGTTTGCTTTGTGTGATCTGATCAAATGTACCCCTCTCCCTGGGCTGTAGCTTCAGTGCTGTCCTCTGAAGTGTGTTGTTCTGGGGGTAGGGGGTTTGAGGTGGGAGGCTTTGTCCACGTAGTTGGGATTGGGGCAGGCTTATTTGCTTTTAAGTCTGACTATCACGCAACTTTATAAAATGTTATATTGTTCATACATTTCTTTACAAGTAGCCTATTTTCCCCAAATTGCTCTGAAATTGAAAAAGGCTTTCCAAACTTTGCAGGTTCATTCAGCCACCTCATTCCCATTTAACTGCTGACTGAGAAGGAGGGAACTTATGATCCATATCTGCGTTATGCAGATATAATAGAAAGAAAAGGGTTGTTTGGAGAAGTCGCTTATCATTTCATAATCCACAATTACATTTATTCTCTAAATAATAAAGTTCTCCCCTGGGTTTTTATTGTGTACTTGACTAGGCAACAACTATGCCTCTTTAGAGATATCATAAAGGAAATTATATTTCTTTCCTTAGAGCAGAAAAGAAATCATAGCATTTGATCAGTGGTCTCTCTTATACACAGTCACACAGAGCCCCAGTTCTGGGCACTATCATAGAACAGGGTTTCCTAAATTGGGTGATTCTATCTGCTAGGAGATGCTGAATGATCCAGCAAGGGAGGCATGAAGTGGTGTGAACTGTAAGAGCAGATACCTGCACATTATCTGGATTATAGGTTGTAATAAAAAATATTTTAACTGACAGGGAGGTGTTGAGTATCCCCACCCCCCTCTTGAAAATGGGGTGGTTGGCCAAACAAGTTGAAGAACTATCCCATAGAAGGCCTTGTTCTGGTCCTCCTCTTGCTTGGACCATGCCCATTGTGCCAGTGGTCAATGGCCGCAGGTGCATGCCTACTCCAGTCTTGTTCCTCCTTCCTCCTTCTTGACCTCAATATAGTATGCAGAGTGCCATGAAAGCTTCCAGCACCTGCACAGGCCTTTACAGACAAAGCACACTATCAGTGCACAGAATGGGTGGCCAAGAGTCCATTGTTCATGGAAGATGTCCACAGGGTTCAGATGTGCACCAGGGAATGCACATGCTGAGTCATGCAGCCTTACAGAGCTAGTAAGTTCTAGGGCTGGGAAGCCAAAAGGGGTAGGCCAGAGGCTAGAAACGTGTCTGCATTCAGCCAAGTTCTAATACAGAACTTGACCTGCTAGATGCCATCAAGTCAGCTCCGACTCAAAGTGACCCCATGTACAACGGAATGAAACACTGTCCAGTCCTGCATCGTTCTCGCAGTTGTTCTTATGTTGAGCCCATTGTTGCAACAACAGGATCAATCCATCTTGTCGCGAATTGTCCTCCTTTCCACTACCACACTCTTTTACCAGTCATGATGCAAAATTCAAGGGTTCTACAGGTTCTAAATTTAAATCTCATCCCCCAGCTTGCTATAAAGCTATATGAAAAGTTCCTGGATAAATAGAATTTTTAAATAGTGAATATTTTTCCATAAATATGTTGAAGCCTTCTCATATTTGGCAAGTGAGGAAGGTGGACAACATTTTGTTTAAAAGGGTGTCAGCTTGCTTTCAAACTCTTAATTTTTACATAAGATATATAGGCTGCCTTTTATGCTTGTGTGGGGACTTCAGGACCTGGGTTGCATCTTACAGGGAGTGAAATAGATCAAGTAAATGACACATGTGTTGGGCTGGGTTGTCTAAAGAAACAAATCCAGTGACGCTCGTATAGATGTAAAAGGGAGCTTTACATCAAGAATAATTAGGTATCAAGAAGGCATCCCAACTCAGTCCAAATCAAGTCCATAAGCCAGATGCTAGTCACGTCTGGTGAAGCACAAAGCAAGATAAAACGAGTCTGTGGGGGCAGAGTCACGTGGATCCAAGGTAGGTGGGAACATGACAGGGTGCTGAGAGCTGTCAGGGTCTAGCATCACACATGGGGCCACCACTGGAGGTAGAGGCAGAGCCCTAGGGAAACGCTAGCAAGGAAGAATGTGAAGTGGTAGAGAATGAGCCTCTCTGTTCCACTTGCTCTGATCCAAACGGCTTATGATATCAAGGAGGTGTCAACAGACTACCACTTGATTGACAGTTTTCACTCTACCCCTAGCCCAAAGTGTCTAGTTGACATAATCCTTCACCGTTACAACACGCAAGTGCAATACGTTTTCTTACACAAGGATTAATAGGTTGGATCGGCCACAGAATCAAATTTATAGAAATGAAAGTAAACTGATAATGATTTGGGAGCTAACAACCAGAATAATATTGATGACAAATCTTGAAGATTCTGAAAGCTGAGGACTATCTTTAAGACTGTCTTGAAAATAGGAACATTGGGTGGAATGGTTGTGGAGTCAAGGTGCATTGAAACGGCTTCTTTGACGCTTTGAAATGTTGTGCTTGTACTCACAAGTTTCAGAAATTCTAATTATGAAAGAGAGTCTGATTAAGAAAAATAGCAGCTTGTGCTCTTGGAGGGAATAATTTGTTACCCAAATTGTTCAATTCTCTGTAAATTAACCTATATATTAAATGCAACCCTCATTTAAAGTTCAGATTAATTTTTCTGATGCACTCAGACTCCTAATTCTACAATGTAAATAAAAAAGAAATATACAATTAATTAACCTTAGGAGGACAGGTGTGGGAATGTACACAGCCAGAAATAGATATATATTAAGATATAATGCAAAATTAAAGAAATAGAAGCAATATTGTATTGGCGTACATATATAGCATACAGATAGACAAACAGAATAGAATAAAAGTATAGGTATGTTGGAATTAAGAACTCTATGACTGTCTTATAAAAAATCAAACAGAAAAAGTCAAATTGCTTACAGATAGTGTATACAGGTTTTATATTATATGGACAAAAGCTAAATTGTTGTTTTGATGTAGGGTACCATTGAGTCTGTTCCAATCCATAGCAATGCTATGCACACAGCATTGCCAGGTCCTGCGCCATCCTCACCATTGTGCGGCCACTGTGTCAGTCCAGCTCTGTGAGGCTGCCTCTTTTTCACTGCAACTCTACTTTACCGAGAGTGGTGACCTTCTCCAGGAACTAGTCTCTCCTGACAACACGTCCAAAATACGTAACATGAAGTCACGACCCTTGCTGCTAAGGAGCAGTCTGGCTATACTTCACCCAAGATGGATTGCTTTCTCCTTTTAGCAGTCCATGGTACTTTCACTATTCTTCTCCAGCACCACAGTCCAAGTGCATCCATTCTGTCATGGTCTTCCTTATTCAATGTCCAACTTTCACGTGCATATGAGGCATGGTTTGGGTCAGGCCCACCTGAGTTCTCATAGTAACATCCTTACTTTTCAGAACTCTTAAGAGGTCGTGTGCAGCAGAATTACCTAATGCAACTAGTCTGGATCTCTTGATTTGTACTTGCAGGAACACTGGTAATGGATACAAGCAAGAAAAAAAATCCTCGACAACTTCAGTCTTTTCTCCATTTATTGCGAGTTCCCTCTTGGTCTGGTTGTGAGGATGTTGGTTTCTCTACATTGACTTGTAACCCATCCTGGAGCCTGCCATCCTTGATCATCACTAGGAAGTGATTCGAGTTCTTCTCACTTTCAGGTTATATCATCTGCAAATTGAATGTTGTTAATGAGCCTTCCTCCAATTCTGATGCCACAGTCTTCCTCATATAATTAAGCTTTTTTGATTATTTGTTCAACATAAAGATTAAAGTATGGTGAGATGATCCAAAACTGATGGACACCTTTGCCCATTTTAAACCATGCAGTATCCATTTGTTCTGTTCACACAGTGGCCTCTTGATCTGTGTACAAGTTCTGCATGAGCACGATCAGAAGTTCTGGTATTCCCATTCTTCTCATGGTTAGCCAGAGTTTGTTAAGACTCACAGTCTACACTGACCCATGGCCTTGGGGGGACAACACCAGAGACACAGTGTGGGAATTGCACCCGATCTGATCCCGCCACACTAAGGCAAAGCAATGGCAGACTGCAGCGGAACAGCAAGGGAATGGAGCAGCAAGGTCCCCAGAGAATTCTGAAGGTGGACTTT
>NW_022111369.1:48727327-48752025 GCF_000313985.2 Echinops telfairi
AAGCGGCCATCAAGCTCAGAAGCAACAAAGCCCACATGGAAGAAGCACACCAGCCTATGCAATCACGAGGTGTCAAAGGGATCAGGTATAAGCCATCATCAGAACAAAAAATCTTGCCATAGTGAATGATGGGGGGAGTGCAGAGTGGAGACCCAAACCCATTAGTAGTCCACTGGAGATTCCCTTGCAGAGAGGTCTCAGGAGGAGACGAGCCAGTCAGGGTGCAATGTAGCAACGATGAAAAACGCAACTTTCCTCTAGCTCCTAAATGCTTCCTCCCCACTGCCACTATCATGATACGAATTCTACCTTGCAAGTCTGGCTAGACCAGAGGCTGTACAATGCTACAGATAGGAACTGGAAATACAGTGAATCCAGGACAGATGATCCCTTCAGGACCACTGGTGTGAGTGATGATACTGGGAGGGTAGAGGGAGAGTGGGTTGGAAAGAGGGAACGGATTAATTACAAGGAACTATATGTGACCTCCTCCCTGGGGGACGGACGGACAACAGAAAAGTGGGTGAAGGGAGATGTCGGACATGATGTGACATGATATGACAAAATAATAATTTATAAATTATCAAGGGCTCACAAGGGAGGGGGAGTGGGGAGGGAGGGGAAAAATGAGGACCTAATGCCGGGGGCTTAAGTGGAGAGGAAATGTTCTTTGAGAATGATGAGGGCAATGAATGTACAAATGCACTTTATACAATTGATGTATATATGGATTGTGATAAGAGTTGTATGAGCCCCTAAGAAAATGATTTTAAAAAAAGACTCACAGTCTAATGTCTTGGCATAGTCAAAGCACAAATAAATATCTCTCTGGTATTCTCTTCTTTAAGACAACATTCATCTAACATCAGTAATGAAATCCCTTGTTGCACATCCTCTTCTGAATTGCACTTGAACTGCTGGCAGTTTCCTCTCAGTGTACTGCTGTAACCATTGTTGAATGATCTGCAGGAAAAATTTTACTGGCGTGTGATATCAGTGATATTGTTCTATAATTGTATCACTCTGTTGGGTGACCCTTTATTGGAATGTGTATATTTATGGTTGTCTTTCAGTCAGTTGGCTAATAGTTTGTCTTCCAAATTTTCTGGCACAGATGAGTGAGTGCTTCCAGTGCTTCGTAAGCTTGTTGAAACATTTCAGTGGGTATTCCGTCAATCCCTGGAGCCGTGTTTGGGGCTAATATTTTCAGTCCAGCTTCAACTTCTTCCTTCAGCCCTATTGCTTCTTATTCTAATGCTACCTTCTGAAATGGTTGAATATCAACTAGTTCTTTTTGGTACTGTGACTCTGTGAATTATTTCCATGTTCTTTTGATCCTTCTCATATCATTCAATATTTTACCCATAATTTTTTTAATATTGCAACTTGAAGCTTGGATTTTTTTTCTTGATTTCTTTGAATTTAAGATCTTGAGAATATTCTTTCTTTTTTATTTCCTAATTCTAAATCTTTGCATATTTTATTGGAACATTTTCTTTGGGCTTTTTGAGCTACCCTTTGAAATGTTCAATTCCAGTCTTGACTTCATCACTTCTTCCACTGGATTAACTACTAAGATTAAGAGCAAGTTTCAGAGCCTCTCTTGACATCCACTTTGGTCTTTCCTTTCTTTCCTCTTTTTAATGACCTTTTGATTTCTTCATGAGTGAAGGTCTCTCTGCCCTCCTACAGTTCATCAGGGCTTCTTCTATTTGTGTTCAATGTGTCAAATCTGTTCTTGAGATGTTCTCAAAATTCAGGTGAGATATATGCAATGTTGTATTTTGGCTCTCGTGAACATACAATGATAATTATTTGTAACTAGAATGCAAAAGTTAGAAACAAAGAGAAGGGAACAGTAGTTGGGAAATATGTTCCTGCTGATAAAAATGAAGCTGGATTTGCAGGACAGAATCTTTCAAGACCAATGACTTGTTCAAAAGAAATACCTTTTTTCAACAAGACAAAAGGTGACTATACATATGGGTTTCCTTCAAATGGAATACACAGAAATCCAATTGACCACATCTGTGTGAAGAAGTAATGTGGAGCTCAATATTAGCAGCTAAAACCAGGCCGGGGTTGCCTGTAGAACAAGACTGTCAACTGCTCATATGTAAGTTCAAGTTAAAGTTGAAGAAAATTAAAATACGTTCATGAGAGCCAAAAATTAAATTGGAGCCCTATAAATAATTCAAAACCCATTTTTCAATTTATCAAACTGTGTTGGCTTGCATGTTTCTAGGATACTGGAAGTTATTCAATTAGTATTTCAAATTTTATCAGCGTTTACCATAATAGACTGTTGTAGCAGAGTTTAGAGACAAAAATAGACTAGAAAGGCACCAATTAACATATGCATAGGTTGAATTCAAATGGATTAGAGAAATAAAGTTAATGTAAATTTCTTTGAGTATTTAGAATATAGACAGACTGCTTAACAAACATTTTAAAGGACAAGCCATGAATCAATCTCGTGGCTAATTGTATTACATCAAGATTAAAGAGTTCTGTTAGGCAGAGGACACTATGCAGAAAGCTTGCAAATGTGTGCGTGGGGGGGAAGGGAGTTGTTTATATTTCTAAAACCAACAAGATATTTAAATTTAGAAAATAATCCACAAACCAAAAGAAAACTGTAAGATGATGTTAATAAAACGAATAATTAGATAATGGAGGATTCTTAGGGTGCTGACCTTTCTGCGATGTGTGTTATAAGGACTTATGACTATGATTAGAAGTGTATGGTGCAAAGAGTGATTTCAATGATTGAAACATTGTTTTTCCTTTTGTCTTTTAAAAACATTTAGGATGTCAGAGGATCACAGGAAAGTATGCAGTGATAAGAGAATCTAACTATTTTACAGACATGGATTCACTTCACCAAAAAAAAGTTGTAAAAAGTGATTTCCTATCCATGTTTGGAAAATATTTAAATATTTCATTCCTACACAGAAAGTATTGTACAGATTCCCAATTTTCATGGTTTCTTTTAAGACATAAAAGATCAAAAGTGAGGAAAGGCCATCGTCCCAACAAATTATCCAGTGTAAACCCTCCATGGTCTCTGGTGCCCAGGACTCCTCAGACTATAACTAACTTAGCCACAAAACATCCCTCTTGGTTAAATGTTTTGCCTGTTGTTAACTGTCTGAGGACCAGTGTGCCAACAGCTAGACAGAAACTAAGCACTAACTTCTTCAAAGATGGTTTTGTCATATAATTCACTTATAAGTCATATTGAGTTGCGCAATTATCAACACAGGCACCATCAGCTTTCTTCACCACCTTTGCTTATGCACACCTTTGTCTTCAGTGATTGTATCAAGAAGGTGGGCACCCACTGATCTGATTTTTACTTCTTTGATGTCTGATAACTGGTCCCTTCTGCACCTCGTGGTCAGACAGGCTGGTGTGCTTCTTCCATATGGGCTTTGATGCTTCTCAGCTAGATGGACGCTTGTATGTCTTCAAGCCTTTAAGACTCAGGATGCTATATCTTATGGTAACTGGGCACCATCAGCTTTCATCACCACCTTTTCTTATGTTCACATTTTTCTTCCACAATCATTTCAGGAAGGCATGCATCCTGGAGTGCCAATTTAAAATAACAATGTGTTCTTGCAATGAGTAAGTGCTTGAGTGGAGGCCGAATGTCCATCTGCTGCCTTAATACTAAACCTATAAATATATGCACGTAGATCTGTTTCCCCACACTCTTATATATTTACTTATGTACATTCTAATCTTAAAACCTCTATACATACCCTTTGTCCCCTAGTTCTTTCCTCTATTTCCCTTTACTTTCCTCTTGTCCCACTATCATGGTCAGTGGGTTTCAGTGATTTCACTTGGTTACATTGCCCTTGCTGAATCACCACCAGGCCTCTCGCACCCTCCTTGCCACTGTTTTTGGATCACTTGTTGCTCCCCTGTCCCTGGGCTAGTCAGCACCACCTCCTTACCCCTGCCTCCCCCTCTCCCGTGTCTCCCCGGAACTGTTGGTCCCGTTGATTTCTCCTCCAGACTATTCATCCAGTCTGTCTTATCTAGACAGATCTGTAGAGAGACTAATATGCATAAAAAACCAAGCCCTAGCAAGATAAATGATCAGTGAGAGCACAGCGATGGCAACAAAAAAGGAAACCAATTACCCATAGAAGAATAAGTTAATTAGAAGAAAAAAAATTTAAGCAGAAAGAAAAATCTGTAAATAGATCAAGGTCTGATTTGTGATCTCTAGGTGTGTCCTTCAGTCAGGACTGATGGGGTACCATGCTCTGCCCCCCAAGTCTTGGACAGCGATTCTTAATATGATTGCAGTATTGAATTGCACAGCTTGTGAATTATATGCCAATAAAGCTTTTAAAATAATAAAAAATAAGAGGTGGTTAATTTGGGGCAAAAAAAGAAATGTTATGTCTTTACTATTATGACTATGCAGCATGATTTTATTTCATATAGTACATATTGAAGCTATCTCTATATTTTTCTTTCAGTAACAATTTATTATTATTTTTAAAACTTTTACTGGGGGCTCTTATGTCTCATCACAATCCATACATTCATCCAGCATGTCAAGCACATTTGCACATGTGCCACCATCACCATTTTCAAAGCATTCTCTTCCCACTTGAGTCCCTGATATCAGGTTCCCATTTCCACCCCCCTCCCTCCCCCTGCTCACCCTCCCTCATAAACTCTTGATAAGTTATAGATTATTATTTTCATATCTTACAACATCCTCTATCGCCCCTCACTCACTTTTCCATTGTCCCTCCCCCTGAGAGGGGGTTATAAGTTGAGCCCTGTGATTGATTCCCCCTTTCTCCTCCCACCCTTCCCTAATCCTCCTGGTGTCTCTACTCTCATTGTTGGCCTTCAGGGGTTTATCTATCCTGGATTCCCTGTGTTGTGGGATCTTATCTGTAAAGTGTGCATGTTCTAGTCTAATCCGATTTGTAAGGTAGAATTGAGGTCATGATATTGGGGGGAAGGAAGCACCAAAGGATATTTGTGTGTTTCATCGGTGCTATACTGCACCCTGACTGGCTCATCTCTTCCCTGTGACCCCTCTGTGAGGAGATGCCTAATTTTCTACAGATGGGCATTAGGTCTCCACTCCATGCTTCCCCCCAATTCACATTGGGTATGATTTTGTTCTGGGTCTTAGATGCCTGATACCTGATCCCATCAACACCTCATGATCACAGAGGCTGGTGTGCTTCTTTCCATGTGGGCTTTGATGCCTCTCAGCTATCTTCAAGCCTTTAAGACCCCAGATGCTATCTCTTTTGATAGCCAGGCACCATCAGCTCTCTTCACTATATTTGCTTATGTACTCATTTTGTCTTCAGCGATCATGTCGGGAAGGTGAGCATCACAAAATGCTGGATTATTAGAACAAAGTGTTCTTGCATTGAGGGAATACTTGAGTCGAGGCCCAATGTCCATCTGCAACCTTAATTCTTAACATATACATATAAGTACTTAGATCTAGTTCCCTCTCATTATATATAAATATACAGTGAACCCTCGCCACTTCGCGCTTCCACTTCCGCGGCTTCACTCTATCACGGTTTTTGCGTAACAGCGCATGCTCTGTCATTACTGCCACTGATTGGCTCATACTGTACACGCTTGATGCCATAAATAATATAATAAGTAATAAATAATTGTAACGTCCAAAATGTTTTACTGTATTTTCCCTTTTTCGTCTAATAAATTGGGTAATACGAGTGTAATGGTGACTAAAGGGTGTTTTTTTATGTCCTCTATGCTCTAACTATGAAAATATTTGATTTACAAATAAGGAATCCTACTTCGCAGAATTTCATTTATCACGGTAGGGTCTAGAACCGATTAACCACGATAAACAAGGGTTCACTGTATTTACATATGTACATGCCTGTATTTAGACCTTTATAAATGTCCATTGCCTCCTGGTTCTTTCCTCTATTTCATTTTACTTTCCTCTTGCCCCACCATCATGTTCAGCCTTCATTCGGGTTTAGTAATTCCTTGCTGTTACAGTGCCCTTAATTAAGCCCCACTAGGCATCCTATGCCCTTCTCTCCATTGATTTTAGTTCACCTGCTGTTCCCTTATCCCTGTAGTAACAATTTTTAAAATGTTGTCCAGTAGCCTACTGTCATCTAGTTACTTCTAGTGGATTATAAATTCTAATGTGCCTAAGATATAGAAATTAATTATAGTATTAGCCTAAGAAAAGAGACCAAAAAATATGCTTAATTGTATAGATATGAGTACAGACCTAGACAGAACTATATAAAGAAATGGGTATATGTCCATATTACAATCACCAGTCTTTCATTAAAATAACTAAAAATATGCTGATTAGCAAAAAAATGAGTGACATTATTACATATCCTGAAAAACTCATATTGCTTTGAGCAAACCCATTCACTTTGGATTCCGTGAATAGGAGGAGGAGTAAGGAAAAAAACCTGGACTGAAAAGGAAGAAACCAAGTTCTGCTCCAACGTGGTCACCGTCATGTGTGACCTTGGAGTTCTGATCACTTCTCAGTGGGATATTTCTATTTGTAAACTGTTGGCATGTACTAGAGGAGTGCTTCAAGTCCGAATCCGTCCATATCTTTGATAGTCGTACGTGTGTGTCTGTGTAAAATGTTGCTCTGCTTGTAGTCTGAAACTGTTGAAAATATAAGTTACTCAGTTGACCCACTAGATGGTAGCATATTCTTGGTTACTGCATGATGTGAGGAGGCCAATCAAGATTCTGAAAGCTACTATCAAAAAGTTAGCAGGCAGACTCTCCCTTGGTTGTCAAAAGACTCGAGTTTTATTCTCAGCTCGACCGACCGCTTACGACTTATATGATGCTGGACGAATGAGATTTTGAGGATTTCTGATTACCTCCCATGAAATGCAAGGATGTTTTCCTGATCTAAAACTCCGTGAATGAATCATGTTCACAAATACTATTATTGGTGATGGTTCCTGCGGCGTCAATTTTGACCCATGGTGCGACTCCATGTGTGCAGAGTAGAACAGCTCTATGGCTTTTTTTCAATTTGGGGACTTTTTGGAAACAAAGTATCAGACTCCTCTCCCATGGTGCCACTAGCTGTGTTAGAGTCACTGAACTTTTGGCTAGTGGTCAAGCACTTAACCATCTGTGCCACTCAGGACCCCTAATAAATGTTGGCTACATCATAAATATTAACTACTAATGCTGTTGGTTTAGAATGCTGATGATGATCGTTATCATCATTGTGATGGAGTTGTTCCATGCCATTTGGACCCCTTAGACCCTGATTCCTATCACACCTCTCTGGATAGATGAGGGCATCCACCAGTGGCTTTGGGCTGACTATGACTGGCAGGCTCAGCCCAAGCATCCAGGGATTCTGTCTTACTCGGTACAAAATGCTCCAGGTTTGGAGCGGTACATCCAGAAGGAGTCTCCATCTTCCACTGTAAACAATCCCCAACAAAAATCCTTGCCAGTGCCTTCTAAGGATAATTTGATTTTAATTTACAGTTCTGAGTTCTTTGAATTCTCTGTTACGAATGAAAAGTCACCCTGAAGTACTACAGGCAAACATGTGGCGCTTCTAAACTTGGCAATGAACTACAGAGATTAGTAATCATAAATGATACCAAATCTAGGTTTCATAAGCCACTATATTTGATTCCTCCTTGAATTGGCTCTGGTTATTCACTTCAATCATTAACTTCTTTATTCATAAAGGAAAAAACATAATGTTACGTTTTGTCAACAGAGAGTTGCCATGTTCTCTGTGGTGCCGGTTAAACCCTGGGAGGCATGGTCTATGGAAGAGGCCAAGGTGTGAGGTCGTTAAAGTAAATAAAATGCTCAAGTGCCAGCTTGCTTCTCTGCCCTCATTTGAGATCACCACTCTCGGAAATATGGTAGAATTAATGAGGAATTAAGGTAAAGAGCAAATAAAACACTGGCTGTATTTAATACCAGGAACCATCTTTGTATTCACCTTTCCTCTTTTTCCCTTAGATTACCCTTTCATTGTTTTCCCTTTTTAATTCATGTTTAGCACATAACTTATTTAGCAGTAGCACAGGAACATGCTGCATACGCCTTTTGTGTCCGAGAGAACATCTGCTAGGGGTGCCAACAGGGAGAGGTGGGTCAGAGCACATGGCCCCGCCTAGGGAACGGTTTGGAGGACAGAGCCCAAGCCCGTATGCTCAGGCAGTTCTCCAGAGAGCAGAACAGGGATGGGTGGGGTCGAGAAAAACCTCATACCCGTTACCTTCGATCTGAGCAAGGATGAAGGACGGCCTTCAAGTGTCTTAGAGACATCCCCAATAACTAAGGTTACCAAGACGACTGAGGAACCCAGGAAATGTGAATCTGCCAGCTTACTCAGTCGGCTCTTGTTCCTGAAAGATGCCAGGGGGTCTATAAAATGGCCCCCCAAAGATGAAAAAAATAGTTCTCTAATTCATATTTTATGTTTAGAAAAGTAGTGAACACAAAAGAGGAAAAGCTGGCCTCTGATAGTTATTCCTTCATGGACAGAAAAATTCTGCAGATGGACAAACTGCTGCACACCACACTTTGGGCTCATGAGGACCCAGCTGAACCTGCTCTGGGTTTGCTGTGGTTGTTGTTGTTCATCACCAGAGACCCATGGAGTGCCTGGTACAGGTCTGCTCTCAATGAATGCAGGCTTTCACTAGGGTTATGGAAGATGTGACTGAGTGCATAACAAAAGCAACACTTCTAACAGTGTCCAACTAAGTAACCAAAGGGCAAAGTCCTAACCCCCCTGCCTGCTGGCCCTTGTCTGATACTAACACATACGAGAGCCCAACAATGCTAGTAAGAATCAAGGACAGAATAAGACTTCAAACAGACAAGAACTCCCCAAAGATACATTGAACACCATTCCAGCTAATGGTGGGATTTATAGAATGCAAACTTTGTAGCATGATGCACTAGGCCAGAAATCAGAAGATCTGTGGCTTAGATCAGGTCTTGTCATGACTGAACTTTGTAAACTGCAGCAAAACATTTGATTTCCTTTGGCAGCCACAGATTACACTAATTATATCTAATGATATTCTGATTTTAAGCTGATCTTCACAAAGAGAACTTTGGATTCAACAAGGGCCAGTGTTCAGGCTCTTTATAAATTCCCACACAGTCTTTAACTTCCCCTAATCCAAATACTTTTCAGTGTGTTAACAACTAAACTGCTTAGAGGAGATTTACTGGTGACATAAACACAAGAAGGATTCCAGCAAATTCCATGTAATCATCTTTCTGGGTGCTTTAGAGCAGTGCATCGTCCTAACTCTCCCCATTTCAACACGCTCCTGAGTTGATTAGATAGGAGAAAAATGTATATATATCTTAAAGTAAGGCTGCAGAAATACAAGAATGTTATGCTCTGTCCAAGAAATCAATGATTCCAAGTTGAGCTGTGAGTTAAACTTTGGACTGCTGACCCCAAGGTCAGTTATTCTAAGCTCCTGACCACTCTGGGAAAGAACAGCTGATTCCTCCCATGAAGATTTACCATCTCTGCAATCCTATGGGTCAAAATCGACTGAGTGGCAGTGGCTTGGTTTGGCTTATCCAAAAACCCTGACATGCAGGACTTGCCTTTAAGTTCACTACAGAATGTTGGTGGCACAGGGTATGTCCTCGGTTGTTAACAGAAAAGTTGACAGTTCAAGGTTGCTATCTGTCTTTCAGGAGAGAGAAGAAGCAGTGTCCTTCTGTAAGGATGACAGTGTGCAGTGTACAGTGTTCTTCTGTAAGGATGACCGTGTACAGTGTTCTTCTGTAAGGATCACAGTGTATAGTGTACAATGTTCTTCTATAAAGATCACAGTCTTGACAACCCATTGGGGTAGTTCTACTCTATAATGCAGGGTCACGGTGAGTCCTAACAGACTAAATGGCGATGGTTGTAGGTTTTTACTGTTGTTTTATGCCTACTCTAACTGCCATGTAAAACTGATGATGAAGTTAGTACAAGTTTACTGATTAAATGGGACCATGAGATAGAATCCTATGACACTCTGTTTGCAGCCCTGCTGTGCTGAGGAGGCTGTTGTACCACATGGAATCCCTGAGCCGAGGCTGGTAAAGGATCATGAGTTTTGTATGTCCATGAAAACTAGGGTATCCCTGGGTGAAGCTACCAAGAAACAGTTTAACTTTGAGCCTCATATAATCCCCTGAGCATCGCTATCCTTTGAAACATGCAGAGTCCCCCACAAATTGTACAATTGCAAGGATTCTGCAATTCAAAGTGAATAAGCCTCTCATAAAAACTTCTTATGCAGGTCCAGTTGGTAATACTGAATAGCAAATTCACTGTGTCTCTGAACGTAATGCTTGGGCAGAATGCATGGTGTAGCTACTTGAAGACATTCCAAAGTAAACAGTAACAGACAGGTTAGGGAAGAAGACAAGATTCCAAGTACTATTGAGCAAGAAGCATGCACCAAATTCCCTCACCAATATCTCCTAGCATGAACTCAAGGCAATCCCAGATAGCCATTGATGCTATCAAAAGTGTTCCAGGAAGAGCCACCTAGTTTAGGCTTTAAGAACAACAAGAAGTCAAGCACAAGAACATAGACCTACAGACACCTTGGATGCCACCCTAAGATCTGAAGAGTGGATGAACCTCCTTTTTCTCTTTTTTCTGCTACTGAACCATAGGCATCAGTAGAGATAAGTGCCTGCCAGAGCAGGGTAAAAGCAGGTCCAATTTTTTATAGGACTGAAAAGGGGATTCAGGAAACTCAAAAAGTAAGGGAGGGGGGAACCTCATAAATTTGCTTTTGAACACCTGGGATCATCTTTATACTATTGGTGCCAGGTTCTGACCTCACTGTAGAGATCCCAGATGGGCTGTTGAAAGGAGCACCCATAAATGAGATCCAAATAGCCCTGGGAAGACTTTTCCATAGGAATAAAAATGTAACAAAGCAATTGTTATAGACAGCTAAAGGAAAATCAGACACTACAAAGTACTAAATTTCACAATATAGATAAGATATATCAATTATCCAAAGGACATAAACCACTTAAACTCACCCAAGGTGAAACAAAGATTCATATAGCCTCATAATTTTTAAGGAAAAATAAATTTGTAGATGTTCTGAATAAGAAACTTTCAAGTTCAATAGTCTTAGTAATAAACTCAGTGGTAAATTCCATAAAACATTAATAGAAGAAAATACTCAAACATCTCTTTCTCTCTCTTTTTGAAAAAAGGCAAGTGAACACATTGCAACTTATTTTGTAAGGCAAGAATCCCTGCAGTACTCAAACCAGACAAAAGCAATATAAGGATATAAAATTAGAAACCAATAGGATTTGAAGCCCTAACCAGTGCATTAAGGCAAGCAAAATAAATTTAACACAAATTAGAAAGATAAAGAGCAAAACGTTGCATATTTGCTGAAGACGTTATTGTTTTGTAGAAAACCTGAGTAATCTAAGCAAATTAACAACAAAAGAAAAACTTTCTTACAATAACATAAGTGAGTTTAGCAAGATTACAGTAGACATGATCAATACACAAATCATATTTCTACATGCTAACAATAAACAATTGAAAGCAAAAAATTTAAAATACAATGTACAATAGCTTAACAATGAAATAGTATGTATAATTCTAACAAAACATATACAGGAACTGTATGCTGAAAATTACAAATGCTGGGTAAAGAAAGCAAGAAGACATACAAATAAATAAATGTATGTAATTATTACTTAATATCATATTCATTAGTTGAAAGAATCAATGGTGCCAATTTTCACCCCAAAACTCCTTCAAGATTCTTTGTTCATGTAGCTCATCTAATCCTATAACTTATATAAAAGTGTACAGGAATTAGAATAGCCAAAATAACTTTTAAATATAAGAATAAAGTTGGAAGTATCATACTACAATTTTTAAAACTTACCATAAAGCTATATTAATCAAGAGAGTGTTGTATTGGCAAATAGAGAGACACATAAATAAATGGAACAGAATAGATGCAAATTATGTACCCATACAAATATGGTCAATTGATTTTCAACAGAGATACAGAGATGAACAAGAAATTTAATTGAAAAGGATATCTTTTAAGTAAATGGTATTAAAATAATCCATAGATATAAAAATGACCCTTAACCTAAACCTCACACATAAACAAAAATTAACTCAAAAAAATCACACAAATGGAAATATTTAAGAAAAAAATGTGCAATAAAACTCATAGACATATATACCAAAATCTTCTATTTTACTGTGTATTCATTTAAAAATTAGAACTTTAAAAAATCAGCCAACACCCTGATTCTCTGATTCATATTAATCATTATTAGATAGTAGGCCCCAAATGTTTTAGTGATCTTTCTAATGAGATCCCAATGAGAGTGAAGTTCTAACTAAAGTTAAAAAATTTGGTTTCAATTTTGAATAAAGACTAGGAACCCTAACAGTGGCTGTACCCTCACTGGTAAGATTTCATCATTCCACACTGCCATGTTGGGCTATAATGAGATTAACTCAGGACGTCTATTAGGAGTTATGGGCAGGAACAGAAGAAAGTTAACATCAAGAAGGATGCCCGCATTCACAATAGGCTGATGCTTCCAGGAGTGACCAGAGCACATTAGCAGAATATTAGCACGAGAGTCAACAACAGTCTCTAAGGCAATACTTCGCCCCGCTTATAGCTGCATTTGTCTTCCATAGAGGAAGTAGGATAAGCAGATAAACTGCAGAGAAAGATGCAGTCTCAAAATTAGTAATATTAAGAGAGTTTTCACCTGTCAAGTGTATCATATTTCTAAATGCTGCTATAACAATTAACCCCAAATTTGAGATAACACGGATTTACTATCCTACAGTTCATGTGGTCAGAAATCTAACATGGGTCTCACTGGGCTAAAATCAAGGTATTGGCCTTCCTGTGTTCCTTCTGAAATTCTAAGGGAACCTGATTTTCCTTGCCTCTTCCTGCTTTGAGAAGCCACCTATAACCCTGGCGTTGCATTGGGTAAATCTGCTGCCCAAGACCTCTTTCATGTGTTGAACAGCAGGTCTGCTATTTTGAGGACAAAGGTGCGCCTGACTCAAGTCAGGATACTTTCAATTGTCTCGCATGCGTGCGACGGTTGGACAGGAATAGGAAGAGCAAAGAATCCGCTTGCATCATGGATGGTGCTGCCTCAGAACAGGGAGAGTGCCAGGGAATGCCAAAAGCACAAAGAAACCTGTCTTGGGGGAGATGTCGCCAGAATACTCCTTAGAAGCAAGAAAAGTACAACATAATGGCGTACACGTGGGACGTGCTGTCAGGGGAGACCCTTCCCTGGAGAAGGGCACTGTGCTTGATAAAGTGGAGGGGCCGTGAAGACGAGGAAACCCCTCAAGGAGAGGAACTGACACAGTGGGTACAACCAGGGGCTCACACAGGACAGCAATTGTGACGATGGAGCAGGACCGAGAAGTGTTCGCGCTCTTGTACACGGTGTGGCCGTGAGTCCCAGCTGACCCCCCCGGCTCCTACAGCGACATGGCCCTTCCTGCGGAGGTCTCATTCACTCTCGTCAAGCATCGTCTCTTTCGGTGTTTTTCTCTCCTCATACATCGCACTCTGACACTCCAGCCACCCCATCTTCTATTTTCAAGGACAATAGCAATCACATTGGGTTCACCCAGATAATTTCCTTATTTTAACCCAAATACCCCTTGGTCATTTAAATTAACTAAATCAAAGGCTCTTAAGATTATGATTTAGTTATCATTCTGAATACCACAGCGGACCAAAAAACCCCAAAACTCACTGCCCTGTGTCAATTCTGAGTCACAGCGACCCCATAGGACAGGGTAGAGCTGCCCCTGTGGGTTTGCAAGACTGAATCTTTTCAGGAGTAGAAAGCCAAGTTATTCCCCTTTGGAATGGGTGTGGTGGTTTCAAACTGCTGACCTTGTGGTTGGCTGTCCAATGGATGATGCCATTAGGGCTCCTCCACTCCCCTAGCAGACAGACCTGACTAATTGGTAAGATTTAGGTGACATGAAATTTTGAAAGATATTGAGATGTTTGAAGGCACAGCTTAAGTTGGAGAAGAATTTTACACATAGACTAAAGACACATGTTTATATGTGTGTTAGTTTGAGTTAACTAGAAAAACAAATCCAGAGGCCCTCATGTGTGCATAAGAAAGATCTTTATGCACAAGAGCAAGTGAATATTGAGAAAACACCCCAGCCCAGTCCAGATCAAGTCCATACGTCCGATATTAACCCCTATGTCCAGTACTAGTCTGTAAATTTCTCTTCAGACTCACGAAACACTTGCAATGAGGCAGAATGCAGGAAGATCACAGGCCAGTAGATGGGAAGTCTTGTGGATCCAGTGGCAGTAGAAGCATGTCAGCGCTGGCAGGGGTCTCCCTGTGGCTCCTCCAGCTCCAGGGCTCTGGTTCCATCAGCCTCTCTTCATGTGGCTTGTCAACAGCAATGTCTCACAGGGAGAGCCTGTGTCCTGCCTCCAGAGAGCTATTTATATCCTTAGCACCTCTAAATGAGGTCATCGAGCTGCAACTTGATAGACAGGCTAAGCTTCACCCCTTCACTCTTAAATCTCAAATTAACAACAGATTATGTAACTACAAAAATATGTGACTGGAAATTATGTTTTTGTGGTATTCAATGTTCTCGACAGCCCATCAATATTACCCAGAAGTGCATATACTTTTTGTTAGGTCAATAACCCCTTAAGTGCAGAAGGCTGAATTAAAAGTTCATTTGGTGTTCTATGTGGTTAAGAACCAAATGAGTGCATGACACACAATAAAGGGTACGTCTAAACTGAATTTGGAAATGCATCTTAACATGATAAATGCAATCAGAGAACAATGGGGGCAAAAGACAACACTTAATGATCAATCTGGGCAAAATGAATACAATTTCATTAGTGGAGAAAAGAGGTGAAAAATAAATGGAATAATGGAAGCGGGAAAATATCAATAACCAAAATCATTCTTATAATGTCTATCAATTTGGGATTTTCAAGAACAATCACTTGATTAACCCTTTAATTATGACCATGTAGGTAGGGTTCCAGATGTATTCACAGAGACAGGATCCTAGAGTTGAGAAATAAAGACACTCATATGCCAAGTGAGACATGCAAACGAGGATTATTTGGGGCAAAGGATGTCTATGCTGCTTTTCAATGAACTACATGCTAAACAGATGCACCAATGTTTATCAACAATTTTTCCCACAGAAGGCACTCAAAGAGATGGTAGTATTTATACATGCAATACAAATAACTAAGACTTAAGTTCAATTCTGTGTGCAGTATTTTTGATAGCCCTCTTTCTTTTCAACTCAAGTAATATAGCAGATAATTTGAAAATTAAGAGCCTACTAGTTTGTTTGATTTTCTCTCTTTACCTCCTCAGTCATTCCCTTCTGGGTCTCTGTGCTGTGTGCCCACCAAAAATGCCAACTCCTTCAGAGTCCAGAGTACTCACATACTGGGCTTGCTTCCTCCTGGTGTGCATTTCTCCTGACTTTCCTGCCATCTCCCCCACCCGCCACCACCACCACCCACTCCCACCTTCTTATACATGCTCTAGTGTCTCTGCTCTACCACACTCCCAAACTACTTACCACCTTCTACTCAATAAAGCACAGCTCAATGAGGCTTTATCCTTCAACAGGCTTTACTGAAGGTGTTCGGTTAATGTAATATAAGCCACCAATCACAGAGAATATTGCCTGAACATAGTAGGTAGTTGCCTAAAAAACTGTTGAACAAATATAAAGTAATGACACTGCAGAAAAATAAGAAATGCTTTTCCTAAAACCTATTGGCCATTTCTCAGGCTTCTACTAATTTTTTAGGACGCATTCATTTTTTTCCCCCCTATGAGAAAAATTTATCAATACTTATCCTTAACAGCCCAGCAAAAATCAAGCCAGTCAACCTTAAGGTAGTCTTTCAGAAATGCTCTTCTGATTACAGAAGACATGTCCTTTTGACATTGTTTTGAAGAGAAGTTAAAAATCCCTGGTGGCACAGTAGGTTAAACACTGGACAACTAACCAAAAAGCTGGTGGTTCAAACCCACCTGCCATCCTACAGAGAAAGATGAAACACACAGATGTACAGTCCTGATCATCCTAAGGAGCAGTTCTCGGTCTTTTAGCATCAATATAGGGTTACTGTGAGCTATAATTAACTCAATGGCAGTGGGTGTTTTGGTTTGATGCCGAAATTGCCTTTCCTCGATTTCCTATCCAGCATTATCTAATTGAATTTTGCTGTAGATTTAGCTCATGCAAATCTTTACTTCCTTAAAACAAACTCTCCTATTCTATATTTATTTGGAAATGTCTTAATTTTCCATTCTACTTAAGGGAAAACTTTTGTGGATACAAAATTACCAATTGGAAAATGTTTCTTTCATATATATATATATATATATATATATATATACACTCCTTATTGCCTGCATGGATGGTAATGACAAATCACAGCTTAGTCTCTTTGCTTCTGCTTTGTAGGTAACTTCATTATTCCTGAGATATTTTTAGGATTCCTTCCCTGTCTTTAATTTTGGGAATTTTGATAATGATATGCCTTACTGATTTTCTTTTGGGGTCTACCACTTGTATATTCTCTAAACTCTTCATATTCCTGGCACAGCTTAGGCCCCTGTTACAACCTTTTAAATAAGAAATCATCTCTATCATGAACATGAGGTCACTAGGGTAGATGACACAAGGGCAAGGACATTGAATATGGAGTAGTTGCAGAAGTGGGTCAGAATCGGGAGAGACTAAGATCTTTTAAGGGTAGCTGGTGCTGTAACCCTGTGATCCATTAGCATGAATTAGCTCTGAAAGGGGTCCATCTCAGCTCAGATTTAAAGAGATAGTGCAAACGAAAGACTCTTGCTCTATAGTACCTATACCTTGAAGAACCGTTCCATTTTAATTACTTCTGCAGTTCCCCTCAAGGCTTGTATGTGGTTCCTATGTAGCACCAGTAGCAGTTTCTATGAGTTGATTCTGCCTTTTGACCCCATGTGTATCAAAGTAGATCTGTGCTCGCTAGTCTTCAGTGGCTTATTTTTCAGAAGTAGATGATCAGGCATTTCATCCAAGCCTTCTCATTAATCGAAAGTGCACTGACAGTTTTCACCATCTAGGGACTCCTATTGAACTAAAAACGCAAAATCAGTCATTGAGTTGATTCTAACTGACAGTGATCCTATAGGACAAAGTAGAACTGCCCCATAGGGTTTCCAATGCTGTATATATCTTTATAGGAATAGACAGCCTCATTTTTCTCCTGCCAAGCAGCTAGGAGTTTGAACCAAGGATCTTTTGGCTAAAAACCACAGGTTTTAAATAAACACTAAGCCACCAGATCGCCTCTAATTGAAATAGATGCATATATTTCCTATCAAGTCATTGTGATTTGTATAGATTTAAATAAAGTTTCATATAACAGAAGCATATAGATGATATATATGCTTATATGACATATATATGTGTGTGTATGTATACATATATATGATAAAGTTTATTGTGCTAACCTGGCCGATAAACACATTTGGGATTAATTGAAGGGAGAAGGGGTAAATGGCTCAGTGAGCCTTGCCTTTCTAGTTCTCGGGTCTCTTGCTTTCTGATGGTTGGACCAGGGTGCAGCTGCCTTAGCCAGTTCCCTGCTTCAGCCGGCAAGGCTCACTTCCCACAAGACATCCCCGAGGAGAAGCCACATGGACCTACCCTGGTGCAGCCCTGGGTGATGGAGCAGCCATGTGGAGATCCCTGCCAGCGCTGAGATGCTTGCACTGCTCACGGATTCGGCTTTCCTCCTACAATCGGCGCCATTGCGTGTGTTATGTGAGATTGAAGAGGACTTTGTAGATTGGTGTCAGACATATAGGTTAATGTTAGATTTATGGGCTTGGGCAGCAGTGGGTTAGGATGCTTTCTTAATGTACAATTACCCTTTGTATTAAACTCTCTCTTAAACATATGAGTGTCTGTGGATTTGTTTCCCTAGACTAACACAATATATAGGGGTAGATATTTTAATTTTGGGTTGCAGAAGTGGGCAGGAGAGGTACAGGGGGAAATTCTTCTCTTAAACAATAAAAACAAGATTAAAATATATAAAAATTCCCATGTCTGTATTTGAGGATGGAATAATCAGGCATTATTTTAAGAATTGCCAATCTCACTTTCCCCCACTGTAAATTATTCTTAGATTTGGTGAAGGGCAATATGTAAATTCAACCAATTTAAGAAAAGGATAAGAGAAACCACCTTTCGAATATTTAAAGGAAACAAATGCTATCCTATCACTTCTTTTCCTGAGGGTATGTTTACAAATTCAGCACTTAGTCACAAACACATCTTAAATGGTATATGCTGTATTATCTTCATCTCAGAGAAACATATCCTCAGGGTTCCTCCATTATGTAATTGAGAAAGATGTACTCTTTGGACCTAAAACGTGGCTCTGCTGGAAAAAGAAGCTATCTGGGCCCAGACTTCTCAGGAAGAGACACAGTAGTGAAATCTCACCTGACAAAACCCGGAGGGCCTGAGGCATTGTTCCACTACTCAGACACACTCAGACACAGATGTTGTAAGTTTGATCAAGAACTCCCTCAAAGGCAATGTGGTTCTAAGAATAAAATAGATAGACTAAGTCTCTTGAAAAGTATCACTGTTGTAGACATGTATTTGTGTCTCCTAGAAGGATTGTGTCATTGTGTGTGTGAATGGGACTTTGTTTGGAACCGTCATCATTTCAAAGGTAATCACTTAAGTGCTCAAAAGGTCCTACTGTCATCGGGTAGACTGTAATCCAATAGCGTCCTTACAAAAGGAGCACAAATACAGGGACACAGAGGCCATAGAGAAATGGAAACAGGCATTAAAGGTAAAGTCACCACAAGCTAAGGAATGCCTTGGGCTGCTACCCAATTAAAGAGACAGGACGGGTCTTTCCCTAGAGCAGAGCCTGAGAGGTTTACACGGCTCTGCTTCTACCTTAATTTCAGACTCCTCCTTCCAGAATCATAAAACAATACACTTAGGGCATAGGAAACCCGTCGTTTGTGGGACTTTGTTAGGGTAGCCTCGGAAAATTAATACAATTATTTATAATGCTCATTCATAGGTTTGTTTGTTTTTTTTAATCTGATTTTTCTACATTTGTACAGCTGCAACCATTTTTTAATTATCTTCAGTAAAATTTTACTTAGGTATGATATTAATTATGTTGCTGAATAATTTCTGCATTCTGTTGGGTCACCTTTCTTTTGAATGGGGACAAATATGGATCTCTTCCAATCAATTGTCCAAGTAACTGTCTTCCAAGTTTCTTGGCATGTAGATGGGGACAGCACTGCCTCACCATGCTGAAATATTTCAGTTGGCGTACCATCAACTCCTGGAACCTTATTCTTCACCAAAACCTTCAGTGCAGCTTGGATTTCTTATTTTGCCCAGATAATTCTTTGGTATTACAATTGGAGGTTTGATTCTCACCCACCACCTCCTACCCCTACCCCGCCCTCTGCCTCTTTCTTTCATCTTAAGATATGCTGAATGCATTCTTTTTCCTTTTCAGTTTTCTAACCTGAGGCCGTTGTGCATTTCATTGTAATTTGCTTTGTCTTCTCCAGCTGCCCTTTGGAATCTGCTGTTAAGCTCTTTCTCCTCACCATTGCCTTCTTTGGCTTTAGCTACTCCATGGTCAATAGCAAGCTTCAGATTCTCGCCTGGCATCCATTTTGGTGTTTTCTTTTTCCTGCCTCTTAGTGACCTCTCGTTCCTTTCATGCATCATGTTCTTGATGTCACCCTACAACCTGGCTGGACTTTGGTCATTAGCGTTCAGTATATCTTGTCTGCTCTTGAAAGAGCTTCTAAATTGAGGTTGGATACCTGAAAAGAAGTATTTTGACTCTTGTGGACTTGTTTAAATGTTTTCAGCTTCACTCTGGACTTGCATAAGAGCAAACCACATCATCAGTCCCTGATTAACCAACTTTGCCATGGTCTCTTCCCACAGATGTAGTCAATTTTATTCCTGTCTATTTCATCTGGTGTAATCCACATGTAGGATCACCATTTATGTCTTGAAAAATAATATTTTCCAAGAAATCTTTTGTTTTGTAAAATTCTGTCACATAATCACCCCCGAGGCTATATTTCCAAACACTAGTTCTTCATCTGTGTTTCCAATTTTCAAATTACAATCACAAGTAATTATCAATGTATCTTGATTGCATGTTTGAGCAATTTCAAATGAAAGAAGTTGATAGAATTCCTCAATTTTTTCATCATTGGCTTTATTAATGATACATAAATTTTTGTTAGTTGTACCAAGTGGTATTCCATTCAGGTATCTAGGTATTACCCTATGAATTTTCCTGTGTTTCCAATTCCTGTCTGTACCAGTATACATCCTCTGGTCTAGCCAGATTTGTAAGGCAGAATTAGGATCATGATGGGGGTGGGGGTGAGGGGGCGGAGGAAGCATTTAGGAACTAGAGGAAAGTTGTATGTTTCATCATTGTTACACTGCACCCTGACTGGCTCATCTCCTGCCTGGCCCTTCCGTAAGGGGATGTCCAGTTGCCAACAGATGGGTCTCCAGGACAGATGATCCCTTCAGGACCAGCGGTGAGTGGCGATACAAGGAGGGTGAAGGGAGTGTGGGGTAGAAAGGGGGGACCAATTATAAGGATCTACATAAAACCACCTCCATGGGGGAGGGACAACAGAAAAGTAGGTGAAAGGAGACGTCAGACAGGGTAAGATATGACAAAATAATAAAAATTTATAAATTATTAAGGGTTCATGAGGGAGAGGGGAATGGGGAGGGAGGGGAAAAAATGAGGAGCTGATACCAAGGGCTCAAGTAGAAAGCAAATGCTTTGAGAATGATGATGGCAACAAATGTAAAAATGTGCTTGACACAATGGATGGATGTATGGATTGGGAAGAGTTGTAGGAGCCCCCAATAAAATGATTAAAAATAATAATAATTAAAAATAAAATAAAATACAGTATTTCTTCAAAATGAAGACAGTGTAATTCTTGAATTTTCATCCTGCCCAAAGCAAATCATATGATTGATTCAAAATGGCCAATACAAGTCCATTTCAGTTCACTAATAGCAAGGGCATTAAACTTTATGTGTTGCATTTAATTTTTGATGACTTCTAATTGTCCAAGATTCATATTTTGTTCATTCTATGTTCCAATCTTTAATGGATGTTTGCTACTGTTTTCTTTCCTTTTGAGTTGTGCCACATCAGCAAGTGAAGGTCCCCAAAGCTTTGCTCCCTTGATCTCTAATGTCCACTCTGCTTTAAGGTGGCAGTTCTTCCCCAATTGTATTTGGAGTGCCTTCTACCAGAGGGGCTCATCTTTCAGCACTAAATCAGACAATATCTGCTGTTGCTAGGGGCTTTCGGTGACGAATCCCTCAGAAGTGAACCTCCTTTCCTTCTTCCTATCCTAACTTATTTTGGAATATCTGCTGAAAATTGTTCATGGTGGCTGACCCTCCGGGTGTTTGAAACACCAGTGGTATAGCTTCCAGCAATATACAGACCACCACAGTCTGACTACCTGCAGGGTAGGGCTTATCACAATTCCATCTTTGGAGTCCCAACACACAGTCACCACAGCCTTCTTAGCTAATTTCTCTTCCCTGTTTTTTTTTAATAACTTAAATTTAGCTAAAGCCATTAGATAATAAAAAGATTTCCAAAAATCCAAATGGGCAAAGAAGTGAAACTTCCACTGTTTGCATATGGCATGGTTTTATATGTATAAAACCCAAAGACACCACAAACTGACTATTGGAAACAACTGAAGAATTCAGTAGCATAGCAAAATACAAGATTAACAAGCAGAAGTCAATTCGATTCCTTTTATTCCAACAAAAAATGTCCATAAGGGATCAGGTAAAGAACAGCAGATACCATGGCCATACCAAAAATGAAAGATTAGCAATAATCCTAATCAGTGAAACAAAAGACATGTGCAAAGAAAACTAGCAGAACATTATTACAAGAAACCAAAAGTGACCTACACAAAAGGAAGAGCATCTCATATTCATGGATCCAAACTCATGCCATCCTGTCGATTCTGATGCACAGTGACCCTGTGGCAGTTACATAATATCATGTCAACTTGAGGGTATTAAGAGTGAAGGAGTGGAGTCTAGCCTGTCAATCAGGTCACAGCACGTTGATGCTTCCTTGTGGGCACGGGCTTCTCCTGGGGATTCTGCTCACTTCCTCTCTCTCTCTCCCTTGGTCTTCTTGTTGACAAGCTACACAGAGGCTTGCTGGGCCCTGGAAAAGCACTCTTTCTCTGCTCTACCTTCCTGTTGAGGAGTCACGCTCAGGGAGCTGGAGGAGCCATGTGGAGACCCATGCCAGCACTGAGATGCTTCCACTGGCATTGGATCCACAAGACTCTCCACCCTCCGACCTGTTTTCTTCCTACATTTGGCATCATTGCATGTGCTGCATGAGTCTGAAGAGAAATTTATGGACTACTATTGGACCGATAGGCTGATATTGGACTTGTGGACTTCATCTGAACTGGGATGGGATATTTTCTCAATATATAATTGCTCTTTGATACAAAGCTCTCTCTTACATGCATATGAGTGTCAATGAATTTGTTGTTCTAGTCAACTCAGTCTAACACAGACGCTATATGGATATGGTAGGATTACCTCTGTGGGGTTCCAAGACTGTAAATCTTTACAGGAGTAGAAAGCCTCATCTTTCTCTCATAAAGCTAATATACATGTACAAAAACCATTCAGAATGAATCATTTCATTAATTCTTTATATTAAAACATTTAATTTATAAGCAAACACGTTATAAAATCAAAGCTGACCTCTTAAAAATATATATTTAAATTTATAATACTGTCTGGAGGTAAGAAATATATATATATATAAATAAATGTTTTGCTTAGAAAGGCCTTGTCATATCAAAGAATTGATAGATTTCTCTATAGCGCATGCTTTAAAAGAGGTGTTTCATTACACATTAGATAAAGGGCAGTTTGTTAATAGGAAGAGGAAAAAATGATGCTAATGTAAATGCTAGGGCTATAAAAATCATCCATGAACAAATAGAAGAAAACTTAAGTGCCTATAGCAGATCATACCATATTAGCAAATATAACAAAGCAAACACACATAGAAAATAAAATAGATGACAGGGCTATACTAAAAATAAGACCTCTATGTAAAAAAGACTTAGAAATGAAGCTATAGATCACATCAGAGAATTCTGCAAGATCAACGATTTCTTCATTGCAAATATCTCTTCAACAACACAAATGACAACTATCCATATGGACTTCTTCAGATGGGATACACAGAAATCAAATTGACTCTGTGGGAAAAGACAGCGGAGAAGCTCAAGATCATCAGCCAAAACTAAGCCAGGAGATGACTGTGGAACAGACCATTAATTCCTCATATGCAAGCTCAGGCTAATTGAAGAAAGTTAAATAATAAAGAGCATCGTATTCATCACCAATCTCAATTGAAATGCTCTCAATCTTCCTCCACTGAGTGTACTGTTGGTTGTGGATTTTAGATATGTGTCCTAAATTATGCTGAAAGATTTCCTTTCTCTTCCTATTTTACTGAGAAAATCTATCAGGAAAGAAGCTAAATCGTTCATAAGCCTTATTACATCAATTTAGAATGTCATGTTATTCTTTGCCTTTGCTTTACTTATGTGGTGAATTATATTGTTTGACTTTCTAATGTTGAACCACCCTTGCATCCCTGGCATGAATCCCACTTGATCATGATGAATTTTTTAAAAATATGTTGTTGAGTTCTATTGAGTAGCATTTTGTTGAAATTTTTGATATCTATATTCATGAGGACCATTGAACTGTAATTTCATTTTTTGTGTTGTTTTTGATATAAAAGTGATGTGTCATAGCATGAGTTGAATAATATTCCTTTCTTTTTTATGTCTAGAACTAGCTGAGTCGAATTGGTATCAATTCTTTTCTGAATGGTTGGTAAAATTCTTCAGTGGAGCTTATTTTGGTTGGGAATTTTTTAAGTGGCCTGTTACCTTTTCTTCTTTGCTTATGGGTCAGTGACAAACTCTTGACCTCTGTCCGCAGCTCATTTTAATATCAGCTCTGTGAAAGAAAGCAAGGCAATACATCATCCATGACTAGGAGTCTGAACTTCTGAGTCCCACCAGCCATGGGATTTTTGATTAGTCAATTAACTTCTTGGGTCTTAATTTCCTCACCCGAGAATTAGTACATGACATAAACCATTTTCCTCCCATCATTTTGTCACACCATAGTAGTTTGCGTGCTGTGCCCTGCAGAGAACTATGCTAGCAGCGTTTTAAATACCAATAGTTATCCATGGGACACAGGGTTTTTGTTATTGCTGTTTTTTAAATCATCTGGGCGGGAGGGGGGAGCGGGGAGGGAGGGGAAAAATGAGGACCTCATGTCGGGGGTTTAAATGGAGAGAAAATGTTTTGGCAACATATGTACAAATGTGTGTAACACAATTGATGTGTGTATGTATTGTGATAAGAGTTGTACGAGCCCCCAATAAAATTATTTCTAAAAAAAAAAGAAA
>NW_022111369.1:48752125-48780613 GCF_000313985.2 Echinops telfairi
GCTCATACAACTCTTATCACAATCCATACACACATCCATTGTGTCAAGCACATTTGTACATGTGTTGCCACCATCGCTCTCAAAACATTTACTAAGGTTTTAATAGTGCTTCCAAACTAATTCAGTCTAAGAAGAAAGGCTGGGTGATCGATTTCAGAAAACTAGTCAATGAAAACCTTATGGATCACAACAAAATATTGTCTGATTCATTGCCTTGGACAAGTAATCAGGAGAGATTAATCCGCAAAGGCGGACATATTTGGTGAAAGAGAGCATCAGTGAGGGCAAGGTCTTGACACAGAGCCGCAACAATAGACTAGAGGGAGCAATCATGAGGGTGACACGACACAGCACAACATTGCACTCCATTGGGCATGAGTGCTCCAGGAATTGCAGTCAGCCAAGCAGCATCTCTCTCTCTCTCTCTCTCTCTCTCTCTCTCTCTCTCTCTCTTTCTCTCTCTCTCTCTCTCTCTACGTTTTGGCAATAAATTCCAAAGTTTTAGCTGCGCAAAAGACTGTACAATTTTACTGTATGTCCAGTGTTTCTCGTTGCCAAGAGTGGTAATAGAAAACAAAAACTTTTTAATTTGTCAAATTAAACCTTTATCTTCTTAAAGTTAAAATCATGCCACCTTCCAATTGGTTAGCAAATGGCAACCATTGACACCATGACCTTAGACTCCTGAGTGGGAATCACAGGTTGAGGATTGCAGAGCATCTCCATCAGTCAGGATTCCTGACGAAGATCACCAGACTGAGATGTGCCATGAGCCCTATACCATTTCCCTTTGGATTTTTATAATTTTTAAGATATTTTATTTTATTTTGGAGGGTAACTTTGTTATACTGGAGTCCCTAAGGAGCTTATATGGCTAACGAATTCAGTTGACAATAGAAGGATTAGAAGTTCAACTCCACCTAGAGATACCTCACAAGAAAGTTCTAGTTATGAACTTCTAAAAATTTATCCATTGAAGACTTTATGAAACACAATTCTACTCTGGCACATGAGGTCACCAGGAGATGAAATGGACTCAATGACAACTATTGTTTTGTTGGTTTGGTTTGGTTATATTATCTTTTTTTTTTTTAATCGTTTTATTAGGAGCTCATACAACTCTTATCACAATCCATACACACATCAGTTGGGTAAAGCGCATTTGTACATTCATTGCCCTCATCATTCTCAAAACATTTTCTTTCCACTTAAACCCCCGACATTAAGTCCTCCATTCCCCCCTTCCCTCCCCGCTCCCCCCTCCCTCATGAGCCCTTGATAGTTTATAAATTGTTATTTTGTCATATCTTGCCCTGTCCGACGTCTCCCTTCACCCACTTTTCGGTTGTCTGTCCCCCAGGGAGGAGGTCACATATAGCTCCTTGTAATCGGTTCCCTCTTTCCTACCCACTCTCCCTCTACCTCCCAGTATCGCCACTCTCACCACTGGTCCTGAAGGGATCATCCGCTCTGGATTCCCTGTGTTTTCAGTTCCTATCTGTACCAGTGTACATCCTGGTTTGGTTATATTATCTGATGAAGAAGAAGAAGCTAATGAAATAATTTCTAAAATATGTTCTACTTCTGAATGTTAAAAAATATTTTATAGGCAATGAAAGTTTTTATTTAGCATAAAAATGCAAGGAGAAAAAGAATTTTTATCCTGTCGATGATGATTTCAGAAGCACATGCTAAAGCTTAAGATCAATTTTACAGTGATCCTTTCTTCTCTCTCAGAGAGGCCCCTTCATCATATCTTTTAATTGGTCTATTAATCATTTTCAATATACTTTCATTTTACTACCATGGAGTATGACACTAGCTTACCTTTACTACAAAGGCTATCTTTAAATTCCCACAGAATATTTAGTAAAGTTTCATTATTCCCAGGCATAATCCTCTGAGAAGATTAAACTGCTAAATGTAGTTTTCTGCCAATCAGCATAAAACAGCCAGGAAAGGCCTGTTGATGATGTGGGACTTGAAACCTGAAACCTGCAGATTACTTGGGAGAGTCAGGAACCTTGGGAAAGTCAACCAAATCACACATTAATGTCCAAAAGTGAGCTTAAATAGAACTAACATTTTTGCCCAGGCATAAACATTTCATATTACACAAATTGTATGCCCATAATCAGTGGATACACACACAAATTGTCTATTATTTTAAAAGATTTTTATTACCCATATTTGCAATTTGAATTCTAATAAAGGGCTGAATTATCCAAAAAGATTAACTAGTTAGTTGTGTAAGTGTTTTCATAGTTATTTGTTGATATTTAAAGGAGGAAACTACACTATGAATAAGTATGAATATGAACAGATAAATTCCAAAAATATTACAGAGATTTCCAATGTAGCATATCCTACAATGAAGAGAGTTGGACACCCCAAATATTGGTCACTTGACATTCAAGGCTTGGGGCTGGGAAATACTGTGGTAGTTACATAATCTGTTGTTGATTTGAGGCTTAAGAGTGAAGGGGTGGAGTTTAGCCTGTCAATCAGGTCGCACGCAGCTTGATGACCTCATTTGGAGCCACTAAGGAGGTAAATAACTCACTGGAGGCAGAACACACAGACACTCCCTGCAAGACATTCCTGTTGAGAAGACACATGGAGCTACTCTAGAGCCCTGGAGCTGAAGGAGCCATGTGGAGACCCCTGCCAGCACTGAGATGCTCCCACTGCCACTGGATCCATAAGACTTCCACCCACTGACCTGTGATCTTCCTGCATTTGTAGTCATTGCATGTGTTGCGTGTGTCTGAAGAAGAATTTATAGATTGGTATCAGACATATGGACTAATATCAGACTTATGGACTTGATCTGAACTGTGCTGAGATGTTTTCTCAATAATCAATTGCTCTTGTATATAATAAAGCCCTTTCTTATACACATATGAGTGTCTATGCATTTGTTTCTCTAGTCTACCCAGAGTAACACAGATATGTAAAAGAGGGACTAAGGGATTACTAGAGAGAGAGAGAGAGAGAGAGAGATACAATATTGCCTAATAGTTTTTCTCCCACACTGAAACAAATCTGATCATTGTTGTTCTCTGCTTAAAATTCATAAATGGATTCCAATTGTGTTAGGAAAAATGTACAAATCCTATCTTGACCTAAAAATGTGTTTCATGCCCGGCTCCTAATCACCTTTCTGGCATCACATCCAACTGTTTTCTGCACTGTTATCTCTGGTCTACCCACACTTGATCTCTCCCAATCCTCTGCCTGGATCAAGCAATATCTAACTCAGGACCTTTGCACGGACTGTTCCCTCTGCCTCATGCAACATTCTTTCTCCTTTCTAGCCTGTTCAACTATAAAATCCTGCTTTATATATTATCTACTTCATAGACTGGGTAAGATTTATCTCCTCCCCCTACCTACATTTTCCCGAGTAGACTTTACCTTGCATTCACGCCCCTAATTATTTAGTTGTTTACTTATCCACTCTAAGCATGGGTGAGTGTATATCTCCTTGATGATGGGACCCTCTGTGCCGAGACCAGGGGTTCCACTGCTCAGTAGGTATGTACTGAATGACCCCTTCTGGGTGACTTGGACTCCTCTGTTCCCAAAAATTGTTTCAGTGATCCCACATGCTTAGTAATAATTCCCATCAAAATATTTCTAGCCTCATGTATATATTCATGTGCCCGACGGCAGCCTCATATTTCTATAATTTGTAGTTATCATACCTAACATTTTATTCCATTCCAGCACACATCTGTACAAGCAATAATATTTGTAAATGTACTAGTCTCCAGGAATGCTTTTTATTGGGTCCTATATTACTGAAAAGAATCTCAGTTATTTGGCAAACTAATATCCTCATAAGATTCTATCTATCCAGCAAGTCACACGAAGGAAATCATGTGAAAGAGAACATTAAAGGAATGAAGCACTTTTAAAAATAAACATTTATTTAACCTGTATTTCCTGATATGAAAAATTTGGGTAATGTACTATGGTGAGGGGTTTGGTTCAAAGTATCTAAAAAATCTCTGAAACCACTGAAGTCAATCCAATCTAAGTACACAAACACAGAGATAAGTAAATACATGCATAAAGTTCAAGGTAGGTTAATTTTACCTCTCAGGTCAGTTCTAAGTCAGTTGGGTTTTTGACTCCCAAAGAATTTCCCCGGTTCTTGGAAAAAGTTTAAATTTTCACAAATCTTCACTAGCCACTTTGTAAGAAATTCTTGTTGAGGATGTTCGCTGCCATTTTAACTTATCTTAGAAGTTTCTGAGTAAACATGAGTTCTCCAGATTTTTGAGGGGAGCTACTACATGATTTAGTTTCATGTCTTCAAACAGATTCTGCTGATTACAGAACTGACAAATGGCAGACCCACTTTCAATTCCACTACAGTTAGGAGCCTTGGAAGTGCAATGGGTAAGCGCCCAAGTGCTAATCTAAATGTTGGTAGGTCAAGTCCACCAGCCGCTCCACAGCAGAAAGACATGGAAGTCTGCCTTCATAAACACCGCAGCCTCGCAAATTCTATGGGGCAATCCCACTCTGTCCTACAGGCTCTCTATGAGTCAGCATCAGTTGTATGGCCATGGATTTGGTTTAGGTTTAAAGTCTGTTGCTTTGGGGAAAGAGTAGATCATGATGATTAGATTTATGGTAGTCACTCACTTAGTCTATGCCAACCATTGTGGCATATGCCATTGATGCAAAATTGAATTTAATTAACAGTAAGAATTACTCACAGAATCTGTCTGTTCACTACACTCCAGGTACAATACTAATACTTTCCATACCCACTCCTCCCTTCTTTAGGTTTGGTTCCGAAGACGGGGTGATTACATGAATCCCGCATTATATGAAAGCAGCATTATGTGGAAGTTGGCCGTCCTGCTCTCTCATTGGGACTGTGTCCCCACCCCACTCCACTGCCCATCCCCATCCCACCTTCTTCATTTCTGCAGACCATGTGGGGGGTTGACTGTGGTCGTGCTGGTTGTTGAATGTCTCCCTCCACGCACTGCTTTCTGCCAATAGCCCTGGACTAGAACTCCACCCTTCATCTACCCCAACCCCACAGCCCCATGTGGTCCCTTTCCCTCTTCTTCCAATTTCTCCTTCCCTCTCTGACCCTTTAACACCTTCAGGCCATCACCTGATCACCCCTTGCTGTCTGCGACTTATTCACATTGTCCCATTATTTTTTTTAAATTATTTTATTGGGGGCTTGTACAATTCTTATCACAGTCCATACATAGATCCACTGTGTCAAGCACATGTGTACATTTGTTGCCCTCATCATTCTCAAAGCATTTGCCTTCTACTTTAGCCCTTAATATCAGTTGCTCATTTTCCCCTTCCCTCCCCACTCCCCCCTCCCTCATGAACCCTCCATAATTCATAAATTATTACAGTTTTGTCATAAGTTACAATGTCCGACGTCTCCCTCCGCCCTCTTCTCTGCTGTCCATCCCCCAGGGAGGAGGCTATACTTAGATTCTTGTAATTGGTACCCTCCTTCTACTCCACATTCCCTTCACCCTCCAGGCATCGCCCCTCTCACCACTGGTCCTGAAGGAGTCATCTGTCCTGGATTCCCTTTGTTTTCAGTTGCTATCTGTACAATGTACATCCTCTGGTCTAGCCAGATTTGCAAGGCAGAACTGGGATCATAATGGGTGGGGGGGGAAGCATTTAAGAACTGGAGGAAAGTTATATGTTTCATCGTTGCTACCCTGCACCCTGATTGACTCATTTCCTCCCCACAACCCCTCAGCAAGGGGGTGTTCTGTTGCCTACCGATGGACTCTGAGTCTCCACCCTGCACTCACCCACCTTTACAATGCACATTGTCCCATTATTATCCCATGCCCTCTGTGTCTGGACAGAGATATCATGGATGAAAAGAAGACAGCATCCTGTGGCCAGTAACATGCTGTCCCTCACACTGCCCAGTCATTACTACAACCTTCAGAAGGTGCCCCAAGGTGGCCTTCAGAAAGTACCCCAGGAAGGCCAGTTGAAGGTGCCCCAAACTCAGCTGTGGCCCTGCATGAGGCTCAGACTATCAGACATAACACGAGTATTTTTCAAACCAGTTGTAAATTTGAACTATAAGATGAGATAGTTGATGTGTAAGGAGTAAGTCTAATTATCTGCTTTAACACTTACTTTAGCCTGTGAGTTAGGTACTCTCAGTGTACTCATTTTATGAGAGCCTTAAGTTTCAGTGTGTCTTACTAAAATGTCCTGGTCAAAAGACCAGAATTTACATATAGGTACATCTGGCTTCAGTGGCTAAATTCTTGTTCAATGTTTCATGCTATGTATGGCACAATATAGCATGAGTGAATCACTATAACATTTACCCAAATCAATAAAATTTAGCTTGAGTTCTAGAGCTGAGAAAAATAATAGAAAATGTGACCTTAAGAAATAGGAAATTCAATGTTCATCATGGCACAGTTCACAATTGCAAGGAGTTGGAGACAACCCAAATGTCCATCAGCAGACAAATGGATAAAAAAAACTGTGGTACATACATACAATGGAGTACTATGCATCCCTAAAAAGCAGCAATAAACACATGAAGCACATTGTCACATGGGAAGAACTGGAGGAAATCAGGCTAAGCAAAGTAAGCCGAGCACAAAAGGACAAGTACAATATGAATCCACTGAGGTAATCTTTAAAAATGGAGCATAGGGGAAAAGCTGCTATATACATACATTCGTAGTGTGAGGTCCAAGTACTATGGCAGAGGCCAAACCCAATCCAGTGATACATACAGCAGCCAACTAAATAGGATGTGGTAAGAAAGAAATACCCAAGGGGAGGGCATTGTTTATATCTCCACAGAAATAGAGAGAGAGACCAGGCTTCAAGACCAGGCACCAAGACATGAATACAGCATATCGGCATGTACCAGGGAAGCAATAGAGTGGTCTGTAGGGCTGGCCCGAATCCCAACTATTTGGATACCCCTCTTCTCTTCAGAAGAATGCACTTCAGAGGACAGCACTGGGGCTACAGCTTGGGGAGAGGGGCGCGTCTGATTAGAGCACACAGGAGAAATGGAGAGGGTTGGAGAGTGAGGGGAACACATCCTGACCCACCAAGCCCCGAGGACGATATTCCTGCTCAGAGCAGACAATGCAGAGGACCATAGGGCTTGCCCCATCACGAGACATGACATCCCTCACTGAACCATAGCACTAAGGGGGACAACACTGGAGACACATTGTAGGAATTGTGCCCAATCTGACCCCATCACACTGGGGCAAAACACTAATGGCATGCAACAGAGCAGCAAGGGGAGCAAAGTGATGAAGTCCCCAGGGAATACCAAAAATAGACTTTGAAGACAGAATGTGGCACCCCATCAGACTCAACTGGAAAACACTCATAAAAGCCAACAAACAGACCTATAAACAGAACTATTTATAGGTTTTTTCCATTTTTTTTTCAGTGGCTTTCTTTGTGTTGTTGTTATTTTGTTTTTGGTTTTTGGCTTTTTGTTGTTGTTGTTATTGTTGTTTGGTTAGTTTGGGCTTCCTTTGTTGTTTTATTTGCAATTGCCTGGTTTTTGCAGTTATTAATGTCTCTGTGTGTCTATCTAGGTAAGATAGGCGGGATAAACAATTCAGAGACAAAAAGTATGGACTGATGGTTCCAGGGGAATCTGGGAGAAGGGGAGGTGGGAGAAAGGAAGGGGGGGTGAGGATCAACCCAAGGACAAGGGAACAACAAGTGAACTAAAGTCGATGGAGAGAAGGGCGTAGCAGCCCTAGTGGGGCCTAATCCAGGGCAATGTAGCAGCGAGGAATTACTAAACTCAAATAAAGACCAAACATGATAGTGGGACAAAAGGAAAGTAAAAGGAAATAGGAGAAAGAACTAGGAGGCAAAGGACATTTATGGAGGTGTAAGTACAGGCATGTACATATGTAAATATATTTTTATATAATGAGAGGAGAATAGATCTATGTACTTATATTTATATGTTAAAAATTAAGGTTGCAGATGGACATTGGGCCTCAACTCAAGTACTCCCTCAACACAAGAACACTTTGTTCTAATAATCCGGCATTCAGTGATGCTCACCTTCCCGACATGATCACTGAAGACAAATGGGTGCATAAGCAAATGTGCTGAAGAAAGCTGACGGTACCCGGCTATCAAAAGATATAGCTTTAAGATAAACAAGAATTGAAGATAAACAACCAATCATCTAGCTGAGAAGTAACAAAGCCCACGTGGAAGAAGCACACCAGACTGTGTGATCATGAGGTGTTAATGGGATCAGGTATCAGGCATATTAGGCCCAGAGCACAATGACACCCAGCGTGGATTGGAGACCAAAGCCCATCGGTAGGCAATTGGACATCCCTTCACAGAAGGGTCACAAGGAAGAGATGAGCCAGTCAGGGTGCAGTATAGCACTGATGAAACATGCAACTTTCTTCTAGTACAGTAGTTCTCAACCTGTGGGTTGAGACCCCTTTGGGGGTCAAACGACCCTTCCACTGGGGTCGCCTAAGACCATCAGAAAACACATATTTCTGATGGTCTTGGGAACCAAGGCACCGCTCCTCTATCCATCTCCAGGCTGGTCCCGCCACAAGCATATGCCCACATATGAGTACCTGGAGTGAGGACATCATTGCACCAAACCCATCACATACATCCAGTAAATGTGACAGGGTTGGCGCCATAATGTACTTATGCAGAGAAATCACATGTGTAGAGAGCAGCTACTCTGTTAAAAAGCAGCTACTGTGTTGAAAGCAGCAGTATTGGAGGTGAAACGACACTTTATGAATTATAATTACTGAGTAAATGTTGTGGAAGATGATCTTTGTTGTGCTCTTGCAAAGACTGCCCTGAGAATTTCTGATCTGGTGAGAAAGAAGCTATCTCAACCTTGGCACTGATGTTGGCTTTTTACACATACTGTCGCAAAATGTAGCAATGTAGTTTACTGTTGTTATATTAAAATTGTTACCCATGCTACACCATGCTTCAAGACAAAATTTCATTTATTTGTAATTATTTGTAATTTGTATTTGTAATTTCATTATCTATAATTATATATTGCTTTTGTGATTAATCATTATGCTTTAATTATGTTCAATTGGTAAAAATGAAAATACATCCTGCATATCAGATATTTACATTATTATTCATAAGAGTAGAAAAATTACAGTTATGAAGTAGCAACAAAAATATTTTATGGTTGGGGTCACCATAACATGAGGAACTGTATTAAAGGGTGGCGACATTAGGAAGAATGAGAACCACTGCTCTAGTTCTTTAATGCTTCCTTCACACCACTATCATGACCTTAATTCTACCTTACAAATCGAATTAGACCAGAACATGCACACTGCTATAGATAAGAACCCACAACACAGGGAATCCAGGATAGATTAAACCCCTCAGAGTCAACAATGAGAACAGAGATACCAGGAGAATAAGGGGAATGTGGAGGCAGGGGGAAGATAGGGAGAACCAATCACAAGAGTCGATATATAATCCCCTAACAGGGGGACGAACAACAGAAATGTGGATGAGGGGCGACAGAGGATGATGTAAGATATGAAAATAATAATCTATAACTTATCAGGTTCATGAGGGGGGGATGGTGGGGGAGGGAGGGGCGAAATGAGGAGCTGATATCAAGGGCTCATGTAGAAAGAAAATGCTTTGAAAATGAAGATGGCAGCATATGTACAAATGTGCTTGACACAATGGATGAATGTGTGGAGTATTATAAGAGATAAGAGCCCCCAATAAAAGGATTTAATAAAAAGGAAGAAAAAGAAACAGGAAATTCATAGTAATACAGAAATATCATTTAGTAAGCTTTACTTAAAATGTTTTATTTCACATAAGCTCTTCAAGTTCAAATGTCAGGACCATGGTGAATTTGGCTCAATGTGAGTAAGCCTGAGAAAAGGAAAAACGAGAAAACCACCTGCAGAATCCAGAGTGCAGGTGTGTGTGTGTGTGTGTGTGTGTGTGTGTGTGTGTGTGTGTGTTACACGTAAAAGAGTGCACAGAGGAGACATGAACTTTTTAGTCAGGAAACAACAGGTTAAATATTTTTGTCAGTAATGAAAAAGTTGAGTATAATAAGTTTACATGCATTTTTGGTAAGGGAAAAATCCACAGTTTTAAAATCTTTTAAAATTGAGTCAAATCAAGAAGATAAAAATGTTCAAGAACAAATCGAGGATCATCTCCAAGCAAGAGAATAATTAGGATCTGTTCTGTTACTGAGCCTGTACACTCCCTGGGTTTTCAATGGCTAATCCCTCAGAAATAGACAGCCTGTTACTTCTTCATTGTCTCTTTGTCTTGAAGCTCTGCCAAAACCTGTTCACTGTTTACCTTGCAGGAATTTCAAGTACTAGCAACATCGTTTTCAGCAGCACACAAGCCACCACTGTCTGACAAGCTGACAAATAGTGACAGAGGAGCTGGATCATATGAGGAACGCAGCATCGGGATTGGAGGAAGATTTATTCACAACCTTCAGTATCCAGGTGACACAGCCTTGCTTGCTGCAAGTGGGGAGGACATGAAGCACTTGCTGATGAAGATCAAAGATTGCAGCCTTCAGTGTGGATTACAACTCGGTGTCAAGAAAACTAAAATACTCACTATTGGGTCAATAGGCAACATCATGATAAGTGGAGAAAAAGTTGAAGTTAACAAAGATTTCATCTTGTTTGGATCCACAGTCAATGTTCATAGAATAGAACAAACAATGCATCACACTGGGTAAATCTGCTGCACAAGACCTCTTTAAAGTGTTGGAAAGCAAGCATGTTACTTTGAGGACTACAGAGAGCCTGACCCAAACCACTGTATTTTCAGATAGTTGTGTCATATGCATGTGAAAGGCCTAAGAAAAATGGAGGCATTTGAATTGTGATATTGGCCAATAATATTTAAAGTACCATGGACTTCCAAAAGAATAAATAAATCTGTCGGAAGTACAGTCAGACTTCACCTCGTGGACTTTGGACATGTTATCAGAAGGGACCACTCGCTAGATGAAGACATTTTCTTTGGGGAAGTCGAGGGGTAGAAAAACAAGGAAGACCCTCAACAAGATATTGCCACAGTGGCTGCAGCAATGGGCTCAAACATCGGAACAATTGTGAGGATGGTACAGTACCAGGCAGTGTTTCATTTGCTTGTACATATGGTAACTATGAATTGGAACCAACTAGACAACATCTAACAACATATTCCCTGGCAATGTCATTTTGGTATTTTGAATTTCAGGCTACAAGTGGGATTCTCCCCATTCACCTCTCCTTCCATTAATTTAATGTTCCTGGCCCTCTTTGTCTCCTTCATTCATTCTATCCCAGGTGCGTAGAAATGACTTGATCTCCTTAGTCATTGTGAAAATGAAACTGTGGAACTTTCGGGAAGTGCATGTCATATTCTGCTCTGCCGCTTTGAGTACCATCTGCTCATGGAGAAGAGCCTATCTCTTGTCACGTTCTAGAGCAACCAAGGCTGAATAGACAAATCTAATTTTAGATTAACCATAAGAATCCAATTGATCTACAGCTCCAACTCAAGATAATCAAGATTAATCACTCATCACAAACCAAGGTCAGATTTTGGCCATTGTTAACTGATGTTTCCCCCACTTTATTCTCAGTCAGTTCAGAAAATGAGGGGGTATTATCCACCAGGTTATATCAGAGGCCCCAAAAGTTTCAGAAAAATAGCTAACAATTATTTGCAAATAGAACACAAAAGAAAAACATTCTCTTAGGTTCATTCTTGAAATGAAGGACTAGAATTATATAGAGGTGAATTTAATATTATTGTTTTTTATCTTAGCCCAGTTTTTCCATCCCCAGTCATTATTAATATGGTTCTGTTTAACCAGATCAAGTAGCGCCCACACATAATTCATGTGTTAACCCTTAAAGTGTAAGAATCTAGAGCGGTGGTCTCTTGATTCAGTTCGGCAGCCATCCTTGCCTCTGAGGAGCACCCTAACCATACTGCTGCCAAGACAGACTTGTTTGTCCTGTAAGTCATCCAGGGTGTTTCCAATGTTTTTCACCAGCACCACAATTCAAATGAATTGATTCTGCTTCTCTCTTCCTTATTAACTGTCCAATTTTCATATGCATATGAGGTAATTGAAAGTGCCATGGCTTGAATCAGGCACACCTTAGCCCTCAAAGTAACATCCTTGCTTTTCAGTTCTCTAAAGAGCTCTTGGGTAGCAAATTTACCTTTCAATGAGTCGTTCGATCTCTTACTGCTTTTTCCATGAGGATTGATTATGAATTATAGATATTACAGTATATTATATGATTCTGGATCCAAGCAAAATTAAATCCTTGCCAACCTCAATCTTTTCTCTATTGATCATGATGCCACACATTGGTCCAGTGTGAGGATTTTGGTCTTCCGAACATTGAGTTGTAATTCAGGCTGAAGTCTGCAATCCTGATCTTCCCCAGCGAGTGCTTCGTGTCCTTCTCACGTAAGCAAGCAAGGTTGTGTCGTCTGATAGCATCTTCCTCCTATCCTGAAGCCACATTCTTCTCCACAGAAGCAAGCGGCTCTGATCGACGTGCTCAGCATACAGATAGAATAAGTGTGGCTAGAGAACACAGCTTGATGTATAGTCTGGGAACTTTATTGGGTAACCTTTCTTTGGAATGGGCACAAATATGAATCTCATCTAGTCAGTAAGCCTAACATCTGTCTACCAAAATTTCTGGCAAAATTCCTGGATGTGAGTGCCTCAACAGCTTGCTAAAATGTGTGAGCAGGTAGTCCATCAATTCCTGAAGCCTTGTTCTTGGCTAATGCTTTCAGTGAATCTTGAATTTCTTCTGCACCATTGACTCTTGCTCAGATTCTACCTCCTGAAATGGTGTATTCTTTCTCACTTTTTTTGATGCTTCCTGCATCTCTCAATATTTTGCCCATTGAATCTTTCAATCTTGCAACTCAAGATGTTTTCTTGAGTTTCAGTTTCACATGCGCTGAGCTTGATTTTCCTTTTTGATTTTCTAACTCTAGGTCTTTGCACATTTCCTTATAATATTTTACTTCCCCTTCTCAAGCTGCCCTTTGGCATTTTCTGTCCCATTCTTGACTTCATCACTCTTTCCACATGCCCCTTAGCTATTTTATGACTAAGAGCAAATTTCTGAAACGCTTGTTGCATCCGCCTTCATCTTTTATTTCTTTTCTGTCTTTTTAGTTACCATTGGCTCTCCTCAAGAACAATGTTCTTGAAGTCCTCCCATCGGGTCTTCTATCATTGGTGGTCACCAGCTGTTGGTTGGAACACAATTTGAATAATAGTTTTATCGATTGGGTTACCTTGAAAGCAGATAGACACCCTATCAAAGACAGCATTGTACCTCCAAATTGATCTTGAATTGTCTTTCTTGACAATGAGTACAATGCCATTCCTCTTGATTGTGTTATGCCCACCCTACTAAATCATATGCTCTTCTGATTCAAAGTGGCCTCTACCAGTCCATTGCAGCACACTGAGGCCTAGGAAATCAATCTTTATGTGTTCCATTTTATTTTTGAAGACTTCCGATTTTCTAGATTCACACTTTGTACATCTAAAGTTCCAATCAGTAGCAGCTTTTGGCAGCGGCTTCTCCTTACCTTGAGTTCTGCCCTCTCAGCAAATCCAGAAGGCCCCAGTCCCACAGGCTTTTACTCCAGTCGTGTCACCATGGTCAACTCCTCTACGAGAAATCGACTCCTTCTCAGTCACCCTTTGGATGTGTCTCTTTTTATTTTAGCAATTCGATCACATTTGGATCACAGTTTAGGAGAAAGGTATTGTCACTATCAAAATATTGCCAAATACTGTAAGCCTAATGAATGGGAAAGTAGAACAGAATGGAGGTAGTTCCAGACGATGAGCCCCTCAGGTCCGAGAAAAAGGTTCAACTCAGAGAGTGTCATGAAGAGGCTACTTGTAAAGGCAGGTATGGATTAATAAAGGCAACAATGGTTTATCAGGTACCCAAGGAGCCCTGGTGGCAGGGTGGTAATGCATTGGGCTGCTAACCATGAGATCAGTAGTTTGAAACCACTAGTCACTCCTTGGGAGAAAAATAGGGAATTTTACTCCCATAAAGATTTATAGACTCAGAAACTCATGGGAACAATTCCACCCTGTCCTACAGGGTTACTATGAGTCAGCATCAACTCCATGGCAGTGGGTTAGTTATTTGGAAGGGCCAGCAACTAAGAGAACCTGTTACACCCCACATGTTAGTGAGCCCTGTGGAGGGCACAGCGGCCCCTGAGAGCTGAACTGAGGGAAGGTCCATCCACAGGAGTTGCAGCCTGCATGGAGGGACACGGTCACTGCGAGGCTGTGGCGAGGAAGACGAGCAAGATCAACACTCCTTCCTCTCCATGCTTTATTCTTGCACTCCTCCCGTGAAACACTCCATTTCCTCTGGACCTAATCATCAAAGTAAAAGTGCCAAGCAGGAGACACCAGCTCTTGTATTTAAAAACAGGTTAGATACGAAGGACCACAAACAAGAAACCAAATCACTGTCATCTCGTCCATTCTGAGTCCTAGCCACCCTAGAGGACAGGGTGTAAGTGCCCTACGGATTGCCAAAATGGCAACTCTTTATGGGAATAGAAACCTCATCTTTCTCCCTAGGGATCAAAGCAGAGTAGAACAGGATAGGAAGTGACTATGAAGGCCAAGGTGTGGAGACGAGCAGAATAAGGTCGACAGTGTGAAACCACCCGCTCCTCCTCAGGAAGAGGTGAGGCTTTCTACTTCCCTACGAGTTCCAGAATGGGAGTCCATCCTACTCTGTCCTGTAGGGCCACTCGGAGTTGGAATTGCCTCAGTGGCAGTCAGTTGGCTTTGTTTTGTTTTAGGTTTTCCTTTGTGTACAAAAGAGAATTTTGAATTTATTTGAACCAATTTGAAAGAAAGCAATTCTCAAATACATGTAATTAGAGCTTTTGATCCAAAAAGTCTATTTAATTTTAAAAATTACAGAGGGGTTTTGTAAGAAATTCTCATAAAATGATAGAATGCCACATTAATAAATTACTTTGCCAGGAAGTTATTTTTAATTATGTTAAAAGGAATTATCAATAAAACTACTAACCTCTCAAAAAAAAAAAAGGAATGTTTAGGCACAAAACCTCAGTATCTTTTTGTGATAAATAAAAGAAGAACTAGTTATGACAAATTCATATGAAAGGAGGAAAGAAAGAAAAGACCATATGGGGAAAATCTACTTTATCTTCTGAGTCCATGCCCCAGGGTAGTCATGTCAGCCTCCCTAGCTCTTGAATAAATACTCTCCTAGGTAGATATATGAAAGATAAATAATTGTGGGCAGATTTTAAAACTATGCCTTGTGAGAAGCCAACATTAACTTCAAGAAGAATGTTTCATAAACACAGTACCTAAGACCTAGTTTTCTCCCCAGTCTTGTGACAGCTTAGAATTTTATCCATTTCTCTATTTTCTAAAGTCCGTCAGGATTCATGAAGGCATAAAAGAAACTAAGAAAAAAATGAAAGATTTAGATAAAACTGGGGAAAAAATGAGAGATTATTTTAGCAGAGATATATACCAAACTTCTGGGGGAAATATCACTGCAGCAATGTGACGTAAAGCTGAAGAAAGGATCGCCTTTGAGCATAACAATGACTAGGAACCTTGATCATCAGATGACCAATAACAGCATGAGAAATATTTCCTTGTCTTATAGGCATTTTGCTTTTTTTTTCTTTATCATCCTTTAGTTGAGTACAAGAGCTGAGCTTTTCCCCCACCACCCAAAAAAATCATATTAAAACAAAAGTTTACATCCCCATCCCCAGTCAGTCCTGGGGCTGTGGGGCTCAGCTCAAGAGAGTCCCTCTGGGACACGGGGTACAGGGAATGGTGTGACCCTTTGCTGGGCATGCCTGCACAGTTGGGGATGCTGGGCCCCTCCAGGGTTTCCCGTATGGGCTCCAATAAATTTCTTCCCTTTTGCTTAAAACAAACAAACAAAAAGTTTAGGAGCCTGACTTGCCAGAGTTGCCACCAAGTCATTTCTCTTTTCTGACCCTCCCTTTGGTGCAGAATAAAATCGTTCCGTGGAGCTTTTTCAGGCTGAACCTTCAGAACCCCTCTTTGGAGATGCCTAGGTATAGCTTGACACCTTTCTGACTAACAGTCAAGTGTTTATTCTTTGTGTCACGCTGGGAGTGAGCCCACTCAGCCCACTGCCATCAAGTCAGTCCCGGCTCTTCGTGACCTCGGTAAGGTTGCTGAGACGACAAATGTTCACAGGCGCAGACCTCCCCACCTTTCGCCCATGGAGCAGCTCATTTGTTTCAGCCGATAACCATGTAGATAACCATGTAGTTCGCAGTCCATTGCTTACCTAACAGCAGCCACAGGGACTGAACAGGGGTGGGGTGGGGGAAACAGTTAACAAGCAAAATAAACTTCTGTTTCTGACTGTAAGGAATTAGGGAGCATAGAATTAGCCTCCAGGCCACCATCAAAGGAAAACAACTTGTTTGAGTACTGAACAACAGTCAGTACAATAATATAATCTTCAAGAATGTTGGAGGGGAGGGCCAGGTGAAACTTAGCAGTGTCTAAGTGATGCGGGAATGTGAAATTCTGAGAAATACTCCTAATTTTCCTGTGAGGAGTGGACAGATATTAGAGTTCAGGTAGTGGGAAGAGCTGCCAGAATTTGCCAGGTAATACACCAAGAAGACAAAATCATATAGAGAAAAGGTTCCGTAAACCTGAGAGGAGGCACTTTGAGTCTTAGGCTAACTGGAAATCTTCACAAATATCAAGTAAAATCCCATAAAATCAGATAAGAACAATTTCTTAGGAAAATCAACTACAAGGGAGCTAAAAAATTAACAATATCTGGGACAAACTCAAAACAGGAACAGTTTAAGTTCCCTTCAAACAGAACAGAGAGATTATGCTGAATGCGCAGGGTCCTCAGTAGCCCATACAGGAACCGTGTCTTAAATGCAGACCTGTTAGCTCTGACATGAAAGTTGATTTTTATCTACCCAAACTCAATGAATTTAAAATCAAGTTTTGAAAAGATCAGACTAATTTTCAAGTGACTTAATTATCTTCAGAAAAAAATTCAAAATTCATTGACATGCCATAACAAAATCCAACACTCAACACCATAACATTCAGAGATCCAGCATATAATAGCAACTCATTAAATATGCAAAATGGCAGTAAAATGTGAAAAGTTAATCAGCCAATAGACATACAACTGATAGAAATCTATTGGCATTGAGCCGATTCCAACTCAGAGGGGCCCTTTGGAGGACCCAGCCAGCTCATCATGACCCTGCGCAGGTCCACAAAGTGCCCCACAGAGCTTCCGATGCTGTAATCTGCAAGAAGTGGACTGCTACAGCTCTCAGGCTGCACCACTAGTCGTTCTGATCTACTGGTCTCTCACTTAGTTGCTGAGTTTTCCACACTGTGCCAACAGGGCCCCTTAACACGTGCTAGAAATCATGAAATTAGTGGATCGTTAATAGAAAGGCACTCCATATTCCCAATGACATAAAGGAAAAGGTGGACATAATAAGAAAGAAATGGGAAATATACAAAAGAACTGTGTTAGGTTGGGTTTTCCAGAGAAACAAAACTAGTAACACTTGGATATGTGTAAGAAGAAAAAGTATTTCAAGGAAGATATTTCTATCAAGAGAGCGATCCAACCCAATGTAACTCAGCCATGGGCCAGAGACTAGCTGGCGTCCTCTCCAGACTCACGCAGCAGCTGGCCAATGGAGCAGCAAGCAGGAGGCCACAGCCCTCCGGGTGCAGATTCACATGGACCCAAAGTCCCCAGAAACATGGCAGGGCACCAACATTGACCAGAGTCGACGGGCTTCATGAACCACCAGCCCCAGACACGAGACATCAGAGCAGTAAAACAGAAAGGCAAAGAGCAAGAGCGGGCACAGGGGTCTCTCTTACACAGAGGTCACCTCCCCCAGCAGGTAGCCTCAGTTTATGACTTGATAAGTGGGGCTCCACCCATGTTTTCTTGAAGGTGCCAGGTGCCACAAAACCTTCACCGGCCCAGGAACGAAATAGAACATCAAGAAAAAAATTGTAATATGTGAAATAAAAGTTCACTGGAAGTGAATAATAGTAAGTGAAATGCTATTAAAGAAAATGTCAATGAGCATGAAGTCATTGCACTAGACACCATCTAAATGAGACACATTGGCAAAAATACTAAAAAAATCACTGGTGACCTTTCGAACATTAAATAGAACATGGTGGGCTGTGATCCACGCGGCCGGTGGTTTGAAACCACCAGCCGTTGCTCAGGAGAAAGACCGGGCTTCCTCCCGTAAATAGAGTTTCTGAAAGCCCCAGGAGGGTCACGATGAGTCAGCATTGACTCAATGGCAGTGAATTTGATCGTTTGCTTGTTTGTCTTCAGAAGTATGCATTGTTTACTGTCCATGATAGATTTCATAAATGTATCATATTTAAAAAATTGAGATAGTATACACACACCATGTTAAAACCTATGGGAACCCCCTTCTGCTGATCCTCATCGCCATTGCTGCTACTGGGAAAGCTCCCGGAGGCTTGGGGCACAGGTGGAGGCAGCAGTGCTGGTGGCCATAGAGGAACAAGAAAGTAAGTAAGACCTGAGCAGAGCGTACCCAGTCATACCTGACATTCTGACAGCGCAGGTAGCCTGGCTCTAACACCCATTGCAAACTGCTCACCGAACAGTGAAAAAGAAGGCCTTTATTGAGATGGATAGACACAGTGGCTGCAACGGGTGTTCAAGCAACAGGGGTGAGGAAGGCACAGGGCTGGGGAGTGTTTCCTTCTGTCATGCGTAGGGTCCCTATGGGTGGGAATGGACTTGCTGGCATCTAACAACAACAAACAGAGTCAAAAGAACCACCACACAGATCCATGCTGTCCGTCTCACCTGCCTAGATCACACTCACAGTTCATTGCTGCAAAGAGTCCAACTTTAGGGTCTTTAAAACCATGAGGGGAAAACAGTAAGCTAAGGGGTAACTGATTTCCTTTTTTAAAAAGCTATGGGACCACAGATGTATATGCGATCAGACATTACCAGAAGAGACATTAAGGGATACATACCTATGTATAACTGGAGTCCAGAAGGTAGGCAGAAAAAAACCTCTGCAGAATAGATGGTCAATTTCCCTCCAAAATTTGATGAAAACTACAACAACAAAAAAGAGATCCAAAAGTTTAATGGAAACAAATCAAGATAAACACAAAGAAAAAATTTTTAATCACATTATAATTAAACTCCTGAAATGAAGTGATAAGTTCTAAATACCAGCTCTGTCCATATGAACAATTGCAGAAACAAGGACTGTAATACTTATGTGTGTTTTCTTTGTATGCATACATCAAACATTTTTGTTTTGTTCACTTATAAAATGTAAGATGTAAATGGGATTAGTACATTTTTCTGTTGTATCTGTTCAGTAGTATCATGTTAGGTGCAACTATGACTTTATTATTGTATTTGGAAATTAAGTATGGTTTAAGTAGCTGCACCCAGGTGCCAAGTTGACAAGAATCAGACTGTGATAGGTTTTATGTGGAATTGGCAGGTCAGGATTCTTAGTAGTTTGGCATTTGAAGCCTCTCCTATGATAGGATTTGAAATAACGGCAGCTCTACAATAGGATCGGGTGTGAGCAGCCAGGCAAGAACACTGGCATGGAGAGCCCCTTCTCACTCAGGCCATGGCCCTGATGGCATTTTCTCAGGGGTATTGTCTATTTCATGTATAAGCAGACATTATATAGAGCTTCTTCACTTTGTGCTGATCCAGACCCTGCATCTGGCTCATCATGCTTCTAGTTCCTTGGACTTGAGTCAATGGCCCACCATATTTCCTGTTGACTCTGCAAACCATCAGACCATGCCATCTTACACGCCATTTCACTTGCAACATTGGGTTCACCTGCCTCAGCATGCAAGAGCCATGATCTTCCTGCTTCAGCTACTCGCTTCCTTATTTGCCTTCCTTCTCCTGACTTCTCCATCAAAGCAGCTGTGTAAATCAAGAAAATACCTCTAGCTTATCATCTGACCCACAGCTTGAACCAGACTGGACTTACTAATATAACTGTGTGAGCCACTTTTGCTTCTCTAGAGAACCCAGCCTAACACATACACACACACACACACAAGCTTACACACATATACATACAAAATAGCAAAAAAATATTAATCATTTTATTGGAGGGGCTCTTACAGACCTTATAACAATCCATACTTCAAGTATATCAAGCACACATATACATATCTTGCGATCATCATTTCCAAAACATTTTCTTTCTACTTGAGCCCTTGGTATCAGCTTCTCTTTTCCCCCTCCCTCTCCCACCCTGGTGAATCCTTGATCAATTACATATTATTACTGTTATTTCATACTTTACAATGTCCATTGTCTCCTTTCACCCACATTTCTATTATTCCTCCCCCTTGGAGGGGACAGATTTATATATCCTACCTTTTGATCAGTTCCCCCTTTCTCCCCCATTCCCACTCCCCCTCCCCTCCACCTCCTCATGGTATTACTACTCTGACTACTAATCCTGAGGGGTTCATCTATCTTGGATTCCATGTGTCTAAAACTCTTATCCATACCAATGTACATCCTCTTGTCTAGCCAGATTTATAAAGTAGAAATGGGTCGTGATAGTAGGGGGGGGGCACATTCAGGGACTAGAGGAATATTGTGTGTTTTGTCAGTGCTATATTACACCCTGGTTGAATCAACCCTTCTTTGTGACCCTTCTGTGAGGGGATGACCAATGGTCTACAAATGGGCTTTGGGTCTCCACTCTGTCCCACCTCGATGGCATCAATATAATTGTTTGTTTCGGATTTTTTGATACCTGATCCCATCGGCACCTCATGATCACACAGGGTGGTGTGCTTCTTCCATATGGGCTTTGTTGCTTCCCTGCTAGACGGCCACTTGCTTGTCTTCAAGCCTTTAAGACCCCAGATGCTTTATCTTTTGATAGCTGAGCCCCATCTGCTTTCTTCACCACATTTGCTTATGTACCCATTTTGTCTTCAGCGATCATGTTGGGAAGGTGAGTATCAAAGAGTGCCAGGTTATTAGAACAAATTATCCATGTGTTTAGGGAGGCATTGATTAGAGACCCCAAAGTCCATCTGCTATCATAATACTTAACATATAAATATCTGTACATTGACCTATATCCCTATCATTATAAATTAAGGTATTCAAATATATGCATACCTATCCCTCTATAAATGTCCTTTGCCTCCTAGTTCTTTCCTCTAATTCCTTTCACCTGTTTCCTGTCCCACTATCATCTTGCCCTCCATCTGGCCCTCAGTAATTCCTCTCCGATGCATTGCACTTGATCAGACCCCACCAAGGATTCTATGCCCTCCTTGCAAAGTGGCAAAAATTTGTCCCCTTAGATGAAATGGCTATCTTTCTAAAGCAGTGGTTCTCAACCTTCTTAATGCCATGACCCTTTCATACAGTTCCTCATGTTGTGGTAACCCCCCAACCATAAAATTATTTTTGTTGCTATTTTATAACTGTAATTTTGCTACTGTTATGAATTGGGCAACCCCTGTGAAAGGGTCGTTCGACCCCCAAAGGATTCGCGACCCACAAGTTGAGAGCCACTTTTCTAAAGCACAAATTACCAACACTTCCTGAAGAAGTAATAATTTTTTAATATCTCTAAATCTATTAGAGATACTGAATTCATATTCAAAATCTTCCCTTCAAAGAAGTAAACTGCAACCCCACTAATTCAGTAATTCTCTTGAAAAGTTACAAAATAAACTAAATCCACCTTGTATATACTTACTCATGAACTAGAAAGCCTGGTCTAGATGCAAGGAAAACCATAATATTCAAATCAAACAATGAGATTACAGAAAGATACATTTTATGTCAATTAACTTCATTAACATAATTATAAAAGTTTAGCAATTTCGTAGAAAATGTAATCTAACATTCTAACCTTTTTCTGTTAGTTTGTCTTACTGCTTGTATGTTGCTTTGATGCTAGAAGCTAGGTCACTAATATCTTCAGTACCAGAAGGTTTACCAAAGGTGAACAGGTTTCTGCTGAACTTCTACACAAAGAACAGGTTACAAAGAAGGAACAAGCAGTCCCCTCCTGAGAGATTCGTCACCTATAACCTTATGAACAGCAGCAGTAAATGCAGGTCTAAAAGATAGAATAGGCTGTCCAATTCTGAGCACTTATCCCCTGGAAAACTTATGAGTAGCAGCAAAACATTATCAGCTTAAGTGTCAGAAGATGAGTCCTTCAGGGCAGACCAAATTTAGCAAGCTCGCTGCCTGTGAGCTGAAGCAACTCAGCAGACGTGGAGGGCAAAATAGAACTGCCCATTTGGGTTTGCCAGACTTTAAATGCTTACTGAAATAGACAGTTCCATTTTTCTCATTTAGAATGTCGGGTTGATTTGAACCACTGATCATTAGTCATTCAGTGCTTAAACCTCTAGGCCTCCCGAGGTCCAGAAGAAACTCACAATACACCTAGAGGAGAGCTGCTTCCTCAGAGCAGAGTCAACCATATTGACACAAATGAGTAAGGTTTTTGACCTTCATTTGCTAAGAGAGCACAACACAAAATGAGAAGAAACATCTAGGAACGTCTATTAGTCATCCCAATGTGGAACATATAAATTATGAATCGAAGAAAACTGCAAGTCATTAAAAATGAAATGGAATACATAAGGATTTGTAGCCTAAACATTAATGAGTTGAAACAGACTGCTCTTGGTCCCTTTGAATCAGACAATCATATGGACAACAATGCCACCAATGATAAATTCAAGCAGAAAGGCATTGCAGTCACAGCCAGAGAAGGACATTTCAAGATCTATCTTTAAATACAATGTTGTCTAAGATAGGATAACATCCATATGACTACAAGTAAATCCATTTGAGATTACTGATTCAGGTATATACACCATTCAAGGAAGTGATGAAAAAATTAAAAGAATCGGACAAGATTCTGCAGCCTGAAGTTGATCAAACATGCAATCAAGATGCATCGGTAATTATTAGTGCCTGGAATGCAAGAGTTTGAATCAGAGGCAGGAATAATAGTTGGAACATATGTACTTGATGATAGAAAAGGAGCCAGAGGTTGCACAGTAGAATTCTGCAAAAGCAACAACTTGTTCATAGCAAATACCCTTTTTAACAACACATAGGGCAGTTCTAAAAGACAAAGACAAATATCATAATAAAATATGAAAAAACCTAGAATTAGAAAAGCAAAAAGAAAGGAAGTGTTAAATCTTAAAATATTCTATGGGAAAAATACTGAATGATTCAGGAAGCATCAAAGGAAATGGTAAGACTGCAACGGTCATTGTACCAAAAAGTATTACTCGACACTCCATCTTTTCAGGAAGCAGCATATGAGCAGGAACCAATGGTGCTGAAGGAGGTTCAAAATGCACTGAATGCATCAGCCCCAAACAAGCCACCAGGAATCTGTGGAATACCAATGCAAGTGTTGCAACAAGCTGATGAAGCACTCTTCTGTGCCAGGAAATCTGTAAGACAGTTTGTTGGCTAACTGATGGGAAGGAATCCACATTCCTACCCCTTCCAAAGAAAGGTGACCCAACAGACCATAGAACAATATCTCATTCAAGTAAAAGTTTGCTGAAAGTCACCCAACAGCAGCTTCAGCAGGGCACTGACAGAGAACTGCCAAGGGTTCAGGACAGATTCAGAAGAGAACGTGGAACATGGGATAGCACTGCTGATATCAGATGAATCTTGACTGAGCAGAGACAACCAGAAAGACGTTTACTCGTGTTTTATTGACGAGGCCAAAGACGTTAGACTGTGCGGATCATAACAAACTATCACTAGCCTTGAGATTGATGGGGATTCCAGAACACTAGATCATTCTCCTGCAGAAATTGTACATGGATCAAGAGGCAATTGTGCAAACGGAACAAGGAAATACTGCATGATTTATTCAATGCCCAACTTTCAAATCCACATGAGGAAATGGAAAATATTATAGTTTGGGTCAGGCCAACCTTAGTCTTCAAAGTAGCACCTTTGTTTTTCAATACCCTGAAGAGGTCCTGCACAGCAGATTTACCTAATGCAACTCATTTGACTGCTACTTCCACGAGCATTGATTGTGGATACAAGCAAGACAAAATCTTTGACAACTTTAACCTTTTCTCCCTTTATCATGATGTTACCTATTGGTCCAGTTGTGAGGATTTTCGTCTTCCTTACATTTGTAATATATACTGAAGGCTACAATCTTAGATCTTCATCAGCAAGTGCTTCAATTCCTCCTCACTTTCAGCAAGCAAGCTTGTGTCATCTGTGTACCATGGGTTGTTAATAAACCTTGGTCCAATTCTGATGCCTCATTCTTCTTCATATAATCCAGTTTCTCTGATTATTTGTGCAGAAATGACTAAGTATTATGAAAAAATACAACCCTGATTCACAACCTTCCTGATTTGTTCATACAATTGCCTCTTGCTTCATCTACAAATTCCATATGGGCATACTTAAGTGTTTTGGAAATCCCATTCTTCTCAAGGCTATCCAGGGTTTATTATGGTCCACGCAGTCGAATGCCTTTGCACAGTCAATAAGACAGAAGTAAAAATGATTCTGATATTCTCTGCTTTCTCATCCTGGCCTGCACCTCTGGTAACTCTCTGGCAATGTATTGTTGTAAACATTGTTGGATGATTTAAATGTTTACCTGCATTTAGTATCGGTGATATTATTAAATAGTTTGCACATTCTATTTGGGTCACCTTTCTTTGGAATGGGTTCAACTATGGATCTCTTTCAGTTAGTTGGCCAAGTAGTTGGCTTCCAAATTTCCTAACATCGATGAGTGAGTGCTTCGAGTGCTTATCAGCTTGTTGAAATATTTCAATTGGTAGTCCAGCAATTCCTGAAGTCTTGTTTTGGGCTAATGCTTGAAGTACAGCTTGAACTTCTTGAGCTGCCCTTTGAAATTTTCTGTCCTGCCCTTTGACTTCGTAATTTCTTCTATTTTTCTTAGCTACTCTATGGTCAAGAGCAAATTTCAGAGTCTCTTCTGACATTGACTTTGGTCTTCTCTTTGTTTCCTGTCTCTTTAATGACCTTTTCCTTTCTTCATGAACTTTGATCTTGATGTCCTCCCACCGCTCATCAGATCTTCTTTCATCAGACATTGCAGCAAATCTGTTCTTGAGATGTTCTCAAAATTCAGGTGGGATAGACTCAAGGCCATATGTTGCCCTTTGTGGACTCACTTGCGTTTTCTCTAACTTCAACCTAACTTGCATGTGAGCAATGGATGCTCATCATCAGTGCCTGGCCTGGTTTTAGCTGCTGGTATTGTGTTTTTCCATTAATTCTTGCTACAGATACAGTCAGTTTGGGTTTTATGTATACCACCTGGAGAAGTCTATGTGTATAGTTGCCTTCTGAGTTGTTGGGGAAAAGTATTGGTTATGAAGAGCCATTGGTTCTTCAAAATTCTCTCATGTGATTGCCACCTGCATTTCAATCACCAGTACCATCTTTTCCAACTGTTTCTTTCTCTTTGTTTTCCATTTTTACATTCTGATCACCAATAATTATCCATGCATCTTGACTGCATGCGTGATCAATTTCAGACTGAAGGCACCGGCAGAAGTCTAAGATGTCTCCATCACTAGCTTAGTGGTCACTGCACTGGGTAGATCTGCTGCACAACACACCTTTGAAGTGTTCATAAACAAACATGTTATTTTAAGGATGAAAGGTGCGTGGGTCTTTCAGTCACTTCATAAACATGTGTAATTTGGACACTGAAGACCGAAGAGTCAATACATTTGAATTACAGACGTGGGGAAGAACATTGAGAGTGCCATGGCCTACCAAAAGGAAATCTTGCTTGGAAGAAGTATAGTCAGAAGATTTCTAGCAAGAGTGGCTCCACTTCGTCTCATGTACTACTGAACATATTGTCAGGAGAGACCAGTCCTTGGAGAAGGATGTTATTCTTGGCAATGTGGACAGCCAGCACAAAAGAGGGACGTCCTTGACAAGATAGACTGACTGTGCCTGCATCGATGGGCTCAAGTGGAAAAAAATCTGTGAAGGTGGCGCAGGACCAGACAGTGTTTTGTTCTGTTTTACACAGGGCAGCTATGACTCAGAGCTGACTCAATAGCATCTAACAGCAACAGCTTTGGTGATTTTTCTTAAAATTGAATAATTGTATTGATTGCATTTCCTTGTGTGCAGATGGAAATTATCCTATCAGATACAAATCTTGAAATGTCCTTTTTTGAAGATGAATTATAACATCATTTCTTGCATTTGTCATTACTGGCATAAATAAGATGATTTTCTGAGTTGAAATGGCTAATACAAGTCATTTCAGCTCACTAATGCATAGACTATTGATCTTTGTGCATTGCATTTCACGTTTTACAACTTCCAATTTTCCTAGATGAATATTCTGTACATTGCAAGTTTCCATTATTCCTTGATGTTTGCAGCTGTTCCTTCTCATTTTGCGCGCTGCCCCACCAGCAAATGGAAGTCCCGAAGGCTTTACTCCCACAGATGTTCGACTCCAGCCACGTCCTTGTGGTCGACTTTACTTTGAGAAGCAGCTCGTCTTTAGTCATATTTTGAGTCCCTTCTGACTTGTGTCCCTTCTGTCACTGTCTCTGATAATGTTCTGCTTCTCTGATAATGATATTTTCAACATCTGACAATGTTCAATGCTATCCATACTGTTTCCAGTGGCTAATTCCTCAGAAGCAGACCTTCTATTCCTTCTTCCTGGTCTGCTCTTTGACTGGAAGCTGTGGTGAAAGCTGTTCGCTTTGGGTGACTTGCTATTGTTGAAAATACTAATGATACAGCTTCCAGCTCACAGAACCCCACAAGCCACCACAGTGACAGGCAACCGAGAGGCTAGTCTCCGGAACAGGACATCAGACTTGATAATGCAGAAAGGCAGGAAAAAGAGGAATGGGTTAACACAGATGCTGCAACATTAGGTTCAAACATAACAACCATTGTGGGAATGGTGCAGGGCCAGGAAGTGTTTCATTCTGTTGTGTTGTATTCAATGCAAAAGACCAAAATATCAATAAAAATGTGACATACAAATTAGAAAGGAATATAAAGTGTCTAAGTTTACAGATGACATAATCATGCAAAAACAATACCCTAGGGAGCATACCAAAACAAAAAACAGCCCAAAACCTACTAGGGCTCTGTCAGATAACGTAGAGACCAGCTCTTATTTTCCATTACTAATGGGTCCCAGAGGGTTACAATCTGCAATCAGAAAGCTTCTAGATAAGAAAAAGGATAGATGCAGTTGAGGTGTGGGGGTCCCTGCAGCATAGGCACTTCAGGACCCCAAACTTTATTAGGGACAGGCTTAAATACCTTCACTGCTCTCAGCCTGCAACACATGACAGGGACAGTCACAATTCAGCCACACACACGGAGAGTTCCCAATTCAAAGGTTTACAATGAAGCATTAATACCTCAGCCAAGTTATTCATTGATGGGAGGGGAGGATGAGGCTGGGAACATGAAGCAACGTCAGTTTGCAGACTGCAGCCTTCGGCAGCTTTAGCCATGGAACAGGCCTGAGGAAGTGTCCATCAATCCCCGGTGGAGAGACAGCCCAGCCATTGCTTCATCCGCTCCCATGGCTGAGCCATCAGCCTGTCCCATGGGCCATGCACCGTGGAAGGTGGTGGCCCTGTCCTATTCACCTAGGGCATAACCAGCTTTGCTCCCAAAGAGCTAACCCAGTGGTCTGCTGTGTTGTGAAGTGTTAACCTTACCAGTTCTAACACCCAGAAACCCTGTGTACCTTGGGACAAAACCTCACCTTGTGCGCCATCCTCACAACTGGTATGTCTGAGCTCATTCCGGTAGCCTTTGGGTCAGTCCACCTCATTGAGGGGTTCCCCTTTCACTGACCCTTGACTTTAGCAAAGCCGATGTCGGTTGTGAGAATCTGGTCCCTCTTAGTGGTATATCCAAAGTACATGAGTAAAGAAGGACTGTCATCCTCATTTCCAGCTGGCTTAACAAAGTCAAATAGTCAGAGGGTAAAACCCCAAAATCAATCTTTCTCTAAGTATTAGCAACACACTAATACTTAGACTCAAAAAATTGGAAATTGAAGTCTATAATCAGATAAGAATAAATTTAATGAAATATTTGCTGAAGCTATTTAATAAAAACAAAAATTTTGGTGAGAGAAATAAAGAAATAAAGACCTTGAAGTTAAACCCCAAACAATTAAGGCCATCAATGAGGGAATTGGGACCAACTTGAGAACCTTGGCACAGGGAATACATAGGCTATCAGAAATAGGAAAGGACACAAA
>NW_022111369.1:48783805-48847686 GCF_000313985.2 Echinops telfairi
AAAGAAGATTGAAGAAATAAATACTGTGGATGGATGGATGGATTGTGATCACCGCTGCACCAGTCCCCAGCAGAATGATTTTTAAATAATTAAATAAATAAATAAAGGAGACATTTACAATTTATTAGATTCAATTCATGGCAATGAGTTTTTACTTCATCTACATATGAGGGATTACCCCCACCCCAAAAATGGAATTTTTCTCAAAGCTATGTATTTAAATTTTTTTTTTTATAAAACAATCTTATCACCTTCAAAATACTCTCCATTACACTTAATACATTTGTCAAACCTGCGATTCTATTCTTGGAAACAATTTTTCAAACTCATCTGTTTGGAAGGCTGACAGCACCTTCCTCATCTTTTTTCTTCACCTCTCCTAAGTCATCAAATTGCTGTCCTTTCATGTGCCTCTGAATTCACAGGAACAAAAGTAAGCTGCACGGGGCGAGGTCAGGTGAGTACGGTGTGTAGGGCAAGAGAAGCCTGCTGTGTTTTGCCAAAAACTGGTGCACTGAGATGGCTGCATGAGCAGATGCATTGTCGTGGTGGCAAAACCAATCCACCAGCTGCCACAACTCAGGCCTTTTGTTGTCACACGCTGTTAAGCAATCTTTTCAGAACCTCTAAACAGAAAGTTTGATTAGCAGTCTGACCTGGTGCAACGGACTCCAAATGCACTATTCCCCCTCATATCAGTGGAGCTTTTCCCCCAGTATTGGGGCGGGGCGGTATCCCCTCAAGACCTGGCGAAGCAGGTCTTGAAGGAACCTCAAATTACAGCGACACAGTCCATGGGTTAGGTGTCCCACAGGTAATGTAGCTTGCAAATTATAACATGGTCTGTGGCTTTACAGGGCTTATAAAATTAGCTCTAAACTCCTTAGAAAAGTACACAAGACCAAACTACTTAGGACCCTGGCCCAGCCAAGTTGACACAAAATCACGCCTATTTTGTCATAATTTATTTGAGAATTTCTATCTTGCCAAGATAGAAATCCCTGGGTGGTGCCAATGGTGAGTGTGCTCAGCTGCAAATTGCAAGGCTCAGGTGTGCATCTACTCAGAGGCGCCTCAGGAAAAGTTCTGGTTGGGGGACTGAATGGGATATTGCTACTGACTTGATTTGATGAGACGGGCTATGCAACCACACAGAATATATTTTTCTTTGTAAGTGTTATATTCTTTAAACAAAAGGGGAAATTAAAAATACATAAAGAGATAAAGTTAAGTTTAAGAGACAGACAGACAGTTGAAGAGACAGGCAGACAAAGAGAGAAGGGTTACAGCCTTAAGAATCCCTCCAGATTCCTTACCCATGGAACCTAAATATTGGTCAGAGTGGCTATAAAAGGAGGAAAAGTAGATCAGAACACACTTGTTAGCCCGGGTTCTCTATAGGCACAAAACCAGAATGCTAATAATTGTATATCTATTTATACAAATAGATATAAGCAGTTAACTAAATTATAAAGCAGTGCAAATGGCTCAGTGCAACTCCCTCCTGTGAGACAGTTGTGAGACACTGGAAGTCCTTCAAGTCTTGAGGGTGACTGCTGTAGAGCAATTCAGGCTATCTGGGCACAGGCAGCAAACAGCAAGGCAGGTCACCAACAGTCAGCCAGAGGACAGGGTCCAACACTCCCCAGCTCAAGAGACATAAATTCCAATGGTGTGGCGAAGCAGGTCTTGAAGGAACCTCAAATTACAGCGACACAGTCCATGGGTTAGGTGTCCCACAGGTAGTGTAGCTTGCAAATTGTGGCACAGAACAAGCAAGGTAGCCGCACACTGGTCCGATGATCAAAGAGCAAGAGACAAGAAGGGCGAGGATCACCGAGCCATTTATCTCTCCGCCCTTCCATTAATCCCACATGTGTTTATCGGCCAGGTTGGCACAATAAACTAACTACCTCACTTTGTGACAAACAAGTTTGTTTCAAACAAACCAAAAACAGAAGAAGAATGCCTTGACAATCTACCCCCTACCCTCCTACCCCCAAAAAACAGCCATTGAAAGCCCTATGAAACACAGTTCTGCCCTGATGCATACGAGGTCATTATGCGTTGGTATTGAATCAATACTAGAGCCTATAGCAACTGATACTGGTGTTGCCCCAACACAGTGTAGTCTTCTGTGATCTCTCCTTTGAGTACAGGAACGTTATCTTATTCATTACTATTTCTTCAACATTAACATGGAGCCTGACACATAAGAACCTCTCAAATGTTTATGAATCATTTATTTTCTAATAGATTGATGGGACTAATGAGAATAGGAGCTTTTCCAAGAATTAAAGAGTCAATCCAGGATGACTTTCAGAAGTGAACCAGATACCTGTTTTCGGTTGGCTATGAGAAGCCTGGAAAGGGACATTTCACAACAGGAAGAGCTACGAAGCGTTCCATTCTGCTTCCCTTTCATTCTGGCATTGCTTCTGATCTAAAGCAGCTCAGAGGAAATTATGCTTGACCCCAAGCCCCACAAACTACTTCTAGTTTCCAGGGCTAAGTCCAAAGGAGAAATTTTAATAACACTTCATCTAGAGCCTTAGCCTCTTCAGTCTTCAAATCCACCCCCCCTCCCCCCCCACCACCACCCAATTTTACTCCCTTCTATACGGCCAAATTCCCTCGAGGATGAATGAAAATATTTGTAAGAGTCAAATAAAGAGCCTTATCCCGGTAAGTCTGTCTGGCCCAACAAAATTTGCCTGCTCCCTTTCCACCCTCCACACAGGGTATTGCTAGTGGGCCTCCCTCATCGGGGCCTTTCAGAACTGGAGTTGTCTGCCTTTTCTTTAACCTGTACGTTTGGCAGTGTGCATATTCCTTTTCAAATATTTCCACAGATTGCTGCAATCACACAGGCATTTTGACAGAAAGACGTGTTCGGAGAATTCACGAGAGCTAATTTCCTTTTGATTTCTAGGCATAAACACAACTATACTATACTATGTTAAAATTTAATCATTTTACAGTACAATTTGTAACAAAATCTGATTAATAGGCTGAAATTCAAAAATAGGACAAACCTAGAATAAAGGCAGGGAACACTTCAGAGAATTCTTCAGAAATTTTTTGTTTCTTAGATGTGCTTAACTCAAGCTATGATCGTTTTAGCTTGTGAAAGATAGACCTATGCATGTGAAAGACAGACAATGAAAAGGGACGCCAGAGAAAGAATTAATGCATTTGAATTGGGTGTTGGTGGAAGAGTTTAAGTATATCATGAATTTCAGGAAGAATGAACAAACCTGTCATGGTAAAAATACAACCAGCGTGTTACTTAGTAGCAAAACTTGTGAGACTTCAATTCATAGATCATCAAGAAAAACCAGTCACTAAAAAAGGTCGTCACTTCTGGTAGAGGTCAGCTCTCAGTGACACAATGACCAAAACAATGGACTCAAACCTAGCAGTGACCTTGAAGAGTGCCCAGAACCCAGCCACATTTCAATCTGTTGTACATAAAAGTCACCAGGAGTCAGCGCCAACTCTATGGCAAATAACTACCTCAAGAATGAGTTTCCGTCAGGGCAGGCAGAGGAGTCTGGCAGAATTGTGAGATGAGCCCAAACCTGTCCTTTTGACTAGCAGTCTGATGCCTTGTCCGGGTGCTGCCGTCCCCCTCCCCCCTCCCCCATAAACCCTTGATACTTTATAAATTATTATTGTATCTTATATGTCCTTTTGACTAGCAGTCTGATGCCTTGTCCGCGTGCTGCCTTCGCCCTGCCAGTCTCTCCGGCTGCTTTCAGGAAGTGAGGGGGCCTGTGCTTCTTCGCACTGAGATGTTAAGTGAGGGGGCCAGTGCTTCTTCGCACTGAGATGTTACCCATTCATTCTTTCTTATACTATGAACGAATGAATGACTGCTCCTCAGGAATTTCATTGATCAAAGGACAAAGTTCTTTCTAACCTCACTTTGGATCAAAAAGAAGGAATCGTTTTTCTAGAATAAGCAGAACACCTGTGAGAAGGAGAGGATGTATTACTTCATTTAAGAAACACATGGAGAGATGACAGGATAATGTTCTCAGCTAAGAACACTAAAGGGAAAAAAGGGCACCCGATCCAAGCCTTGATCTTTTCAATCACCTCATGCGCAAGAGAAAGTTGGACATTGAACAAGGGAGACGGAAAAAGGACTGTGCATATGATCCGTGGTGCTGGCGAAGTGCCACAGACTGCCAAAATAACAAATAGATCTGTCTTGGAGGAAGTACAGCCAGAATACTCCTTAGGGACAAGGATGGCTAGACTTTGCCTCGTGTGCTTCGGACATAGTGTCAGGAGACCCCAATCCCTGCAGAAAAACACTGTCCTTGTTAAAGTAGAACAGCAAGGAGAAAGAGGAAGTCCCTCAACAGGAGGACTGACACAGGGGCTACAACAATGAGTCGACATACAACAACACTAGCGAGGCTATATTTCATCCTGCTGGCTACAGGGACAACACCACCAAAGGACATGGTCCACTGGCCCAAAGACCGAGGGGATGTGTGCAGTCCAGTGGTCGACTGTCTTGGTGATGGTCACATGCCTTGTTCATTGAAACTCACACATTTTGAGAAAAAAATGGGTCTATTAAGAAGAAGGGCAGTCTCGGGTGAAGATGAAGTCTAGGATGAATAGACTCCCCTTCATCTTACAGTCTGCTAACACCCCAGATCTGTTTGGATTACATTCTCCAATATTTGTTTCTACCTCTTCTACTGCATGTGACAGAGCTCTCTCTTCTTCCAATATGTTGACATTCCTTTCTTCCATGTTATAAATGACCCTTTTGCACATGTGCTTAAAAGTACTCTGAAACCTTCTAAAGTATTAACTTTCCATTTACTTAATGTCAACAACAGATTCCTAAGAGTAGAAACATGGGCGTGTGGTGACCGCACTCAGTAAATCTTCTGCACCTCCAGGAAAACCACAGAAGGCACAGCGTGACTTTCAGGAGCTAAGGTTCTCGATGTCATCCTGACACTTGTTGCTGCTATATTGATTACTTAGTAAATAGAGGTGGCTTTTTTCATGGTCCCTTATTACCCAAGGTAAATAACTGAAGAACAATGGCCTGAAATTTGTTACTGCTAACTTCCTCCCATGCCCTAGGCCCGGAGTAAATGATTCTGCAAGTAAAGAGAAGCGAGATGGAATAATATTTTGAGTCACAAAAATTTTTTGATGGAAATGATACTTTCTTTCTTTGGTTAGATGAGAAGATTAAGGCAAAGATTAGAATGTGTCAAAAATATACAGAACATTTAAAGGCTCTTCAAAAGACTTTTTAAAGTCCCAAAGCAGCATCTTAGTTTGAGATGAAAAGGTGGGGCTTGGATAAAGGGAGAAGTGTGGGAAAGGTGGTTTATCACATGAACTTGAGGCTCCCAGCTTGTACCTATGGTATATCACAACTGGGAGTCAGACTCCACAAGAGTAAACCAGATGTTCCCAGAGTTGATTTGTTCTGCAGAACAAGGACTATCCTGAAAAAGAAGGCTTTGTTTGCAGGAGAGAGAAGACCAAACTCTGAGAGCTTAGTTTAGAGAAAGTGTTTCAATGTTAGAAAGGAAGAAAAGTTGAGACCATAGAGTTTGTTACTCAGGTAGACCCTGCCCATATCTAAAGGACTTGGGGCTAATTCCCGGTGCAAAAGTGAGTCATCATAAGGCCCCTCCATGATACCATAAACTAACACCAAACCCACTTCCATTAAGTTGCTTCGGATTCAGAGTGACCCTATAGGTCAGAGTAGAACTACCCCACAGGATTTCCATGGATGTAAATCAGTAACAATTACAGTAACACCTGAAGAAGCCTGCCACACCTTTCTCCCACAGACCAGCAGTTGGTGGGTTCAAACCACCAACTGATCATTCAGTTAGCACTTGAGTGCTTAACCGTGGTGCTGCCAGGCCTACGCCAAGTAGGAGTGCCCCAAACAACGGAAAAGCATCTATTCTCCAGGTCTCAGCTTACTCTGCTCCAACTCTCCCCATCTCTCTGTCTCCTTCTCTCTCTCAAATGCAGCCCAACGGTATCTTCTTGAAGCCTTTCTCCACCCTTTCCAGCCTCTCCTGTCAATAATTCTTTGCCCTTTTCTGGGTGACTGCAGCTGACCTCTCTGGGTTCTCCGCTTGTTCATTATCTTTATAGAATCATTAGAAGTTACACACTCTCGTCTAGTCAAGAGCTTTTCAACGATATAGCATGGCCAGCTCATCCCTTTAGTTCCCATATCTCTGAAAACCCTTCAATTCTGCATTAACCAGGCAGTATAGCCATAGTATACTTCTACTAGTATACCATGAATGGGTCAATGTATTGATTCCCTTAGCCCAACAGAAGCAAGAAAGGCTCTGAAGTAGCTAAAGTTTTTGGATTCAAAGTCTACAGTCACAGAGAATGTCATCCTTTAACCCACGTAATCTATACAAATACTATCATATTCAATGTGTAAAGGTGAAGATGCTTATGAAGCTTTGGTATGAACAACCTTCTTTTAGCACAAGTGGAGGTTATAGGCAGAGGATGGTACAAACCCCACCATGCTCCCATCTTTTTTCTCAGTTCCACCTGTAAGAGAGACTAGAGATTTAAAAAACATTCAGAGAGGCACAGCCTAAGGTTGCTCTTTAACCGGGATTGCAGCACAGTGACACCCTGTCACCATCTGACTGTGAGCTATAAGAGAGAACACTGCCCATTCAGCGCCTGTAGCCAACAGAGTCAACGCCACTCTCCGTAGTGCACAGGCCACGAGAACTTGAGCATGACTGGGATGAAAGTACTAGAACATGAGGAACTGCCAAAGGCTCTAAGTACAACCGAGAGTAAGGATAATAATAATTAAAATAGCATCCTTGAATGGATGTGACAAGCATTGCACTAAGAACTCTACATAAGCTGTATAATCTGACAAGCTCATTAATTCTGTTTTTTAGATGGTAAAATGAAGAGCTGGTGCAAACATCACTATAGGGATGACAATTCAACACGTCTTTCTAATGTGGGTCTTCATGCTCTTATAGAGGTATCAGCACCCTCCATATATACACTAGTATATATACACCAGTAGTGCAGCTTCTTAACTTGCTAAAAGTTAAGTGACATCCTTTAGATGTCACTCCAAGTATTTAAGATATGCCAGGTCCCCTAGAAATAACCCGAGGAGACAGTTAAAGGTGATGCAAGTTACATGATAAGGGCCAAATCCAAAGAAGTGCTGTGTAGGGCATTTATCATAACTCCAGCTTCACCTTCTGTCAGTTGTGGCTTGAAAAAAATAGATTATAGGCAAAATAGGCAAGCTTCCAGATGTTGTAGTGATACCAGCACCCTCAATATGCACAGGTGTATTGCTCAGAATATGTTTCACACTCTCCAACCTCATGACAAAAATTATATTACCATTTAGGATAAGACTTGGGGTTCCAGTACAAGACAGTCAACTGATCACCCAGAGAGTAAGTTGCTCTTCAACAATCAGGAGAAAAGTAGCAAGAGACACAAAAGAGCAGAACACCGGCAACCTTGGGAAATGCGTCAGTAGATAAATAACCTGAACCTTCCAAAAGCCAGAGGCATGGAAGAGCGAAGAAGAGAAAGGGTAAACCTGCCCATGAGATGCCTAACTCTTCTTCCTGCCTGGCTGGTCTTCTCGGCATGCAGCAGACCTGGGTGTCTACCTCACCTCCAGGCCAACGTGCACTCCATCTTTTGGTCCTTAGCACCCCCACAGAGCTTCCTCAAGCCCTGGCTGGCACATGTTTCGTGTGCCAAAGCCCCGATGGAATCTGTGACTTCCTTGCATCCCCGCTGGCACAAAATCCACATGCTCCAGCCGATCCTGAGTGACTGCTTTCACTCCTGGATAGTACTCATACTCTCCTCTCCTCCCAAGGCTGCCCCAGGCCTACAAAACTGGCCACTTTTCATCCCCTTTCCTCCTGGACAGAGCATCTTCCATTTCCTCTGTCCAAGCCACCCTGTGGGACCGTCTCACGTCCAGATGAGCATACAAACTAATCTGAGTCGCAGTCAGTTCAGGCCCTCAGGCATGCAGACCCACTCAATCCCTGCAACTGTTCCATGTGCTCACCTATGCGCCTCCAGCACAGGTGCCAAGCCCACCTTGGTGCCCACCCTTCTCTGCATGACACAACTTCTCTTGCCCCGCCAGCTACAGTACTCCTGATTAGAGCTTAGATTCCAACCAAAGAGGAACAGATTTTATTTTATTTTTCTTATTTAAAAAAAATAAAATTATGTATTAATGGTATGATTCTTTTAAAATTAATACTACCCTATTTAATACTATTTAAAATTTTAATTTTTAAATAATTTTTATATGTTAAATGAAATTTTTAAAAATTTAGTCCATTACTGTGAAAGATTGTACTCCAATTAAACTGGAAAACCTAGAGGAAATTGACAAATGTCTAGGTACTCATTATCTGCTCACCTTAACACAAATGGAAGTAGAAGATCGCCACAAACCTGTGTTAGGCCAGGTTGACTCAAACAACCCCCAGTGAGAACCAAATATGTGTAAGAAAGAGCTTTAGATCAAACAGTTGGGAATAGAAAAGCCATGCAATCCAAAGGTCCATGGTGCTGCAGCGGGCCGTGCTCAGCTGCTAACCCAAAGCGTATCAGTTTGAACCCACTGACACTCCATGGGAGTCTGGTTCCACAAAGACTAAAGTCCTACAAACCCCACTTGGTAGTTCCACTCTATTCTATTTTAGGGTCACTATGAGTTGTCATCAACTGAGCTCAATTCATAATGACCTGACATGCCATAGGATGAAATATTGTACTGTCTTGTGCCACGTTTATGATTGTTGGTATATTTGAGTCCATTATTGTGTCTCTAGGGACCTACTATTTACCAATCATCATGTCCTTGTCTAGAAACTGGCAATAGAGTAAGAGGCTGAAAAGCGTGGGCTTATAGAGCGGTCCAATTTGCCAAAAGGAATCCTTGTGATTAGCTAATTGTTTATTTAATTCCTGAAGTTTAGGCATATCATTAGCTCTAGCTGATGAGTTGATTTCGACTTACAGCAACCTTGTAGGACAGAGGAGAACTTCGCCGCTCGGTTTCAAGGCAGTTAGGTTTATGGAAATGGGGTGCTGTCATGTTGTCCCTTAGAGCAGCTAGACGGCTGAAACTGCTGACCACCGCTCAGTCACTAACTGAGCACTTACCTATGACTGGCCTTCTTGGTCCCATCCCTAGGTAAGTTTAAATGAATATGGGCATGGCGTCGTGACATGACTAGGTTTTCTCAAAAATTAAGGAAATGTCATCTAATAAAGGTATCCTGTTCATCGACTTTGAGTTAAAAAAGGTCATCAGATAGTTGAAATTTAAAAGTTAAGTTATTTAAATGTGTTAAACACTTCACTACTATTTATGATGTTGGAAGTGACCAGGAGGATTATATCTGTTCATTAGGATGTTTGTAGGACATGATTTCTTCAGGACATAGGCTGTAACAATGGGCCATTGATTTCTTCATCTCTCATAGCATTTCCTATGCTGAAATACTGCCCCTAAATCCATGGTCTCGGGATGGTCTGGGGGCATTACAATAAGATCTGAACAGCTTTGGATCATATTCGGCCAATCAAAAGCTTCTCCCAAGTTTTAACATCAGAATATTGCAGTCTCTCCCAGGAAGAGTAAGGGTGCATTTATAAAAACTCTTAAGCTGATGCTAGAGTGAAAAATGATGTTTGATACTGTAATTCAGTGCAACATTTGGGGGAAATGGCGTAAATTTCCCAAATGATTAAATAGTTACAAGAGGACCAAGGCCTGCAAGAATAAATCTCTAAACAAACAAACAAACAAAGGTGGGAGAGATAAGCGCGAGCAGATCATATTTTTTGAAGCTGAAGGAGAAGACTCAATAGAGCAGCTCTGTAGCTGTGGGACCAGCTATTACTTAATGCCAAAGGCCAGTACGCAACTCTTGGCTGTTCTTCCATCCCACATGGAAAGTAGCAGGGAATTCTCGGTTCACTACCTTTCAAGCAGATCCAGATTGTGAATACTTCTCATCATTCTATGCTACCACCCAAACCACAATAATCTCTCACCTAGACTGCGCTTTTGCCTCCTAACTTATACTCCAGTTTCAGTGATTGTCTTAAAACCTAAACTAGAATCCCATCTAAACCATATAACTAAAAATAAACCAATACCCATAAAACTGAAAGCCCCATGTCCTGGTTTGTCTCAGTTCTCTGATGTTCATTCCACTTCTTTCTTTTTTTGGGTGGGGAGGGGAGCTATCTTTTTTTAAAAAAAACATTTTATTAGGGGCTCATACAACTGTTATCTCAATCCATACACACATCAATTGTGTAAAGCGCATTTGTACATCATTCTCAAAACATTTTCTCTCCACTTAAACCCCCGACATTAGGTCCTAATTTTTCCCCTCCCTCCCCGCTCCCCCCTCCCTCAAGAGCCCTTGATAGTTTATAAATTGGTATTTTGTCATATCTTGCCCTGTCCGACATCTCCCTTCACCCACTTTTCGGTTGTTTGTCCCCCAGGGAGGAGGTCACATATAGTTCCTTGTAATCGGTTCCCTCTTTCCAACCCACTCTCCCTTTACCCTCCCTGTTTCGCCACTCACACAACTGGTCCTGTAGGGCTCATTCGCCCTGGATTCCCTGTATTTTCAGTTCCTATCTATACCAGTGTACACTCAGAGTGTCCACTTCTTTCTTCCTCCCTATCCCCACTTCAGAGATCTGGCTTCTTGCTGCTCCTCAGGCACGTGGAAATCCAGCCCTATGTCAAGATCTTTACACTTCCTATTTCTCCTGACTAAAATGGTCTTCCAACAGGCACCCACTTGTGTCTCATTTTCTACTTAGTGAGCCTTTATTCAATTAAAATGCAAATCCCTAACACTCCTACTGTGTCAGTCTGGGTTGATGAGAGAAACATATCCAGGGATACTCATATGTGTGTAAGTGTTTTAGATCAAAGAGTAATTGTACATTAAGAAAACAGCCCGGTCCAGATCAAGTCCATAAGCCCTGTATTTGCCCATATGTCTAATACCAGTCTGTAAATTCCTCTTCAGACTCATGCAACGCATGCGATGATGCTGAATGCAGGAAGATCGCAGACTAATGGGTGGAAAGTCTTGTGAATCCAGTGATGGTGGAAGCATCTCAGCACTGGTGTGGATATTCACGTGGCTCCTCCAGCTCCAGGGCTCTGGCTCTATCAGCACAGCTCCATGTGTCTTGTCAGCAGGAAGATGAAGCAGAGAGTGTATCTGGCCTCCAATGTGCTGTTTACCTCATTGGCACCTCCAAATGAGGTCATCAAGCTGAGACCTGATTGACAGGTAAAACTCTACCTCTTCACAAGTTGACAGGAGATTATGTAACTGCAATGCTTACCATATAATACCTCTTATCCCCTATTTGGAATGTAAGTTCAATAAAGACACAACTTTTGAGGAAAATGTGGATATGCTTTGTTTGCAATTTTATTCTTAGCACCTACGACATTAAATGAACTAACAAATCTGTGAATGACTGCTCGTATTCTTTCATATATTTCTTTCTTCTATTATCATAGAATTCTCCTTTTACCATTCAATGACTCCACATACTGGAATTAACTATAGAATGTTCTAGGTGAAATTATTGGAATTGGCATATAAAATGAGAAATAGCAGCCTAAGGTTTCTATTGGTTTTTGTCTTAATTATAGAATGAGGGGTATTTTATTTGCTGAACAAATTGGGGCCTTGAAAAGAAATGAAGACTTAAGGAGGAAGTTATTTTCTTGGTTGAAACATTTTTTCAATGATTTCTGCTTTTATCCTATTTATGTGGCACTTTACCTACTCTTGCAATTATTCTTGGGAAATGCTTCTTATCGTTTGTGAATTTAATCACTGCAAACATCAACGTGCAACAGAAATTTCTAGTGATGATTGTATAAACACATAGCACAAGATTTTGTCCAGTTCTCTACTCCTATAAATATCTACAGCCTCTGAAACCTAAAGGGGCTTTTCCAGTTGACTGGATGACACTTTGTGATGCTATTTCAGTGGTCCCTGGAGGAGGAGTGGGTCAAGTGGCTAGCAGCCAGAAGATCACCAGTTTGCTTCCACCAGCCCCTCCTTTTAAAAAAGATGTAGCCGTCTTCTTCCATAAAGATTTATATCCTTGGAAATTATATGTACTCTGTCCTGTAAGGTGGCTCTGAGTCTGAATTAATTTCATGGCAGTGGGTTTGATTTTTCTTGGAATATTATTGATTTCTGTTGAACCTCAACAGAAATGGACACAGTGGCTGCAACAATGGTCTCAAACAAACAATGTGAGGATGGCTCAGGACCAGGCAGTGTTACACTCTGCTGTAAAAGTATTGCTATGGATGGCAAGAATTCAAAGCCACCTAAGACCAACTAAGCCGCAGCTCTGCCTTAGAATAAATTGAATTTTAAAGCAATTTTTGCTCAAATAGCCCCATTTAGCAATGCTGGTGAATAAATTCACTACCATCGAGTTAATGCTGACTCCTAGTGACTCTATGGGACAGGGTAGAATTGCCCCTGTGAGTTTTTGAGACTGTTTACAGGAGCAGAAAGCCTCATCTTTATCCTGCTGAGCAGCCAGTGGTTTCAAACTGCTGACATTGTGGGTCCCAGGCAAAAAAGTGATCACCATGCCACCTGGGCTCCTACACGTTGGTCAATAGTTGTAGAAAAATTATTTTACCAGTTAAGTAGTCTCAGAACCCAACCCAACCCCCCAACCCCCCCAGGCAGTTCTATTCTGTCTATAGGATTGCTGTGGGTCAGAATCAGCTCAATGACCGTGAGAGCTTTGAGTTACAGGATATATTACTAATAATGACAAGGGAATGCTTTTAGAACACTCCTGTGTTTGCAGATCAAGTTCCATAGACTAATGGTTGGTTACTCGCTCAAGCTCTATCTTATAGATTTTAGTTTTCATGTATAGGTATAAGTTTTATTAATGAAGCTGGTTATTTGAGTAGAATTAAATGGTAACACATTTGCATTTGGTCATATCTAATTTGTGCAAAAGGATTTCTGGTGGTAAACTGGATTAAGCAATGGGCTTCTAACCACAAAATCATTAGTTCAAATACACTGCTCTGTGAGAGAAAGATGAGGCTTTCCGTTCTTGTGAAAAATGGACAGGATCGGAAAGTTTTTGAAGCAGATCTACACTGTCACGCAGGGTCACTGTATGTGGAAATCAGCTCAACAATAGGGGTTCGGTTTTAATTTGGTCAATCATAGTGAAATTGCAGTTAATCCCAGTATCACAGTGCTGTCTGTGTGTGTGTGTGTTTCTTTTTTCCAATGTTTAAGATAAACTTTTAGAAATGAAGTAGTCTTAGAACAATTTGTAAAGATAACTTCAAATTACTCATTCGCAGCTTGTTTATGCCAGCATTTATCTGAAACAACATTTGCTGCCAAGTCAAGTTTTTCTCTACCTTCACAATAACACATCTCCTTGCCAAAAAACTCCTATCACTGAGTATCTAGAATAAAAAGTAATATTTATTTTAACAAAAAGAAAGAAAAGAAAATCAGGGAGACAGGACTACCAAAACAACATTGTTTGTCTCAAAGTCTAACATTAATTATTTCTCTGTTGTCTCTTCCTACATAGGTCTTATCATGAAATATTCACCTGGAAAAATTGTCTTTAATCATTTTTTTATGTGGAACTGGAGATCAAACCCTCCAGGTTTGATAGTGAAAACAGCATAGTTGTGGACTCAAACTCTCATGAGAACACCTTGAGGAAAATTTAAGGCATTCGCTTTTCTGAATCTGAATCTTCTCATCTCTAACATTTCCTTAAGAATAATTTACCCTTTGTGAGGATAAATCATCAAGCAGGGCCAGGTCATAAGAACTAATTGTTGTAAGATTGGGTCTTGATTTAAGTGCAATCCCAAAATCTATTCATATATCCATGGTTTATATATGTCTCTGGTTCACTTTAGAGACATCATTTTAATTTTGTGACAGAGAACATTACCCATCATGCCCCTGGGGCATAAGGTAATTCTATGGATGGTTTCATTAATTTAGCCAATGGTATAGAATTTAAAACACTGTTGAGAAAAGGAAAGTGCACAAGAATAGGCCATCTATGAACTGCAACACATGGATTGTTGACCTGTACAGATAAAACCCTTAAAGTGCCTGGACATTATTTACACAAACAATGGGGGTTAGTGATAGGGAATAACTTTCAATGACACTCATTTAAAAGAGTAAAACCATGTCTACCAGATTAATGTGTGCCATAATAAACAACGAGGTTATTAAAATAGTAAATATATGGTAGTTTAGGGTCACCATTCACTGGGCACCCTCAAGACAAGAGCTACAAACCAAAGTCCAATTCATGACTGCCTGCTCTGTCACCTTAGGATAGCAGTCACCTGCTTCTTCCCACACTAGGGAGTGTCAGCCTTAAGTCCAAGAGCTACAGGTGCGATTGAGGTAAAGCCCAGTTCACTCAGTGGGGTTTCCACATCAAGTCCTTCTGGTGTGGCCTATGAGAGGGTTTATGTACCTCCAAAGAACAAACTCAAAAGTCCCAGCAGGATAAAAACTAGGTCAAAGTGTCCAAACAAAGTCCCAGGCATAGGCTCCCCTTGGGTTCTACATCAGTATTGTTTGTTTACTTTGTCAATATTTTTAGGTATACGAAATCTAAGATAGACAAATCTATAGAGACAGTAACTGGATCAATTGTTTCTTGGGGGCATGACAGAGATGGTTGGGGGGAAATGGGGAGTTAATAACAGTGAATATAAGAAAAAAGAAAATGTTCTCAAGTTGATTGTGGTGATGATTGTACAACTATTTTCAATATGTTTGAACTATTGAGTTGTATGATATGTGAATTATATGCCAATAAAAGTTTTTAAAATTAAAAACAAATAAGAATAATGTATCCATAACATTATTATGATGATTCAATCAGCTAGTGAGGGCAAACCCTTCAGGACTGTGGAAGCTTTGGTAAATTATATGCCCACGTAAAATATGCACAGGCATCTAACATGCATAGCATAACACAGGACACAAATGTGTGAAAAACACATATGGTGCATGATAGATATTTCCTAAATTGTGTCTCCTATCCCTGAAGACTTCTTTTAATTTTTAACATTTCAAAGTTCAGGGCTGTTCTAAAATTTGACATAAACACATTAGTATGAATTTTATTATTTCTGCTGCATTATAATCAGGGCTGAGTTAGAATGAAGCAAGTGAGGCACATAGAACACACAATGTAAGAACACACCCTTAGGATCATACACACAAGACTCTGAAGGTGAGTGCCTCTTTACATTTTGCCTCCTGGTATCACCATAGTCCTGGTCCTAATCATAGATATGTATTATTCTTTTTCAAAACCCTTATATTTTTTCTCAGTGATGTGTAAAACTCGGTTACAGTATGTGACTATTGTCACCATTCCACGTTCTCGTGGCTTTTGTATTTTGATAGAGAGTAAAGGGAAAAGAAATCTGTGTATTAGGGGTCTTTTGCTGCATAGTAAATTACCCAATAAGTAGCATCTAAAAGGGCAGATGTTTGTTAGCTCATAGATTCTGAGGAAGCAGAGTAACGAGGTGCTTTGGGCTCAGAGTATCTCAGGAAGATGCCTTCAGGATTTCAGCTGGAGCTGCAGTCATCGGAAGGCTTGGGTGGGATGGTAGTCACAGGAGGCTTTAGCTTCTCAACACTGGAGTTTCTCCATAGTTTGTCTGACATGACGTCTGGCTTCCCCAAAATCAAAGATCAGAGATAGAGAAATCAAGAGAGAAGCTAAGTGTCATTCATAATCCAACCTCAGAAGTTATATGTTATTCTTTCTGTCAAATTCTATGTATGAGTCACACAGATCAACCACAGCGCAAAGTGGGAAAGGACTGCATGAGAGATTACATATCAGCAACCACAGGTCATTGTCAACCACTTTGGCTACTGTGATGGTTAAGACTGTATGTAAACTTGACTTGGCCATGATCATCTGGTTTTGCAGTTATGTAAAGAAGTAATGTGGTGATTGCATAATGATGTGATGATCTCTCATTATGTGATCTGATGGGATGAAGGATTACTGTGGGACTCAGCACCCTTAATCCCACCAGTGTATTTATGAGCATTCTGACAAAGCTCTCTAACTTTTTTGTTCACTCTAGAACAAAACATCCAGTTTTCATTGTCTGACCTCCAGTTTTTAAGACTTGAGCCAGGAGCCTGCTGATCTTGATTCCTCAAACTCCATATTCTGTGAGCCAGCAGCCATTTGTCTGACCTTTGAATGCCCTGCAGCTACATGAGTCAGTAGAAGCCTTCAGCCTGACATCTGAACCACAGTCTTGGAAGCTACATGCTGCTGCTGCTGCTGCTGTTTCTTCTTCTTTCTCTCTCTCTCTCTCTCTCTCTCTCTATCTATCTATCCCCTTAGTTATGCTTATAGTTATATTTATATAATATAAGCTAATTTGTGTTGCTTCTCTAGAGCACCTAGCTGTGTCAGGTTTTGTGTCAATTTGCTGGGCCAGGAGTCTCAGTTTGGCAGTTGGAGCCTCCTCTGTGATGTGATCTGACATAATATAATCAACAGCATGATGCGCTCTGGGGCCTGTGAGTTTTTGAGACTTTAAGGGAGTAGAAAGCCTCATCTTTTCTTCCAAGAATGACTAATAGTTTCAAATTGCTACCCTTGTTGCTTTTAGGCCAAGATCTAACTCATTCTGCTACCAGGAATCCTGCTACCAAGTTTTGGGGGAGAGAAAACTGGATGCAGGGCATCTGCTCTAGAGGAAGGTTTTCTCTCTGCCAATTCTGGAGGAAAGTCCTCGTCTCTTGTAAGCGTCTGCTTCTAGGTGATCTTCATGTAGTTTGGCATCTCTCTTCTCTCATCTCTGTAGGACAGAGGGCTTGTTGTTCCCTTAATCAGTCACAGCCTGAAGCAATTGGAAGTTTCCTGTGGATGTGGGCTATTCCCATATGATCTGGTGCTGTGAAAGAGACTTTCTCAAGTTAGTCCACATCTTGAATCTGGCTCACCAACATGCCGTATTGCATGCCAGCCTTTGATGCCTTCAGTTCTGCAGCCCAAGCCTGACTTGCTGAGCTGGGACTCATCTGACTCCGCCTCAACCAGCTTGTGGTCTCTTGCTTTCTGGTTTGTCTCCTTGATTCTTAGTTAGACAGCCTTGACCGCTAATTGAGTCAGGAAAAGCTTCCAGCCTAACATCTGACCCACAGACTGCAACCAGATTGTACGTAACTGTTTCTACGATGATGTACATAAATACCAGTGGTTTGCTTCTCTGGAGAATCAAGCCTAACACACCAGCCTGTTTTTTATAAAACTTTGGAGATGTCAGGCTGAGTAAAGTTGTAGAGGTTTGTATGTCCTCTAAATGTAAGCATAAGAATAATGCTTTTATAATACCTGATTCATAGCATTATTTAAGGATTAAAATCTATGTGAAAGTTTCTAAGGAATTATGAATAAAATTCCCCAAACTGCCATTATTATAATGAAATGAATTAAGATTATTGCTGTAAATTAATTATCTTAATTTACATTTTTAAAATATTTAAATATTTTAAAATATTAATATGACCTGATGTGACTTTTTAAGAACTATTATCAAAACTTCAGACATACATGTTTATTAGGAAAAGGGCATTTATAGGGGTCTAGATAAAGACATGTACATATGCAAATATATTTATATGAGGATAGGGAAATAGATCTATGAGTCTATATTTATAGGTTTAGTATTAAGGTAGCAGAAAGACATTGGGCCTCCACTCAAGTACTCCCTCAATGCAAGAATACTTTCTTCTATTAAATTGGCATTCTATGATGCTCACCTTCCCGACATAACCGCTGAAGACAAAACGGGTGAATAAGCAAATGTGGTGAAGAAAGCTGATGGTTCCTGGCTATCAAAAGATATAGCATCTGGGGTCTTAAAAGCTTGAAGGTAAACAAGCGGCCATTAAGCTCAGAAGCAACAAAGTGCACATGGAACAACATATCAGCCTGTGTGATCACGAGGTGTCGAAGGGATCACTGAAGACAAATAGGTGCATAAGCAAACGTGGTGAAGAAAGCTGATGGTGCCCGCTATCAAAAAGTATAGTGTCTGGGGTCTTAAAGGATTGAAGGTAATCAAGCGGCCATCAAGCTCAGAAGCAACAAAGCCCACATGGAAGAAGCACACCAGCCTATGCAACCACGAGGTGTCGAAGGGATCAGGTATAAGGCATCATAAGAACAAAAAACCTTACCATAGTGAATGATGGGGGGAGTGTGGAGTGCAGACCCCATTAGTAGGCCACTGGAGATACCCTTGTAGAGGGGTCTCGGGAGGAGACGAGCCAGTCAGGGGGCGATGTAGCAACGATGAAAAATACAACTTTCCTCTAGTTCCTAAATGTTTCCTCCCACTCCCACCATCATGACACGAATTCAACCTTGCAAGTCTGGCTAGTCCAGAGGATGTACACTGGTACAGATAGGAACTGGAAATACAGGGAATCCAGGCAGATGAGCCCTACAGGACCAGTGGTGTGAGTGGCAAAACAGGGAGGGTAGAGGGAGACTGGGTAGGAAAGAGGGACCCGATTACAAGGAAGTATTGTGACCTCCTCCCTGGGGGACGAACAACTGAAAAGTGGGTGAAGGGAGAGGTCGGACAGGGCAAGATATGACAAAATAACAATTTATAAATTATCAAGGGTTCATGAGGGAGGAGGGAGTGGGGAGGGAGAAAATGAGGACCTAATCCCGGGGGCTTATGGGCTGAGGAAATGTTTTGAGAATGATGAGTGCAATGAATGTACAAATGCGCTTTACACAACTGATGTGTGTATGGATTGTAATAAGAGTTGCATGAGCCCCTAATAAAATGATTAAAAAAATAAAAAATTAAAATTAAAAAACGTCTTCAAACTTTTGGATGCGGCTGCAACTGGAGCTTCCCAGTCTTGCCATTTGGTCAAAAGCACTATTCAACTTTATTTCCACCTTAATCCATACAATCTTTAGCAAAGCGGATACTGAAAAAAAAATAAAAATATATGACAAAAATATAACAAGAAACTATCTAATTTCCTTGATTGGTTTATTGTGATAAGTTCACTCTATTCACCAGGCTTCCTTTTTCCAAGCAATATGCAAGTTCTATTGATTTCTAGTAGGGGCCTGGTGGCACTGTTACTGCCAATCACAAGGTTGATGGTTCAAACCCACCAATTATTTTGTGAGAGTAAGATGAGGCTATCTGCTCCTGTGAAGACTTACCATCTTAGAAACCCTATATGAGGGTCCAATTCCACGCAATCACAGCAGGTTTTTTGTTGTTGTTATTTTTGTTTTTACCACCAGCTGGCTTCATTTCAGAACATTCAAGGCAACAATTTCCAATATTTATATACTATGCTGGCATCATGAGTTATGTGCTGGGCTACTAAGGGCAAGGCCAACAGCCCCTCTGAGGGAGTAAAATAAAGATGAGTCCTCCTATGAAGATCTGCAGCCTTGGACTATCCTGTCCTCGAAGACCACTATGAGCCAAATCTACTCAATTGCAGTCAGTCGGGAGTTTCAGAGCTACTTCCTTATAAGTCTCTCTAGCTAGCATTGTTTTCTTCTTATTTTCCTTTTATTTTTATTTTATCTATGCTTGAACTATTTTTTAATAGAATCAATTTATTCTTCTTAAATGGCAGCTTTTCTTAATTTCACTTAGAAGTTTTATATAGCTACTGTTTCCTAAATTTTGATCATTGACTATATAAAGTCATCCATACATCCACAAACTATGCAAGCAATGTTGTTCTGGCATAGCCCAGCCTTCAAACTTGTAGCAATTGAATTTCATCTCAGTCACTCTCAGACTCAGTTAGAGAAAGGGTTACTGGAGTGTTTCACAAAGCTGTCAGCTCCCCTTTCCCAGAGGGCCTTTAACTCCCAGAACAGTAGTGACCCCAGTGGTTCCCATCACTATGGAAACTTGCCCTTCACAGTTTGGTTTGGTCACACCCTACGCCAGTTTCAGGATCTACAAAATAATAATCTTACCAAGTGATTCATGAGCATATTTGTGTTTGAGGAGCAGTAAATCACAGCTCCCAGTAATAGTTTAGATTAAAATGGCAGATTACTCATAGTCGGTAGCTTTAACTTTTCAATTGTCATCCAGGCCATCATTGGTGAACAAGTCCAACCGAGCTCAGGCTGCATCTACAGAATTTATTGGATGTTCAGGATTTCATGTTCTCTTGCACAAAGCCTGAATAGATTTTCTGCTGGTGATGCCACCACTTCTGTATATTGTATAAAACACCAATCCTTTGCATTTCCTTGCATTCATGCATTCCTAAAAATGTCAGTCTTCTGCTGGTCCTTGAGAGCCAACCTCTGGCTTTTCTTTCAAGATGGGACCACTATTGTGGGGCTCCACTTGTTCTGTTTTGGGTTCCCTTTTTATTTGTATACCTGGAGTACTGCTCATTTGGTTATTTCAAACAGCATCTCAGCCTCAGGTGTAAAATCTCCCTTTGTCACCCATCACACTGACCACACACCATCCTAATTCTTACGATCAACCTACTAGTCCTTAACAAGTTATAACTCCTTGCGAATAGCTGACATGGAACCCTGTGGGGAAATGGGTTATGCACTGGGCTATTAATGGCAAGGCAACAGTTTGAGACTACCAGCCACTTCACAGGACAAAACTGAGGCTTTCCACTCTGGTAAAGAGTTAGAGTCTCAGGTGCCCACAATTTTACTATAGGGTTGCTTTATGTTGGAATCTACTAGCAACTATAGAGTTGCTTTATGTTGGAATCCACTCAATGGCAGTAAGTTTAAGTTTTGGGTTTGAGTGGCTGGTAATGGTGGCCCTTCTTTGATATTACAGGAGTTCTTCCATCTTCGATGAAAGTCTAACTTAATGCCTAGCACAGTCAAGTTGAGCTAGAGTTTGTTAACATTTGATAGAACCCAAACCTCTATATTTTTATATCACTTGTATAAATACTGGTTGAAAGAATTGTGTGCATGACTGACCTCATGAGGTTGCATAAAACATTGTACTCAGCAAAACCCTAGGCTTAGCCCAGACTCAACGATTACCATCTTGAAATTCTCATTAATTTTGGTACAAAGAGCTTCACACTCTTATTTCACATTGGGCCTGAAAAACTATGTAGCATGAAAGCCAGAAATCAACAAGATTGACTTCTTTTTTCCTGTTTGCCAAGTTTTCTGCCTTTCAGAGGTTGTAGTCTTACAATTAATCTACTTTTTCTTGCCGTAGGAAATATGCAAGCATTTCTTCTCTGACATGGTTCTAGGTTTCTGCCATTGAAGGGTTGACTTACTGGAAATTCTCTGTCCATGCACTGCCGCACTCCTTTTTAAACTGGCTTTGGCAAAAATGTACTTGCATGTGATATTAATGATATTAATATTAATGTGCAATAAATTCTGCCTTGGCTCACCTTTCTTTGGAATGGGATATGGATCTCTTCCAGTCAGGTGAGCAGGGAGGGAGCTGTTCTCTAAATGTCTTGGCATGGACAAGTGCGTGCTTCTAGTACTGCCTGCTGAAACCTTTCTATTGCTATGCCATCAACTCTGGGCGCCTTGTTCTGCACCAATACTTTTGTAATGCGTGCACTTCTTCCTGCAGTGTCATTGGTTCTTACCAGATTCTTTTACTCAGGACTCTGTAGAGGGGATGTTGTGGCCCTATATGTATGTGAAAGTTAGCCATTGAATAAGGAAGGCAAAGAAGCATGTATGTATTTGAATTATGGTACTCGCAATGAAAATGGAAAGTATCACGGACTGCCAAAAGAACAAACAAATTCATCTTGGAAGAAGTTCAGCCAGAAAACTCCCAAGAGGCAAGAATGGTGAGACTTCACCTCACATACTTTGATCATATTGTCAGAAGAGACCAATCCTTGGAAAAAGACATCAAACTTGGTAAGGTAGCGGTGCAGCAGGAAAGGGGAAGGTCCTGAACATGGTGGACTAATGCAGAAGCTGTGAGCATGGCCTCAACCCAAGAGCAATTGTGAGGATGGTGCAGGACCAGGGGATGCTTTGTTTTTGTGCATGGGGGCAGAATTTACTCAACAGTATCGAACAGCAACAACAAGATGGGCAAAATATTGAATTGTGTAGGAAACATAAAAATTGGAAGGGCAGTACAGAGTCCTGTGGCGATCCATACTGAAGGGTACAATCCTTGATCTTCATTAGCAAGTGCTTCTAGGCCTCCTCACTTGGAGCCAGCAAGGGTGAACTATCTGCATGTCACAGGTTGTGTCTAAGCCTGCCTCCAAGCCCGATGTCACATTCTTTTTCATGTAATCTAGTTTCTGTGATGATTTACTCTGCCTAAAAATTAGATCAGTGTGGTGAGAGGTTACAATCTTGACACACACCTTTTTTAAGACATTTGAACCATGCAGTGTTCCCTTGTTCTGTTTACACAACTGCCTCTTGATCCAGATACAACTTCTGCATAAACTCAATGAAATTGTGCTGTGTTCTGGAATTCCCATTCTTCTCAAGTCTAGCTATAGATTTTTATGACCCACACAGTTGACTGGGGAGGACAGTAAACCCAAGATTGGTAAGTCAGATGTCCAGCCACTGATGACTCCGTAATCAGCAGACAATATGGCTGGCCATTGGCTTCATGTCAAAAACTGGTGGTTGTTGAGCCAGATACAGGATCTAGATCCAGCAAAAAGTTAAACAAGTGTTCCCACAGCATCCACTTAGATAGGAAGTAGACCTTATCACCAAGCAAACTTCCTTTTAATTATATCAGTGCTATGACCTAATCTTTTTACAATTGCTTGGTTGCTCAGAGCAAATTGATTACATTGTGTTGGGTCACTCATGGGAGACTAGCAGGCCTCATCTTCCAAACCACTGAGAACCCTGGCCCAGCCAAGTTCAAACCCAACTATCCCAGTTGTGGTTTCTAGGCTTCCTTATAGGTGTACAGATAGTAACCTATCAAAGGCAGAATTGTACTTCTAGACAATCTTTAAAATGTTCTTTTTATGGTTAATGAAATGCTATTCCTCTTGACGTTAATATTCCCAGTGTAGTAAACCATACGATTGACTCTAATGGCCAATGCTAGTCCATTTCAACTTCATAGTGCCTAGAATTCCAATCTTTATGCTTTCCATTTCAGTTTTGATGACTTTCAATTTTCCTATATTCCATGTTATGTTTACAAATGGATATTAGCAATAAATTCTTGTTTTGACTTATTGTCCATGAGCAGCTGAAGGCCCCCAAGGCTCTCCTCCAATGAATGTTGAGAGGCAGGTCTTTTAAGAGGCAGGTCTTCCTCAGTCGTATCTTGAGTGTCTTCCAACCTAAGAAACTCACCTTCTGGCTGTATATCTGACAACACGCTGCTGTTATTTAGAACGTTGTGAGCGGTTAATTCCTCAAAATTGAATGGTCTAATCTTTCTTCCTAGTCTATTCTTAGTCTGGAAGCTCTGCTGAAGCCTGTTCACCATGGGTGACCCTGCTGGTATTTGAAATACGGGTGGCATCGCTTCGAGCATTACAGCAATATATAAGCCACCACGGTTTGACAAAATGACAGAGGATGGTATTGAAATCTCTGTCTTCTGTGTTCTCAGACTCCCAGGGATTACGCCAAAGATCAAGACAAATGAATATTTCCCCAGAGAACTAACATGCAGAAACTTCTCCTCAAAGTTACAGAAACATTTCGCTTTATCCAGGCCGCTAACTACCATATCTCAGCTACTGAGTTGATTCTGAATCCCGTGGGACAAAGTAGAACTGGCCCATGATGTTCCCGAGGCTGCAGCCTTTAGGGAAGCAACTGCTACCTCTTTCTCTCACAGAGCAGCTGATAGATTTCAATTAGTGACCTCTCAGGTTGCAGCCAAGCACTTAACCACTGTGCCACCGTGGTTACTTAATAACCCGCAACTAAAACATGGGGCAAAGTCCCTATAGATGTGAATTATTCTTTAGTCTTCACTTAAAGATAGGAAATAAAAAACCAAAGTCAAAAGATATATCCTATACCAATAAAATCTGGATTCAGAGTAAAATGCTCACTCAGACAGAGTAAATAGCTTCAAGGCTAAATGGTTCCCTAACTTGAACTTCCTTTTTCTAATCTCACATGTTTCTCCCATGCTTGGAACTCCGGGGCCTTGAGGGAGTAATTGATTCCTTGGGAGTGCTTCACATATCATGATTCTTGATTAATATGATACATTAAAGTTAAGTTAAAATGATATCAAATTTTGTATGTGCACCAAGTATTCAATTTCCTAACAATAATTCACCTTGGATAGTTATGAAAATTGAAGATCATTTTAATTTTTTTCTATATTCATATGTTTGCCTTAATTAAAGAAATAGGGGTGTGATGCCTTTGTAAGTAATTGTACTGGTCAAGCCATACAGCCATCGCTCTTACCAGAAATTGTCACCTCCTGAGATAAGGAGTTTAAGAAAATTCATTAGCTTCCCCTTTGTTTCAGACACCATCATAGGAACTGGAGATAAGCAATTTTAAAGACATGTTCTGGTCTTTTAAAAAGTTCCAGCCTAGGGGAAACAGATGTGCCCCATAACCATTATATTTCTGTGAGGGCTGTAAGTGGGGTATTGCCTTGTGCTGTGGAAACGGGTGATACTTAAAGCAGCTCTTGTAATTCAGAGAAAACTTAAAGGATGATTCCGACTCTGCCAAGCAGGAAACCCAGGAGAGCACATTCCAGGCAAGAGGAAAGCGTGAAAGACAACTTCCGTCGTTGCCTGATTTCTCAGCCAGGCTGATTTCAAAGCACATTATCCTCATTAACCAGTTAGGTCATGTCAAATCCCTGAGGGTTATTTCTGTGAAAAGTAAATTTGGTTGATTAGATATGATGTTAATAAGAACCTTGTGCTAATGTGATGGCTTGCCCAAAATGCATACAGGGAACCCAGGATAAAGAACACGTAAGCATTCTCTGTGTAAACCATCAGAGCCCACCAAGGCCAGTAGCAGCGAGTATTCCTTAACCAATTGGTGTAGCGCAACTTCCCAACCCGCCCCATGGCAGCCCCGTGCATGTGAGAGCAGAACTGTGCTCCACGGGTTCTCAGTGACTGCGCGCGTGGGTTGGTTTTGGGAGAAGACTGACAAATCATTCTTCTGATGTGCTTCTGGGTACATCATGTTAGACACTGGACACATTGACCAGTTACCGTCTTGGAAGAAGCACAGCCAAAATGCTCCAGAAAGGCAAGGATGGCAAGACTTCACCTTTGGTACTTTGGACATGTTAGAGGAGAGACCAGTCCCTGGCAAAGGACATCCTACGTGGTAAACAGAGGGGTAGCCAAAGAGGGCAACCCTTGACAAGACAGGTTGACACAGAGGCTGCAAGATGAGTTTGACCGTGAGCAACGGTGAGGACAGGGCAGGAGCAGGCAGTGTTTTGTTCTGTTGTCTGTAGGGTCGCTATGGGTTGGACCTAACTCCCTAAACCACACCCCCCCCCCCCCCAAAGATTCCCCATATTTACTTAGAGTAAAAGTTTTAAAAATGCTTTAGAAAACTCAATCTCTGTAACTACCACTTCCACAAAATGCTTACCACATGTCGACACATAACCCCCCCCCACTGTCACCGCCACCCAAACTACACAGGCAGCCCCTAACATCACAGGATCTGATAGGAAAAAAATGAACTGCTCAACACAAACTCACTCCCACTTATAAGGAAAAAATAAAAAGAACTCACAATCATGCTCCATTAATATTGGCAGAGCATTTGGTTATTTCCTTTTCGTCCATTTATTAAATAAACTTTTATCAGATAATAGAGTTACATAAGGTGTTGGCCTTCAAGAAACTGGAACTCAAAGAGCGTAGGACGTTATTACACATGCTGTGCGAGTTGGACGGAGACGAACAGGGGTGTTGGGAGCTCAGATACAGTACGTCAGAGGCAGTCTGGGAGCGGGGCATCCTGGACAGCTGCCAGCTCTCTGAGAAACTGCGGAGCACTGCAAACAGCTCAGGGTGGCGAGAGCAAAGGGGAAACGTGAAGGTGTGACAGACAATAAGCCGGAAAATTCAGAGAGAAATAGGGTCACGGCAGGCCTTGTGTGCGAAATTAAAAAGTTTGAACTTTATCCTTGAAAGCTGTGAGGAAGGTTTTAAGCAAGAAGATCAATATCACCATAGTGTGAATGATAGATTAAAGATGGGCCACATTCAGGGCAGGGAATTCGGTGGGGGTGGCAGGGATAAGGGTAATAAAGAGATGGGACCAACTACAGGAACTTAAGAAGTGCTTCATGAGCTCCAATTTGAGTAGCTCACAGTCGGTAAGTCAGCAAAGAGACTGACGGCCACTGTTCTGAGTTCCATTGTGAGGCATACGATAGGAAGAAAACACACAGGGCCAGCCTTCCTCTCGGAGTAGTTGCAAAGAGCGGGCACTCCAGAGCACTGACCTGCCCTTACGGACAGCCTGCCACAGGCAGATGGCACAACCGCCCTGCCTGCTGAAAGTGAAAACAAAAACTACTCCTGTGGAATGAAGAACACAAAGTTTATTTAAGAAAAGAATGTTTTCTCAATAAAACACAAAATCTATCACAGGATTTTATGTGATAGGTGCTTACATCGGACAGCGTAAGACATGAAAAATAATAATACTTTATAAATTATCAAGGGTTCATGAGGGAGGGAGGGTGGGGAAGGGAAGGGGGAAATGAGGAGCTGATACCAAGGGCTCAAGTAGAAAGAAAGTGTTTTGAGAATGATGATGGCAACTAATGTACAAATGTGCTTGACACAATGGATGGATGTATGGCTTGTGATAAGAGTTGTACAAGCCCCCAATAAAATGATTGTTTTTCAAAAAAGAGGTAAAGAGTGAGATTTAAAAAAAGATTATATTGGGAAACGTTCAAGAGTTAAAGGCAACAGAAGCAAATATAATTATATACATGGTCCTGCAACAGCAGTGATCCCTAGGGAGATACTTGGATATACTTGTAGGCTCAACAGGAAGGAAGAGTGGCTGTATACCCATGAATATATAGAGGATATTTGACAGAGGCTATTGTATATGTGCACTTACCTTTGCTGCAAATACATTCATGGATGTGGTAGAACATCCAGGGATCAAAGTTATGAAAACTTCTTAGAATTAACCAAACATCTTGAGGAAATGAATCACTGGGCTTGGGGTATCAGAAAGAGTCTTGGGAGACACGAGGTCAATTGTCATACATAATTTACAAAGAAAATCTTCTACATCCTATTTGGTGAGTAATGACTGAGGTCTTGAAAGCTCATAAGCAGCCATATAAGGCTCAAATACATTTCTCTCCCTGTCAAGAGGTAAAAATGAGTGATGGAAATAGAAGGACGTAAGGAAGCTACTAGTTCAATGGACTAATGGACCATACAACTCTGAGACCAGAAGAACTAGATGGTGCCTGTTACCGCTACCAACTGCTCTGAACATGATCACATTAGAAGATCCAAGATAAAGTAGGAGGAAAATGTGGAATAAAACACAAAATCATAAAAGCTACCAGGCTTACTGGTCACATAGACTGGCAGGACTTCCAAAACCATGGCCCTTTGTAACACTCCCCATCTGGACTGACCCAATCGGTGGTAGAATAACCAACCATTTAGGATCAAAGGGCAGCAGTTAGCCAAGTACAAAGTTCTGAGGGTTAGAAAATACGAAGAAATGGAAACAGGAAACCAGGGAAATGAGATAAGTGATGGTACATTGAGGAGAATGCAATGAATGAGTTGACACAAAATGTGTATGAATCGTTGAATGTAAAACTGATCGTCTGCTCTGTAAACCATCATCCAATTCAGAGTTAAGTTTGTAATGTCATGATCAACTATAACCCACATTGGCAAAAGGGCCATTAAACGGTTGCTGAATTCTTAAAAATTCCACTGGCTGTTTCATATTGATTTTTAACCCAGTTCACCTTCAGGTTCTCATTCACCGTGTTACGTTCTCGAATAGAAGCTTTTTGGAAATTGCCGTGTCTTATATCATTTTTAGTTATATACATTTCCGCTTCTCTTTTCCACATAAAACCACACACCTCTATTTTGTTCCTAAATCACTTATCAGTGTCTCTTTAAATAGAGTATGAATCAGGCAATGCATCTGGCAAATTACTAGCTTGTATCATGTTCAATTTTTTTCACCAATCAAAATAGCATCAGGGTATTCACCAAAATTATTCAATGGTATGAAAATTATGCCAATTCTATGAAAACCTGAACCTCTCACAAGACTAATTTTCAAAATCCATAGTTCATGTCCCATAGTCTATAAAATGTTAGAACCTAAAGTTTATCTCAATAGTTAAATGAAAACAGAAATTAAATTACTTTCTTACGCTAACGCTGAAGTTAGTGAGAGTACTGCAGACTCAAGTAATCAATTCCTGATGTCATTCGTTGACGTCATGCATACCTTTTTGTTTTTAGCTCTATGTCACTTTTCATGCTAGGGCAAGTATGTACAGAGCCATATAAGACAGCTGCCCTGCACAAAACTGTAAGGTCAATATTTTCATTTCTTTGCCTAAATTCCCCTCAGTGAAATCCTTAGAACTGTTACTTTCCTTGGAACCATTACTTAACCTCTGTGACCTTTTCATCTCCCTTGAACAAAGGAGATGATGCCCAGCATAAAGGTCTTGGAAATGGGAATGATAACTGACGGTCTTGTTAGTGACCTGGCCATAGTGACTGACCAACAGCAGCCTTTCTTCCTTGTTGAGATAATTATATTTGCTTGGTCTCTAACATCCTGTCTCTATCAAAACAGGGAAAACAAAACAAAATCTTCCCACATAACTTCTTGGGGGATCAAAACTAATGTAGACTATTTTTCAAAAACGTTCAAAGTTATTTTATGCCAAAATAAAAATTTTATCAGACTATATAAAATTAATATTGGTCATTTATATAAACCTCTGCTCAAACACTGCATATCAAGCTTAAAATATAATTATTTATGTTTATCCTAAATTTGACATATTAAGTTGTTACAAATTCATTATGACCCAAAGAGTTGATGGTAAGGTAGAGACAGCATTAAGCTGAGTGCAAGAGGCCTGTCCTCTAACTGTGTTTTATACATTTTTCCCCAAAGGCCTTAGGAGCACTTACCCGCACATGGTGTACAGTTGTTGTCAGTTGCTGTGTAGTCAATTCCAAGTTATTGTGACCCTCCTTGTACAGAGGAGATGTTTACTCCAAGGGATTTTAAGTTTATGAGCTTTTGGAAGAAGATCATCAATATTTTCTTCTGAAGAAGGTCTGGGTGAGTTCAAACTGCCAACATTTGGTCTAGTTAGTCAGGTGTTCAACCATTTGTTCCATCCAATATACAACAGAGTTAAAATTTACTCAATTCTTATAGGGATTATTGGAGTTGGAGACTGAATTTATACTGATACCTGGAGTCTCAAAATGTGCTCATGCTGTACTTGTTAAAGTTGTTATATATGAATGCCAAGAAATAAATAAAAGCCTGGCCCAAGTTCGTTCTGTGTACAATTCACAACCCATTCCGTGGTCATTTCTTCAGGCCCTGAGTGCATAATCATGGTAGGTACACTAAACCATTGACAGAAGCGTAACCTTAGTTCCACCGTCCGTGAGCTAACAGTCATCATGTCAGGAAAGGGAACTGGAAATCTCTCACCTTGCCCATGTTCTAGCTAACATGGACAACTAGAAGGAAAAACAAAGTATACCATCTCGTGTTGGGGGGGGCAGGAGGCAGGTGGCAGGAACTCTCTCAAAGACTACAAAGTTTCAAGGATAATAGTATTCATCCGATCAACCGTGGAAAAACAAGATGGATCATTGGGAGATGCAAGAACGAGCTACCAAATAAAAGAGTGCTAGCTTGTGTGAGTTGTCATCATTTTTAATATTGCAATTATCCTGGAAGCTAAATACAGAAACTGTTTCCAGGAAAAGAAACAATCATCTATGTCCCATGGTTCTAATAGGCCAACTAAAATGAGAACTGAGATTCCACCATTGGGTTGAGCATCATGAAGGTCATTGCTGACATAGACAAGAACTCTTTGGTAAAAGGATACCAGAAACAGAAGCTTTTTCTAGGCTGATTGAATCAGGTCTAGAAAATCAGTGCAGAATGTCTTTTCTACTTCAATAGTTGACTTCAATCCTCTATTCATAAACATTTAATATTTTTATAGAACCCAGGTAATATTGACATTGACATCCCATCTCTCTTGCCTCTAAAAAAGAGGGATGGCCATTGCCACAGATTTCTGTAAGCCAAAGACAACTGTTTGCCTATCCAGTCATGGTTCTCATGACACTCATGGTAACCACTTTGCCTCTGGTAGTAAAATACAACTGGGACTTTTCTGTTCTAGAATCCTATCATCCTCATGCATTTTAGAGTTCCTTTCAATAGTAGCCACCCTTCCATCAACTTGCTGTCATCTATCACTGAGTTTTTTGGTGATGCCAATTCCTCACTAATGCATTCCTCACTGTTTCAATGAAAGAAGTATTGTGCACACCCCACTGGGAGATATAATCAGCTGTTTTATGCAATACATTTATTCCAGCATGACTGCTTCTTTGAGTCTTCTGATCCCCCTTCTAGATGAATACTATTTTCTCAGCAACTTTTCCATTTTCTTAGACTCAGAATACGAATGCATTTACTAAAAGCATTGGCTGTCTACAAGTTTCAAGAATTCCTCTCAGTAGCATATCAAGACCTGATCCAGACACCTGGCTAGTATGCTAAGCTCTGACTACCATGATAGTACTACTTCCATAGTGATAAACTCTCCCTTATTCAGTCTGCTTTGTAATATGCATTCCTCTTCAGCGCCACAACATTCTCACGCATGTTTTCTCAGATCTGGTCACTGTGCACAAACACAGTTCCTCTCTAATTCATAATCCCTTGTCCCCCATAGTCGAAGCTGGATGAACCTGCTCTTACATGATAATACTTCAGTTATTGGCCTAGAAACAATGCAGAAAGGTAAAGGCAGTTTTTTTTCTTCTGCTGCTGCCGAAAAGGTAGCTTTACTGTTAACATTTGGTCCCCGGCTTGGGAGAGGCCCTTCAGGGCAGTGGCAGGGCGGCTAGCGGGGCAGGTTCAGGTCGAGGGGCTAAGATGGGCAGGGGGAGGCACAGGGCCGCTCACAGTGGCTGGGTGCCTCAGGCCCCTAGTCTTGCTTTAGGATCAGCTTCCTGAAGAGATCCTCGCCCAGCCTGGGGCTGGCCAGTCTGTGGAGGTGGGTCCGGGGGTCGCCCACCTTCTTGAGGAGTCTCACCTCCTCGTTCAGGAAGTGGTTTTCCAGAAAGTCACCGAGATGGGGGTCTATGTGAGTGGACCCCATGCATTCAGGTCCAGTAGGGCTTGGTTGAGATTTTCTCCAGCGTCAGCACAGCTTCCAGGGCGTCCAGGGTTCTACCCCACTCATGTTGGGACGGTTTCCGCACATGCTGGAGGAGGACGTGGCTGCTGCACCGGTTTGGCAGCTGGTGGGGGCGATTTTAAGGCGAGACCGCATCATTTTTGGAGGGCTTGTGTCATTTCTAATCTATGGGAACAATGAGCACAAAGAGAGGGCACTGTTTCTGCCAACCCAACGATTCATAGGACATCAGCAATAGCGATACTGTGACCTGCTCAGATGACCACAACCCCAATTAGCATGGACATTTCATCTTTGCTTTATCTGACCAGAGAATAATTGACTTGGAGATTCTCCTTCAAAGGGTTTTCTTTCTAGCACCACTTTTGAGACCACCTATTTTAGATTCGGCTTCTCAGAAAGAAATCCTTAAGATAAGGATTTGGGTGCAAATAATTTCTCTGGAAGGTAATTCCAGGAAGCATGGTAATGAAAAGGAGAGCCCACCAAGAGAACATTAAGGAGCAGGTCACCAAAGGGGGAACAGATATGCTCTGAGAAAGCATAGCAGTCCTCTCAGCATGGTCCCACAGAGCCCACATGGCAGGAAGTGGAGGGAGTAATCACAAATTCCCATCCTTCCTGTTCCTTGGTTTCCCTGGGGGAATTTAATGCTCTGGCCCTCCCAGCCTACCCAAAGCACAGCCAACCATGCTTTTCATCCAGGGAATGCCTTCAAGGGAAAAAAAACAATAGTTTTCCCAATCCACTGGAGTTTAGGAGAGACCCAGGTGCATCCAGAAGAGATGGGTTAGGAACAGCATCTGCCACACAAAAATCCGGTCTTTTCTATTGTGACGGTGTGCACTATTTGATACGGCCGTTCTAGGCAGAGCTGTAGTAACTTTCACCATATAATTGGGTGGAAACATGCAAATAGGGCATACGGAAGGCTAGCCTGGGGATTGGACTTTTTTGCCTCCACATTTGGTATAAAACGGGGCCATCAAAGATCTAACGATCATCAAGAAGAGCCAGGAGTAGAACACCGACTTTGGATCCTGATATCACAGCACGCTGATCTTTCTTGACTGAGGACACAGGTTGTGACACCATAGACACACCAAAGGAGTGGTGGCAGCAGAGACAGCATTAGAGCAGTGGACATGCCAGCCCATGGATGCAGTGGGAGGCTGGCTTGTGAGATGGGGTGCCACCAGACACTTCACTGGGAGAGCCAACTTTACTGACCCAAGGAACCAGAACGGAGGCCCTTCAGAGCTTTGTGAACAGGGCTACAGCAGCTTTGCTTAAGCAAAGGGGGAAAATGGACCAAAGAAGAAAGACTGTTTATGAGGGGCTCCAAAAAGTTCTGGAAAAATGAAATTGAAAGATGGAAAAATGTTTTCATAAACTTTTTGTGGCCACCTTGCTTGTGGAAATGTACAAGAGAACAAGCTGGGAAGCAATTACAACGCATGCAAGGTTGACCAAGGTAGAAATGGGCAATGAATGGAAAAGGGAGCAGTTTTCAATGATCTTAATTGAATGGAATTTATTGAGCTCATTGATTCATAGAAAGCAGGGAAAAGAAGAGTAAAGGAATAAAAAATATAGTTTACAGGGTGTCCTTGTTTTGAATGCCTGACTTGTAGTCAAGAACCATTGTGTAGCATGTCCTATCAAAAGTTTGAGACAATGCTAGATAATGGATGGTGTAAGGTATGAAATAATAATAACAATATATAATTGATCAAGGATTCCTGAGGGTGAGAGGATGGGGGAGGGAGGGGGGAAAAGAGGAGTTTATACTAAGAGCTCAAGTAGAAAAGGTTTGGGAAATAATGATGGCAACAGTTGTACAAATATGCTTGACATAATTTATTTATGGAATGTTTTAAAAGCTGTTTGAGTCCCCAATAAAATGATTTTTTTAATTGAGGTATATACAATGGTTCCTAATAACAAATAGGTACTACTTTGCAGCGCATGCAGAAAACACTATTATTAGTGTATTTTATGCTAATTGCAGTGAATCTGGAAATATTTCCTTAATATTTTTATGAACAGAAAGGGGCACTAAATACTAAAGCGAGTATTTGACTAACCAATATTAGTTATTACCTGCACCTAACTATTCCTGCTGTCATGCAAATTCAACCTAAAGACAGATCTAAGAATAGTACTCATTATAAACTGAGGACAGCCTATGTATTTTTCCCTTATATTTAGATATACAAGTTACGTACTTTCAGCAATTCTGGTGAAAAGCAATTATGGATCTCTTCAGAAACAAAACCTAGTAGAGAGTCAGCATCTTGTAGCTCCAACTAGTTCCACAGGTGATACTAATCATCTCCAATAATTGAGAACTGCCTTATATGACAATACTGGATTTATTTCTTTTGAAAAAGTGAGTGTTATTAACTGGACAACAGTTATAACTCTCAGAGTATGATATACTTCAAGTATTTCAATTTTTATATAGAAGTTTACAAAGTCTTGGGAGCACAAATAAAGCAGTTGAATTGTACAGCTCTCGGCCTTCCAGTAACTTCCCTGACAGAAAGCCAAAGTTAATCATTGTTAAACACCATTCTTATCAGGAAGAACTTTCCAGTAATGTGGGTGAACTAAGAGAAGAATTGCATAATACTAATCCAAACATGAAAACATAAGTGCTTTCTATTCTGAGTGAATGTCAATTAAGGCAGCATCAGAATGAAGCATGTTGAGTTTATGTTTGACCATTCAAAATTGTTAATTGTCCCATATTAAACTCACAATGTGGAACAACCTGGTTGCCATGTCACTAGCACAAAACAGCTGTGACGCATTCTCTTCACTTGAAGAAGTGACTGAATGGAACATCCTAGCAAAGTGCCTCCTTTCCAGCTTCCTCGGAGGAGCTTTTATAACAACTCACTTGTGGCAAGAAGATAGCACTTTTTCTCCAGCTTCATAATTGATCAAGAAATTTAAATATTGTCCTAAAGTTAAGCAGGAAAAAACCAGAGAGAACTTTTTGTTATAGCAGGATTGAAACCCAAACCAAGCATATGGCTTTCAAATAAAGTCCAATCCTAGCAATCCTATAGGACAGACCAGAACTGTCCCGTTAGGGTTCAAAGTTAGAATCCTTCCAGATGCAGTTGGCTGCACCTTTCTCTGGCAGAGCAGCTGGTGTAGCAACCTTTCAATCAGCAGCCGAAAGTTTTAACCACTGCACATCAGATTTGGTGGTAAAATAAATATCCTGGAAGATACTCAAAATAAGTAAAAGCAAGTATTTCTGATCAATTAGTCTTGCCTTAATTCATTTTTTAAAAAGTACTTTAGAACAACAAGAGATCTAACATTGATGGCAAGGAGAGCTTATAATACCTGGTGGGTTTAACCAAGTGCAATGTATCCAAGAGGAAGTACTGATAGTCGAACGGAGGGTGGGCATGATAGTGGGACAGGAGGAAGGTGAAAGAAATTAGAGGAAAGAAATAGGAGGCAAAAGCTATTTCTAGAGGTATAGCTATAGGCATGTATATATGTAAATATACTAATTTATAAAGAAAGGGATAGAGGCCAATGTACCTATATTTAGATGTTAAGTATTAAGTTAGCAGATGGATTTTGGGACTCTACTCAAGGCCTCCCTTAGCACAAGAACACTTTGTTCTAATAACCTGGCACTCTTTGATACTCACCTTCCTGAAATGAGCACAAAGACAAAATGGGTGCATAATCAAATGTGGTGAAAAGAGCAGATGGTGTCCGGCTATCAAAAGATATAGCATCTAGGGTCTTAAAGTCTTCAAATTAAACAAGAAGCCATCTAGCAGGGAAGTAAATAAGCCCACACAAAAGAAGCACACCAGGCTGTGTGATCATGAGGTCTCAACAGGATCAGGTATCAGGTATCAAAAGATCCAAAACAAACAACTATATCGATGCAAATAAGGGAGATTGGAGTGGAGACCCAAAGCCCATCTGTAGACAGTTGGATATTCCCCTACAGAAGGGTTATAGGGAAGGGAGGATTCAACTAAGGTGCAGTATAGCACCAAAGAGACACACATTATTCCTTTAGTTCCCAAATGCTTCCACCACCCCTACCACTGCCATGACCCAGTTCTACCTTACAAATCTGGCTACACTGGAGAACACACTTTGGTACACACTGGTACATGGAATTCAGGACAGATAAACCCCTCAGGAACAGTAATAGGAGTAGCAATATCATGAGGGTAGTGGGATGGTCAGGAAGTGGGAAGTGGGGAGAAAGGGAGAACCCCTCACAAGGTTGCTAGATAGCACCACCAAGAGGACAAATCACAGAAATGTGAAGCGAGACAACAGACAGTGTAAGATATGAAAAAATAATAACAATATATAATTGATCAAGGTTGAAATACCTGTTGAAAGACCACTTAACAAAATTAAAATGGAACATAAACAAACTCAAAATATGTCTGTTTTTAAATCAATATATAATTCACCAGGGTGGGAGGGTAGGGGAGGAAGGGGAAAAAAGAGGAGTTTATACCAAGGGCTCAAGTAGAAAATGTTTTGGAAATGATGGCAACATATGTTCAAATATGTTTGATACAATTGATGTATGGAATGTTGGAAGAGGCCCCAATAAAATGATTTTTTTAAGTATAAGAATCTAAGAGAATGATTGGGAGGGTTGATATCATCTAGTGCAATAATACATGTTATCGCTCCATGATCTTTCCCTAATCAGGTCCTCTGGAGTCCTTGTGGACGTTGATGTTAGGGCATTGACCCCATGTGCAATGAAATGGATGTACACAGTGGTTGCCACAGTGGGGCCAAACCTAACAACAATTGTGAGGCTGGTGCAGAAAGGGTAGCATGCTTGCAGCTGTTTCTTCTCATGCTGACTTGTGCTTCATCAGCAATTGAAGGGCCTGAAATTTTACTCCTTCCATGCCATGAAAATTGACACTAGTGTGAGGCAAGTTTCTCCTTCCCCGGTTGTATTTTGAGTGACTTCGAACCTGAGGGCCTCATCTCTCACACGATCTCTGACAGTACTCTGCTTCTATTCATAAGCTTTTCCAGACCAATCCCTCAAAAGTGAACAGCCTATTACTTCTTCTAAGTCGGTTCTTTCTTATTCTTGAAACTGTACTGAAACTTCCTCACTCTGAGTGATGCTGCCGGTATTTGAATTAGTGGTGACGTTCAGTTCCAGCGTTCCTGCCACTCTGGTAAGTCACCACAGCATGAGAAACTGGCAAATGAGTGGTGGATTCTAACTATAGTGCCTGCGATCGTTATCCTAGCTCTGTGAATGTCCTATCATTATTTTCAATCCATCGCTCTTCGATTTTTAAGAATATCACAAACTTGAGGTTAGCATCATTTTTCCCTTTAAAGGGAAAGAATTTTTTCAATATTTCTATTGTCGAATTTTACATATCTCATTACTCTTGATACCTGGTCATGATTTGAAATATCATGCACGCTGTTGAACATGATCTCAAAGTACTTCTCAGATTTTAAGTCTAGGACAAGCTTCTCCTTCATGTGAGTTGCCAAGGAACTTATAAACTCACTCTGCATTAGGTTGCAAGATTTTAAAACAGACATATTTTGAGTTTGTTTATGTTCCATTTTAATTTTGTTAAGTGGTCTTTCAACAGTAGATAATTTAAAAAGCATCTCAAGAAGATATACCTTCCTTGAGGCCACAGAATGTCAGATTCTGCTTGGAAGGAAACAAAATGATATTGAAGAATCTGTGTAATATGCACCTCTGCTTTTTCTTCTTTATTTACACCAAAGCAACAGTTCTGGAGTTAAGGTTTTTGTAAACATCCGTCCTCTTGCCAGCATTTTCTACTTTTCAATACATCATAGGTGTTCTTTAAATGGCCCATGTCTATGTACCTTTGGGCTCAGTTTCCCATTTATGAAGCCCAGTCACAAACATGGATGTTGTGTAAGTAGCTGTTAGGGTAAACAGCTGGCAGCCAAAAGAAAAACAGTATAAATTCTCGTTGATGAGTGTTTTCGCCACTTGGCATTACCTAGTGAAACCACTGTTGAAAGCCAGCGCACATCTCCATTTGCTTTTGCATCTGGCCTCGCTGCAACACTGAAAGGCAGGTTTTTCTTCTAAAGTGAAGCCATTCCTCCCTTGATGATTTCAACTCCAAAAAGTTTTAGACTTGTAGGTATATTAATACAAGTCAGGTGGGCTTATGGAAAACTGGTTTTGTTGTTAGAACTAACTATAAGGATCTTTTTAATAAAATCCATATTTCTCCCAAAACACTGCACAAGAATTTTATTTTGACAGTGTCACCAAGTACAGTGCACACTTCTTGCACCTCCCTAGTGACACCACTGGTATTTGGTGGATAGATGCAGGATGGTGATGGGGCAGTTGTAGAATCTTCATCTTTCATGCAGGATACTTGGTTCCCTTTACAGTCACTGCACCTCACATGTATTACTGTAATCCTGAACAGACTTCAGCAGAGTTTCTGCACTAATTCAAACTAGGAAGGAAGAACCTTTGGATCACAATGGTCTGACCTGTCATTGACCATGGGCATGATGCAAAACCAAGCAGTGTCTCCTTCAGTTACGCATGAGGTCATAATAAGTCTAGACCAACTCAACAGCAGCTAACCATAACTAAAGTTTACACATGACCAACATGTCCTCTGAATATGTGGATAGCGCACAGAATAAAACCGGCGAAGTGTATCCTGTGAACGCCACAATGGTAAATATTTAATGACATAAAATACAGCAAGTTAATAATCTAAAAATACATTTACTTAAATTATACACACGTCATGAAAATTTGCATTTATTGACATTGATGGAGAGTTGGAGAGTTAAATTATTGACACCACTTCTGTGGCTTTTCTTCATTCACGAAATCACTGTCAAAATAGAATCTACCAAATATGGTTGCAGGCTGCTGACTTCAACCGCCTTGGTATTGGTAGTTATTTTGCTAAGATTTTTTGAAACATTTCATTGTGGCCTTCTTATACTTCATCTAAAATGATTTTTATTATGGAATAGCTGAAATTTGAGTGAAATGTTGCTCCTTTGCTTTTTTGTACTTTTTAATAAAAAAATTAAAGTGTTAGCTACATCCCCTCTGCTGTCAGCATAAAATGCCCACTTAAGTCTGCCAATACTGGCAGCAACCACAGCTGGTGAGTTAATTTGCATTTAAATGAACAGCTTACAAGGATGTCCTTCACGTCCCAGGATGCTCCTGAAGGAGTTCTCTAGGCACATTTGCAGTAGTGGCTGCAAGATGGCTATGCGGTCAATAATGCGATCTAAAATCTGCATCTTTTATTGGGTCAGTCTTTCTATAAAGGGCTACTGCTGGACTCTAACACCTTTTGGGAGAAATGGTCACCTCAAATCGAATAGCTGATCTCGGTGCCAGGCCTTTTCCTTTCACCGCTGTTTGAGGCTTATTGATATGAAGGATCATCCCAGCAGGCCTGAAGCCGGCCTGCGTTATTTTACTGAATAAAAGATGTAACTGCACGATGAGAATTTCAGATGAAAGCATGAAGCACAATTACTTAGGTCCCAGGTAGCTTCATGGCAGTTTGTGCCGTCTTGTCATCATTGTTCGCTGGTAATAGTGAAACTGATTCTTTACACTTGACCTTGTGAGGTTTTCCCCGCTCACAAAGGCCTCTGCTCTCGGCCGACTATAGAACTGAACTATGGCTCTGTGAACACAGTCCATGAAGCCCCATCCACCCAGGTTTCCTCAGCTCGGAGGCATGTACGTGTCGGTGGTTCCCGACAGGATATACAAACCACATCCGCATGGCCCTTCTACAAGGAAGACCATTCGAACTCATGCCTGGCCACTCAGGATTCCTTGATGTGAGGCTTTTAAAAAAATTCTGATGCATAGTTTTAGTTTAATATTGTGGCTCTGCAAAAGCATACATTTATAGACACTGTCATTTGAGTGGGTTTGTTTAACACCTGGGCCCTATCTAATTGCCACCATTATTACAAAGTCCGTTCAATCTTTGAATAATCACTTTTAAACATGAATCTAGAATATAGCATTTTTATCCAAAAAAATTCTGAATACTGAAAATACATGACGAAAGAAATTAAAGGTATCCATAAGCTTGCTACTGAGAAATAATTATTCTTAACACTTTAGGATACACCCCACCCCTATCCCACACCCAGATTTCCTGTAGTCTTTATTGAGAGTAAGTGCTCTGAATGACTGTATTCTGGATTCCTTAGGTAAACGTGCTAAGGTTGGCATTACTCTTTATAAATATAATTTTATTGACTTCATAATCTATTACATAGGTATCTCACCATCATGAGAGAGTTGTGTTGTGACCCTTTATTGATTTTCATTTTTCTCCTTTATATATAAATAGTTGACTAAGCTATCCTATATCATGTATCAGGCAACACATTGAGATTGTGTTCTTGTGTGCCACAGAGTCAATTCCAACTCATAGGAAGCGTATGTGACTGAGCGGGACTGACCAACAAGGTGTTCCCGGCTGGAATCTTGGCTGGAGCAGGTGATCGTGTTTTGTTTGTTTTTTCGTGTCCAGAGGAGTTCCCGGCTTGGAAGCACTGACAATCCGGTGAGCAGGTGAGGACTCACCATGGCATCAAAGTAGAACTGCCCCTACGACTTTCCAAGACTCTACATCGTTATGGGAGTAGAACGCCTCCTCTTTCTCAATCCTTTCAAAGTTAGATTAACTGTGAAAGTATATAAACAATTTGTAAAGGGGCAGTTATAAATTTCTAATTAATCTCCCAACAAGATCATGTCCATGTCTTTTCTTTGTATTTTGATAAACACTGAAGAAGCTGGAGCGGTTACATTTTATCTTCGGGGTGGGGTGCTGGTGAGGAGACCTCCTCAGAACTGGGTTATTTGGTGGCAGGAACCTCTTACTGCTTTAGTAATTAAAAAAAAAAAAGGTAATGGAAATCTAGGAAATGTAGAAGGAAAAAAAATCACAGGTAATGTAGGAAATGCTTTCCTAGTTTCATCAGCTACCAAATATACTCGTGTATAAGCCGAGTTTTTCAGCACATTTTTAATGCAGTTTTTGTGGTAAAATTAGGTGCCTCGGCTGATATTTGGTCGGCTTATACTTGAATGTATACAGTACTTGGCGGTGTTTATCTCTGTCCATCATATGTAGTAGAAGCATTTTTATGGACTCCTGACTTGTGTGCATGGCATACGTATCTCCCTTTCTAATAAAGAAGCCTATCTAACTGAGTAGACGAAATGAAGTTTTACACCATAAGCCAGGGGGAGACTTAACCTCTAGTCTCCAACTTTAAAGTCAGGAAAATCCTTCCTCATACAGAAATGTGGTAATGTATCGATTTGTATTTCCTTCTAGCCTCTTTAAGATCTGATTTTTCACATTTAGTTCTTAAAGCATTTTGGATGTGTTTCCATTTCTCATTTTTTAGTATCGTGTATGTAAAACCACTTAATGCTCATATAGTAAGACCTAAACTACATGAAAATATTTAAATTTTTATAGTCAGAAAATAACTTCCCTAGATTACTTGGCATTCCTACAAAGTGCAATGGGGATTCAGTTTTCTGTCCTACCAAAAGAAAGATTTACTTTTGGAAGACAATAGACATCTCGAGAGAACTTTATCAAACTCCCTCCTAGCAGGAAGGACCCTTCCAGCCCACGGGGGAGGTCTCAGTACTTCCTGCCGTGCACCTACACACAGTACTTTTTAGAGGATGCCCTCTGGAGGGATTGTAGGAAATTCCTCCAGAGGGGCACTGCTGGGAAATGTAGTCCTAATATCTTTTCATGCACTCCGAGCATGCCCTATCCAAATCTCCACTTCTGTTCCCTGGCCCTAGCTCAAAAGTCCTGCCACAGGAGACAGGGAAATTTCTACACCGTGAAAATCGTGACAATTTCATTGCACGTCAGCCAGAAATGTTTGCTGTGCGTAATCAATGCTCAGCTATTTGTTTTCTTCGTGATGGAACAAATTGTTCCTTGCTATTCAGATTATTCTGACTCATAGCGACCGCATCGGGCAGCGCAAACCTGCTTCAGAAGGTTCCCATGATTGGTCTTTACAGAAGCGGACCGCCACGCCTTTCTCCGCAATTCAAACCGCAGCCAACCTTTGGATTATCAACAATGCTCTTTCATCATTACAGGACAGTGCTTCTAAAAATAAAAAAAGCCACGAAGCTCACTGCCTTCTCTGCTCCCTGAGAGTCAACTGATTACATTTCTGGAAGCAATCTAGGTCAGAGAAAAAGATGTAACAACAATGAAAAATACAACTTTCCTCTAGTTCCTAAATGTTTCCTGCCCGCTCCCACTACCATGACTCGAATTCCACCTTGCAAGTCTGGCTAGACCAGAGGATGTACACTGGTACAGATAGGAACTGGAAACACAGGGAATCCAGGGCGGATGAGCCCTACAGGACCAGTGGTGTGAGTGCCGATACTGGGAGGGGAGAGGGAGGGTGGGTAAGAAAGAGGGAACCGATTACAAGGATCTACATGTGACCTCCTCCCTGGGGGACGGACAACAGAAAAGTGGGTGAAGGGAGACGTCGGACAGGGCAAGATATGACAAAATAACAATTTACAAATTATCAAGGGCTCATGAGGGAGGGTGGAGTGGGGAGGGAGGGGAAAAATGAGGACCTAATGCAGGGGGCTTAAGTGGAGAGGAAATGTTTTGAGAATGATGAGAGCAATGAATGTACAAATGCGCTTTACCCAATTGATGTATATATGGATTGTGATAAGAGTTGTATGAGCCCCTAATAAAATGATTGAAAAAAGAAAACGAATATATAAATCTGAAAAAAAAAAGTCTCAATAAAATTCACCGCCCTCCAGTCCTTTCTAACTCAGGGCTACCCAACCGGACTGAGCACCATCGCTCCCTCGGGCGGCACATCCTTCAGAGTAGCTTTCTCAGCCAAAGCTCCACTCCTGACTGAAGAAGCCCCAGGCACCCGGAGAGCTGTAGAATGCTGTCTTCCTAAGCATACTTCAAAAAGGAAAATAGTGGGTTGTTATTAACTTCAAGCCTGAGTTGTACCTTCACCCTGAATCATCTACATATAGAGGGAAATAACCCCAAATCCTTCTCTTTCCACCCGGAGGAGGAGTCGATATTCTCTGCTTCTGTATAAGCTTATCAATTCACAGTTCTGTGTCCCTTGCCTACCAAACCAGAAAGCAGACTCAATGCCGTCAACCTGATGCCAACTCACAGGACAGAGCCGAGCTGTCCCTTTGGGTTTCCAAGGCTGTCAATATTTCAGGGAGCAGAAAGCCTCATCTTTCTCCAGCTGAATTATACTATAATTGAGCTGCTGGGGATTTCAAACTACCAACCTTGTAGCCACCTCGACTACAGTATAATTCATATGTCTCTCATCCACCAGGTGTTTAGTGGGTCTAGTGATGCAGGAATGATGCTGGAATGTCACTGTGGAGAATGTATTTACTGTCACGGACTTATTATTTTTATATATATATATATATATATATGCATGCATATATACATATAATATATATATTACATGTATATTATATATATGTAATGGTACCTAGAAGACAAAGTCTCAGATCCTTCAGAGTGTGGGATATGTTAGGTGCCATCAAGCTGGTTCTGACTCACAGTAACCTCAGTACAACAGAACAAAGCATTGCTGGATCCTGCACTAACCACACAACTGTTGTTATGCTTGAGCCCATTGGGGAAGCCACTATGCCAAGCCATGTCCTTGAGAGTCTTTCTCTTTTTCTCTGACCCTTTCCTTTATCAAGCATGATGTCATTTTCCAGAGACGAGTGTCTCCTGGTCACCATTCAAAGTGTGTGAAACAAAGTTTCACCATCCTCATTTCGTTTTTATAATAATCATCATTTATTTGAACCCATAACATTCTGGCTCATTGGCCGGGAAGTCACTGTATTTTGGGGTTTTTTTAAATCATGTTATTGGGGGCTCTTACAGCCCTTACCATAATCCATACATATACCCATTGTGTCTAGCACATTTGCACATATGTTGCCATCATCGTTTTCAAAACATATTTTTTCTACTGGAGCCTTTGGTATTCCCATCCTCAATTCTACAGAGCATTCTGGCTGTCACTCTTCTAAGACGACTTGTCCCTTCTTCTAGCAATTAAGGTTGTACCTTTTGATGACACTTATCCAATCTCTATACTGAGCAACTAATCCTAGAAACAGAGCTTTAAGAAGAAGGACATGGAATCAAGACTGGAGGATGATTTGTCAATCACCCATGATGTGCAGATAACACAACCTTGCTGGCTGAAAGCTGAGAGGACTTGAAGCACCCACTCCTGAAATCAAGGCATTCTGCCCCCACGAAAATCTTGGAAACCCACAAGAGCAGAGCTCCTTTGTCTTAAGGCGCCACTCTGAGTCAGAATCGAGTTGGGAGCAATGACGTTTGACTATAGTCTTCAGTGTGGATTGCAACTTAACATAGAGAAAACAAAAACCTTCAAAGTGGGACAAATCAACAACTACATAATAAAGAAAGAAAAAATTAAAGTTGCCAAGGATTTCATTTTTCTTTGATCCACAATTAATATTCATGGAAGCATTGAAATCAAAGGTGGTATCGCATTGAGCAACTCTGCTGTACAAGACATCTTAAAGAACTGAAGATCCAAGATGTCGCTTTAAGAATCACCGTGTGACTTAACTGAGAATAGGATTTTCAACAGCCTCAGATGCATGTGAACTTTGGATAAACAAAAAAATACCAAAGAATAACTGATATACTTTAACTGTGGTGTTGGTGAAGAATACTGAAAGTACCATGGACAGGAAGAAACAAATCCCCCCAAAGTAGTTAGAATCTTGGAAGGTGAGACTTGTGTTTATTAGAAATGAACGTGCGCATCACGAAAGACTCCGAGCCCATTTCAGTTTACTTTTCTTCCTGTTCTTTCATCACTCGGACTAATATTTAGATATGAAGGGTAAGGGATCTGGAGGGACTTTGTTTTGGTCTTTAAAGCAGTGCACTGTATATCATTACACAGCCCACCTCAACAAAGCTAACCGGCAACAATATGCCATTTATTCCCCCAGGAATGCGGTTCCCTTCCTTTCCACCCACACCGCCCCTCGTCTTCTCTCCCTCCCTTTTCATATCCTGTCTCTCCTCTCTCCTTGTTCCCACCCCAGCCCTGGCCTCCCCATCCTCATCAAGTCTAATCTTGGGGTGCAAAAAAATATGTCTCTCTTTCTATGTTTTTCCTTCTAATAGTGGTGTTCTTAAATATTTATCTTTGTAAGAATGGCTGAGTTTGCTAAGCATAATGTTCTCTGGTTTTGTCCATGAATTGTGGTGTTTAAGAGAGTTGTCATTGTTCTTTATTGATGCAAAACATTCCATCGTATGAATGTACCACCGTTTATTTATCCATTCCTCTATGATCAGTTTCTGGTTGTTTCCAAGTTTTTGCTATTACAGCATCGCTGCAAAAGACATAGGCGTATATATGCCTGTTAGTGTGGTATTCTTTATTTCTTTAGGGTATACGCCCAGAAGAGAAATTGCTGGCTCATAAGGGAATTGCATGTGCATTTGTGTAAGAAAGTGCCATACTGATTTCCACATTGCAGGGGTTCTACAATTCTACAGCACCACCAGCAATGTAGACGCATTCTGATCTCTCCACATCACCAATATATATTATTTTCTGTTTTACTGAATATTGCTAAACGTGGTGGTATGCAGTGGTATCACATTGTTTTAATTTGTATTTCTCATACTGCTAATGATCTTGAATATTTCATCATCTGTTCCTTTGCATCCACATGTCATCTTTGGTAAATTGTCTATTCATATCTTGTGCCTATTTTGTGATTGGGTTATATTTTTGTTTTGTTTTCTTTTGTTTTCTCAGGATGTTGTGATTTTCTATAGATATTAGAAATTAGCTCTTCTGATATATTATTACAAAACATTTTTCCCAATTGGTAAGTTCTCTTTTAATTCTTTTTATGAAGCCTTTGGATGTGAATAAATGTATTTTATCATGTTCCAGTTCGTTACATTGTCTTGTATCGTGTGGACCATAATAAACTATGGATCACGTTGAGAAGAATGGGAATTGCAGAACACTTCTTTATGCTCACGAGGAACTTGTGCAGACAAAAAGAGGCAGTTGTGTGAACAGAACATAGAACTACTGCATGGTGTAAAATCAGGAAAGGTGTGTGTCAGAGTTGTAATCACTCACCATATCATTCAATCTGTATGTTGAGCAAATCATCAGAGATACTGGGTTATAAAAAGAAGAACATGGCACCAGGATTGGAGGAAGGCTTATTAAAAACCTGTGCTATGCAGACAGTACAACCTTGCTTGCTGAAAGGGAGAAGGACTTGAAGCACTTGCTGATGAATGTCAAGGACTGCAGCCTTCAGTATGGATTAAAATTCAGTGCAAAGAAAACAAAAGACCCCACAACTGGACCATTAGGTAACAGCATGACAAATGAAGACATTGAAGTTGTCAAGAATTTTGTTTTGCTTGAATCTACACTCAGTGCTCATGTAAGCAGAGATCATAAGACATATTGCTTAGTGTTCCATTGCATATATGCCATAATTCATTTGTTAATTTTCCATGTATGAGTATTTAGGTTGTTTCCATATTTTTGCTATTACAAACAGTGCTTCAATGAACATGGGGGTGTATTTATTTGTGTTGCTATTCTTAGGGGCCACGGGATCAGTTTGGACTTGTAGCAACTGTGTGGTCACTAGTGCCCAGTCATACACTAGTCTCAATATTGTTTTACTTGAGTCCATTGTTGCAGCCCCTGTAACCTCCATCTCGTTGACAGCGCTCCTCTTTGTCACTGACCCGCTACCACAGATTTCCTTTTCTCGAGACTGGTCTCTCCTCGTCACGTGTCTCAAGTGTTTGAGACTCAGTTTCTCATCCTCACATTTAAGATGCATTCTCGCTGTACTTCTTGCAGGACAGATTTGTTTCTTCTTCTGGCAGTGCAGGGTACTTTCAACATTCTTGCCAACGCCAGAGTTCAAATGCATCAATTCTCCTGTGGACCTCCTTTTTCATTGCCCCATGGATATGAGGTGATTGCAAATACCATCCTTAGGTTAGATGTACTTTAGCCTTCCAAGTGACATCCTTGCTCTTCTGCATGTACAATTAGTATTTGCATATTTACTATGCTCCATGTGTAACTCTATTCAACCCTTTTTATTAGGTGCCTATGTTTTTTTTAAAAGATGTCAATGATTAAGTATTAAGTGTTGTGTACTATTCATTTAATAACTTCTGATTTGATTGTTACAATTTTGCTTAGCACAGTGCTAAGTAATACATATATCATGTTATTGCAAAGCTGACTGTATTAGAACTGTTCAGAAAAGACCACTGAGGTTCTGCAAACATCATATAGATATAATTATATATATAATTATTTTTAGGACAATAAGTATAGATCGTTCCCAGCTTATGTGCAAGTCTCTTTCCCAAGTATATCTTTAAGTAGAATGTATAGGTTAGACAAAATACATACATATGGTCCTTATTTAGACTTCTTTTAGTGCAAAGGCTAAGCACCTTTTGAATGATTTAAAATCTGCAAATGCAGTAAGGGAAGTGATTATGATGAAAAGCTCAAGTAGCAGTTGGTCCAATCATTTCAAAGTACAGCAAATTATACAACCTTAAATGGCCAGTATGAATGTTTAAATCAGATTTTAGTAGTAACCTGGGAATTCACTGTATTTAGAAAGTACATAGTAAATAAAATAGTTTTGCCAATAATGGCAGGACAGAGTAAAAGGGAACAAGTATTTCATTTCTAAGCTAAAGTTTCCCAAATTCATATATCAAGTTCATGTCATTCTTCTGGCCTATAAAGTCACATAATAAAGTGTATTTAACATTTCACTTAGACACCTCAGAGTTATATCAAATGCACTTAGTATGTGCTAACAAAATCATTTTGTTTCTCCTAGAATCTAGATTCCTTGGTTCATGTAATTTAGATGACCCACCCAGGGTATCATTTTAAGGTCTTTTTTTTTTTTTTTTTTGCCCCTTAACCTGTTCCTGTGAATTGGGTGAATTTACAGAGCAGATCCATTTTCCATTCAACAATTCTTGCTCTTTTTATTTCATCTCATAGGTTACAATCTCCACAATGTAGCATCGCCTATCTCACTTCCTCTCTGTGCTACCTGTTTTCGTTCCTCCTCCTTAACCTTTATGAACTTTGTCCTTGGGTAAATGCTGCCCTTTTGATCTCAAATGGTTGATTATTCAAGGTGTGAGTACCTCACAACTGTTGCTGTTCACCTGACAGACCTGTCTATTGTTTGACTGAAAACTGAGACATGGACATGAGTTCAATTCTTTGAGGGATACACAATCAGAAGATTATCATAAGTAAAGTTAGCACTTGGCTGTGTGCAACCAAAGAGCCCTGCTGGCTCAGTGGCAAGGTCAGCAGTTTGAAACCCAGCCACTCCATAGGTGAAAGATGAGGCTTTATATACCCATCACGAATTAAAGATCTCAGAAGCCCACAGTTTCTACCCTTTCCTGCAGGATCTTTGTGAGTCAGCTTTGATGCGATGACAGTGAGTTTAATTAGGGTTTTGGTCTATGCAAAGATGATAAATTATCTAAATTCAGTTATATAAAAACCGTGAATTTGGTACATTATAGTCTCCTCCTTACAGACCAAGAAATTGAGAAAGGTTAGGCAGTTTGTTCAAGTTTACAAAACGAGTCAATGACATGTTCAAGAGTGTATGACCCGATGGCAACAAATGTAAACGTGCTTGACACAATGGATGGGGTATGGATTGTGATAAGAGGTGGACGAGTCCACAATAAGATGATTTTTAAAAATGAGAAAGAATTTATTCATCATGGAGAAATTGGCAAAAGTTCCCAATATTTCTTCTGATTCTCCCATCTCAGTAAACTACTAAGGAGATGGCATTTAATCTAAATCTTAAAGAATGAGTCCGATTTTCCCACATAGAAAATGAGGTTAAGGGCATGCCAGGAGGTGGGGGGAACATATGAAAATGTGTGAAAGGGCTTGATATATGGTAGGCCAAAGAGTTCAGAATGGTGGGAGTGTTATGTTACAGGGGAAAACACAAGAGGCTGTCAGTAACGGATCTAAGGCAAACAAAAGCATCATGATACGAACAAAGCACCATTTCATTGTACTAAAACTTATTCTGATTCCATGATTCAAACTTGGCATGTTCTCCATCTGTCTTCAGATAAACTGAAAGAACATTTCCCCCTTATTTGTATAATTTATTCTTGCGAGTTTTCATTAGGTAATGACATACCCTGACACTCTCTTCTTCAAAAGAGAGATGCACAAAGTTTCCCTGCAAAGAGTCCTAGTTGAGAGAAATGGTCTTCAAGGAAGTGCAAAGAGTCAAAATCAAAGTCTGTCCAGGGTGCTCTGTGTGCATCCTGGAGCAACTGAGGAAAGCACACCCGCTGATTAATAAGTTGTAACCTTTTCATTGTAATCAACAAAGTCACAACGAAAGGTCAAGTGAGTAAAGTCATCAGGACAGCACCCTTGTTAAGTAAGTCAACATTCTTCTCAAATACCGAGGGTAAGATTCACATGCTGTTCTGGGAAGAAAACTATCATCTCGTTGTCATACACACCAAACAGAGAGGGCATTTTTGAATTGCTGTTTGAACTCTTCATGAAAGGAATGTGTGTGTAGTCCAAGATACGTAACGAATTTCGTGAAATGGTGATATTCTCTACTTTGGGACTGAAACACATTAACCCACATAAAACCTCCTCTCTATTAGGTTAAACTCAGAACATAACCTTGTATGAAATTTTATTAATGAAACCTCAACCCTATAAGAATAATTCCCTTTTCAGTTTGAAATTGAAAACAAAATAGCTCTTTATTCAATAGAAAGCTTATCACAAATTCTCAATAAAATATTGTCAGGCACTTCTAAAATTATTTTTTTCTATATGTATGGCAACAGTTAGGAGTGGATTCTTTGGTTGGTTTATATTAAGATAACTGAAATTAAATCAGATATAGCAACTGGGAAATCTTGATCACCACAAGCTAACAAATAAAATATCCAAGAGTAAATTGTTCTAACAATATTAGCAATATTTCTGTCTGCTGATTAAGTAGCAGACTATACCAAGAAAATGGCAAATATTACTGAATTTAAATTTCCCAGCAACCTTACCAAGTGGGGACTGTGAGTCACAAGTGACAGATCTCCCCCAAAGGCCCAAATATTAAGACTGTAGTTAGAATTCACAAATAATAGGCAGAGTTCTAGAATACATTAAATCAAGGTTCTGTCTCTGATTATCATAGCTGTTCCTTTTTGCAAACCTCCCCCATGCTTTCTTTATGCACAAATGAATCTACATCCTAAATATTTAACATCAGAACAAAAGTGATCCTTTACAAATTCCTATTTTAATAAACCAAAAACCAAACCCAACTCCATCAAACCAATTCTGACTTGTACAGACCATACGACCATACAAGACAGAACACAACTACTGTTTGGGGTTTTCTGTTTTTCAGGCTTTAAATCTTCTTTTTTTTTTTATCATCAGTGAGTTTATTTTAATGTGAGAGGAATCATTTTTAAAATGAAGGCAAAAATGGTTTTGTTAGGTTTCTAGGATGGTTTCCCCTGGTTCCAGTTTCTCAATGTTGAAAGAATTCACGTGGCAGAAGCACTTTTGTAAATCCAAGTAACATTTTTGAGGGAAAGGGATGTTTGGGGTAATACAACCTCAGATAGTACAAGCTATCTATGGAAAGTGTGCAAGATCATGAGGGACAAGCAAGAGTTCCCACTTCAAAGGAACACGAAATATCACATGGAAAAAGGGACTTTAAGTCTTAATGGAAGCAGAAAGCCTCATCTTTCTGCAACAGAACAACTAGTGGATTTGAACTGTTAAACTGTGGTTAGCAGCCCAATATGTACCCAACTACACCACCAAGGCTCTTTTTACAATTCCAGTATTCCCAGAAAAGGGCAATAATTTGGCCAGGTTTACTCTGATACCCACTACCAGTCCAATAATGTGCAGGATATGTTTTTGTTATTGTTGATAAGTATCGTCCAAACAGTTGCAATGCACAGCAATCCTGTGTATCACCTGGTCCTGGACCATCCCCACAATTTTTGTTTGGTTTGAGTCCATTATGGAAACCTCTGCATCATTTCATCTCAGTAAATATCTTTCTCATTTTCAGTGACACTCTATAATACTTGATGTCTTTTTCCAGAGGCTAATCTCTCCTGACATGTGCAAAGTATGGGAGATTAATCCTTGCGCTTCTCACTTCTAAGGAGCATCCTGGTTGTACTTCTAAGGCAGATTTGTTTGTTGTTCTGCAAGCCCATAACATTTTCAATATTCTTAGTCAGCATCAGGATTAAAATGCACTAATTCTTGGCCAAATAACAAGCACAGGTAACTATTCCTCTACAATAGCGTTCTCAACCTGAGGGTCCCGACCCCTTTGGGGACTGAATGACCCTTTCACAGAGGTCACCCAATTCATAACAGTAGCAAAATGACAGTTATGCAGTAGCAACAAAAATAATTTGATGGCTGGCGGGTCACCACCACATGAGGAACTATATGAAAGGGTCGCAGCATTCGGAAGGTTGAGAACCACTGCTGTACAACAACCAGAAAAGGTTCACCAGAAGGGAGATCCTGCATGTCCTGGCAGAGAGAATTTCAATAGGAAGCTAAGTAGACCAAGTTTCTTAAAGTGGGGGAACAGCTACACCTATGGATAGACTCCCCTTTACCATTGACCAGTGGCATGAGCAACTTCTGCAAGTCCTACTCCTACCTGACATAACCAATTTTTCCTGGTCCTTGAGGCAACCAATCCAGCCCAAACTCTTACTTCCTGACCTCTGGGAGATGGCTCTGCATGGGCAGCTTTGTGCAGACATAATCAGTACCCAAGCTTACCTTTTCCTTTCATTTTGTCATGCGTTGGTCCCCAGTGCCCTCTCCCCTACTTGCCTCACCTCCATTATGCAGCACACATATCCACACAATAACACTCCAAGAGTAGAAATTCCCACTCAAAGGAGGATTTATTTTCTAATTTTTTTCTGTGGTTATTGCATTTTTGTTCTATTATAAGGATCTCATTATATCTCTCCCACTTCTTCCAGTGCTATTGTCGAGTGAGGTCCCACCTTCCTAAGAATAACCATTCCATCAAAGCAAAAATGAGAGTCATTTAGAGATTAGCACACCCATCCACCCAAGAGCTACCCCCATCTCTGAGTTCGCTGACATGCCCACATTCACATGGCCATAGCAGCAGAGATTAGAAGCCACACCCAAGTTTTGTGTCTCTGTTGTCACTGGTTTCTATGTGTTTATTATCTTTTTTTGCTCTCTTTTTCCTCATGAAGTACGAGTGGGTACCCCCCAAACCTGGATGTGATGTGGGGGGATAGTGCATTTGGAGTTCATTCCACCAGGACAGATCCCGCTTTCTATTTAGAGGCTTAAAAAGGATGTGTAACAGTGTGTGACAAAAAAAGACCTGGTTTATGGCAGACGTTTTGCCACCATGACAATGGGCCTGCTCACGCAGCCATCTCAGTGCTCCAGTTTTTGGCAAAATACAGCATGTCTCTCTTGTCTCACACACCTTACTCACCTGACTTCACTCTGTGTGACTTCTTTTTGTTTCTGTGAATGATAAGGGACATGAAAAGACAGCAATATGATGACATAGAAGAGATGAAGACAAAATAATGAGGGAGGTTGAACAATGTTTCCAAGAATGGAATCACAGATTTGACAAATGTTTAAGTGTAATGGAGATTACTTTGAAAGTGATAAGGCTGTTTTGTAAAGAAAGTTAAATACATAGCTTTGGGGGGGGAAATTTCTGGGTTTTATTTCTGGGGGGGCTATTTCTCATATATTTCAGTGAAACTTATTAATTCTAAGTGTCCTCTTAAAACACATTTCTTCATTAATTTGACTTTTTTTTGCCTATCAAGATGGCCACTTTTTATTACTATCATTACTTTTATTTTATTCTCTCTCTTCTTCCCAACCTCTGCCAACTTTCCCCACTTGCCCATTTCTCTCCATTTTTCTCCATTTCACCACCATATATTTTTCCAGATCCTAGACCTCTCCTACTAAACAAAGCCAAACAACTCTGCATGAGCCAGAAACTCACAAATCTTAATACCTGTACCATAATAATGAGGAAACAGTAGTAAATCACAGTTTAAATAAAGCAATAAAAAATCAAACACAAACCACTGAAAAACAAACAACCCTACAGGAATACGCTGAAGAAGAGTATTCCACGAAACCAATAGATACAGAATTCAGAAGAATAGTGTTCAGATTATTTCAAGAGAGGTGGGAAGCACTTGTGAGAACAATGGAAGAAACTGGAAAATGAAAATCCTTAAAAGAAAAGGAATTTCAGAAGAAAAACCATGAGCTAACAGTATTAGGCACCATAATAAAAGATCTGAGAAACAGAATGAAAGAAGGAAATCAAAGGCAATCATGAGAGAGAGAAAAGCAACAAAGTGAAGGAACAAGAAGAAATCCTGAGCCTGATGTGTGACAGTGTCAAGAGAAACAACCTATGTTCCACTGGGATCCCTGAAGAAGAAACAAAAAAAATCTATAGAGAAAAATAGAATGAAAAATCAGAAAAAATTCCCAGCATCACAAAGAAAGAGAAAAATAACTATTCAAGAGATGAGAGAAGCCTAAATAGACTAGATCCCCAAAGAAAATTATCATGACATATAATAATCAAACTATCCAATTCAAGGAAAAGGAGAAAATCCTTAGGGCATCTAGAGAAAAAGAACACTCACCTACAAAGGAAAAGAGAAAAAGAATCAGTTCCTGCTTCTCAGCAGTAATTGTAAAGGCAGGTAGACAGTGGAGTGACATATTTAACATTCTGGAAGGAAAAACTGCTAAGCTAAAAAATCCTACATACAGCAAGGTATATCAACTATGAGGGAGAAATACATGTATTTCCAAATAAAGAAATTCATAAATAAATAAAAAATATTTACCAGAATACCGTGGACAGAGAATCAACAACAGCAAACAAATCAGAACATCAGACAGGGCAACACCACCCAGAACCCAATACGATGACATAAGCACTGAAGACAACACAGAAACCGAGGAGGAACAAAGACAAAGAAAACAATTATACCTCCAAAAGAAAAAGAAGGTAAACTAAATCAAACACAAACCCAGCAAAATGACAGCAACAAACCCACATGTATAAATAATTAAACTAAATGTCATGGATTAAAGGCACCAATCAAAAGACAGAGAGTAGCAGACTGGATTAGAAAACAAGATTCATCTATTTTTCACCAACAACAGACACAGATTAAATTTAAAGACAAAAGTAGATTGATTATCAAAGGAGGGACAAAAAAATTCTACCGAGTCAACAGCCACCATAAAAAGGCAGGAGCAGCAATATTAATCTCTGATAGAATAACATGCTACTTATAACATGCTATTTATATATATGTATGTGTGTTACAGATATTGTTATATATAAATAAATATCATGCTACATAATGATGAAAGAAACAATACACCAAGAACATAGAACACTAATAGAGAGAGACATATGCACCCAATGGAAAACCCTCAAAATACACCAATCAAATGCTCACAGAACTTTGGGACACAGCAAAAACAGTTATCAGAGAGTAATTTATAGCAATCAGCACACATATAAAAAAGGAGAAATTCAATATCAATACCTTCACACAACACCTCCAACAACTAGAATAAGGGCAACAACATAAATCCTCCAACTAAAGAAGAAAACTAACCATAATGATTAGAGTAACAGAAAATCAAATTACCAACAAGAAAAAAGTTGGTTTTTGAAACCATTAATAAAATTGACAAGTTACTGACAAACTTAACAAAGGAAAAGAGAAGATGTGAATGTCCATAATTAGAGATGATAAGAGTGACATCAAAACAGAGCCAAATGAAATAAAAAATAATAACAATACTATGAAAGATTGTACCCCCAACAAGTTAGATAGTAAAGGTCTTCAAGAAATTTCCAGCTCACAGAAGGAGGGGACCAGGCACCCAGGGGGAAGTATAGCACCAACAAAACATACAACATTCCTCTAGTTCTTCAATGCTTCCCCCACCCCAACTATCATGACCTCAGTTCTACCTTACAAATTGACTAGACCAGAGCATGTACATTGGTACAGATAAGAGCTCTTGACACATGGAATCCAGGACAGAAAATAACAATAATTTATAATTTATCAAGAATTCATAAGGAAGGGATGGTGAGGGAAGGAGTGGGGAAAAGTGGAACTATTACCAAGGGCTCAAATAGAAAATAAATGTTTAGAAAATGATGATGGCAACATATGTACAAATATGCTTGATACTATTGATATGTGGATTGTTATAGAGCTGTAAGAGCCCCTAATAAAATGATCTCTTAAAAAAAAAGAAAAGAAAAGAAATTTCCAACTAAGAAAACCCAAGACCATATGGCTTCACAGTGGAATTCTACCAAGTATTCAGGGAAGACCTTACTCCAGAATGTAGAAAGAGACAGAAAAGTCCCATACTCATTCTATGAATCCAGCATAACCCTGATTCAAAAAATAAGTAAACACTCCACAAAGTCAACTACAGACCAATATCTCTCATGAATAGAGATGCAAAAATTCTCAATGAAATTCTGTCCAGTAGAATCTAACATCAAAATATAATTCATCATGGCCAAGTGGGATTCATACCAGAGATTCAAGGGTGGTTTAACACAAAAAAACATTCAATGTAGTCCACCACATAAACAAGATAAAAACTAATAATTTCTTGACCATATCAATAGATTCAGGAAAAGCTTTGACAATATCCAGCACTCATTCCTCATAAAAACATTCAATGAGATAGCAATAGAAGGACAGTTTTTAACATAATAAAGACCATATGCAAAAAATCAATGGCCAGTATCATACTCAATGGTAAAACTGAAAACATTTCCCGTGAAAATAGGAACTAGACAACGGTGCCCTTTATCACCACTCTTAATCAATATTGCGCTGGTAGTATTAGCCAGAACCATTAGACAACAAAAAGAAAACAAGGAAATTCAATTGGACAAAGAATTAGTTAAGTTTTCAGTATTTGCAAACAATATGGTTTTATAGGGTATCCCAAGAACTCCACAAAAAGACTGTTGGGAACAATTGGTACATTTGATAAAGTAGCAGGATACAAGCTTAACAGAAATTAATTAAAGGAAATGCTTACAATCACTAGACATCCCTGAGATGCAAATCAAAACATGAAAATGGTGAGATATCCTCTTCATTCACAATGATAGCCCAATTTTTTTTAAGAGAGAATAAATGCTATTGAGAGTGTAGAGAGATTGGATCCCTTTTACACTGTTGGTGGGCTTATAAATATGTACGACCATTGTGGAAAGCATTTTGGTGATGCCTAAAATAACTGGCAATAAAAATGCTATAGAGCCCAGCAAACCCTAGGCCGGGTATACACCCCAAAGAAATAAGAGACAGAACATGAACAGTGATAGGCCCTTCCATATTCATGGCAGCACAATTTACAATGGCAAGAATCTGGAAATAGACTAAATGGCCATCAGTAGAATGGATTAAAAAACAACTTTGAAACATACACACAATGGAATATTATGCATCCCTTAAAAAGCAGCAATAAAACCATGACTTGGAGAAGGAGCAGGAAACCATTATGCTGAGTGAAGGTCATCTATCATAAATGGACAAATGTCGTGTGAGTCACCTGCTGTAAGGATCAACACCAAGAAGAGGGCTGGCCTCTGCTCCCCAAGTTTTATAATCTTCTAACCAGATCTCCCAAGCAACATGGTAGAGAATCTTCCCAGAGTGCATGAACCATATAAAACCCCTTCCATATGGACTTCTTAAGAACTTCTTTGACAGGGGATACCTCACCTCAGCTGGAATCTGTTTTTCAGATGTGGGGAGAGGAAAGTGACCAGTCAGTTGTTGCCATACAAAATTATGCTAAGGGCCCCCCAAATCAACAAACCCTCCTACTAGAGTGATCATTGAATGTCACCGGAAATTAAACTCCAGGTCAGGGGAGAGGGCACATATGTCTTGGAGAACTCAATTACATTTCTGTTGGTAGAAAAATATGGAAGAACAACCTGTCACTAGGGGAAAAAATGACTATGGTGCGCCTGACTCAAGCCATGGTATTTTCAATTGCCTTATATGCATGTGAAAGTCGGGCATTGAAAATGGAAGGCAGAAGAAGAAAGGATGCATTTTTTAAATCATTTTATTGGTGGCTCATACAATTCTTATCACAACCCATCCATTTATCCATTGTGCCAAGCACGTAGAATGGATGCATTTGAACTGTGGTGCTGGTGAAGACTATTGAAAGTACCAAGTACTATACAAAAGGACAAACAAATATATCTTGGAAGACGTGCAGCCAGGATACTCCTTAAAGGCAAGGATGGGGAGACTTAGCCTAACATAATTCGGACATGTTGTCAGAAGAAACGAATTCTTGGAGAAGGATATTACATTTGGTAAAGTAGAGGGGCAGGAAAAAAGAAGCCCCCAATTAGATAGGTTGGCACGGAGGCTGCTACAATGGGTTCAATCATAGGAACACTTGTGAGGATGGCACAGGAGCAGGAAGTGTTTCATTCTGTTTTACATAGGGTTTCTACGGCCTGGAATCGACTTGATGGCGCCTAACGACAGCCATAGTAAATCACCGACATTCAGCAATGTTGTGGAAAGGGGATGTCAGAGGTGAAGCCATCTATAGGAACGGAGATACAGAAATCCATCAGTCAATAGAAGCTGAAAGATGTAAATGAAAACATGGAGGAGACACAATGAGATCCTTGAGACGTGTAATCAGTAGAAACCAATCCCTGTAGAAGAACATTAGGCTTGGTAAAGTAGAAGGTTTGTTTTTTTGTTTTCTTAAAAAGACCCTCCACAAGATGGAGTGATGGTAGCCTCAACAAGAGGCTCAGGCATAGCAGTGATGGCGAGGATTCTGCAGAGACCAGCAACAGTTTGTTCTGTGGCACAGAGGTTCGCTAAAAGTCAGACAGACTTAACAGCACCTAACGGCAGCAAAGCCGTTTAGCCAGACAACAGAAGGAGGGAGGGAATAGAGAGACTATTAGGGGAGGAAATAGAACGTAGAATGATTTGTATTACTTAATCACAAAGCCTGTGGTAGCCAATCTTAACTATGTCTTCATCAAAATCACACTGTGAAGATTCTACTCCCAGTCATTTTAGCCCTAGGGCCAATCTCTTACAGTAATGTCACGATAATGAGAAAACAACATGTAAATGAAGTCAATATTAATTAGAGAAGGCTGTCTGCTTCAATCCACCTGGGGGGAATTCTCAGGAAGGTTCAGGAGAGTAGTTTGTAATGCAGGACAAAAATGATATGAAGTGAAAGGACAGGACGAGGATAATAGTAACCCAGAACCAGCACACTAAGGAAAAGAAATGGACCCTTTGAATATTGCCAACTTGGAAAAGTCTGAGTATCAAATCACATGGATATGTTGTTGAATAATTGGAAGTGGTATCGTGTTCTTCTTAGTAAGAATTAACATCTTAAGGGTATCAATTCTCCCCCTCAGTGTTGCAGAAAGAAAACAATCTCTTTTGAAACAAAGAGTCAGGAACTGGTTTGCTTTTGATCACTTCAAAGTCTTGGGGGAATCTTAAAGGGAGCTGATGACACGTGTCCCTGAACATAAGCTGGGAGGGATCGCTTAACTGCTCATTAAATCTGCTTCCTTAGTGAAATAGTAAGATATCAAAGGGAGTATGGAAGCTTGGGAGTGAGGGAGGTTGTGAGGGTAGTCAATCACAAAAGGATACAGACTGTGGGTGTCCACGACTATAAGGATAAACGCCAAGAAGAAGGCAGGTTTCTGCTCTCAGGTCCTGTAGCCGAACCAGGTCTCCCAAGTAACATGGTAGAGAGCATGCCCAGCATCCATGAACCAGATATCACCCCTTCCATATGTGCATCTTATAAAACACTTTGACCAAGGACACCTCGCCTCAGCTGGGGTCATTATTTCAAGATGTGGAGAGAGAAAGAGACGATCATTCAGTTGTTGCCATACAAAATTGTGCTAAAGTCACCTAACGTCAACAGACAGTCCTACCAGAGTGTCTTCTAACCCCACTGGAAATTCAAGTCAAGGTGACAGGAGGGGCACATGCTGTGGAGCAGGGCAGTATATTTCTGTGGGAAAACAGCAGGCACACTTCCCATTGGGGCGGAGGGGGGGTGGCATTTAACAATACTTATATAGACCCCAAAGGGAGAATAAGCCTGCTACTGTATTCCTAAATGGTCATTCTCTAGGTATAGGTGGCCTAACCCTTGTGCTATAGACTTCTGAGCCTTTAGACTCTATTCTTCTAAGGTGCACAATATCCTTCACAGGCCGTACAAGGACTCGATGTAGAAACCCCACTAAGTGAATTGGGCTTTACCTCAAACTTACCTGTAGCCCTTCTGAAACTCCCTAGTGTGAGAAGAAGCAGGTGAGTGCTATCCCAAGGTCATAGAACTGGTGGTCGTTGGACTTGAGTTCCAATCTCTCACTTTGAGGATGCACAATGAATGGTAGGCTGGGACTACCATAAGAACTCAAATTCACTGCCATTAAGTGGATTCCAACTCACAGTGACCCTGTAGGACAGGGTAGAACTGCCGCCCCCATGAATTTCCCAGACTGTAACTCTCTATGGGAGTAGAAACCCCATCTTGCTCTGGAGCAGCAGTTGGTGATTTTGAATGCCTCACTGTGTGGATCTCAGCCCAACATGGAGCCACTACACCACCAGGGCTCCTGGACTACCAGAAACATACTATTTTACTGGCATTCTTTCTTTATAGTGCTTTGCCCTATAATGAACTCCAATTGTTTGTGTGAATAGTACTCAGTCACTTAAGAGTTAATCTGTACGAGGCAACAACTCATGGACTGAGGTTCATAGCTAGCTTGCAATTGTGTAATTTCCTTTTCTCAACAGCATTTTAAATTCTAGATAATTGGCTAAGTTAAAGACACTATCAATAGAATTATTTTATGCCTCAGAAAGATGGTTGATAATATGCTCTAATAATAAAGATAATGATGTCTCAAAGGTGAACCAGAGTTATATAGATACATAGAGATATGCCATAGATATATGCATGGATTTGGGGGCCCAGACTTAATTCTAGCCCCAATCTAAGAATAATCAGTTCTTATGACATCACCCTGATAGATCAAGAAGAGATCAGTGAAAATATGGGTGCTATAGCAGAAGGTGGTGAAGAAATGAGATGATGCTTGGCTACCAGAAAGAATAGTGTCTGGGGTCATAAAGGCTTGCCTTCAAACAAGCAGCCATCTAAGTGAGGGATCAACTAAGTCCTCCTTTAAAGCCAAACGAATTTAAAGTTTGAAGAATCCAGGTTTTGAATTATTGCTTTCTGGGTGAAATTATTGCCTGTTTGAGTTGCTTCTTTTTGCTGCCTGATTTATCTTGTTCGTAACTTTAGATCAGTAGCTGGAGTTCTCTAGTAAAACGTCACTCTGCACAGGGTGAGTGGAAACGAAATGAACAAAGCCACCCTTCAACGGAAACATGGAGTACTAGAAATGTGCCTTTGGCTCCCTCCCACCTCTTCTATTGGTAATCCGATCAGGAAAGTAATCTGTATATTTTCTTGGAACCATGCCACTAACACAAGCCTTTGGGGATCATTGTTAGAGTCCACCATTGTATGTCCTCATATATTTGTTGATAGTGCTGAGAAGTTGGTCTAAGGCTTAACATAGCCCTCCCCTCCCCACCCCCACCCCCGTCAAAGAGGGAACAAATGAACTCAGATTCTTAAAAGAGCATAAGAGTTAAAGCATGTGTATCGGGCTTCAGGGCTCCACTGTTGCTGAAATAGGATTTTGAGAAAGATGTGGGAGCAATCTAGTTAAAAGATAAACAATAAAATGAACCTGATGGTAGGTCAAGGACCTCATGAGGCTTTCTCCGTGAGAACGCAACTGTGATCACACTTCACTTGAGTCTCTGCTCTTATACTTCTCAAAGCAGCCTTCCCTGTAGCCATTCTCTAAAATAAGTCAACCTTCCTTTGACAACTTTAATTCCCTTACCCTGTTTATGCGGAATGGCCACATGGATTCGTAATAAGGGCCAGAGTAGGACGCCACATCACATGGAGATTCTCCCTCCCTTGCCATCTTATTAATCATGCAACACTGGAAAAGTTATTTAATCTCTGTGGTTCCAGCTCTGAAACAGGAGGAAATAATGCTGTCTAATAGTTTTGCCATGAGGACTAGATGAGTCAATAGGTGAAGAAAATTTACAATAGTGGTTGGCACATCGTAAATATCATAAAACTTTGCACTATTTTTCTTTATTGAACTTATAGTTTATGTGAACACACATCATACTAATTAGAAGCTAGACAAAAGCAATTTTAATTTTTTAAGTGGATGAATGATCAACATGATGAGCATTCTAAACTTATGAACAGGCATTACAGGTAACACTAACATTGGACTTTATAATAGTCAACATTAGTATATAATCATAAATATATGGATTCATTTGGGATGATTGAATTGGAGATTGTTCTTCAAAACATTCTGCATGAGAAAATACAAAGGAATGAACACAGATGAGGAAAAGCCAAAATCCTAGAAACCCAAACAAAACAAGAATATCAAAATGTGAAGCTATTGACTCTCAACCTATCCTTACTCTAGGATTATGTATTCCTGAAGGTAAAGTGTCTACTTCCATGCCTATTAATCTTCAATCACACCAGATCAAAATGGCAGTCTGACATCTTGAGGACCCGAAATTGTGTGCCTTTGAAAAGTGCTTTGAGTTCAGGACACAAAAGTAAGATTGGAAGGAAAGGGTTGGGTCGGTGGAATGTGGCTAGAGTAAATCTTCCCAACAGAATGCTTGTAGGCAGTGACTGCTTTCCTTGAAGAATGAGCAAGTGAATTGGCATAAAGGAAAAACATTCCACGCACAGCTTCCCTGGACCTTTCATCGCCAATACAGTTGTCTGTGTTCTTAAAGCTTATTCACAATAAGCCCCAGTGATCCCCTTGCCTATTTCCAGAAAATCTACCCAAATTACCACTTTGGAACCACAGAAAACATTCACCTTTACCTTCTGAGCTGACCTCTTTCCTTGAGTTTAACTGGCTCGGCAGAGCCTGTCTGAAGCTACTATTGTGATAGAACCTTTTTAAGAAGGCACCGAAACAGGCAAAGACAAATCTAGTCCTGGGAGACCGTATCTACAATCATCCACTGACTGCAGAGACATATGTAAACACACTTTCTTTGTTAGAAACCTGTGAATGTTTGGATGCGTAAAATATGTCACTACTTTTTGACTTATCCTCTGACCTTCATTGTTGTTAGTTGCTGTTAAGTGCCAACAAGTCAGTTCCAACTCATAGCTACCGTATGTACGACAGAACTGGACCACGCCTGGTCCTGCTCCATCCTCACAATTGTCCCTGTGCTTGAGTCCCCTGGGGCAGCCACTGTGTCAGTCCATCGTGTTGAGGGTCTTCCTCGGTTTTGCTGGCCTGCTACCTTACCTAGCACGACGTCCTTCTCCAGAGACTGGTGTCTCCTGATAACACATCCAAAGTACTGGAGATAAGATCTCGCGATCCCACAGGGGGAACAGGGCACCCCACCCAGGGAGAGAGTATTGGTTGTTTCCCCACAGAACTGGAATGTGCACACAGACCCCACCAGGACACGTCAAAACAGGCGGGCAACGTAATGCCCAGAGGAATCCACAAAGAGACTGGACCATACGCCAGCCCTAACCAGAATCAGCCCAACCCCCGCCACGGAAGGGAGTGCCACAGAAAATGAAAATAGATCAGCTGGTGTGAGAAAGGAACTGACCTACCACACCACACCCAGAAGGAAGCTGAAGCAAAGGAAGGAGGAGGAATGAGCGGAGCGGAGCACACTTGGGTCCACCAAGCTCAGAGGATGATAGCCCAGCTCAGAGGGCCAAATGTACAGAGAGGACCATACAGCCGGCCCCAGTGCAAGATGCAAGATTCTGCTCTGACCCATGGTCCCACACGGGACAGCACCTGGAGACACAGTGTGGGATGTGTGACTGAGCTGACCCCAACACACTGAGGCAAAACACTGGGGGGCGTGCAATGGAGCGGTGGGGGAAGCAAAGCAAGGAGGTCCTGAGGGAGTATAAAGGATGGACTTTGGGGCCAGGATGTGGCACCCCATCAGACTCATGGAAAACACTCCTAAAGGTCAACAAACAGACCTTGAACTATTAAGAAGGTTTTTTTTTTCCTGTTTTTTGTTTTGATTTTTCCTTTTTCTCTCTTCTTTTAAATTTTGTGTGTCAGTGGCTTGTTTGTTTGTTAACTTGTCAGTGTTGCTGCCATCATCACCATGTTCTTATGTGCCACTTTGTTTGGTGCTGTCAAAGCCATCCACAATTTTATGCACATATTACTATATCTGTAGGTCCACCCAGATAAGATAGGCTGGACAAACAATATGAGAAGAAAATAAAGGGACCAACGGTCCCGGAGGGACATGAGAGTGTGGGAGGTAGGGGAAGGGAGGAGGTGTTGGCCAACCCAGGGACAAGGGAACAACGAGTGGTTCAAAACCAGTGGCAGGGAGGGGATGGGAGGACTGGTAGGGAGAGACCAAGGGCAAGGTAACTGAAAGGAATTACTGAAACCAAAACAAAGGCTGAACATGGTAGTGGGACAGGAGGAAAGTGTAAGGAAAGGAGTAGGAGGCAAAGGGCATACATAGAGGCCTAAATACAGACATGTACATATGTAAATATATTTATGATTATGGGGGGAATAGACCTATGTGCATATATTTATAGGTTTAGTAGTAGGGTAGCAGGTAGACATTGGGTCTCCTCGCACACATTCCCTTAATACAAGAGCACCTTGCTCAGCTAAATGGTCATTTCATGATACCTACCTTCCTGACATGATCGCTGAAGACAGACGTGTACA